>NW_027094082.1:97500-737500 GCF_022702325.1 Drepanopeziza brunnea f. sp. 'multigermtubi' | reverse complement strand
CGCTGGGGAAATCGGAATCGATACCAGGAGGCACGGTGGCAGAGCTGTTGCCGTTGGCTGAGGGGGTGTCAGGGGTCGTCGGGTAAGAAGGCGTTGGATTGGAGGTCGGGGTCGGGGTCGGGGTCGCGGAGGTCGCCGGTAACTGTGGAACATAGGCTGGAACTGGAGTTGTGTTGATGCTCGGCTTCTTCTCCAGGAATACGGCGGGTGGGCTAAAAGACGGCGTTGGTGTGGCGGCTGAGCTAGGGCCCGCGATTGAAGTGACCTTGTCCCCATTAAGGATGTATTTGCCATTACGAATGCCAGCCTCCACCTCATCCCATGGGATGAACTCTCCATTCAGTTCATACACGGTCACGACGGCTCCTGGGACGGTGGTGGTGGTATACGCATCGCGCCCTTCCACAGGAGATCCGTTTTGTCGGACGGGATGCTTGTGTACGTGGTTGTGAGGTTGAGCGACAGCGAGCGTCGCCGCGCCGAGAACCGCGATACGTGAAAACTTCATTGTGAAGAAGCGAATTCGTGAAATATGTTTATTCTAAAAACCGTTAAAAGTCTCTCAGACGAGACTTCTTGTTCCACTTATATATATGCACCGAATATCGCCGGGGAGCCGTGGTTGCCGATTTTTTTCGCGATCGAAAGCTGCGCTGAGAGTTAGCAGAGCGTTCTCGATGTAGAGCGCACATGTATCGCCTTGGAAAGCATAACAACTTCGACCATCCGATCCGAGCTCCTCCCCTCTCCTCTCTATCCGTTGACCATGGTCCACCGCGCGCGCGCAAACAATCGCAGCAGACCGAGTCGAAAGGGTACATACGTACAGTGCAAGGTGACCGGGACAGATTGCAAAGAATCTGCGAATCCTTAGAGAGGTTGGGGATGTCGCGGCTCTTGGGTAAGGGGGAAGACCGAAGGTTGAGTGAGTCGAGCTGGCTGGCTGACTTGGGACAATCTGGAGCCGAAAGGCGAGGGAGAATGAATTGAGGTAGGTAGGTCTTGAAGACCGATTATAGTCGCTGTTCCAAAGGAATGTGGTAGAGAGGAAAACTCTCAGTTGGAGGGAATGCTTGAGACGGCGGTGGTGGGGAGGGAAGGGGGGGGGGGAGGGAGGGTTGAGGGTTGGCTGCAGGAGGGGGAAAAAAAGAAGGGAGTGAGATCTTGAATCAAATGGCGGGCGAGGGCAAGCTGGGATGAGAACAAGAAAGAAGAGGGTGGAGACGAAGTGAAAATGGGACGAAGAAGGGTAAATGTGACTTGACTGGGGGGGGGGAGGGGGGAATGCCAAGAGGCCAGGAGGCCAGGGCGCGTTGAAATGAGCTGTGGAGAAACACCGGGACTAGTTCGGGCGGGGCGGACGGGCTTACCTAGTTCGGCATGAAGGTGACGCTATCGCTTACGCTGACGCGGGTCCAGGAACGTGCCAAGCCAAGACGGACGTGGGTGCACAGGTGCAGGTACTGCTACAATACGCAGGAGACGGGGGCATCGGGACGGGGAACGGGAGACGGGGGGACAGGGGACGGGGAAGCGGTAAAGAAGACGAAGACGAAGAAGAAGAAGAAGAAGAAGTGGGTAGGAGAGTCGTCAGCAACAGCAACAGCAATAACAACAACGACAACAACAGCAACAACAAGAGCGATAACCACGACCATAATAACAGCGGTCACACCAAACACAAAAATAAAAATAAAAATAACAACACCAACACCAACCCCAACCCCAGGATGGTGAACAGAGCCTTCTTCACGTTCGCTTGCGCAAATTGCCTCCCAACTAAAAGCCAATGGTCGGTCCTTCCCACCCCCAGCAGAAGATCAAATCAAATCATCTCACTCCAACCCGCAACAGCAATCTCAGCACTTTTCTTCATTGGGCCGCTGCAATTTGACTACCACCGCCGCCTGCCCAAACCAAACAGATACAGTAGTAGGTACTACTAAGTAGGTAGTTCGTGCTCCGTAGATACTTGTACTGTAATTGACGGCCAGCCCAGGTACCGGTACTCTGTAAGCAGCAGCCAATCTCGCTTCGGCCCCAGCCACTCCGAGTCTCCGATAGGCTTTCTCTCCTCTGGGCGGTCTCTTCTTATATTTAACTGCCACGTGATCTCCGTCCGGAATAAGTACAGTAGGTATTACCGTACAGCTTTCCTGCACGCCCGAGTAGAAAAGTACGGTACCGGTACTACACAACCAACTCATCAACTCATGGACGGACGGACTGCCTTGACTGACTTATTTTTACCTCGAGATGCCGTGCTCGCCGCGGATTTCACACTCCACACTCCACACACCACACACCACGCAGTCCAAGCCCACGCGCATGCAGCTGTCGTGACCCCCCCGTGGGACCGGACCTCGTTAAGTAGCAAGGCGTAGTAGGTAGGGCTTATCCTTCAGGGCTAGGCGATCTCGGGGTCTATCCTCGACTCCGTAGACTCCATTTCTTCAGCCTCTGCGATACTGCTGCTGCAGCGCTTGGAGTACAAGCGCGCGCTTTTCAGCAGCTGTGGGCCGGCCTGGAGACCAACGATCGGTGGCGGAGGCGAAAGAAGAGGTTGGCCGGTTGGTTCAAGGGATGGAGCTCCACCCCGACCAACAGAGTTCCGAATCTACCAAGAAGATTTCTTCTCCGCATCGGTCCCAGCCAGCCACCGACCTACCTACGGTACTACATTCCTTGCCTGCCGTATGGCAAGTACGGAGTATGTGAATGGCGGGCAAAGAGTCGATTCGAAGTAGGTACCAACTGTAGATTGATCATCGCAAAGACGCTCGCTTCAAGCGACCAACCAAACAAACAACAATGGCACCCGATCCTGTAGGATTCTCGGTTAGATCTGCATGCGCTTAGAACTTAGCGCGTGCCCCTGCATAGCGATGCTCAATCGCCATGACCGTGATCGAGAAAGGCATGGACAGGTACCTAGTAGTAAGTCCCTGATGATGAGCTGGCTGATGTGGAAAGATAATCATGAATCGCGATAACAGAAGCAGTTCTCGCGAATCTAAACATTTCCGGGGTAATCAAAGTGGAGCAATGGAAGGCGGCAATGTCTGCGAACAAGCTCTCCGTATCACCAGAGTCTCGAGGTCGAGGATCATGGCGGCTCCAGCGAAAGTTGCTCCAGGTTGCACGTCGACTCCTAGACCCGTGATATTTTTTATCAAAACGTGAGGTGGTGAAGACCATCGTCTCCTTTGCTCGTAGCTACGCGGATCCGAACAACAGGACTAACTGTTCCTTACCTTATTCCGCTCCAGGCTCCAGCGGCTAGCCCGATGATTCAACATATCACCTCCTTCCAAAGCATCGCCCAGCGTCACTGCCTAGTAACAAACAACGGGATGCTCTCTCCACCACCGTCATTTTCATTCCCAAAAAGCACCTTTTCCCTTCGTCGATGCCGCTGCGCATGGGTCCTCTGGCTTGACCGCAAGCTTCTTCTGCTGAAGAGGGACCTACAGCAAGCAACCGACCGACAGCAGGATACCGGGTCTCCCTCGCTGCCAGATTTGGAGTGGCAAACCAAGGGCATATTGGTGGACTCTCCCGGCGGATCGTTCGTAGAACAGAGCCATATCAGAGCTGCGTTTTCCTTCCCTCGGAGCTCTGGCCCACTCCAATCGATCATAACCGACGTACCCGACTGAGACAAGCCATCCCTTTCTTTCTAGAAGCCCGACAAGCCATGCTATTGTCTTCCCACGTGCCGACCTCTCGGGGAGTACCAAACGAAGATTATTGGGAATCTGGGAATGTCACACCTGACACCAAGCTGCCAGTTCCAGCTGACCGCTCGATCCCGAAGCTGGGACTTCCTCTCCCCCTCGGCGGATTCACGAGGCAGGACGCATGGCATCTTTCGGATTCCGTGCTGGGTGGACTACAGCGAAAACATCAGCATTCAGCTGGAATGGAAGGTCGCGCGACTACAGACTCGCATGAACTGTTTCCATGACAAACTTCCCGACGCCGCCTTTCCCATCGAGGACTGGCTGACATGCATCCCTCACTGCCTCGAGATCAGACAACTTCGCCGTTCACCCGACAATGGGCTTCAGCTTCCCCTCCTCGACAGCTTTAGCGAGCGCATCCAAGTCCTCCGTCCTCCGTCCTCCGTCCTCCCCTCCACCTTCAAATACTTACTCGTACTGCACCCCGTTCCACCAACACCACGACCTGTAGAACCAGTCCCCGACGTTCAGTAGACCGAGCAGCCAGTTTGGCATGCTGGGACAAAATAGAGACCCCCTTGACCACTTGAACACCGTCCCATTCGGCACCGTACTAACCGATCCGACCATCCCGCCCTTCTTCATCACCGGCAGCGCCCCTACCGTCCCCCACCGTACCAAACATGCAGTCCACCTCCCCCTTCCCAACCGCCCTTACCAAATCCTCCCTCAGAGAGTCCACCACCACACCCGGCCGGCTCCCCACCGAGGCCCACCTACCGTTGTCACGACCCTCGCAGCCCCAACCACGTTTCCTAGCAAGCACCCGGTCTACCGTGAAGCCGCCCGTCCCGCTCCGGCCCACACCCACCAACACCGTCTCTGCCCCTCCAGCCAGCCACCCGGGCCCGCGCCGCTCTCCTCCCATGCATGCGCAGGGCCTGAGCCGCCATCATGTGGTGAGCCAAAAAAAAAAAAAAATAATAATAATATTGTATCTACCATTTTCTATACCAAAATTAGCTCTGAAAAAATCGCGAAAGTTCCAGTTCATGATTCGAAGATCTTCACAACGAATGAGAGTGTAAAAGATTACAAATATAAACTAAAAGAAAAAAAAAAAAAAATTGATCGGATTGGCATCATCGCCTAAGCCGCCCTTTCCATTTGCAGCGTCCGATTGCCTGCCGCCTCAGCGATCAACACCAGCGTGGGGCTGCGCTATCTACCGGTACCTATTTCTGATAGCCACAGACTCACGCACTACTAGCATACGGTACCCATCAATCAATACATTCAGGTCTGCACGATAAGGCGTGGTAATATCTGCCATAGAAAGCTCAGTGGTCTGTCTTGTCAACCCTTCGAAAACGAGATGAGATCGGCGTCGAGACCAGATCGGCGTCGATACGAAGGACCGGTAAAGTATCTAAGGTACGCTTGAAACCAATACTGTAGTAAGACTCCTCCTTCCTCTGATCATTTTTGAGTCGGTGCGTGCAGACATAGGTAGGTAGGTAGGTATACAGACCGGTATCTAAACTACGTACACGCACGTACGGATGGAAAGGCGAAAAGAAATCAGGACAGCCTTCTGTTTATCTTATTTGTTGGACGGGATTTATTTACGCTCATCTGCTAATACGTAGTACTTGCATGCTCAAGCTTACCTACCACCGGTACGTACGTACCCCCTTCGACTGTCAGTCAATAAATACAGCACACCGGTTTTGATGGTAGAGGGCTCGCTTATATGGTTTTAGACGCGTACCGGTATACCTACACAGCTCGTACTATCCCTCCCATAAGTACCGGTAGTAGTAGGTAGTCCTAGTAGGTAGTAGTAGGTAGTACCTACAGTACAGTACATGTCAGAAGACCCACTCGATAGAAGCCTATTTCAGCCGTGAAGTTGACCGCCGATTACGTACCGTAGTAAGGATAGGTCGCAAAACGATGTATACCGGTACTACTACATTGATTTCCTACTTAGTAATTTCTTAATACTATCTATCTTGTAAGCCCTCTCTCTTTCTGCATTAGCCACTGGCTTGATCTCGATCGCATTACGAATCATACGCAGTACCATAAAACGATGCATGCATTCCCAAAGGCCTGCTTCGTAAGCCTCTCAAATACTCACTCGGCGCCGATCCAGAGCTCTCGAAGCCGCGTCGCAGTAAGCTTAACGCTGAACCAGATCGCCTCTGGAAGCCATCGTTTCTCACCGGCTGCAGGTCTAACCGCGCTCGATCGGATTTTGAGGGCGGGAGAGGACCGGTACCTATCGAGGTTGCTGAATCGCTGGGAGACCTCGGCGGCGAAGGTTGGGTTCAGGGGAGCCCGTGATTGCTGGCTACGAGATATACCGTAGGGGGTTCGGCTGGTTTTTTTTTTTCAAGGGTGCGTGCGGGTCGTGTTTTCTACTTAAGCTAGTTGTAAATTCTAGGGGCTGACCTGTCTGGGCTCATTGCCATCTTCCCCCAAACCCCCCCCATCAACCCCTACGGTACGGTACGGTAGTACTGTACGGAGCAAAAATGTACTTTCGATGGTATGTACGTACTACCGGTACGTACCTGTCCATGGGTGGGGGAGAGTAGATCGCCGGTAATGCTTCGGAATATTACCAACCTTTAATTATATATTGGTCATTACATACTCCCCCATTAAGTACTACGTACTAGTAAATGTACTACTACGTACGTATTAATACTGGGCCTCCTGTGGACCGATTCCAGGGTGTATACGTAGCAGGGCGCATAGCAAGGGGTAATACTACGTACTACTTACTACTAGGTACGTACGTAGTACTACGTACGTACGTAGTAGGGTAAGCAAGGGTTTAAGCCAATTGAAATAAAGGCCACTTACTACTAACTCTCCTTACCCTCCTCCGTCTTGCATAAACCCTTTCTTTCCGCTTATAATTCTCGTACCACTCACTATATCCGACCCGTTCCAATCTCTTGATCGCTATAGTAGATAGTAGTATCAACCAGTTATTGAACCCATCCATTCTTTTCCCAACACAGCTTTTCCACGACTTTGGCTCCTCCAACACCGAAAAAAAAAAAAAAAAAAAACGACGGCGACGCTCGAACGAAAACGCCTCTATTGAGAACAAGATATTTTCTAGATATTTTCTATCTGTTTGTAACGAACGCTCAATCGTTCTCTGTCAAGAGAGTACGAGGAATCATATCCGAGGCTTGGGGACGCTATTCCTGCTAGCTAGTTACCACTATTACTATTACTACCGCTAGTAGTATATCGAATCTTGATCCGAATCGTAATAGAGGCGTTATCAAGCTACTACCGGTACTACTATAATCGATGCTCAAGGAAGGCCCAACTCTACACGAGATCAAATTCTTAAATCGATTTTCATATTTTTCTTTCTTCCGGTTGGCTTGAAACCCTTGTAGTATATATTCTACTATGTAGTACTTATTGTATCAGCCTTGCTATACCCCCTGGAATCGGCCTATAAGAGACCTAGTATTGCATTTATGTAAAGGGGGGCAGGGTGTTAAAGTACCAGTACAGTACAGAAATGCGAAAAACATATTGCCTCAATTTAGCGCCGTTGAAGTCTTTTTTCTTTCTTTTACATTTTCCCTTGATCAATGCCGGACCCAGTTTAGCTACACAAATCGTAGAGCGGTGGTTTCTGAAGGGCTCAAAGCCCTATCAACTCTATTGCACAGATCGAATACTACTTGCTTAAAGATACTTTCCCAGGCTGGATTCTTGTTCAAATACTACTTGCTTAAAGATGCTTTCCAAGGCTGATTCTTGTAAACTGATTGGTTTAATTAAGCCTTGGTAAGATCCCTTGCGAAAAATCATACTTTCGTTTTGTATTCATGGCTGTACTACCACTTCAGGAAAGGAGTTGCATTCTTTGAAGAAGTCTCTGCAGAGTATTGTACGGAGTAAGTTGCAAGCACGGCAAATCTTTTCCGCACCTTTTTTTTTTCTTCACCTCGTCTTGACGCTTTTGCCTTGAACTCTACACCCCCCGCAAGACTCCCGAGATCCCGAAAGAAAGAAAAAAAAAGGTAGTTATTGATTTTTATCCTACGCGTCGAGACGTGTTGGATGGAGATTGGGTAGCGTTGCCACGCTGGAGAAAAGCGGTGTATGGACGGACAGTCGATCGAATCTCCTGAGGCAGTCAACCAGAGCCAATCCGCCTCTTAATCTTTCCTGGGAAAAAAAAAAAATGGGAAAGGAAAGGGTGATAAAGGCTAATTCAAATCAAGGACTCCAAGACCAAAAAATAACCTTTTTTATCATGTCTGACACTCCGGCAGATAAAACCTCTTCCTCGGAAATCTGCTACGTACGTAGTAGTACGTGTAAATGGATGAACCAACTGAAACTATGCCAAAAAAGATAAGCATGACGGGAAGAGGCAGGACCTCCGAAGTCTAGCGGAGGGGGAAAGAAATCCCTACTGTACTACGTATTTCTGCTGCTGCTGGAGATGTCGTTATCTACAGAGGTACAGCGGTGAAGTGTTGGAACCCTTGCTACTCCACAGCTACTATTCTAATTCGTAGTAACTGAGCAATAACCTGACCTTAAGCGCGGAACCTTATAGAATTCCGAAATGCCTTGCGGAGTAATACTCTACTTTGTATTAAGGTCGGGTTATTGCGCAGTTAAGTTGGGATAGTGATTGTAGAGTAGCAAGGGCTACAACACTTCACCGCGGTACCTCTGTAAACCATTCTTGAATAGGGTGGTTTAGTACTGACTTCAGACGGTCCAATGACCATCTATTACAAAGAGGGTTAGAGTAATAGTAGTAGTAGTTCGTAGGTAGCAGCAGCATTGATTTACGTCGGGCGAGTATCCAAGACCCTAATCCTTAGACCTTGAGGACCATTCATAACGTACGGCGATGTGCTGAGGGAAAGAATTATACAGCATGTAAAGTACCATCCAATCGAAAATACAAACTACGTCAAGGAAAAGTTTTCTTTGAGATAGCTTCGAGTCTTTGATCCCGCGGTATCGCAAACTCCTATAAACCTTTTGAGAGCATTTTCTAGTAATACCGGTATGCGCCGAGTTTTATCTCGGTAATTGTCGAATACGTATGTATGGCTTGACGAGCGGCTTCGATTTCTACGAATACAAACACCGTTCTCGTGTATCGTCAAGCTGTAAAGGCTCGCGTCCGTAGCCTTTGTGTCAAGCCGGTGTGTTTGCAGAACGCTCCTCCGAAGGCGCAATACCGTGTTTTCGATCCAGCGAACGAAGCCTTTCTTATCTTTGCTACCCGTTCCCCTTTCATCGCAAATCCTTCTAGTCTTTTCAATCGGTAATCGTCGGCTCGCCCTAGGTGGGCCTCTCATCATCCTTTCAGTCTTCAGAGCCGACGATGACACCCGTTAAGTGTAAACCGTAGTCGGCGTAAGTGGTCGAAAAAAAAAAAAAAAAAAAAAAAAAAAAGGGAGGGCCGAAACCGCCGATAAAGAGAAATCTCTTCGAAGAGACGGCGCATATCGATGATGCAATTTCGGCTCTCCAGACTCTTTCTCCCGCGAGAAAGAGAGCTGGAGGTTCGTCCAGGGCATCTCGTACAGGTGAAGAACGAATCGTAGCCCTTCACTGATCAGCGCGTGGACTGCGCGAAGGTCTAGATGGACTTCGGAATTGCGCTAGAGCTGGGTGGGCGAAAAAAAACATATCCTCTGAAATAACCATATCCCCCGTCGGACTGATATTATTATTTGTTCTCTTAATATCTCTCATGGTGTACTAAAAGCTTGACAAAAAACAAGATAATCTATTAGAATACGATTATACGGAAATTTTTGATTCGGTTTGCAATACATTGATATGATTAGTTATCGTGTTATTTAGATTCCAATATGCTATTCACCTGATGAAAGACTCGCTTGATTTTAGCTTTGATTTTACGTATTCGCACTATGAAAATCCTTGAAAAGCATTGGAAACTTCTATCTCCTTCAATTCTTCGCTTAACCACGTAACAGTGGGCCTTGACGTCGCAACTTTTGAGGCCCCTTTACACAGACAAATCAAAATTTAACATATCGATACGATACGAATATACAGACTTGATCAGTAATTGTTATTCTTACAGCTTCAATGTTCGGTAAAATGCTCGCGGTTGAAATCGTTTAAACTCGTCATCCAAGCTCGTGGAAATCCACATTTATTTTGAATTTGGCGTATGATCCTCAATCGGGACCTGGCTTTGATATGAGTGAGTCAATCCAATCATGGAGCATAGGTCGTGTCGTTACACCAGAGGGGAACGGCCCCTTTTCATAGTAGCCGAGCGTTGAGAATTGGACTCGATCTATACAGATCGTTACTTATTACGCGAAGCTAATGATTTGAATGAACAGCAAACAAACCTATTGACTGGAAGGGTGGAGAAGGGCGTTGGTATCGTGCTATCAAAGCGAGAAAGGATAAGATTGAAGATATCGGCAAAGTCTATATATCCTGAGATCTTATAGAAAACCGACGGACGATATTGAGGGAGTGAGGTTAGGGGACGACCAGTGGGGCCAATATGAGACGACTTTCCATGACCGACACTCTTTCTAGGGCTTAAACGAAGATGTTATCGTGGAGTATATCAAGTGGGAGAATTGGTATCAAAGCCCAAGAAAGCGCAGAATGCGCTATGTTTCTCTTGGGTTAAAGGTATCGAATAGGAGCTGCAGATGCATAATTCGAACTAATGTGGTAGATGAATTTATGGGCCAAATGCCTTGAATCAGAAGCTGAGCTAAATGAATATTCGGACGTGGTCATTAATCGGGAAGCATGGAAGATCAAAGGGGATCGTGGAAATCGGGCTTCGGCGACTTTCGTAAGTAGCACAATCAGAAGGGAATAGTCATTTTTCCCCTCTCTTTTTCTGTTTATGATACGCAGTCCTCCCGGAGGAGACTGGGAGGCTTCGGTCAGGCAGTATAGCCCACCGTCCGAAGTCTGAACAGCTACGAACACCCTCTTCTCCTAAGCCCTTCTACTCGGTATGATCCAGGTTCTTCCTGTGCCAGCCTCCCATCATTCCGACCTGTTCCCAAAAAGAGCGGGTTTTCTCGACCATGTTCGCCTCATAGGCGTCGATAGCAGGGCGTTTCCAGACCTACGGGGTGTCAGTCCACGTCGGGTGAAAGAAGGGGTCCAAGGGGAGGAGGCGCGGTACGTACCAAGTTCGCCTTTTCAGGCCTGACGGGTGTCGTCTTCCAGTACACTTTCCAGCCTATATGTAAGATCGGGCACACAAAGACCACGGTGTAGTATGAGAAGAGCGTCCCAACGTCCCACCCTGATGAAATTGATGCAAAGTTCCCAGCGGGGGGGTCTCAACTTATATCCAGGCAGCAAAGTGGAATATCCATAACAGCACACCGTGAAAGTCATCGTGCCCAGACCAGCCCAGGCACAGTACGGTTGAGCCCACCCCACGTACGGCAGACCCCGCCTATCAAAGCCCTGCACCTTCAGCGCCCGATAGAAGTGCAAGTATATCCAGCAAATGCAGATGCAGTCTATGATCTGCGAGGCTTCGGTAAGGTTTGCGAGCCACATAATCACTTGACCGGAAGAAGATCCCAAGGCGAGGAAGCTGAGGAAAGGGAAGATCATGGTAACTGAGAGGCACCAGATGGGCACCCCCTTCTTCGCGCATTTGCGGAGGAGCCTTGGTGCGTGGCCGTCGAGGGACAGGCTGTACAGCGTTCGAGAAGCCGCGTATCTGTAAGATAGTAAATACGTGCAGCATCAAGACATGATAGTGCTGAACTTACACGTAAGAGTTTCCAGCCGAGAAGATTGAAGTCACCAGCAGAGCATTCGTGATGTGAGGGAGAACGCCATCCCGAGATTCTACATGGCAATGACAAACGGACTGGCAGCAGCGGCTCCGGAAGCCGAAGCGTCGGTCAGGGCATTGATGCGGTTTTCATCGTTGTGTGCAATGACGATCCCATAAACCAATGCCCCGCCGATGAAGAAGAGTCCGAACCGAAGGTGGATGGTTTTGAATGCTCGCTTCAGGTTCTTGCGCGGGTGGGACGCCTCTCCTGCCATCATGGAGATGTACTCGGTACCGACAATCGTGAAGCTGAAAGCACTCTTCACCAGAGGTCCTTGGATAGAAAAGTATCAACCATGCGTACGCAGCTTTCCATAATGCGGCCAAGAAGCCTTCAAATCTCTCCAGACTCCCAGTGGCAACATACTCCGCGAACGCTCCCTGTTTGGCAATTTTCAGCGTTTGAAGAGAGTTGAAGAGTGTGGTCGTTGTTAGAGGTTCCCGTTGTAGAGGCTTGGCTGGTAGCCGAGAGTAAGGACCTCTTTCGAACCGAAAAAAACGCCGAGGATCCCATGGGGGGAAAGAAAGTATCTACAGGCTCTCTCCCGTACCGAAATCCGTAAGCATCATGTTTCGGATTACCTCCCACCATGGTAACGAAAGTAGAGCAGAAGAGCATGATGATGAGCACCAGTTTCCCACCTGACAGCCAGGATTTGGACTCGCCATACCATTTGACGGCGAAAAAATTGATAATTCTGATCTAGTCAGAGCTTTCCCAAGCTTTGGCTTTAGGATGTTCTGATTACCCGTAGAGTAAAATGTACCCGGCGCAGACAGCAGCAAGCGGAATGTCGTTTCTCCAGAAAGTCAAGACGAGATTCAGAGCCGAAATCTTCCATGGGATAAGAATAGCCTCTTGTCACAGGGTTGGGGAGAAACATGAACGAGTGAGGATACACTGACCATATAAGCAGAAATTCCACTCGAGCATGAGACAAAAGGCTTCGTCCACCCATTTACTTCCCATCCTGACGAACCCACCACTCACCAGCATGAACACTGGCATCTCAGCCATACAATCATTGACCAGTGCCAGCCAGCACGAGAACAGCGTAAAAACAATGAACAGCGCTCCGGGACCGCCTTGAACAAGTCCACTTCCGATACCGACGAATAACGCCGTCCCGATCGACCCTCCCATTGTGATCATCTGGATCCGCTTGCCGCTCAGATTCCGATGCAGACCTTCGACATCATCAACATCGATGTTACCAACATCGCTGTCTGACACGTCGTAGACAGGGATATCCTTTTCCATGGAGAAGGAGGTCTTTGGTACACTATTGGTTTTTGCCGTCTTTACACAGGGCATACGTGATGGTTAAATCAATATGGTCTAGAGGATCTGAGCAGAGTTGGGCTTGGGGGCCTGGCTTGGCCTGGCGTGGATATATGGCATTTGTGAGATGGCCTCACTCGAGGACTAGAAATTTGAAGGAAGAGGGAGGGAAGAGGGAAGACGGTATCTGATCTGCAACGAATGGAGAGGGAATGCCGGCACTGCAGCAGTGCATCGCATCTCATTCGCTTCCCACCATCACCTCCTTCGCGGCCCCAGCGGATAAAGGTTCTGTAAAGGTCCTTTGCTATCTGTTGGAAGAAGGGTCGATGAGCTGCAATGATAAGAAACTGATCCAGTGTTGACGTTGCACGGCTCGTCTGTTACCAATCAGCATAATATTAACGTACGCGAAGATCAGATCTTTATATACGATACTGATCGGATTCCGGGAGTCAAAAGTCTTGCAAGAGCTTCTTTCCACACTTGTGAGAGAGTATAAGAGTAACGCGGTCGCCGGGGGAGTCGACGATATCAACGCCATAGAGCCTAGCGAGCGCGAGGCTCAGATCCGTGGAGTCAACGCAACCGGTGGAAGCTCACGTGAGGCGAGAACGAAAACGTTTCCGTCAGGCCTATATTGTCTTGATTCGTCATCGGCGGGATCAGCTATGATCCAGACGATCGAAGGGAAAACTTCAAACCTTCCCAAGAAAAAGAGAATCTAGGTGATCGTTCAGATCCAAAACTAGCGTAGTAAACACGCTTCACTAGAAACGAACAACGTGCTCTCGCAACGGGAATTTCGAATCAACGTCTCTAGGCCGCGCTTGTATTTGGACTGTCCATCTCTCCAAAATCGCACACGAACCTTATTTTTAGACCCCAGGAGCAGCTTCCCCATGCCCAAAACCCCTCCTCGCACTCTCAAGCAGCCAGGCGCCTCCCTGTGGCCCACTCGCATCGAGACTGAGAGTTGTCTGCAACGCATCGCTGATAACCCTCATAGTCTCTCCAGCATTTTTGTAGTCCGTCTCGCAACTCGCCACCGCAGCCTTCTTCGTCGGGCTCCCTGCTTCAGCAGAGGTAGGGCTGAGCAACCTCACCGCAGACTTGATATCCACGTGCGGAAACGGCAAATAACCTTCTCGCAATGGTACTAACACGATTGGGAATTTGAGCGTTCGTTTGCTATCTGAGCTTGAGGCTTTGCTGGGTATTCTGAAGTGGCCTTTTCGCTTGCCACCAATCAGCCAAGTATCGGTAGCACCCGAAACTTCGTAGAAGAACTCTAGGTAGTCGTCTGAAGAAGCTCCGCCGTTTGATTCCGGAGCAGTATCCCATAATCTCGAGTATTTGACCGCCAGCGAGGCTGAAACAGGTTGGTTGGAGGCCACCACGATTGGACTGGTAGAAACAGAGGGCCGAGGAAGTTTAAGGTCGGCAGTGCACACGACCGTCACAGAAGGAATATCGACTGGAATAAGGATTGATCGGCTCTTCCTAATAATGTCGTCTGTGATGGATATAGGTATCAACGGAAGGCTTGGCGTCTGATCCTGCCATTTCTGCAGACATTGCTCGATGAGGATGGCGACATCTTGATTCTGCTCTTGGCCGAGACCGTCAAAATGGTCCCGCCACCTCACGGACGAAATGATGGAAGTGGAGAATTCACTAAGAATGGCTATCCGCTCAAAATCGTAGGATGAAAGCGTTGCTCGTACTTCAGCAAGAACGGTCGATATTATGAGTCGCTTGTATTGCTGTAACGAGCCTGAGTCCAGTAGTCGATTGAGATCCAAAGTAATGGCGTCCTCTATTTCCTCATCGAGGCATATATAATTGAGAACGAGCGATAAAGAGGACTTTACTCCGCTGCGAGAATGGGGACCCGGCTGTGTAATCGACTTAGTGATCTTGTAGAGCATCGAAACAGGTTGGCGTGGAAACACAACAAGGGGCCTAGATATCGTGACCCCAGAATGCGCTTCAAACACTTTGGAACCTTCTAGCTTGGAGCCCAGCAAGCGCAGCGGCGTAGAAGTGGCCGTGGAGATGGTAAACTTCGAGAACAGAGCTTTGTGTTTAAAGACGTCCTGAACGTTTACTCCCAGCGGGAGCATGATGGATACCGATAGGGTCGTGGCGAATAAAAACGACCCACTGTCAGTTGTGTACGATATCTCCAACTTCAAAGAGATATCGTTCACTTCGTGCTCGAGACTGAATGGCATGATGATCTTCGCACTAGAAGCAGGCTCCATTGGACCAAATCGTACAACGCCAGTTTCCGTATTTTTTGAAAGTTCAAGAGAGCCACTGTTTACTTTGGCTTCGCTGGTCTGCACTCTTAGTCCCGCAGTGGCAGCTCGAACCTGGAGCTCGCCGCTGGTAACCTTATTCCACCCGGATGAGAGCTCAATTTCGAGCGAACGATTGCGATCGAGATGCATGTACCTAGATGCGAAAAGCTTGGCATCGAATGCCTCAGATCTGTGATAGATAAGAAGCTTCGGGCACTTAAAAACCATGGTAGAGGGAATATTTGCACTGCCGTGCTCATAATGCAAAGTAAGATTGTTACTCTGCAGAATGATATGGCTCACAGTGTATGTGCCTGGGAAGATAACCTTAACAACATTAGTATTAGTAAGGGTAAGTCTATGCATAAAAAATATACTCACATTGCTTTGCACGGACAAGTTCATTGTACCTTTCCTAAGAATGGTTTGGCCCTGCATTTCGAGCCATAGTTCTCTATTCAAGGCACCGCTCAGTGGTGTAATTTGGACTTTGGCCTTTTCGATCGGTAGTTCATCTGTCAACAAATAATGAAATCGAAGCAGAAGCCCAAAACTGTCCTTTTCAGTGTGGTATCTGATAGTACCATCAACCTCGATTCTATCACAGAAGTTCTGTAACGGCACACGGAATTCATGCTGCAATCCTTTGGTGGTCTCTAGTAGCCCAGGGAGGTATGGACCGTTTGGCAAAACATCCAGGTCGAACTGGTTGCTCTGACAAATTTTGAAGGCAGACTTTTGGAGAAGTCTGTCATGCTCTACCACCGCGGCTTTCGACAGTAGCTTCAGCACGACCCTGACATACTCTTCTTTACGCTCAAGCTTTCTAAGGCATGTTGCATACATCACAAGCATCGAAAGCTCGACCTGTGCCCAGCCATTTTCGCCATAAAAGGGAGTCATGCGATATAGATACGAGGCCGCCGCGGCATAATCTCCAAGATGATACTTGAGGACAGCAAGATCAGCCGTGCTTGCCTGGACAGATTGCAGATGATTAGCTACGGTATAGTGCCGAAGTGCCTTGTCTGTCAAGGTTTCATAGAGTCGATAGAAATCAGCTTGATTGTCAACCGCAGTGTAGAGCAATTTGCTATCAATTCCGTGGGAAGAGGGCGGAAGGACGGGCGTCTTCGGAACTTTAGATGAATCTTGATTTAGGTCAACTTCTTCCATCTCTCCGACATCGTTGCCTTGCAATTGGGACAATTCTGCCCAACCAACGCTCCACCCATGTTCCTTGCCAACTTGCACCAGAATGCTTCTTGATAAGAGGTAGAGCTCGGCTCTATGCGCAGCCAGTTCCTCCAAACCAGCCTTCAGGAATGTCGAAGGAGCGGCTCCTTCTGGTACACTTGCTCTCCGCATGCCAGGGAACTTTTCTACTGCTGGTGGTTCTCGAGATCTGGATCGCAGGGCTAGAGAGCTGCTTCTAGTAGGATGCATCATCGTCTTTGGCTCGGGTATACTGGCCTTGGGCTCTTGCCCACCAATACTCATAGTTCCACTAGGGGGAGCCAACGTAGATGGAGGAATCGGTAGCGCTTTCGTGGAAGTTTGGGCGAGTATTTGCTGAGCTATGGCAAATATAAACGAAATTACCATGTTTTCAATTACATGGTCCATGACAGGATCCAGAGAGTCGGAGCCAGCATCCTCTCTAGCCTGCTTGTTAGTTCTTCGGGAGTTCCAGATATCTTCTCGCATGATGCGTGATATTGATGGCATGAAATCCATGGATCTTCGACACACCTCGCCAAGAACAGAGAGGTTCTCGACATCCTCAGTGGGCTGAGAAGCAGGTCGCCGCGCAGCGACCCCTTGTAGACTTGACTCCCGCTGCTCTTTGAGTTTTGCAAGAAGTTCCTCTTGCGAGGAAGACGCGTTGGCGAGCCGAAGTAGCAACGTGAGTTGACGCGCAAAAATGTAACAACGGAAGTCAAAAATCGAGATGTCATTCGAGAGTATGAGCTCTCGATACCGTTTTTTGGTTGCGCTCAATGGGATCTCATCGGCATCGTGATCGGACGTATCGACCACAGATTGAAGATCGATAGGGTCATCAGTCTCATCAATTTGATCTGAACCTGAATCTTTAAGAATATCAGTTCTTGCCTTCTCAGCTCGCCGCTTCAGATTCTCTGTAAAGGGCAAGAAAGATCCTCCATGTTCTGCACCAGACCCTGTAGCAGATTGTTCCCTGACGATGAAATCGAGGCCCATTGCAAGCTCATCGTATCCCACAAGTGCATCTTCGATGAGTCCCACGCTTTCAAAGCCTCTCGCGAGACCTTCCTTTAACATGAAAAAAGTGCAAAAGTTCCATCCTGGGAGTGATCTCTGAGCATCCTTCTCCCGGATGTCTTCTTCGTACTGAGTGACGCGCATGTCAAATGAAGAAAGAATCTGCGATTTCAACTTGGAGATAAGGTCATGCCAAGCATTCTCATTCTCTTGCGGTGTCTCGGTATATGAGCCCGGGATAGCTGGAACCACTCTTGGGAGCATATCATAAGGAACATCGTTGATACCAATGCGAATCTGTGCAATACGATCAACCGAGGACTTGGAAGAGCCATTGAAGTCTGCCCGTAGCTTCTCCAGGATAGTTGATGAGCCCCCTCCCCTCCATCGCGTCGATGATTTCTCTGAAGTGGACCCCGAACTCCCTTCGGCCCCTTTCCCGCTCGTTCTAGGCTGCGTTGCGGCCGCAGTATTCGGCACAATTACATGAACAATTAACCATTCGTATGCATCGTGATTCTCTTGTGCAGTAACCTTCGCAGTACTCTGCGTCGGTGGTGTATGCTCCTTGATCCACTCTCGGACTTGCCGCCGGGCCTGCGCCTTATATGTATCATTATCGTCGCATCGTAAAAAGAACACTTTCAAGTATGGCGTCTGTCGTAATCCTGGGATCTGATGCCTGCGCTCCCTGGCGACATGTTTTGGTGGCCCCGACCGTGATTCTGGTTTTTCTGCCGCCGCTGTACCCAATGCCTGTGTTCGAAAGCCATCGTCGCCACTCAAAGTCGAATCCTCACTTTTCACTCTCGATGTATTCAATGCACTCGTAGGTCCAGCATCTACAGACTGAGGTGGCTGCAAGGTTTGGTCGTCAGGGACTAGGTCGATGTGGAGGGACGAGATTGATCTCAGAGGCCCGGCGTGTGATTCCCAGTAGAGGTTTCGGAGAGGAAGTCGTGGTAGTAGACCGGGTGACAGAAGCTGGTAAACACCAAACGGATCAGAGTATTCGACTGTGTGGAAGTGCGTTAGCTCAGGTTTGCTTTTCTTTTGAAAGTGCCCGGGAGTACCTGTGACTTTGGAGCTCGAGGATGGCTGCGCCATGTTTGATGCGCCTATCGCGATGGGTACATCACCAGGCAAAAGGCACAGGACTACAACTAAAATAAAGATCGGTTCTTGGGAAACGCAACTCTGGCTTCTGGCGCATTGTAGGTCAACCGCTGGTCGCTGATCGGGAGTTCAGATACTGCCAGTGCTCAACACTGGATCGAGGTTGAGGGTGGTGAGGGCTGGGGCGGTGTAGCCTACCTAGGCTTTCCTTCAGGAAGCTCAATGGAAGGAGTAACATTGTTTTCTTCACGCCATAAAATTAAGTTTACTTCCAGATTACAAACCTTCTCTTGCTTCTTCTCGAGTTGCTTTTCTCAGTCCAGACCTAACACGATGGCTAATCCTAGTAGTCTGATATATCCATATCCCCCCCCCCCCCCCCCCTCCTCAACCAAAGTCGCCCAGATATTCCAATATCTTGCTCTAGCTGATGCCACTAGCCTGGAACTATTCTCACCAGTCCTTCTCAAGAACCATCGCCATATCGACCAGTGAAGGATAAATTCTACTTGGCTCGCACATGGTCGCCTGCTCATCTCAGGAGCGCGTTCGAGCTAACACGGTCCAGTTGAAGGGGATATCTCGAAGTCAAGCATGTTCTCTGAGATTAAGCAACAGCTTGCAAATTTCCTCTTTTACATTATGATCTCAAGACGCCTGCATAGGTATCGTTCAATCTCATGATCAGATCAGCTCTTAAAATAATGTACGCACTCTAGAGGCACGGCGTAGAGTTCAGGGTCGTCCAGAGAGCATCTCTAAATAAGTCTGAAAATGATCCACCTGACGCCTATACTCAGGTCGGTAGCTGTTCCTATTCAGCTTGAGCGAGGGATGCGGAGAAATCCCCGGTTGTTGATTAAGGAACTGTACGCGACAGCCAGCCGCCAGGTTGACGAGAATGGTCATAGCGATGCAATGCCAGGTTCATGTCAGTATTTTACAGCAAGTGGTCCTTTTTTCCTTCCAGCCTTCCAGGTATGCTCAAGCATCCATAAACACGAGAACACAATCCCATACTTTGAACTCCCCTCGATGCCCCTTTTGCTAACGCCGGAACCCAATCCCATACTCCTTGTAACGTCGCTCATTCTAAGTCGTACTTAAACACACTCCTGGAATGTAAAATATTGATATACAAAAAATCTTGGAACTCTACCTCGCTCTGTGAGAGCGATGGTCTCTTCCTCGCCTTCTCCTACTCTTATCTTTGGGAAGCTCCAACGGGGTGCTTTTGAGCTGATCCGCTACCAATCTCAACAAGTACTCGTCTATCGATTGAATAGGCTCTCCCCATGCGTTATTCTCATCGTCCTCGATCACTTCGTCTATGGCAGGGGTATCGTCGGCAGCTGGTGTAGGAGCGCCGTCTCGCGGAGTTCCGGCGGACGTGGGTGCTGAGGCGATAGCAGCATTCTCGTCGAAATCCGCAGCGTCTGTCTGGACGATTTCTCGCTCAGCTACCTTGGCTGCTGCTACGTCCTCTTGGTCCTCAGCTTGTGCGAGGACATGAGATACGTTCTTGTTTGTGCCAGGTCCTCCCAAGACACGATCCATTGCATCGTTGGCAGCTCGATCGCCATCGAGGAGGTCCGGATCCGCAGCAATTACGTCTCGGACAGGTATTTTATTGAAGTGGTCAGTCGTGAATTCTCCCTCCTGGATGACCACGTCGTCTAGCATTTGCTTCTGGTTAGCCTTGCGAAGAATGTTCGCCTCGATGGTGTGTTCCGATACCAGTCGATATATGTGAACATCACGGGTTTGTCCAATACGATGACATCTATCTTGGCATTGTTTGTCCATGGCCGGATTCCAGTCAAGGTCGTAGAAAATGACAGTGTCGGCTCCAGTAAGGTTGATGCCCAATCCACCAGACCGAGTTGAGAGGATAAAGGCAAGAATCCGTTTGTCGTTGTTGAAGCGATCCGTAAGCACCTGACGCTGTTCGATCTTCGTCGATCCGTCCAGGCGAAGGTATTTGTGGCCGTGGATGTTGAGGAACTGTTCGAGAATATCCAGGACTTTCGTCATCTGGGTAAAGATCAAAGCTCGGTGGCCACCCGCTTCTAATCTGCGGAGGAGCTTCGCGAGAGTCTGTAATTTTCCACAGTCGTACTGGAGCAATCTCTTATCGGGAAATTGAATGGAAAGCCTCATGCGTGCCTCGTGGAATGGATCGATTTCAGAGCTGGTGATGGTACTTTGAACCGTGCCCAAGCTTTTGGGGGAGAGGATCGTGGAGTTTATATCTCTCGCAACGACAGGAGGTGTTACGCAAGCGAACTTTTGGATGGTTGTGTTGAGAGATTCGGATCTGGCCTCTAGACTGGGGACCATTGACATCAAAGCCGGGGAGCGAGTCTCCAACCAATTTAAGATCTTCTGTCTTTTATCCGGGCGAGGTTTGAAAGGTCGGTCGTGGACACCAATAGTAAGAAACTCCAACAATTTGCTCCCGTACATTGGTTTTTGCTGCCGTCGTAGAGCATTGAGGTAAACACAATGCTGAAGTTCCTCAAAACGGCCCCATCTGGAAGCGCTCTCCAGATAAGTCAGGTTCGATTTCGCCGTTAATGGATCGAAACTTGTCAAGGCATTCTGGGCTCGCGTACGCTGAGCTTCACGCATGTCCATAAGTACACGCTGCGCACTGAGAACAGCGCTTCGAGTAGTGACGGCACCAGAGAAGCGTTCGTGTTTTGTTGGGACCAGATTTAGGAATTCCAAGCTTGCCTTAGTCATGGGATCTTCGCGAAGGAGTCGCCTACGGACAAGAAGGTCTTTGATCTCGAACTCTGCAAGGGCAGACCTTTCCATGGGGAACGAGGTCATGATTGCTCGTTCAACAAAAAGATCTGGGTGATTGCAAACTTTTCTCAGCTGCATCAAGCAGTTGATAATCGACAGGTAGTTTCCTCCGGCCAAGGTATCTCGCGTATCTCCACGACTCAGGAATCCATCATACAATTCTCTTTGGCGCTTCGACAAGCGACAAAACTCGACATGCTCGTACTTGGCCGGCATCTGCTTTTCAACATCTACTTTCAATCGTCGCAGCAGATAAGGCCGCAAAAGTCTGTGTAGCTTGCTGATAATTGCTTTTGACTCGTCGTCCATTTGTTCTCGGCCGTGCTCGAGGATCTGCTCGGACGGCTTCTTGAACCAATCTTGAAATTCCTTCAGATCAGCAAATCCAGCAACACCTTGGCCTGAACCATCCGAGGGCATCAGGAAATACAACAGAGACCACAATTCCGTAAGGTTGTTTTGAAGAGGGGTGCCGGTGATCAAAAGCCGTGCTCGGGTATTGAAATTAAGCATGGTCTGCCACCTCAGGGAGTTGAAGTTCTTGATGTTGTGGGCTTCATCGAGAATCATATAATGCCATTGGCGTCGTTTGAAGACTTGTTGATCCTGAATGACGAGTTGATAGGAAGTGATACATACGTTCCAAGTATCTTCAGTCTTCCAGCCTTGTCGTTTCTTCTTGCGCTCCTCTTGATTGCCGTAGTAAGTCAGAATCTTGAATCCCGGACACCACTTCTTGAATTCCATTTCCCAATTCAACATCACACTCGTGGGCACAATGACAAGATGCGGGCCCCAAACTTCATGCTCACAAGCGAGATGAGCTAGCAGAGCAATGGTCTGGATGGTTTTACCCAGACCCATCTCATCGGCCAAGATTCCATTGGTATTTTGGGCGTAGAGACCAGCCAGCCATTCTAAGCCGTAGTGTTGGTACTCTCTCAGTGTTCCTCGAAGCAGAAATGGGATCCTTATCTTCGGTTTGTTCAGAGATTCTGGTGTGACGCTTCGTGTGACTTGACGACTACTATGGTGAGGCTCAACAGAAGAGGCAGAATCGACCTCGGAAGGTCTTGTTTCGGTCGTCCTTGGAGTAGGTTGACTACTGCGATCTGGACTAATGGGAACCAAGTCTGTTGATATCTGTTTCGAATGGCCATCCGCTTCTGGCTCGCTCGGCTCCGCAGCTATCTCAGTAGACATTTCCGCAGGCTCTTCGACATCCGGTGCTGGAATCGTAGGCAATTCCAAGCCTCCATTAACTGTTTCAGTTGAGTGCTCTATACCTACGGGATCTGGTGCCAAAGGTTTCTGTTTCTCTTCAACCTCAGGGTTTTCGCCATCGATTGCATCAGATATGGGTACAACACTACCAAGCTCGACGGCTTTTAGTTCCGAAGGGGCCAAAAAACCGAGAAGCGAGGATTCTCCCACGTCTTCATCGTCCTCTTCACCAGATAGGTCCTCCTCGTCGCTGTCCCTGTCTTCGTCACTGGATCCCATGTCGTCATCCATATCAATCGACTCGTCGCTTTCATCGCGAGTGTCTTCCATTTCGATATCTGAGTCAGGTTTCGACCCATTTGCCTGCCTCACATCTCCATCAACTATTTCTTCATCTTTAGGCTCAGGTTCTACAGCAGGCAGTGCAGCGTATTTCTCTCGAAGTTGATCCACGGTCAGATGTTCGTCATCAACCGCATCTATTCGAGCCTGGTCTTCATCGGCTTCGGACTCTGATGAAGACATGTTACTGTCCCTTTCTTCCTGTTCTGATCCATCGTTTGATCCATCATCAGTCCCAGAGTCTTGGTCCGATGCATCAGACCCGTCCGATTCCTCGTCAGAAGCTATATTTGAGTCCATGTGCGATCTTCGGGCTTGCAATTTTTGCGTTGATATTTCGACAGCTTGGCTGAGGGCCTTCCTGACTCGGGCTTGCTCTTGGGCATCCCATTCCACCAAGCGTCGGCGATTGACCTCCGCTTTCACATTCTCGAACATAGCATCAAGAGGCTTGGTGATTAGTCTCGTCCAGTAGGCCCTCCGGGCCAGGAAATTCTCCTCATCGATCTGTGCCTGGCTCTTTGGCTGCCTACGACGCCATTCTATTTGGCAGGCGTCTGCAAGTCGTTTGGCAGTGGCTCTGTGCTTCCTTTGCTCGATCAGTAGCAGCCTTCTAAATTCGATAGCGGCTCTGGTCATATGGTCTGCATGTGCATATTGTTGAGGGATCTCATCGTTTGCCTCAGGTTGGTAGGCAGAGCATCTCTCCGGGCTCAATATCCCACCAGGCTGAACAGCCTCCTCCGCGCGTAAAAGCGTAACCGTATCTCTGGTGATTTGGTCTTGGCTGTAGTCAGAAGGCTCGTCGGGGTCGTACAGCCCACCATTCTCAATAGATATGTTTGCTCCATTTTCGAAGAACTCTCTCAGTGTTGGGTACTGCCTAGATCGCGGCAGGACAAGTCCAGGATGTGTAAGAGGTATAGTAACAGATTTAACTTTGAATTTGATTCGTGCAAACGGATTCTTTGGGATAGGGACATCTTTTTCTTCGTCCGGTAGGGGCGTTATTCCATCAGGCTCCTGACTGTCCAATACCTCAACAAACCTCCCGGAGCGGCGGCCTTTGGCCGGTCGAGCTTGCGCCGGTGCAGATTGTGTTAAAGGATGTGGCGTTGGTTGTGGTGTTGGTTGTGGTGTTGGTTGTGGCGTTGGTTGTGGTATGTCTAGGTTCGGGGGCTTCTTCTTGTGGGAGCGCTTTGGGGCTGCTGCTTGGTCACTAGGCGTAGACTTGCGGTGATGGGATCTCTTTGGCGAGGCAGGTTTGGCTGGCTTCGGTGGAGGCTGAGAAGGAGTCCCAGAAGAGCCGGATCTCTTTCTTCCAGTTGGTGACGGCGGGGGTACCTCCCGGGTTTGAAATGGAGACTTCTGCCCATTCGCGTTGCCCTGCATGCCTTTGGTCGAGTGTTCCTTCTGCGCGCCTCTTGTCTGCCTTTTCCCGGACACAGGCTGCAGCTCGAAGGGTATATGGTTTGTACGGCCGGACTTCCTCTTTCCATCCAGAGTAAAGGACGACGGGCCTTCAGCCTTCACCTCTTTCCATGGTGGTGACGGAAACTTGTCCTTCTGCTTCTGTTTGGACAGAGGCGTTACCTCCTCGACTCGCTGCCTCTTGTTCGGGGGCTCCCCATCGTCTTTGCTGTCTGCCGGATGTTCACTCTTCGCAGGGCGTTCAATTTTGGTGGTAGGAAGACCTGGGTATCTTTATTAGCTACATATAGGCGCGTTGGTGGTTGGATAGCACACCGTCTAATTTTTGTTCCTCTTGCGCGTCCAACGCGATCAGTGACATGGCTTCTTAGAAGAGGGGGGGAAGCACTATCGAGAACTTCATGAATATCACATCTGAGAAGATGAAAATTACTTCGGAAGATGCGCAATCGACCCAAGTTTTCCTTGGTAAAATTTGAGCATTCACAGAGCTTAGTTGCGGCTTGCTTTGACGAAAATTGCAATTTTGGTCGAATTCGCGGTTGTCGTCAACTAATTTAATTGCTTAGGTGCTTGAGGCGATCCTAAACGGCAAGCATGACTAAGCCCAAAGCTAGCGGACCGCGACCATTTCAACCTCCAATCGATTTCGGGCTGTGTCAAAGGGACGACGAAACAGGACCATTGGGACAGCAAATATCAAGGTATGGGCTTGGAGTGTTGCGAGACTGTCAGGCACAATCTGACGTTATTCCCAGATGCTTTCCCGGCGAATTGCAAATGCACGCCCGCTACGAAATTCCATTCCCGTGGTCCGACGAACAGTTCTCCAACAACGAGGAGCGGCGCAACAGGCAGCATCTGGACCAAAGTATCCTAAACTGGTCAGTGTCATATCCTGCCGATAATTCGAAGAGCTCTGGCTAATGACCACATGCAGACCGATGCTGAGGATCCAGGAATGGTCGGTCAAAAGGAATACTTCTACATTGGTTTTGGCTGACAGGCTTCACAGAATGGAGGATATATCAATCCGCCCCCAATCAAGAGACAATTCCGTGATCCACATGCAGATTGGTGGGACAAGCAAGAGCGACGAAACTACGGAGAGCCAATTCATGAAGACAATGATATCCTAGGAATGTTCTCCCCCGAGGAGTACACACACACCAAGCCAGGAAAGGGTCTGTTCCAAATTGGTTGCTTCGTAGCAGCTGTTCTTGGTCTCTGTGCTGTAGTTGGGTCCGTATACCCGGATAAGCAGTCAGCGCCAAGGGAGTTTGAGGGTGGACTTGAACGGGAATTAGGTGGACCCAACGCAGTGAGGGTGGGTTATGTCTGGAGACCGTTGGTAGTCCAATTACTGACTTGTGTTTAGGCGAGAGCTCCTGGGGATGAATAGGTATCCGCATGGTCCATTTGTAAATAGAGAGGGCTGGTATTAAGAGGCGATCGATGGCTCCATCAAGCTCTTTAAAACATCAAAATGGTCTTTAGTACATTCACGTCGACTGAGGTATTGACATATCGAAATATAGAATCGAGAGGCTGCTCGAGATGAGAGATCCACTCGCGATCTAGATATTGGCAGACGTCAAGGCTCAACATTACCGGTCAAGTCGGGAACATACACTTTGGTTGGAACACAGTCTTTCTTCAAAGAGCTTTTGAGTGTATGCAATATCTCATTCTGAGCGGTGGCTCCTTCTTGCTCGGTGGTCCAGTGTCTCAGCTACATTTTGCACATTTTGGTGGCTTACCGCCAAACTCTGCCCTTGGCCCCTTCCGAATAAGATATTGGCAGTGTCCGTAGGCTAGTCCCGGCATCCGTCTTGCAACCGCAGTTTTCCACCCAGCTTCACTTCCCTTCTGCATTCTCTCCTTGATAGACAACACCGTCCTTCGGTCTCGCTACAGCTTTTAAGAGCTCTTGCTTACCGCCGATACTTCGTATACGCGAGCCTGCATCCTTTCGCAATGCGCTACCAGAACTGGGATGTTCTCCTCTTCCCAGACCAATATAAGGTTCCATTACAGGAGTTCAAGACTTCGTGCCAGGTCATCCAGGATCCGGGTCAGCATACCATCTACCTTCTCCCTCCAATCGGGAAAAATTCTATGCTTTTAAAAAAGCTGATCAGAACGCAGAAGCACAAAATCTGCAGCCTAATCCATTCCTCCTTCCTACGGTTACATCCTTCGTTCCAGGCATCGCTGCAGGAGCTGCTTTTCGTGTGTCTATCCATTGCTGGCAGAACCCAGAGATCAGCCGCTATGTCCAGTCTTTGAAGAAGACCGGCGATACTATAATGTTTGAAGCCCGGCTGTTTATTGATGGAAGACTCGCTGGGTCCAAATGGTTTCATCAGACGGGTCCATGGCCCACCATCATCGAGCTCAGTATGGGTATGAAAGCTCCCGTTCCCATGAGCTATCTGATGTGGTCAGTCAGTTCATCTGCTGACAACCTATAGATTTGGACAAGCATGGCGAGTTTGAAAAACTCAAGTTCCCAACCTTTCACAAGGAGCTTCTTTCACAAAGCTACTGGAACCCGGGTGATGACCTTGGCCGCGTCAAAGTCATCATCGCGGAAGGCTTTTCTCGAGAGCAGATGGCCTATCCGTTCGAGCGCATCAAGAACGTCGTTGCATTTTCTTTCCAACATGCTCCTCTCGGTAAGTCAATGACCGTCTCGCGAACTTTGACAATCCTGTTGGAGGATTGCCTGGACAGTCGTTGGACGTAGTGCTGATATCCCTTGCCCATTCTAGATGTACTTGAAGCCTCTTCTATTGCCTGGCCAAACGCTGGCATGTGGCGCCAAGTCTCCCACATGGGACCATACTTTGGACAACAGTTCTCCCCTCGCCAAGGAAGTGATGTCGAGGCCCACAGCCACTCTCCGCGACATGGACAGGTCTGTACATCTGAAAATGAAATCCGAATCCAAGCTATGTTCCTGGGACTTCGATTGAACGACTTACTGAAATCTGAGTAGCCTCTCAACTTCAAATCGGCTTTTTCGGCCACAACAATGGGCACCATGCCACCACCACCTCTTTTTCCCAAACAGTCTACTTTTGATCCATTCGTTGAGGCAGGTAACCCAGCTTTCTCTGGTTGGCGTCAAGCATCCAAATCCGACACTTCTATGCCCGACTACACCAACTCGAATACACGTACTGTCAGCAGCCGCCAGGTATCGGATCCAATGCAGTATGAGAAGACGAATGGACGTTACGAAAGTATCCAGATGCCCGGCGCTTTTGAATCCCTCTGCGAAGCTTTGCTCCCATCTGCCCCAGTAAATACACCGAATATGGGTACGCGACAGCCCTCTTCTACCGTTGTCCCAAAAACAGCTGGCCCAAACATCAAGAGCAGGAAGGAGAACATCCTGGATTCACCCTTCCCTTTGGTGGTGGCTGACCTCAATCCTGTTGGTAATGAAAATGCCACTCGGAAAGTTAGCTTGCCATTCGTCACGGACAGCCCAATTCAGAGCATCGTAGAGCCCATCCGAAAGCCTAGTCATCAATTGCCTTCTAAAGTCAACACGGTTAGCACACCTCCCGCAACAACAGCATCAAACTCCGCTAGCCTGGAGAACCCTATGCGCAGGGTAAGCCAACCTTTCACCACAACCAACAGCGGTACCAAGAGGCAGCGAGTTGTCACGCCAGCTGCGTCAAAAGTCATTGACGATGAAGACGAGCCAGCCAGATCTACACCATCGAGGGCTGCGTCACTCTCAATGAGAAAGGCGTCACAAGCCAGCATACGAGCGGCGGACAACAAGGAGAATGGGAGGGTTATATTGGGTGGGATTGAGAATGTTTAGATTCGGGTCGCTACAAGAAGGCTGATGCATGGCATTTTTACATTCCTCCATATTCAGTACAATTGATATTCAGGGATATCTGCTAGCCGGGGAAATTGGTGGAATTATGTTCCTCGGGAGTATACATTATCTAGTATTAGCCAGTAATAAATGCAAACGCAACAAGTGGAACACTAAACCGATTATCTACACTGCGCAGTAATAGTGGAATTCGGGAGTTTTTAAACCTGCCAAGGACGTGATCGATCGATCATCTGAGCTTTGAGACGAGGTTTGTGACGATAGAACTTGGATATCTGAAGAGTGCCGATAGCTTTGCGCCTCTCCGGGCACATTACAGACGCAGCGATGCCGTAGTAGGAGATGCTTTACATGAAGGCAGACATACCAAGAGCCAGTTCTTCTTTGTCACTTCCACTCCCTCTCCCCTTCCCCCTTCTCCACTTCAAAGGTCCTGGTGTCTTAACCCTCAGGCGGTAAGTATTACGCCTGGGAGGTAGTACCAGCATCCCCCCTCCCCACCCTGCTGAATAATACTCTACCGCCAGCATCTTTGTACACCGTACTTTACTCCGTCTCAAGCGGGACAATCATACCTTGAAAATATATGATAGGGGGTGCTGCTAAGTAAAGAATACAAAGTTTCCGAAATGACAGTATACATCGGAATGAGGAGGATCTCAAAGTGATGCATTAAAATCAACAACTACAAAAGGTAGAGGCTGAAGAAGGCCGAGAGAGAGTTATGTATAAACGGAGCCCCGCCAGGGAGCTCCAGGCGTACGCAGAGTCGATTTGAAACCAAGGGAGTTGACCCGTCACCCATCAACGTGGCGCATAGGTCACAGGCTAAGCAAGCTGCAGCTTGAAGCTGTCTGGGCTCGACGTAGAGAAAAGCGGAGAGAGCTGCTTGTTGCTTACACGAAGAACAGGCATTCGTTTTCACAAGTGTCGAGGGAAGAGACGGCTTTGTGTTCCTGTTCCAAGAGGGTCACCTTCAACCTTCTGTCGGCTTCGATGCGACTTCAACAGGATTGACAAGGAGAAAGAGATCCGACTTACTGCGTTCGTTGGGAACGTAGATATGTACATTAGAATCGGGATCTTCGCAAACGCCGATAGATTTTTCCTTCTCGCAAACCGTACTGAGTTCAGTAAGAAATTAATGAAATACAACTATCCTGATATTGTTTTTATTGTTGTTGCTGTTATTCCATTATGCTAGGTTAAAGGAGGTAGGTAGGTAAAGATGGGAGTGACCGACTTACTCTTGGGGTACTTAAAAGTTATTTCATATTATAGATAGGTGCATGCACTGACTAAGCTCAGGCGTTCGTTGTCCAAATTCCCAACCTCTTCATCAAAGTAATCAATCGCGCGAGTAGGTACGAGTATAGTCGTCCAGTCTTAAAGGATGTAAGGAGGCCCGCCTAAGCGTGCCGACGATAAAATCGATACAGTACTAGGCAACTGCTGTTGGCCACTTAAGCGAGAACATCAAAATCAATATCAGACACTCAGCTATCACTTCTTAATTACGCAATCATTACAAATCCAAGTTAAATAACAAAAAAAAAAATCTATTCTCTAGACTTCTTTTATTCTTTTCAATTTTTAAGCTAATACGTACGTATCACACCACCTGTGCTCATCATTCCATACCACACACCTGATCAGCCCATCCGCGCTTGATAAATCGCCGTCTGTCGTCTACGACATTCTTCACGCCAATCGTTGCTCGATTGGACGTGCGTTAGCCGGCAAGCTAAACCGAACCTGGTTACGATATCACAAGAGGTTTGCTTGCTTGCTCTGTGGGTACCTTATACGTACATGTCAGGATTGCCGTGTAAATGAATACCTTTTGGGACATCCCTGAGCGAGGAACAACGAGCGAACAAAGTTGACTTTCCTTGAAAAGAATACATTCTTCTGTATTACCGCTGCCTTTACTTTCATCGTATCAGGTATATATTTTCTTTGTTTCTTTGTGATGTAACAGAATCATGTGTTTGCCGTCGACGCATGCCTTTTTTTTTCTTTCTTTTTTTCCTGCAATTGGAGTCCTCTAATAATGAATATTAAAATGATTTCGAGGCTGACAATTTTGAAATTTTGATTATTATTCTCGGACACAGCTTTTTTTAAGCCACCTTTTCATACTCATTTTTAACTAAATCGCGATGGTTTTTAAGAGAAGACCTGCAAAGAATACCTTAAAGGCAGGTAAGGGGGTCATTTAAACGCTCAGCCGAGCATCCAGTAACCATCTCTTTCAAGGACGGTCTTAAGAAGCTGGTATAGCTAGTGGATCACCTTAGGTCTATGTCTCCATAGCTGAATCAAAATCAACCCTATACGTAGATCGTTTGAGAGATTTAAATAGCTACTGGCTCACCTTAGGTCTACCGGTACATAGCTGAATTAAAATCAAGCCTATAACGAGACCATTTGAGAAATTGAAACCACAGCTGAAATTGGAACCATCTCCCCCGATCAAACCGTCTTTCTACAAGAGCTCGTCTTTTCGCCCAAAGATTATTACTAAACTGAGACCGCCTTAAATCGATTGCATCGTCGTTTAGCCAAAGTCATTATTTTTTACGAAAAAAAAAAAAAAAAAAAAAAGAGAGAGGGCCATCCTATGTAGGACCGTCTACGGAAGAGGGCTATGGGCCAGTTGATTACTTATCCAAGCTGTTCAACATCAGCAAACACACAGAGAACCTACCTACCTACCTACCTACCTACCTTACCTTAATTACCCACTACCACTACCACTACCTACAGCACAGCATCCAAACCAAGCCCCGCCCCGCCCCGCCCCGCCCCAAGCAGTCTCACAAACCCTCTTTCCTATACCTACCTACCTACCTACCCACCTACCTCCCTACTTCAAAAAGAAAGTCAGAAGAAGCCCATCAAAACCATTAAAAACAACCCCTCAAGGACCTGCCTCCAAGCTAGCTAGGTACTACCTATAGATCGATAAGGCACCCAGATACCGATTTTCTCTCATGTCGAGGATACAAAGGCAGGTAGGTAGGTAGGTATTAATCCAGTTGGGCTTTCTACGCATACATATATACATATATACATACCGGTATATATGATCTTTTGTTTTTTTTTTAAAAAAAAAAAAATGGAAATAGGTGAAAAGATGAAAAAAAAAAAGGTGAAAAGAATATATATGTTTCAGATTGGTTGATACGGTAGAGAGAGTAGGTAGTGTTTCAACAGAGCCGTCCCGTCCCGTCCCGTCCCGTCCCGTTCCGTCTTGGATATGCTGGCGCTACCGAGTGCCAACCGACCGACCGACCTGGCTGGCTGGCTGGCTGCAGGAAGATAGGTACCTACTTACCTACCTACCTACCTACCTAAGGTACCTACTATAAGTCCAAGTCTGTATTACTTACTTACTTCCTGGACCTGTACCTAAGGTATTTATGCATCTAATAGCCGCCACACCTACCGTACCTACCTACCGGTACCGTACCTCACCCACGCCGAACTAATAAGGTACGGGAAACGATTGATTAGGTACCTTACCTTACCTTTTACCTTACCTTGACCTTACCTTACCTTTTACCTTACCTTTTTACCTGTACATTACCTTACCATACTTTACCCTTTACCCGTTACCTTGACCTTTCTTTACCTTTACCTTACCATACCATACACCCAAGTACCTACTACGTAACTCACTCGCACAGGGGAATGGAGAAATCCATCAGAGAAAGAAAGAAAGAAAGGGGGTATCTACCTAGCTACCCACCTACCTACCTACCCACCTATCTATCCATCTCCCCATCTTTTAAAGAAACCCCCCCTCCATCCCCCCTTTCCCCCTTCCCTCCCCCCCCCCCTTTCCCCACCCCCAAATCAAAAGAATCAAAAGAATCGATAAATCGATAAACCAATGAAACTGATAAATTCTCTCTCACCCACCCATCCACCCACCCATCCACCTATCCAACCCAGCCCAACCCACCTTACCAACCCAACCAACCCACCTTACCTACTTCATAAAAATAAAATAAAAAAATATGAGGAGCGCAGCATATGATACATACATACATACTCTTTATATTAACTTCCATAAATAAGTAAGTAGGTACCTTACTTTATACGTACTGTCTATCATTAGATACTCCTCTCCCCTCCCCTCTCCTCTCCCCTCCCCTCCCATCGTCCCATCCCACCCCATCCCACCCTATCCTCTCCTCTCCCCTCCCATCCCATCATCCCCTACCGTGTACCAAGCCCTCCCCCCCTCGCCCTCCCCCATACATACATACATACATACATACATACCACGGTACAGGCCTAAGTATTACCCCTCGAGGGTGCCTTAAAAGTTTAGTTTCCACTTTAAACCCCCTGTTTTCCCTACCCTCGAGGGGTAATACTTACGCCTGCGACGTAGTACATACATACATACATACATGCATACATGTGCATACATACATACATACCTCCAGTCCAGCCCTACCATGGTCCTGTGTAGAGCACCTACCTACCTAGCTCTGTTCTCCCATCTCCACCTCCATCTCCACCTCCACCTCCATCTCCACCTCCATCTCCATCTCTACCTCCATCTCCATCTCCACCTCCATCTCCACCTCCATCTCCACCTCCATCTCCACCTCCAACTTTGGAACCAGCCGCCTTTACCTTGACGGAACCTGCCGTGGGCGTCTGCTCGGCTCTCCGTGTTGGGGTTTGGGGGATGGCTTTCTTTCAGCTTTCTTTCAGTGTTTTGCAAACGGCGCGGATTAGGCACGCGTGCGAGTGAGTGTTGATGGATCCCTTCCCTTTTTGAGTTTGCGAGATAGAGATGCAATAAAAGTAATAGATTGATGATAGGCGTTGGGTGGTGCATGGTAAGGAAGAGAGGACGCCGACGCTGTATGCCTAAATCCAAGGGACCCCGTTTTCTCTGTAGAAAGCAAGCACCGATATCCGGAATGCGTACTTAAAGCGAGAAAAGAGTCAATAACATAATTCGTAAAAGCAAGACTGCCAACGCCCGCCGCAATGCCCTGCCCTCGCCTGCCTTTCCCCCTGATATTGTGAGTCCTCCTCCTGCTCGTCGGCCTTTAGTTCTGTGGTCTCGTTGATCGGATGTAATGAGTGGTGTTGATACATATTAGGCTTTGTTCTCCCGCTAGCTTGCAGCGCTCATGCGCGAGAGCGCGTGGTCCGCCAGGATGGCAGGTTATTTCTTCCTTCCTCCCGCGGCACCGGTAGCCGTTATCTTCGACGTGGACATCAGGTCGCCGATATACTTCTGCAGGAATTTATTGTTACTGTCCAACTTGTCGTGTTCTTCCTTCACGGCCTCGATGCGGTTGAAAATTTCCAGGAGCGACTTTTGGAGGATTTTGGCGTGTCTGTTTGACTCGGTTAGCTAGGCATGCAACCTGGTACTGCGAACGGGGACAAACGTACTCATTTAATTGCAGCTTCGCATCCTCACTCATCTTTTCCAGATCCTGACTACTCCTCCGCGGACTCATAGCTCTCGCGTCGTCTGCGTCAAAGACCTCGTCGCCTTCCTTCAGTTCGACTCGTGGGTGTTCGCGCGGGACGATGATGGTGCCGCTGCTCTTCCGCGAGTGAAGTCGCGGACGCGTGGGAGTCGTACCACCACCGTCATCGTGGACAGAGGAGAAAGACGAGGAGGTTGCTGAGAGGGGGTGTGTGGGCGAGGGCGAAGACATGGTATGTGTAGTTGGGTTGGAAAGATGTGTGGAGACAAGAGGTGGGCACGCAGAGGAGGCTCGAGTCGCCCTGCTGCGGTGCTGATTATGCTATGCTGCTGTGCTTTTGTGCCGTACGGCGGCGCCTGACGTCGCGATGTGCTTTGCCTCTTGATCGGGTTCGAGAATGCAGCTTCTCGGGTCGAGGGTAGACGGGGAACACGGGGCAGAGACGAGACGAGAAGAGAGGAGAGAAGAGGAGAGGAGAAGACGCTCTTTTCGAAGTTTGCCTTGCCTGTGGTGGCTATAGTAGTGTGGTGTGATGTGATGTAGTGTAACGCAATGCCTTGCGGTCACCGTCAGCAGGCTCCTGAGGTTGCGATGGTTGATATCCGCAGGAGGGGCTGGCGCTGCTGTTTGTCGGGTCGGGTCCTGAGAGCGGCGATTTGAGGATTTGGGGATTCCTTGGAAGATGAGGTGGTGGTGATGTTGTTGGGGTCGTTGTTGGTGTTGTCGGTGTTGTCGGTGGTGGTGTTGGTGGTGTTGGTGTTGTTGGGGTTGTTGGGGGGGGGAAGCATTCAATGAAAGGAAGCATCGAAAGCACAAAAGGTACCGACAGCTAAGGTGGACCCTGAGATTTAGTCCGTCTTTCTGGCAGCGCCGACGTCGCGTCGCCTCGTATTAGCGTTTGCGTAGCGCTGTCGAGCTCGAGCTCGAGGAAGTCGATTCGTTTGGAGTTGCAGATCGTCGTGCTTGGGGAGGGAAGGTGAAGCGACGAGGTGGAGCGTGGAGAAGGAGATTGTTACTTATCAACACCGAATAGGTAATCATCATGATAGTATTATTATTATTATTCGCATCATCATCATGGATATCGTCGCATATTTCTTGACGTTCAATGACACACACGACTGCAAGTACAAGTATAATACAACTATCACCATAGCTATCGCCATAACTTCAACAGCAAGCGTAAGCGCAACAATACTGTATAGACAGACATGGGGATCCTATGCTCAGGATTGCAAAATGACGCCGTCGGAAACCGAACGGATACCTAGGTAGGTAAGGTAGGTAGGAACATCCTGATCCTGGCTTCAGGGGGGGTATGCACGACCACATCATGTGACCAAATCAAATCTTATGCTACTAAGTACCACCGGTACCACGTACCACGTACGTAGTACTTACGGAGGTCCTGACTGTAGGCCCGTAAGGTGGTCCATCATACCTATCTCTCGTCTTGTTCTTCTCGATATCGTTTAAAACAGTTGGGACATCAAATCTGAAACATCCAACATCAAATATCGAACGAACATCAAACATTAAACTTCAAACTTCAAACATCAAACATTAATCACCACTCTTCCAATGCCGACAACCCCTATCCATCCCCATCCCCACCCCTCCTTCCCCAACCCCTTCCCCGTTCTCTTGACGTCATCCTCGTCATCATCAGCAGGGTCCCACCTCCAGATATAATTATCGACACCCCGACCGCATGTTCCCTGCATATTGATTGTTTTCCCCCCCCCCTTCCCGCCACCGCTGCTCAATTCCGCAAGCCAGTTCCCAGTTCCCAGTACCCAGCCCTCCCTTACCTTCCCTAACCTTGACTCCTTGGGCCTCACATGATCAGCCAGCAATCAGCGTCTGTCTCCGTATCTGGATCTTCCTTTCTTCAGGAAGATGTGCTGTCCCTGAGTCGAGATGGAGATCGACCTGATCATCCCGTCTGGATATGGATGGTAGTGGTCTGTCTGTCTGTCTGACAAGCATCTCGTCATTCGTGAGACGACACGAATGCCGAGTTCGGCTTCAACGAGTCTGACTGGCAGGCGGTGAATCACAATCGGCTTAAATCACGGCCTGTCCAGCCGCTTTGGAGGCCTCGTCCCGTGCCTGCATAGATCCCGGGATGCTCCATTCCATATGTCGCGGCACCATCGTCATATCATCCGTCTTCATTCTCATCTTTTACTTCTACCTCTCACATCTCATAAGGGAACCGTGCCCAATCGATCACGTTGGTGTCAGTCGGTTGGATACGGCCAGCCAGCTTTGTTCATTGGTTCGGTCGTTGTATGGACAGGCCGAGTCTATCCGATGATGCGATGATGCGATGATGCGATGATGGAAATTCAGGCATGATCCGTACGTACTACCGGACTATTACGGTATTGATAAAAAAGTCTATCCTTATCCTTTATGCGCCCGCGGCTACCTAAGGGGAATGAGGAAGAAGACTCTTTGGCGAGAGGAGTCTTGCTCCGTGGGGCCAAAAGATGCCGCCGGCAAGCACCAATCATCGTCGCTGTGACGGAGAATGAGACAGTCTGCAGTAGTACCACCGGTAGGTGATTGCATGGCAAATGCGGGTAAGCAAGCACGGCAACGGCGCATGCATATATACATAGGTACATACAGTACATACTACCTACCTAGTAGTTGTACAAGTGCTTTTACCGTACTCCTCTGCCTGTTGAGGCCATCACACATCATATTGGGACAATTACGCCTACCGAGTAAGAAAGTGAGTGGCAACAATAGGTAATACCGGTATACCGATCCCTATAATACAATACAACAGTGGTCATGTTAAGCGAGCTTCGACGAAGAGCTTTGTGCCGGGACTTTAACGCTGGCCTCTGCAGCCTTCTCATGGGTACGTACTACCACAAGTACGTACGACTTTGTGTCGTGGGTTTTGATGATCATGGTCATCCGGCACTCGTCCCCCCCCGCGCAAACTTTTGGTGTCGGTGACCCTGGCTGTACCTATCTCATCCCTACACGGGGAAAGCGTGCCGGGGAGCTAGCTATGCACAAGACGCCTCTCCTCTCCCCATACTGTACTACGTATTTTCTCTCGATGCTTCCGAGAAGCGGGCAGCCAGGGAACAAACAGTCTGCTCTGCGGACTGTACGTTGCGCGAGTGGGGGTGGGGAGGGGAGGGAGCATTCACGCGTAGCGGCAAGGGCAGAACAGAACAGAGGGGATGGCAGATGGGTGTACTGCGTGGTGTGTGAGCTAGCAGAGGTGAGTGAGTAGTCGAGAAGGTCACCGGGTAGGTACGTAGAGTGAGAGATGGAGAACTCCATACGGTCAGTACTGTAGATGGATGGATGGGTGGATGGATGGATGGGTGGATGGATGGATGGGTGGATGGATGTATGCCGCTGTGGGTGGCTTCAACTGTGACTGTGGCTATTGCACGTGTGAGAGCGGGACGGATCGAGCAGAGCAGAGCAGAGCAGATTCAGCAAAGCGATAAATGCCAGGTATCGCTTGTGACTTTAAACAGCGTGGAGCTGGTCTCTTTACTTTTCGCTCTCTTCTTCTTTCACATTTCTTCTTCTTTCACTTTTCTTCTCCTTCTCCTTCTCCTTCTCCTCCTTCTTCTTCTTCTTCTTCTTCTTCCGCGGGATCGCTCCCCGAGAAAGGCGAAACGGGAATACGAAGCCTGAACTTCGCACCTACCTCTTTTGGACCAGCCGCCTTGACTCCTCCGCGGGCCGCGTTCTGCAGCGAAGCAAAGAAAATAAGAAGAGTAAAAAGAGGGCTTCCGCTCTTGACACTCCAAGTCCGGACCTGACCTACTACAAACACGCCGAGATACCCGTACTCTTCCTGAGCATCCCCGTAGGCAAGCCTCCTCACTCACTGGCCTTGGCAACGAGTGTTTTTTCCTCTCCATGAGTGCGCTCGCTGAGGCGCCGTGTGGATAATCTGAAAACGGAACAAGAAGATCCAAGGACTTTGTTGGATAGGAGCATGCTCATTCCTCGGGGATCAGCGACTTTCCTTTCGCGACCTCTTCTCCAACTGCTGTACTCACCCACGGCTCAGTCTCACATGACCATCTGCCTCTGACGACTACCTGAAGCTCATCTTGAACTCCTAAGTCCATCGTATTTTCCCACTTGTGGCCTCCCTGCTTCTCATCTCCACCACGAGCTTCTCAACCTCATGGGCATGCCTCAATGCACACTTCAGGTCGTACAGTACCTCCATCTCCAAGAGACACCCATAGACCTCTCTTACGTACTCAATTCCGAGGCCAGCTCTGGTGGAAGTGAAGTCCTCACCCTTGCAAAGCATCACACCCATTCCTCTTTTCTCCTACACAACTGGAGGCTGACTTCGGCTTTGACGAATTCTAGACTCTGCCCGTGTAAGTACACTTTGATTACCAACGGGCCTCATCATCCACGTTTCGAACACGAGGTGTACCTACCTACCTCAGCACTCGGTACTTTCCACTATCACCTTCGATTCGCCATCTCAAATTTACATTTGTGAATACTGATGTCTACTGACGATGTGATCAGCACGGATAGATGGTTTCCACACCCAGCTGACCATCCGAGAGTGCTTTAACATTACGAAGTACTCACGACCCCGAGTCATAAGTCTCACATAGTTTCCTCGCAACAGCCGGAAGGCAAGCTGCCAGCATGTCTCCCCCATTTGGCGGGCGCAGGTACTCGCCAGTCAAGGACATGTCCAAGGACCAGATGGACAAGGCTGTCGCTGAGCTGCGTGCCATCTGCAACTCGCCGGAAGACGAGATCAGAGAGGCGATTCACGCCACCGACGGGGATCTGGATGCAGCTGGGATGCGCCTGTACGGAGAGCCGATCGAACAACACGCATCTGCTTCGGAGGAAGCTGCCGCGCGAAGGTCTGTAGCCGTCGACCAGAAGGCCGCGGACGAAGAGTTCCTCGGAACCATCACGGAGGAGGCCCAGAGGAGCGACGTGCGGAAGCTCCTCGAGATCTTCCCGAACCGCAAGCCGTCGCAGATCCAGCAGGCGCTGAGACGGCGGAACTACGAATTCACCGAGGCAGCCGAGGATCTTGCAGACCTGTCGCCCTCGTCGTCTCCAGAGCCTCCTTGTAGCAGGCCCAGGCTCAAGGTCAGATTCACCAACAGAGCAGGCTCTCACGGAGCACCACCCTCTTCGTCGTCGCCGTCATCGTCCTCTGGAGTACCCCGTCTCTCTAACCACGAATCCCCAAGTTCCGAGTCGGATTCACCCATCTTCACACCGCGGACTACTGCCAGCGTGTCGCCCAAGACGGGCTCAGCGGTCTTGCCACTTCGCTATGCTGATTGGGGATTCGGTGAGCTTGGTCGTCCGAAGACTCCTGAGAAAAAGCGCGCCGACGACGAGATGGCCCACGACGGCGACAGTTCGACACCCAAGACCAAGCGAGAGGGCCGAGCCCCCGCAGTGTCTCGGCCAAGTAAGTGGGATCACTACATCATTCTAGACTCAGACGATGCCGACGATGTTGATATGGACAGCCTGCTCGACAGACCAGTCAAGAAGGAATCGAGTCCGGCCACCAGCCACGAGTCCGGAAGAGAGATTGACGTCGACGCGCTCCTCGCGGGTGTGACTGCTGCTGACGGGCATAACGCGATGATGATCGAAAGCGATCAGAACCCGAGTAACAATCTTTTTTCCAAGGAGCCTGCTCCGGAGGGAGAGGGATTACTGGGAAGTATATCTTGGGACGACAAGGTTGAGCACTTGATGACAGTCTGTCCCGCGGCGGGACGGTCCATGTGCGCCGTCGAGCTACAGCTCGCAGATGGAAACGTCGAGGAGGCTTTCCGCGAGTTGGAAGGCGAGTTCGGTGTTGGTGGTGCGATGCGCGAAGAGAGTGCCGACGAGGACGACGAGAGCGAGGAGGGTGACGACGAGGACGAGGTAGAAAGTTCCGTTGCACGCGGAAAGCGTCCAGCTTCGCTGAAGAGGCGGGCACGTCCTTCGGTAAGTTTTTCTTATTTGACCCCCTAGTTAGCGAAGGAAGCTGATCTTTCACCCTGTAGAAGCATAGTCGACCACAGAAGAGACGACATCGAGCGGAGGAAGAAGCAGCAGCAGCAGCAGCGCTAGAAGAAAGTCGGAAAATCAAGAGCACAGAAGAGGAAGAAGGTGACGACGACGATGAGGCTGAAGGTCTGGAGCCAGCATCTCAATGGGTCCAGTGAGTGCATACCACCATGTCTACGAGCCTTACCTCATTAACGGTTCTCAGAAGCACCATCCACGCCGATGACGGCGTGACGATTATTCTCGACACGGGCAGCCACGCCTGCAAAATCCCGCGCAAGATCCTCCGCAAGCTCCCCGAACTGAAAGGGATCGAGTCAATCGACGACGGAAGCTTGAAAGTTCCCCACGTCTCGCAACACACCTTCGACCTCGCCCTGCAGTGGGCCGTCTGCAAGAACGGCCGCCTCGAAAAGGCGCAGCGCAAGGACAAAGCGGCCGAGGTCGGAGCCTACGTCGATCTCGCCGTCTTCGCATCTCGCGTCGGCCTGGGTCTCGGAAGCAGCCAGTCGCCGCTGCTCGCCCGGTTGAGAGCCGTCCTGACGAGCGACCGCGACGCCCTCCTCGGGACGCACATCCGCCAGGCGTACACCCGCCTCGGCGAGGGCCACCGCGTCCGCCAGCTCCTGCTCCAGGCGTCCGTCAAGGCGTACGCGCAGTTCAAGCACCAGGACCCTGCCGACGACGACGACGACGACGACGACGGCGACGATTCCGAGGACGTCTCGGCGGAGGAGGCGCTCGCTCTGAATCCCGCCCAGCGCGCGAGCTACCTCAAAGAGAGGTTCCGCTTCGGCGCCGAGATGAGAAGTATCAAGGCCTACCGTTACGACCTGATGGAGGAGTTCCAGCGCGTGTGGTGGAGGAGGACTTCGCACCAGGTCCGGTACCGTCGCACGGCTCACTGGTGCACTCGGACGGAGCTGACGGACCCGTTGTCGGATGAGCAATTCTTCATCTCGTAGGCTGAGCCTGACGCAAAGAAAGAGAAGAAAAAAAAAGGAAGAAGAATAAAGAAAAGAAAACAAGGCCTCGGGAAAAAATCCATGCAGCAACCTTTCCGACCCCGAACGACCAATGCAACAACATCTCTTGCCCCATCCGGCGCTATACCCGCGTTTTCTTCTTCTTCTTCTTCTTCTCTCTTCATCTCTGCATAGCGCGGCGTCATCTGCTAGGTGGTCCTGCGTTTTCCCACGCCAGAAGGATAAGCATGTTTTTGTTCCTGATGTGTACATCTTCCCCACCATATGGTGGCGTCACGATTTTTTTTTTGGCTGCTCTTGCAACACACACACACATACCTATACACACCCACTCACACAGGCACACAGGCACAAAGACAGAGACACAAGAGCACCCCCACAACGCATCAAAACAAAGCACAAAGCTTGCTAGCTACTTACTCAACCGACTTCTTGGGGCGGTATCCTCCCTACCCAGCTACTGTCCCAGGCTGATCTGATCTGATCTGATCTGATCTGATCGATTGAAGGAAGGAAGGTCGGTCGAAGGAGGGATTTTTTTTGCGGCAATCAATGAAAAGAGCTAAATAGCCGCGACCAGGAACGGGTGTTGCTCGCTAGGAACGGGTCGCTAGGTAGAAAGTGAGGTGGGAAGGTAGATAGATAGGTAGCACTTGCGAAGTTGCAATTCAAGCGAGCAATCATTTTTTCAACACAGCGCAGGATAGGATAGGATAGGATAGGAGAGGATAGGAAGGAAGGTGATCGCGTGATGTGATGCCGTGAGGTTACTGCGAGACTTTTTGAATCAGGAGAGATGGTGTGATGTGTTTGGCGTGACGGGAGGTGGTTGGGGCGCCTTTAAACGTGTGGTTTGGAGGAAGGGCGAACAGGAATGTGGAACATGAACATCAGGAAATCTCATGACGGACTTGGAGAGCAGAATCTTGGCGCGCGCCATCTTATATGGTCTGTTCCCGACCGCCTCTTCGCTTAATCCGGGTTTGAGAGTCAACAAAAGAAACTTCTATTGAAGCCTGCCATAACGGCAACTGGGCAACGTGTCTGCGAGAGAACTGCTCTCGGAACCAGTGGGATCTACATCAACAACCTCCATGCACCAAGAATCAAGGCCGCGGTACCTGTGCATACCCCCATAAGCCTATTCACCCAATTAGTAGGTGCATCAATCGATGATTCGGGGGGCCGAGAGGAAGTCCTCATCTCGGATACCCAGGATCCGAGAGTGTCAGGGCGAAGGCCAACATACCACTGCAAAGTCTGGAACTTGACCGCCTCCAGCTTCTCCCGCAACCCGCCTACCTCCTGCTCAATCTTCATCTCCGTCTCCTTGATCTTGAGCTCCTGCACTTTCGCCTCCTCCCTGATCCGCCCCTTCTCCAGATTAAGATCCAGCCTCACCGACGCCTGAGTCCTGACCACCTCGTCCCGCAGCCGGCTGTTCAGCTTCGCGAGGTCGTTGGTGAGGCGCTCGTGGGAGGCGCGCGTGGTGGCTACCTCGGTGGAGTCGGCGGAGAGGAGCTCGGAGCGGAGCTTGGCGAAGTCGACTTTCTGCGTGTAGGTTGCCTTGGCCTGGTCTTCGCGGAGGACCATGGTGCGCGTGAGGTTTTGGATACTGGAGGGGGAGGGGAGTGTTAGCTGGGTTGGGTTTCTGGAAGGGGCTTTGGGCAGAGGGGAGCGGACCTTTCTTCGATAACGTCGCTGAGCACCTTCATCATTGCGACGGACTGGGCCTCGGTGAATCCCTCTTCTTTCAGCCTCTGCACGAACTTGAGGGTGTCGAAGTGGTGGTCGCGGGACCGGCGGGCCGTGGCGTGGAAGGCTCGGTGGTGGGAGGGGTTTTGCAGGATGCTGCATCTGGGGCGCGGGATGCCATCTTGTCTTTTGCGAGTGAGGGACTTGCTGGAAATTGCGCCTCTGTGCCTAGAGGGCGCGATATAGCTGGACTGAGTGCTTAGAGCTCGGAATGTTTGTTGTTGCATGGGCGAAGCTTGCCAGCTCAGTTTGGGTAGGAGAAACCTTGGAAGCGCTTTGGATACGCCTGCGGTCGTCATGGTATATGAATAGTAGATGAGTAATGATTTAACGAAGTGCTAAGAAGTCTGCTGGATGCTGTAAGTATCTCCATTGACTCAAACGATGATTCAAAGACCTCGAATTTCCTCTGTCGGGCTGGTACCACGTGACACACACCCCTCGTTACCGCCCCGCTTCTATCTAGCCCACTCAAATATTTATGACTGTCCAGTAACTCTATCAAAAGACCTCTTTACGCCGCCACCGAATACCCTCGACATACGCACGAAACCAACCGCGAACTCCAACAGCCTCAATCTGAACCTTGCATCAAGACCCCCTACGCTCACCATGGCGGCGATCGGAGATAGGTACGGTAACGATATGGATAGCGACTCCGACTCTGCTCCAGGCTCCCCTGGTCTGGACGCGCAATACGACTTCGACGACAACGTCGAGGAACTCGATGAGAAGCACATCAAGTCCGCGTTGAAGAAGTCGCCAAACACGGAACCCGCGCCCCAAATAATCCGCCCTATCCTGCCCCCCCAAACAGAGCCCAAAGACCTCGACCTCAAGACCCTTACTCCTTTGACCGCAGAGATTATCGCCCGACAGGCTACGATCAACATCGGCACGATTGGACATGTGGCGCATGGAAAATCGACGGTTGTTAAAGCCATCTCGGGCGTGCAGACAGTCCGCTTCAAGAACGAGCTGGAGCGGAATATTACCATCAAGCTAGGTTACGCCAATGCCAAAATCTACAAGTGCGACAACAAAGAGTGCCCAAGACCGACGTGCTTTAAGAGTTTCAAGAGTGACAAGGAGGTTGATCCAGCTTGCGACCGCGATGGATGCTCTGGAACATACAGATTACTTAGACATGTCTCGTATGTATGCCAGGCTAGCAGGAAGAGGGCTTGTGGCTAACCGATCACAGTTTCGTTGATTGCCCCGGTCACGATATTCTCATGAGCACTATGTTGTCTGGAGCGGCAGTTATGGATGCTGCGCTCTTGTTGATCGCAGGTAACGAAACATGCCCACAGCCTCAAACCTCCGAACATCTTGCAGCCATCGAAATCATGAAGCTTGACAAGATCATTATTCTCCAGAACAAGGTCGATTTGATGAGAGAGGAGGGCGCAAACTCACACTACATGGACATCCTGAAGTTCATCCGAGGAACTGTTGCTGGAGGTGCACCGATTATTCCGATTTCTGCTCAACTGAAATTCAATATCGATGCTGTTAATGAGGCCATTGTCAACACCATTCCTGTGCCTCTGAGAGATTTCACCCAAGACCCACAGATGATTGTTATCCGTTCATTCGATGTCAACAAGCCAGGTGCCGAGATTGATGAGCTAAAAGGAGGTGTTGCCGGTGGAAGTATCTTGCACGGTGTTATCAAGCTTGGTGACGAGATCGAAATCAGACCTGGAATCGTCACGAGGGATGAGAAGGGAGCAATCAAATGCACGCCTATCTTCAGCAGAATCGTAACCTTGAATTCGGAGAACAACGAGCTGAAGTACGCAGTACCCGGTGGACTGATTGGTGTTGGAACCCGAATCGACCCTACACTCTGCAGAGCCGATCGCCTGGTTGGATTCGTCCTCGGACTGAAGGGCCGCCTCCCTGATATCTACATCGAAATTGAAGTCAACTACTACCTCCTCCGCCGACTTTTGGGTGTCAAGACCGCCGACGGAAAGCAAGCAAAGGTTGCCAAGCTGGCGAAGAACGAGGTCCTGATGGTGAACATCGGATCCACTGCCACTGGCGCGAAGGTTGTGGCCGTAAAGCAGGATGCCGCGAAGCTGGTTCTGACGAGTCCCGCGTGCACGAACGTTGGGGAGAAGGTTGCGCTGTCTCGCCGTATCGAAAAGCATTGGCGATTAATCGGATGGGCTACCATTGCCAACGGTGTGACCTTGGACCCAAGCACTTCTTAAGGGTGTTGTTAGTACCTTTTCTTATTCATCTGTAGCCATTGCATAGGGACTTGATAGGCGGTGAGGCAAAAGCTACGATGAGATAGATGGAAATTTGCACTTCATGAGTCATTCCTGGAAGGCTGTCCCGCCCAGCTAGGGATGATATGTATGTATCTAGACCCTGCAGGCCTTGAAGAAGCCTCGGCTACTCTTGAGTTCCGGGGCCCCTTAATGCCAAACCAGATTTATTCCGAAGTTGATGATGGTGAAGGCTGCAAGGATTAGTCAGTACCCAAGATAAAGTAAGCTTTGCCATGGACCTTAACTTGCTTAGGGTCAGGTTTCTCTCACTTAGAGTTCCCGGGGTCTTCGCTTGTCATGATCAACAAGAATGCCAAACCCAACCTCATGTTGACACTGACAAGCAACGTCAGCCGAAATGGCCTAGGAATCAATGGCCTCCTTTGATATTGACATGGTAAACGCGTTGCCTGTTCCAGTCAACCGAAGCGTTAAATACCATCTCAGACCCGGCTCGGACACTCCTCATACCTCTGCACCGGCTTTTTCGCACAGGCCGAGCCTATGACCGATCAAGCGACGCGGGCAGTGCAGTGCAGAATTGAAGAAGGGGAGAAACATGACATGACGACGGAACGACCGCCTGGCTGCCTCAACTCACCTGGACCGTTTCCTCGGAGATGTCATGGATCGATCCCTTCCGTCCACTTGTGGCCCCTCCGTTTGCTTGCAAGTCCATGTGCATTTCACATTCCACAGCACATGGATGGCATGGCACGTCGCCACCCGGTACCTACCGGTACCTTTCCTGTGTACGGTAGCAAATGTGACTCTGGAGAACACCAAGATTCGTCTTGTCTTGCTGGGTGCCGAGAATGTTGAATGTTGAATGTTGAAGTTGCGATTCGCTCATGCCAGCACGTTTTTTGAGCTCGTTGATCATCTACGAAGATGTAAGCTTCGACCGAGCAGCGGTGCGCTACTGTGAGGTAAGTAGTATACCAAGTAAGTACGGATAAGTAAAGATGTACTGTGCCTCTCTGCCTCTGTCTCTGCCTCTCTGCCTCTGCCTACCGCCTACCCCTGCACCCACCTGACCCTGATATAAAAGACTTCCCAATCTCCATTCCCCGTAATCCCCAAGCCTAGACAACTTCAAAACTCAACCACTCTTTTCGGGCTCTCACGCACCGGTAAAGCTTCTCCCCTCCACAACGACACGGCATACGCTACACTCCCTCACCATGTCGGATGTAAAGGCATACGAGATGCAGCACGAGCCCGCCACTGCCAGCCCGGATGATGCGCCGTCCAGGGCCGAGACGCTGAAGAGTCCTTCGACCGTGAACTTCATGGTCCACGAGAAGGCTGGTGGTGAGGCAGATGCCGCTGAATCAACGGCTCACCCAAACAAAGAGCTATCGGCGGTGAATGTAGAGGATTCGAAGGCGGATAGCTTGACCAGAATCAATACAAGTTCGGAAGGAACTGAGTATCCTACTGGTGTCAAGCTGGGTCTGATTTCTTTGGCGCTGTGCTTGAGGTTTGTTTACATTCCACCACGTGTAGAGAAGGTTATTGACAGTCGCAGTGTCTTCTTGATTGCTTTGGACAATACTATTATTGTAGGTTCTTATGTTGCTTTTCCTACCGTTTGTCCAGCATGATCCATAAAACCTTATACACCTAGATACATCTGAGCTACGGTGCAAAGGGGCGTCAGATCCAAGCATTCCTTGAGCCACTGATCACATCAGATATATACCATACAAAACCCAATGTCTCCAGTCTCAGAATGCTGATATAGCCACAGGCCACCGCTATCCCCAAGATCACAGACGAATTCCACTCCCTGCCGGATGTTGGTTGGTACGGTTCCGCGTACTTGCTTACGACCGCCTCCTTCCAACTTCTCTTTGGGAAATTCTACACCTTCTTCTCTATCAAATACGTCTACCTCATCGCCATCGCTATTTTCGAGTTGGGATCTTTGGTTTGTGGTGTTGCTCCCAACTCGACCGCTCTGATCATTGGAAGAGCTATCGCAGGTCTTGGATCCGCTGGCATCTTCTCTGGAGCTCTGATCATCGTCGCATACAGCGTGCCACTCGTCAAGAGACCCATGTACTCGGGCTTCATCGGGGGCATGTACGGGATTGCTTCAGTGGCGGGGCCTCTCTTAGGTGGCGCGTTCACTGACAAGGCTACATGGCGCTGGTGTTTCTACATCAACCTCCCCATTGGAGCCATTACCATGCTTGTCATCCTGTTCTTCTTCAAAGCACCACACAGAGAGAAGGCAGTAAGTGGAGGCTGGAAGGAAGACATCAAGGTCTTCGACATCTACGGAACCGCTGTCTTCCTCCCTGCGATCGTCTCCCTCCTTTTGGCGCTGCAATGGGGTGGCACCCAGTATGCTTGGGGCTCTTGGAGAATCATCTTGCTCTTCGTCTTCTTTGGAATTCTGGTCATCGCCTTCATCGCGATTCAATTCTGGAAACAAGAGACAGCAACTGTCCCCCCTGAGATCATGAAGAAACGCTCTATTTGGTCCGCAGCCTGGTATTCTTTCTCTATTGGATCCATGTTTCTCTTGCTCGTCTACTACCTGCCGATCTGGTTCCAAGCAGTGAAGGGAGCTTCAGCTGTCAAGTCTGGAATTATGAACATCCCTATGGTCCTGTCCCTCGTTGTCGTATCCATTAGCTCTGGTATCGGAGTTACCCTGCTGGGCTACTACACACCCTTTATGCTTGCAGGTACCGTCTTTGCAGCGGTTGGTGCCGGTCTTCTGTCAACCTTCACACCTGAGACGAACCATAGCGCTTGGATCGGGTACCAATGCATCGCTGGCATCGGTGTCGGCCTCGGCTTGCAGCAGCCCATGATTGCTGTCCAGGCCGTCCTCGACATCTCGCAGGTTCCCATCGGCACATCGATCGTCATCTTCTTGCAAACTCTGGGTGGCGCCCTCTTCGTTTCAATCGGTCAGAACGTCTTCACCAACAAGCTTGTTCAAGGTCTCGCCAAATACGCACCAAGCATCGACCCCAAGGCCGTCCTCCAAATCGGGGCTACTAGCCTCCAAAGCGAACTCTCTGCAGCCGAACTCCCCGGCGTGAAGATGGCCTACAACGAGGCTCTCACAAAGTCCTTCCTGGTAGCTGCCGCCATGGCCGCCTTCTCCATCATCGGCTCGGCAGCTATCGAGTGGAAGAGTGTAAAGGGCAAGAAGATCGAGATGGGTGCTGCTTAGCCTTTCGTCTGACTGCTTGCGCGCGCGGAAATATACCCCCCGGCGTTTGAAGGTTTATTATGCCACTAGATGGCTCTGGATGGTCGTCTTGCAGTTAGTTACTTATATGGACTTCTTGTAATCTGTAATTGTATTTTCGGGGTCTGACCATCCACATATGGGGATTATTACATTCTTGCATTTCCCTTTCTCTTCCGTGTGCATGGATCATGGATGGATGGGGATGGGTAGCCTTGGGTTATGGCTCTCTTTCTGTGATTGTAGCATAGCATAGCATAGCATAGCATAGCATAGAATGGGTGTTTTAGTCATAGAAATAAGCCACACCCTCTTCTCGTGATTACATTGATGTTAACATAAAGGTGCTTTGGAATCAATACACAAATACTTCTTCCATCTATATCTCTCTATCATCCATCGCAGCTACGAAGTATAGGCAGATGGATATACCCAGATAGAGAAAGATATTAACAAGACGGAAGGCTTGGAAGGGGGGGTGTCGCTACTTCGTATCGATGTCTGTCTGTCTGTCTGTTGGTTGATTGATTGGTATCCGGGATATTCTCACTCGGATGCTGGTTGCATAGGTTGCGTAGACACGGGAATCACCCGCCGCCTCCGTCTCGCTTTCCTCCATGTTAACCTGATACTTCCTTCGCACGTCCATATCAAAGACAGTCACACCATCCAGGAATTCGAAACGAAATGTCTCGACTCGTGGCCATTTAAGGAAGGGATCATTCATCCACCATCTACCCACCCTGCTGCCAGATTAAACTTATACAGAGAATCGCGTCTAGCCTACACGCCTGATCGCCCGAGTTCCACGCTCTAGATAAAGTAGCGGCAGAGAGTATCAACGCCCAGAAATACCCCCGTGTTTTGTTTTCCCTTGTCCAAGCAACCCCCCTGCTACTCATCATCGTCACCATCAGTCATTTTCCGGACCTTCGTCCCGTTCTTCAACAACGCAGCCTTTAGCTTATCCGTGACATCCTTCTTTCGCGCAACCTGCGCCCGCAATATCATCTTCTCCTCTGCCGAGTAGCCACTCAGCTTCTTCTTTGGGGGCGAGCCTCTCCCACGTGAACCAACAGACGACATCAACGAGTTCTGGAACCGTGAATGGCTGTCTTTGACACTTTCCGGGGTGTGGAACAAGCTCGAGGCACCGAGATTGCGCACCGATGCTCTGTTGTTGGTTGGGGTCGCGAATGGTGAGCCCTCGCGGCTACCACCAACAGAGCCGAAGCGAAGTCTACGCATCTGGCCCTCGAGGACATCGATATCGCCGCTGCGCTTCTCGGCCATGCCCGTCATCTTTGTGATGGTGCGCATGACGGCTTCAACGGTAGGGCCAGCGGATCCACCATCCCGGCCGTTATAAGAAGCATGCGAGACGAGCTTCGCTTTTAGCACGGATAGCCCTTCCTCAGCTTCTGAGAGAAGGCGTTGAAACTTGGTGAAGTCTCTTCGGAGGTCTGTTTGTTGTATGGCTTGGTCGGCGCTTAGAGGCTGTGCCCGAGCGATGGCGACCGTGTCGGGATCCAATAGGGAGTTCAGTGCCTTCTTGACTTCTTGGGACTTTGCTCGTAGTCTGTTGAGGTCTCGCTGTAGACTTTCGCATGCCTCGAGCTTGGTTTTTGCGTCTTTGACACGTGCAGCCTCGAGGTCTTGCCCAAGATTTTCCTCAACGAGTCTCGAAAGACGTTCAATCTCTGACAAGCACCAATCATCACTCTCCTCAAGATCTTCCCTACCGCGCCCTTCATCCTTGTACTGGTCTTCATGAGCCAGAATGAAACATTTCAGAGACCGTGAGTTCCATCCTAGAGTATCAATCATACGATTAATATCTCGGAAGACGGCCTCGATCTGTGCTGGGACGTTCTCCATCGTTGAATTGCCATCGTAATCTGTATGTGTTGCAAAGTCTTCCAGCTTTCTTGACGGTACGACTGGCGCATGAACTTCCGCCTGGAACTTCGCATCCTCTGCATCTAATTCCAATGTCTGGGATTCCTCTGCTTCCTGTCGGGATTTGGCGGCTTGGCGACGCCTATGTTCTGCTTGCATCTCCTCTTGGGTCTGTTTGAGTGTGTCCTGAGCAGGCCCATTGGGTCGAACGCCCAGACGTCGAGATCCTAGCAATTCAGATGCAAATCCGGGAGCGCTTGATGATCTGGGAGCTTCCGGACGATGTAGCCTGCCAGGTATCGCACTCCGTAAAGGGCTCGGTGATCGAGGACTGTTTTGCATCTTGGGTGGGGGAAGAATAGGAGCATTCCTGTTTACTTCGCCAAAAAGGGATCTTGTCTGACTCGATTGATCTGGCTTGTTGATTTTAGTGAAAACGTTTGCTTCCTGGTTTCGGGTTTTCGTTCCACCAATGGAACTCTCTGGAGAGAACGCCGGAGTCTGGTTGTTCTCCGATGTTGGGCTAAGGTCTTTTGCAACATCTTCGCCGCTACCCTCTTCGCTGAGCTCCTCACTGGCTTCTTCGCTTACTTCGCCCTCCTCTTCTGTCAAAAAACCGGAGTCGGAACCCTCGTCTGGGCCGCCTGGTACATCACTGGGAGGGATAAGATCAGCTCGGATTGGATTGAGGACGGGCAGAGCTAGGGCTGGAGCTGGAGATGTCTGCTTGCGCTTCGTGCTTAAGAAATCTGGAGGCAGAGGAGCATCATTTGTGACAGAAGATCCGCTTGATTGTCCAGCGGCATAGCTAGATTTGCTAGTCGTATCCGGCGGTAGAGGAGCCTCGGGGATTTCTTCACTGTCTGAGTCGGGTTCTGGCTTCACTTTAGGCGAAGACGGAGTCTTCGGGAACGGGGCTTGTGTTTGAGACTCAATGAGTGTAGGTGTCTTGGGGCCAGGTGAAATGTCTTTGTTCAAGTTGCTGAAAGTACTAAATGGGCTGGGTTTTGGATTGTCACTGGATGATGGGTCAAATACAAAACCTGCAGAGCCTGCCTTGGGGGGTTGGTCTGATGGGCTTCCAAAGACATTGCTTCCAGCGGGAGCTGAGGTTCCGAAAAGCGACGTTTTTGGCGGTGCTGGAGTAGAAATTGGTGTTGTGGAGCTGAATATTGCGGGCCCGTCTTTGCGAGGACTGTCATCGGCATCCATATCAGCTTCTTTCGACACGGGTGTTTCTGCAGTCGATTGATTTGCAGCTTCTCCCAGAGCACTATCGAAATTGCTACCAAAGAGCCCACCAGACTGGCCCGGTGGCTCTGAGTCGTCATCCTTGGCAGAAGGATCGGCCTCGAAAGAAGATTTGAGGCTGAATCCACCACCAAAAATGTTCTTTGACTCAGTGGCGGGAGCGCCACCGAAGAGAGTGTTCTTGCTAACAGGAGTAGCGGCAAATGATGTGCTGGTCGTGGCGGCAGGAGCTCCAAATGGTGTGCTGGTCGTGGCGGGAGGAGCTCCAAATGCTGTACTGGTAGCAGCGGACGAAAAGGGGTTTGGTGTCTGAGCAGAAGTACCAAATATACTTCCGCCTGATGCTGCAGCCGCTGCGTTACTCCCGAAGCCACCCTTGGTAGCAAATGCAGCAAAGCCAGAGGACGCCGGGGCATTGCCAACATTTGCGGGGGTTCCAAACGGCGAGGCTTGAGTGGTCAGTCCGCCAGGCTGGCCAAAAGCCGCGGCAGGGGCTGTGCTCCCTCCAGTTGCCCAGGGAGAGGCTCGGTTTCCTAGAGAAGGTACACTGGTAGCTCCAAAACTTGGAGTTCCAAATGATTGGTTTGGTGCAGCGGAAGTAGCACCGAATGCTGTTGATCCAAATGCTGGGCCACTGCTTCCAGCCGGCGCGGCAGGACTAGTACCAAAGGTTGATGATCCAAAGGCCGGGCCACTGCTTACAGCTGCTGGTGTTGCGCTTGCACCCCAGGGCGACTGCTTATTCCCGAGACCAGACGGGGCACCAAAAGCACTAGTTGAAGGTACAGAGAGGGCTGGAGATCCAAACGCAGCAGTGGGTCGAGGTGCTCCAAAGGCAATGCTGGTACTTGGCGATCCTCCAAAGGGACTTGATCCGAATGAAGGCTGCGCGGGTGAAGCAAAGGCTGGAGCCGGGGCCGTAGATTGTGTTGATTTTGGTATTGTTGCCGTAGTCTGAGATCCACCTGCAGCCACAAGGCCAGGAAATGCCGTACCTTGCCTGATCGAGTCCAGATAGATAACCCACCAAGCAGCCAAGACTCCCTCATTATTCAGAACCATAAGAGCAGGCACTGGAGTGGGCGATTCGTTCATTTCATCCCCTGGGATAGGCTTCTCGACCGTTTCCTTGCTGGATAGATCCATGGCGAAACCAATAGGGGAGGTATCTGACAGCTCCGCAGTCATAGGAAGAGCCGCCCGACGAGAGTCATCTGACATCTCTGTCAATGTGAAGACCCCCGTAATCTGGTCTGCTGGCTTGTCAGAAGTCAAAGGGACCTTCGACCTGCTAAATAAACCAATGTCTGCCGATGCTGATGAGGCAACAAGGATGAGATCTTGCAGATTGGGTGGAAAGTCCCTGAGACGAAGAAGGAAGTGATGAGGGGGGGAACGATTCAGTCCAAATGGCCCAGCCGGGTCAGCTATTTTCTGGAACATGAAATTTGATGGCTGCTGCTGTTGTCTAGTGACGATGTTGAATGTTGACTGTGGTGCCACACTGGTATCATACTGAGATGGCGTATAAACCACTAGGAAGACGTGGTTTTCGAGCCATGTAATGGAAGAGACTGTGTATGTTAATGGACATTGCCTACTATTTGATTTAGAATTAGCTTACCATGGTCTCCACCATTTCCACCTGGTGGGAAAGGAATTACTGCTTTTCCCTCTCCTTCTGGGGTCATCTGATAGGCGGTACCGTCTCCAAGGCCGGCTACCAGCTGTTTACCCTTCGCACTCCAGGATACACAGCTCACACCATCCTTGAGGACCGATCCATTGGGTCCAGCCATGATTTTCTTTTCCTTCAGATTGGCCATCATCAACTTGCCATCTATCGTTACCAGGGCGATCAGCTCTCCCTTCTCTGGTGTAGGATTGGGAACAAGAGCCCTCAGCGACAATTGCTCGGTAGAAATCTGGAAGGCCGAATTTGTATTGCCTTGCAGCAAGGTCTGAACCTCATAGACAGCTAGTCCCCCTCCGGTCTCGGCAGACAATACTAGGTACTGCTCATCTGCAGTGAACGCAACCTGGGATAGCCGCATAGACATCTGGATCCTCAATTGCGGTTCGAATGGCTTTACGTCTCCCCCATCTGGACCCTCAAACGCCTTGCGAACCGACTCGGTGGTTGCGAGTATGACCGTATCTGGTCCAGCTGCTGCAACGAGACCTCGCTGCGAAGCTATGCTCATGAGAGACGATGTGGGAGGTGGTAGCTGGTCCGCGGGCCATGCTGTTGGAATTAATTGGATCTTCGCCGAACCAGACAGTGCTCGAAAGTATATGTTCTGCGGCGTAGTTAGCATCTCGCTCGTGTATTGCGCTTAGAGCGACCAGCAACCTTGCGCAGTTCCCTCCTCTCTGTTCTTACATACCTCTGTTTGAATTACTGGAAGGTCGGAACCGGTCTGTACATTGGGCCCCACAGACGCCGCTGCCGGCGCAGAGTTCCCAAAGCTAAATGCCATGACGGTCGCAAGATATCCAGCCTTGGGAGGGGTTGCGAGCTACGGGAGACTCCTGCGCATTGAGTCCAGAGGTGTCGTGTCGACGTTGATCAAGGCCGAGAACTTTTTGTAGCTTAGGCACGCGCTGGGCTGGGATTTGAAAGTTCTTGTGAGTACAGACAGACCGCTCAGCTTCGAGATGAATTTCGTGTTAGAGACGCAAGCTTTGGAGGTGAGTGCAAAGGTGGATTTTCCAAATTCCAGTGCTCTTTCTTGACCTTTCCCTCGAGATGGTTTACTGGGAGATGGTTGCTGGTGAAGCTACGGGAGACCCAAGAAAATAAGCACCATGTCACGTGCCTGGTAGCTCTCCCTGTCGTTTGGACGCGAGGCGCGAGCTGCCTGCGATTGAATTACAACCGAAGCAACAGCTCTCCTAACAGCCTCCGTCAACACCATAAAATCATCTGCCCCGTATCTCGATCCCGCCACCCGCCATATCTGCTACAGATCAAATTCACAAGTTTCTGAGCTCCATCTGCCACCATGCCCGGCTTTGACTTCTCTAACCACACTCGCAATGCTGCGTTGCACGCAAGAGGTGTCCCGCTCCCCAAGGCTACCAGTACTGGAACTACAATTGTTGGTTGCATATTCGATGGGGGCGTTGTGGTATGTACATGTACTATTCCAGAATACTGGCCTTGAAGGGATGGGATTGATGCGACTCAACCTTGTGCCCAGAGAGCTTCCTCCAGACTCAAAACACTTCATGGTTCGTTGCTAATTAATTGTCTTCAGATTGCTGCGGATACCAGAGCTACCAGTGGACCAATAGTGGCTGACAAGGTAAGTTATTGAAGATATGTGGTCAGGATCATGAGCTGATCTCCATGTCAACAGAACTGCGAGAAGCTTCACTACATCGCCCCTCAGATCTGGTGTGCCGGAGCTGGTACTGCTGCAGATACAGAATTCACAACCGCCCTCATCTCCTCACAACTAGAACTCCATTCTCTCTCCACTGGCCGCAAGCCTAGAGTCGTTACCTGCATGACAATGCTCAAGCAACATCTTTTCCGTTACCAGGGACATATCGGGGCGTACCTGGTCGTAGCTGGTGTAGACCCAACCGGTGTTGGATTGTTCACTGTCCACGCACACGGAAGTACGGACAAACTTCCGTATGTTACCATGGGAAGTGGTTCGCTCGCAGCTATGTCCGTTTTCGAGACCCAGTGGAAGTCGAAAATGACAGAACAAGAGGCAATCGACCTGGCATCTAACGCTATCCAAGCTGGTATTTTCAACGATTTGGGCTCCGGATCAAACGTTGATGTCGCGGTCATCACTAAGGAGAAGACGACACTGAAGAGAGGTTACATCAAGCCCAACGAGCGAAGCAAGAAGCAAAAGAGCTATGTCTTCAAAAGAGGTACTACGGCTGTTTTGAACGAGAAGATCATCACAAGGGAAGAGATCAGCAAGTATGTGACGGTACACGAGCTGGAGGGAGGGGAGGCGCAGTTGGGGGAGAAGATGGATCTGGATGTTTAGAGAAGATGTTTGGAGAAAGGACCAATTGTACCAACATCGTGGCTTGGAAGGCTGCGTATTCGTCTGGTGTGTATTATGAGCAGCTGACGAAAAATGCACGATTTTCGAAGCATTTGCATGATATTTTTACCCAGAAACGCAATTTCAGTGACGGTTACTCGACAAGCTCTGCAGGGTATCCTTCTGTAAAGCTTGTTCAACAACACAACATAGTTATCTCGCAGATTCTCGAACCCATTCGTCAATGACATGTGTACGGGGCCCGGGTGTGTTATCGACGCGACATCACATTTTCGAGCTTCGTTTTGGCTGACGCTCCATCGCTATCACTGTCGAAGCATGAGCAAAGGAAAACTCGCCATCTTTTAACTTGTGTCCTACTAGGCGAAAGCTGGTCCCTGTACTATACTGCGAAAAACTGGACAATTTCCAAGATATCGACCTGAGTCGCGAGCTACAATCAAGCTGAGGTCCGGAGTTGTCCTCTTGTTTTTTTTTTTGGCTTAGTTGGTTAATATCTAATTATCCAAAATTTCTCAGATATTTGCAAGGCTCTAAAAGCTCGGTGCAATAGACCTCCAAACATGACGAGTACCGTACCCGCGATCAACAACTAGCTTTTGCCGTTATTAGGGAAAATGATTTGTCAGGGAAAAGTAACCCCAATGCTACTCGGGTTCTCCTCTCTTTCTGGCCCGGCTTTATTTCTCGTCCTCATATAATGACGAAAGTTGACTACTACCTATACCTGCGACATTGCTACGCCTGTACGTATAATAAGCGGAAAATACGCCCCCAGGTATCAAAACAAGCCGCTTTCGAGAAAAATTCTTGACAATTGGAACATCCCATACTCGTTCTTGACTAATTTCATTGGTTACATATAGTTGGACCAACTTGCTGACTAACCGAGTCAATACCAGCCTGGTCTTGCACTTCCACATTCAAATCCGGCCGAAGATTGAAGTCTATGCATGAGCTCTGAGTTGAGACCGTTAGGATCCAATAATTATCATACCTGGGCTGGATTTATAACAGTAGTTAACAAAAGCTGCCCCTGAATCCTGGCCGTCTTCCCCACTCGAGAAGCCTTTAGACAACATGGATTACTATACAGGCTTTGGCAACGCCAACTTCCAAGAGCAAACCTCTCCTGAAAAGAGTCAGCAGTCCTCTAACGACGCTGTGAACTCGTCCTATGTTCCTACAGCTACCGAGGGCTTCTCATCACCAAGTTCTTCCGCGCATGCAGCTAGCAACGCAGCATCGATCTCGTCTAATCAAGCGCCACCTCCACGCATCAGAAGGAGGAATCGCATGATAACAAGTTGTCTAGAATGCCGTCGCCGAAAGCTGAAATGCGACAAGTCCCACCCGTGTACCAATTGCACCAAGTTCAGGAGGGATTGTGTATGTCCCCTGCTTATCGAGAAGAAAGTACATACGATATTGACATACTATTTAGGTCTTCCTAGCGCCTGCGCTCGACCAAGCGAGTCAGCTCAAACTCAACGAGATCAAAGAGAAAGTTGGCTCACTAGAAAGGCTGCTGGAACGAGATGTCGCAAAGAACCCTCAGAACTCAACGACTATGCCAAGTCAGGATAGAGCGTTGCCTGATGATACGGATGACGACTTGCCTGCGAAGGAGGATGAGAAAGACTTGGAGGTCACTCCTCTTGCTGTAGTTGATGCTGCCTATGAGGTAGATTGCGAAGATGACGATCTCTTGGACCTGGGAATCCAAATGGGGAAGATGAGAATTACCGAGCGCATTGGAGGCTTCTTTCGTCCAAAGATCAGTGAAGAGGTGTGCGAGTTTTCTGTTGTCAACCCTTGTCGCCTGTGATTTCCCTTCTGGTCTCTGACGAAATCATGATCACATTTCGAATATTCTCCAGGTACTCGAAGTACCTGAAGACATTGTCGGCTACACATGCTGCGACTATTTTTTTCTCTCTCTCGTTCCAAGTTCAGTGGTTTTCGCAGAGACATGTTTGTTGACCAGAAACTTGTAGCTGGAATTTACGATGTCGGAAACGTTTATGACCGGTGATAAGAATGGAGACGAAGAAAAAGTACTTTCAAAGCCCGAGGTTACATCACCACCCCCTGCCACAGAATGGCTGAAGCCAGGGCCCGCTTACATTCTACCAACGTCTGGCTTCTTCTTTGGGGGCACTGGGTCACAAGCTTCACTGGTCGACTTTCTCCCATCTCGACTTGCCGCGGACAAACTCATTAGGCAGTATTTTGCCTGTGTGCATCCAATCTGTCAAATTTTGCATCGACCTACGTTTGAGAGAAAATGGGAAGCCTTCTGGAAAGAGGTGACCCTTGGCATTGAGCCGCCAAGCTCAGTGCAGACAATTGTGTTTGCAGCCATGTTCTCAGGCGTTGTCAGTATGGATGATTCTGAGATCATGCGGGGGTTTGGTGTCTCTAAGGTATGTGCTCCTGGGCCTTGACGGAGTGGATTCAGAGCGTTTTATCATTTCCAAACCCCTTTCAATTTACTTGAATGTGTTGCTGAATCAAGGTCAATTACAGGCCAGTCTGATAGAAAACTTTAAGCTGGGTACCGAAACCGCCCTGGCAAGAGCCAATTTCCTTAGAACGACCAAGATAGAAACTCTCCAGGCGTTTGTGATGTATCTGGTAAATTCTACCACTAAGTCATGTTTACTCGGCTAATGCTAGCGAGATACCCCTTTGTCGAGCAGAAATGTCCCGAGCGCACTCCGTCCTACTAGGTGCTGCAATTAGAATGGCGGAATGCATGGGACTCCACCGCGACGGACAAACGTACGGCATGAACCCTCTGGAAACCCATGTCCGCCGGCTGGTCTGGCACCAGTTGTGCTTCCTCGATATCCGTACCTGCGAAGCTCAGGGCCCGAGACCGACAATTCGCCGCGACGAGTTTGATACCAAGCTGCCCCTGAATGTGAACGATGCCGATCTTCATTGCACTGGGAATGCACCCGTAGGCGCCGATCAGTGGACTGACGTCACTTTTTCCTTGATACGATTCGAAATCAATGAAATGATCCGAACCATCTGGATCGATAGACCCCGAATCGAGCGCCGGAAGATTAGTCTGACGGCAGTGCTCAGCAAGATCGAGACTTTCCGTTCGAACATGGCAGCAAGATACGATCATCTGATCGATGAGAGAATACCACTTCAGAAGTGTGCAAAAATTGTCAAGGTAAACAAGAACCTGCTAAACATTGATCTGAGGATGTTTTTTCTGATTTTTTTTTAGGCCCTACTTATGTCTCGGCTGCAAATCATGGTCCTTCATCGCTATCACAGCTCCATTGTAACTCCAATGCCAGATCGGCTGAGGAAGATAATGCTCTCCGCAGGTACAACCACACTGGAGACAGCCATTGCTTTGGAGACTATCCCAGAATTAAAGCCTTGGTCCTGGTATGTTGGTGCTTACCAGCAATATCACACTGCTTTCCTTCTGCTCATGGAAGTATATGTCTATCCTGAGAGGAAAGAGGTAGATCGAATCGTAAGTGACCGCCTCCCTCGTCTCGTTTCGCCCAGAGTATTGTTACGGATTTGGGACATCTATATTGACACTCTCTAGTGGGCTTGCCTAGACTACGTTTTTGAGACAGACGCAAGCCAGCCCCGGGGCTCCAAGGGTAAGAAGATCTTGCAAGAGCTGCAGCAGAAGACAGCCGTTTACCAAAGCATGCGCGGCATGCGGGCGCCCATAGTAATGGAGAAGCACGTTGGACAGCGCGAACCACGGGTCGCCGACAGGCTGAAGGCCGCGCTACCAGAACAGCAGAAACAGCAACAGCAGCAGCAGGTTGATCCCGAGCCGCTGCTGTATGAGCAGACTGCACTGCCAGCTTCAGCATCTGGTATGATGCCGACGGTAGGCAAGGTACCCTTTGCTATGGCACGAGACATCCAGTTCGCAGGCGTGAGCGACGGACAGAGTCTCTGGGCGTTGCCGAATAGCCAGTCGAGTCCGGAAGCGAGTAGTGACACGGCGAGCTTGCCAGGTCAGATGGCTGGGAACGCCCTACCGGCTGGCGCGCTTCAAGACGACCTGATGGCTGATATTGACTGGGTCAGTGTTCTGGGGCGGCAATCCCTCTTATCTCCTTACTGATGATGCTCAGGATGCTTTCGACGCTCTGTTTCCCCCAGGACAGCAGGGTGAACCTGAAATAATCGGGTTCTCGTTCCCAGGGGCTCAGGGTGTTTACTGATCGGACACAATCGTAGGGGGATGATGAGGGTGCCAAAAACATCAACAGAGATAAGAAGGGTTGGTCGGGGAGAAGGAGAGTCCAAATTTTTTACTTTTGAGTTGGTGCTGGTGCTGGGTGCAGGAAAAGGGCAGATTTGAGCCCATGCTTCGCTGCGCAGAAATGGTATCCACGATCACAACACCTCGTCCGCATACTAGAAACCCAATGACCCCCCGTTTCCAACGATCATGAATATCCAGCTTCTACATACTCCAAATTCATCTACTTCAACTCCTTGGAATAGACCCTCTCCTCCTCTCCAATATCCTCATTCCTACACACTCTCCAGTCAGCTCGCTCTCCATCCTTCCCACCTCCCCTCCCAAGCTCGACCACTTCCCACTAGAACGACTCACCAAATCTCCGGCTTCTCCCTGATAAACGCCTCCATCAACCCCCTACACTCCTCATCCCCCAAAACCACGACCTCCACCCCCCTCTTCCTCAACTGCGCCTCGCCGCCCAGGAACGTCTGGTTCTCGCCAATCACGACGCGCGCGATGCCGTACAACAGACAGGCGCCGGTGCACATATCGCAGGGCGACAGCGTCGTGAACATGGTGGCGCCCCTGTAGGCTGAGGCCTGGAGACGACCGGAGTTCTCGAGTGCGGAGGTCTCGCCGTGGTGGATCGCGCTGCCCTTCTGGACGCGTTGGTTGTGGCCGCGGCCGAGCAGGGTGCCGGCGCGGGAGACGAGGGCTGCTCCGATCTGGGGGTGGGGGAGAGAGAGGAGTTTAGCATGTATGTCTTCAGTAGCAAAGTTGGTTCAGTCGAGAGACGTCTTCTGGCATTGATGTGGTTGAGAACGTGCTGTGCCGCATCTTTGGGCTGAAGTTCACACACACATATATATATATATAGATGTGTGTGTGTGTGTTTGTGTGTGGTAGGCTTTCTCTCGGTGGACTGACGATACCTGCGCAATGTTCCCGAGAGAAGTTGGGGATATTGAGGATTCAAAGAGACAAAATCTTGAGCAGGTAATGCTCGGGCTTGAACCAAATGTTGACCATCGCACCACACTATCATCATCTCACTGCCCCATTCCAAATTTTCTTGGTGAAGCTCGCGACGGGTACTGCTGATTCATCGAGGTAGAAAGACACGGGAGGACGAGCGGAATATCTCACCGGTACTCCACCTTCTCTATAGCTGATCTTGGCCTCGTCCACGGCGATGGCGAAAGCTTCTCGGTCGTTCATGTTAAGGAAAATGGATGTGAATCGGTAAGCGAAAGGAGAAGGTTGAACGAAGTGGTGTACTTTGGATCGATAACTCTTGTGGTTTATGATATTTATCTTATTACTATATGTTTGATATCTTCGGCCTGACACTTGAGTATTCGTAGATGGATTCGCTGAAGCCGAAGAGTTGTAAGTATATAAGTAAACAAGCAAACAAGTAAACAAGTAAACAAGTAAACCGAGTATTTCTTTTCATGCATTTGACGTCTTTCTGTACCCCACTTTACCCCTCCACTCCATGAGTCCATTCGATTCGACGTCGCTGTTGACCCGGACTTGTTTGTGGCTTTCGAGTAAGAATTCAGATGAAGCATTCCTAGCTGGAAATCATAGGTATGAAGCATCCTCTCCATGGCCATCTTGGAGTTGGGATTGAAATCATCAATGTACAAGTAGTACCGGTACCCAGTGGAGGAGGATTGCTTTTTCATTTTCCTGTTTGATCAGACTTCCTTGCCAGGTTCTTGGTTCCCATTGGCTGTACGACCAACTGCGGATCCACCATCGCAGCGCTATGCTATTCTGGGATGGAGAAAATGCGACTTCTATCGAGAAGAGCTCATAAATCCGTGGAAAATATAATTAAAACAAATGTATTAAGCTCTCAAACATAGCCGTAACGTGCGGCTATGTTCCAGTAGATTTTTCGCGAGGTGTTGTTTGCTATCCAATCCCTTTATTTGCCATTTTCTTCGGCGAAAACCATGGATACCGAAAGAATCACGGCCTCGAATTTATTCCGCTCCTAAACAGCAAGCAGAAGTCGCCATTGCAACCAAACTTTTCTCTCTTCACAAAACAACTTCAAAGTCTCTCAAGCAAATACGCCAAAGATCGAGATTCTCCCAGCTTCCAACTGGAAAGACTTCTACGATTAATTACGACAGCACGGCGAAAAAGCATCGTTCGTGCGCGCAAGTCCTCCTCAGCCTCAGCAACAAACCTGTCAGTCTACCCGTCTGCTTCCACCCTCTGCCGCCTGACCCATTGTGCTGTATCTCTCCATATGCTGCGCAGGAGTGAAATGGGACACTAGAGATCTGCGATTGCGATTGCTATCTCCATTTAGCCCATTAGAACTGGACTAACGGAACATTCTAGACAGACCTTACCGCGCCCCTCACATAAGAAACTCGAAAATACCTCCTCACAACGAACCCGTCTGCTGGTTCAAGTAATACCTCAAATCCTCTCCCTCGCACACAAGCTGCAAAAATGGTCAAGGACACGAAATTCTACGATATCCTTGGGGTAAGCTTATCCTGGCTCTTCTGGGTGAGGCGGACACTCAATTACGACATAGGTTTCCCCATCGTGCACCGAGGCGGAACTCAAGAAGGCGTACAAAGTCGGGGCACTGAAGCATCATCCTGGTAAGAGCCTCGAGCTATCCCCAAGCCCCGGAGCAGAGATTGACACAACTCACAGATAAGAATGCACACAATCCCGCTGCGGAAGAGAAGTTCAAAGATCTCTCCCACGCTTATGAAGTCCTCTCCGATCCCCAAAAGCGCTCTATCTACGACCAGTATGGCGAGGAGGGTCTGGAAGGCGGTGCAGGTGCGGGTGGCATGAACGCCGAGGATCTCTTCTCGCAGTTCTTCGGCGGTGGAGGTGCATTTGGAGGCGGTGGTGGACTTGGAGGCATGTTTGGCGGTGGTATGCAACAACGTGGACCTCCCAAAGCCCGGACGATTCATCACGTACACAAGGTCTCGCTGGAGGATATCTACCGCGGCAAAATTTCCAAGCTCGCGCTCCAAAAGTCCATCATTTGCGCTAAGTGTGAAGGCCGTGGTGGAAAGGAGGGTGGGGCCAAAAAGTGCTCTGGATGCGATGGTCACGGCATGAAGACGATGATGCGCCAGATGGGGCCCATGATCCAGCGTTTCCAGACGGTCTGCCCAGACTGCAATGGAGAGGGAGAGATCATCCGCGAAAAGGACAAGTGCAAGGCTTGTGAGGGAAAGAAGACTGTCATCGAGCGAAAGGTGCTCCACGTCCATGTGGATAGAGGTGTTCGGACTGGACACAAGATTGAATTCCGCGGCGAGGGTGACCAAACTCCTGGCGTTCAGCCTGGAGATGTCATTTTCGAGATCGAGCAAAAGCCCCACGCCAGATTCCAACGCAAAGAAGACGATCTTGTCTACCAAGCCGAGATTGACCTTGTTACGGCGCTTGCTGGAGGGACTATCTTCATAGAGCACTTGGACGACCGGTGGTTGAGCGTTGAGATTCTGCCAGGAGAGGTCATCTCACCAGGTAAATTTCCATGCTTCCTATACTGCTAATACTTAGGCTAACAAGAGCAGGTGCCGTCAAGTTGATCAGAGGTCAAGGCATGCCTTCCTACCGCCACCACGATTTCGGCAACATGTACGTACAATTCGACGTCAAGTTCCCCGAGAAGAACTTCACCGAAGACCCCGCCGCCTTCGAGGCCCTTAAAGCCATCATCCCGCCCTCAAAGACTATCACTACCCCTCCCGCAGAGACTATGACCGAAGCCGTCGATATCGAGGACGTCGACCCCTCCCAGCAAGCAAGAGCCCAAGGCGCCGCAATGGAGGAGGATGACGAGGATGGCCACCCAGGCGGCGAACGTGTTCAATGTGCATCGCAATAAACTAGACACATCGAATTTGCGTGCAGCTGAACATGATAGGAGGCGATAGAGTTGAAGGACTTTTATTTTGCATCTTTGCATGGATCAAGTTGTTATCGTATGCGCAGCGAGCATCGTACTATTGGGAAAGATCCGCCTACTCACGTGCCTATCTATGCACGGCAAATGCTACCTACACTCATCACGAGGGACGAAACGGGAAAACGACGAAACCTATATGCATTTGGCGGTTCATGTGCGGATGAATGGATGCTTTTTTCTTCTCTTTTTTTTAACCGGATCATGAGAACGTGAGATGGGCTACTATTCTCGGACCAAAATTGGGGCCTTGTTCTTCTCCTTTGTTCTCATGTGCTAGGTCTGGTGGCTGGCTGGTGCGCTGAGGTAATTGGGAAGATAGGTATTGTGTCTGCTTTGATGGCGTTTAGACGGATAGATAGCACCCCTGGAAAATTAAACCTTTCAAAAATAGCATCTTGTCCATTTCAACCTTAAATGGATGCGGCGGGTGGGATGGGGACCAGAGAAGAATAGAGAGACCGCGAACCAACTACCTAACGTCGCTCGACCCGAGTTCGAAATGCAAGCTTCATTTACTCCGAAGGAACAAAGTTGAAAAGTTTAATTTGAGCCCGGCCCACAACTCAAGGCTTCGCAAATTACAACCTTTTATTGGATCTTTTTTTAAAAATCCAACAAAAGAAATTACAATACTCTAGTTATACACCGGGCCTCATTAAATCATTAAATGAATCCTCTTTCGGCTCATAATCCTAATATCCTAATGTGGACTTTTCTTTTATTTTGTCTATTTCTGACCACTCGGAGGGAAAATTGTGGTATTATCTGTATATTAGGTGTTACCTAATTAGGCACAACAACGTCCTCGGTAAGGTAGGGGATGGTAGGCACCAACCATTACCTAGGATAGGCAATTGTGATTACACCCTATTATTGGTAGGTGCCTATTTGGGCCGAGGAAGAAGTACTACTCCCAATGTTTCTATAATCGATCCATAGGTAGATTATCCAGCTGCTCTCTGCAATGGTTCTGGAGTACTTATAGTCTGCCTTGATACTCCAATTCTGAACACTTCAGTAGCCAGTCAGTCTCAGTCGCTCATTCTTCAAGATCTCGGTCTTCTCCACACTCGTTTTTCCAAAGACTTTCTCTCTACCTTTACCTTTACCTTTAGCTTCACCTTCACCTCTACCTTCACCTTTACCTTTACCTCAAAGCTAACAATCAATCAACCCATCGTCCTACATACATCGGAAACCATGAAGTTCAATCTCTCAAGCCTCTTCGTCTTCGCAACGGCGATGCTCGCCGTCAACACGTTACCGACCATCCCGACTCAACACGGCGTAAGCCCGGCCCTCGCTATCACGGAGCCACGGGCAGAGCACTTGGTAGCGCGGGCCATCCCAGGCTTCTCGGGCTCGAAAGGCATCGGCAGTAGCGTCAAGGGATTCTTCACAACCAAGAACTTGAAAAAATATGTTCCCAACAAAAAGAACTTGAAGAAGGCGATGAAGGAGTTAGAGGTGCAGAAGAATAAGGCGATAAAGCAGGTGAAGGCGATGAATGATAAGGCGCGGAATGCGATGAAGGCGAGGAAGGCGAGGAAGGAGAAGGCGGAGAAGGCGAAGAAGGCGGAGAAGGCGAAGAAGAAGGAGAAGATGGAGAAGGCTAAGAAGGCGAAGAAGGACGCGAAGAACGTAAGTCTACCTAACGTCCTCAAATTTTCGCGCAGATTCCCTTGTGCTGTGCCCTCGACTTTTCAAAAAGGGATTTTCCCTCGGTCAAGAAACGTAATTCGAATATCAAGCTTACTCGTTACTATAGAAGAGTTCGAACGGCGGTTTCATGAAAGGCAGTGTCCAGAAGATCAAAGTAAGTTTTTTTTTTACCCTTTGACACCTTTTGTGTTTTGCGAAAAAACCAGGAATGGCTCCAATTGCCTATTCGCAACAAATAAGTAAAGCAATGAGACTACATGAGCTGATAAAATATTTCTACGAACCTCAGGATATGGGCAAAAAATTTGTGCCGAACTAGGCTGTTAAATGCAGTTGACAATCGTATTCGGAGACAGACAAACATGAATGTACTCTTTGTATAATAGAGCCTGGAGGCCTAGCGCTCTCTTTATGTAGTATTAGGGAGTTCAAATCTCAATCATTAGTACTTTTTTGGAATGCAAGGTTCAGGTTGCTTCAATGTTCGGAGCTTGTTCAAGGTTTGAACATCAACTGCTAGTCAGGCGGTGGAGCTCCTCAAAGTAGAATTTCAAGTCATCCGGCTTGACTCCTGGTGTGATTCCTAAAAAGGGGAAGGGGGGGGGGGGGAATGTTAGCCGAGCTCAGAACAGTCAGTACCTTCCAGGGACTTACCGTGACCAAGATTCGCAATCCATCCCTGCTTTCCTCCGCCAAACCCCTTCACGATCTTCTCAACCGTAGAGGTAATATTCTCCCGCGTTCCGTACAAGATTCCCGGGTCCGCGTTACCTTGGAACACAATGGGTCGGTTCCCTCTGATCTTGACAGCCTCCGCGGGGTCTTGCAGCCAGTCTAGTCCGACTACTTGATATCCCAGATCACATAGTGAGTCGAGCGCGTACCAGGCTCCTTTGGCGAAGACGACCATTGGGACGAGGTCTAGCTTCAGCTCCTTCAGTCTCTTGGGGAGATTCGCGGAGATGTAAGCGAGGTATGGTTGAGAGAACTCTTTGAACGCATCTGGGGAGAGTTCTGCTGCCCAGGAATCGAAAACTTGGATGAGCTGTACCACATGTCAACAAGCACCCCTGCCATGTAAGAATTGAAGGCGTACCTGAGCTCCAGCTTGAACCTGCAATGCCAGATACTCCACACAGATCTCCGCAATCTTCTGCAAGAGATCCTTCGTAGCCTGGGGGTACTTGAAGATCCAAGTTTTCGTCTGGATAAACAGCTTGCTACCACCACCCTCCACCATATAACACAACAGCGTCCATGGCGCACCGCAGAACCCGAAAAGCGGAACTCGCCCCTTCAGTTTATGCCTCGTCATAGTGATAGCCTTGTAGACATAGTCCAGCTCAGCAGCTACATCGACTTTCTTGTTGAGCACCCTGCTGTACTGCCCATCGTCAGGGGACTTCAACGGCTCCGGGAAATGCGGGCCCTTCTTGTCGACCATCTCAACGGTCATGCCCAGGGCTTGAGGAACCACGAGGATATCGGAGAAGATGATCGCCGCGTCAACGAGGCCGGCGAACCGGTCGATGGGCTGGAGGGTCAAAGTGGAGGCGATTTCTGGCGAGCGGCAGCATTCGAAAAAGTCGTTGGTTCCTTTGGCTTCGTGGTATTCGGGGAGATAACGACCAGCTGTCTACATGTATTAGAGGAATATTATATATGCAAATCGCCGTGGAAGGGGGAAGTAGACCTTGTCGCATAACCCACATAGGGGGTCTCTCGACTTTCTGGCCTGCTTTAAGTTAGCGTGAGTTCATTGATTGAGTCGATAGACTTTTTCCTACCCCATGCTGTTCTCAGAATGAGATCGTTCTGCAATGGTTCGAATTCATGAGCCATATTTTCGAAATGTAGTCAATTTTGTAAAAAATGGGCACCTTTCAACAACAAAGCGAGCACCCCGCCGGGGCTGCCCGCATGTTGTTCCTAAGCTTGATCCAACCACGCACGGGCCACAAATCAGACAGGTTTAGCGACTTCAATCTCGAAATTCGATTGAGCTCAACCTGCGTCTGCCCTTGGAGCAATTGGGCCCTGCAGCTGTCCTGCTTTACCGGAAGACATCAATTGATAAGCTCCCTCTCTCTCTCTCTCCCCGAACCATACAACAAAGGCCTTTCGAATGCGGCGCGAGTCTCCATAGCCCATGCTCCCCCAAGCTCCTACCTGCCGCCGAGCACTGCAGCGACAGGTGACAATATCCTCAGATTCACAATGGGTGTCCGACGAAGCTCTGAGCCACGCGTACCAGCGCTTCTTCGCTGTCTCGAAAACCAGGAAACGCTATGGAAGCTTCATACCGGGACCGCTGGAGAGTCGACGGAGGATAGGCAAGAGGAGGATGACCCTGCAGTCTGAAGCTCCTCAAACACCAGCAACTGGACTTGGAACCCTATGGGCGGGGCTCTTTGGTGGAGCGGACCGGATGGATTGGCAATGGCAAGCGCCAACTCCTCAGGATATGAAAGCGGAAGAAGCTGTGTCGTCATTGGCAAAGTGCTTTAGGGGTTGGAGGAGCGCTGCAAAGGTGGCTATGGCGAATCCGACAGTACCGTCGGAGTCTACAGCAGCAGCGGTTAGAATGAGGGCTTGGAATTTCAGGGACGATTTTCTAACGTTTCGACGGGCGCTGAAAGAATGCACCGCCCAGAATCGATCAACAATTTGCTACGACTTTAACCAAAAACTGAAGCAAACTCTCTATCTTGGCCTCGACTCGAAAAAGACTGCCTCTAGTGTTCTATTGCTCATCCCTGGAGATATTCGAAAAGCCTTTTCTGAGTCTGAAGACCAAGCGAATCGACACTGCCTGGAACTTTGTCAAGCTATCTGGGAAGGCATATCAGTTTGCAAAGTGATGCAGCCGACTGACTTTGATGCTTGGATCATTTCTAAAATGATGATAACTCTCTCTGAGTTGAATATGTGCCAAGGGGTGCAGACTTTAGCAGATCAGATTTGGTCTGCAGTCTCTGTCCACCAACTTGAGAGAATGAAGCCAGGCATAGCTCGCCTAATCGATTCCTGGGCAGAAAGTTGGTCACGTCTAGCGGTTCCCGACTCGTGCAAGCATTTATTGGCTTTGGCTGAGGAGGCTGTACTGATTGTTGAACGCCTTGCTCTCGATATGCAGACTTTTCTTCTAACGACCGGAAATACTTCGTTTTCTGAAGCAGATCTTGAAGCAGCTCGTAAAGTTCTGGAGCAGGCGAAGTCAGCGATCGATCGAGCTGCAGATGCAATTATCAGAGCAGATGACTTTCTTATACCTCAGCGGCAGAGCACATGGGCTTTGGCCAATGCTCTCAATAACTTACCTCATTGGATTCGCAAGGCCGTGATAATAAGCTGCTCTGCCCGCATCGCAAACGCAAATACAGCTTCTCATGCACCATTCAGTACAATACGGAATTGCTGGCTATCTGTTGTTGCCAAAGTCGATCATGTAGACGTGACGCCAATGTTGGCGACTAGCTGGAAAGCCTTTGAAGAAACCAACGCTGTCGCGGAAGATGTTGCTAGCGAAGTTATCTTTGATCTCTGGGTCAATCAGGGCCTTATCGAACGGCCATCATTGACTCGAGTTTTCTTTGAAATTGCCGCAGCAGAGAAAAATCGCCGGGACTATAGCATCTTGTTATTCGCTCTTGATGCAGCGAGACAGAATTTCTGGAGTCGGGCTATGTCCCTTTTTAAATTCATTGATAAACTTAGTCAAGAAAATTTTGTTAGAGACACTCAACACACAGTTATCTCTGATACCATCCGACGCATGAGGGAGTTGCAGATGCTTTTACCACATTGGGTTTTCGATACAACCCTCGAAATGATGGCAACCTCGATGGCAACACAGCAGAATTTCAGCAATATCCGCGAGACCCTCCGTTCCTTCGAAAGGATGCGCATCAATGAGTTGCCTTTACGACTTCATAGATGCCCCAACTTCATATTCTTCCTGATTGAGGAACGAAGCGAGAAATTCAGTACGAGTTATTTCTGGGAACAAATCGGTATACCTCTCTACGAAGCAATGCCCGCTTCATCACGAGCAAAGCATGCCTTCGTTGACCAACGGACAACACCTCCTCTTACCCCCGCCACGATCGGAATCATTACGAAAATGGCGATGCTGTTTGCATTCAGCAAGCAGCTCTCATCAAGAACGGCATTTCGCAACGTCATGCAATGCGTCGTTCATCTACGGAGACACCACGTCCCAATCACCCCCGAGCTAACAAGGGCGATTGTGCACGCTGGGGTCACACGTAGCATACTGAATAGAAGGTGGATTCCAAAGGCGAGAGTGAGATGGATGCTGAGTTTAATTGAGATGGGTGAAGGTACGGAGGTTGCTATGAATATTGATGATATGATAACTGTGTGGAATCAACATTTGTCAGAGAAATTCTCGATGCAACATACAATTCTTGCAAGGGAGAGGAATGTATTGCGTAAATATTTAATTTAAAAGGACGGGTATACACCAATGAAGGATCAGCCGTGAATATGCAATTCAGTTCATATCATGGGCGGAAAGACAAAGCTCGGGTGTCTTAATAGGCCTCATTCGCTTTTGCACTCCTCGTTGTCCCCCTCCCTCTTCCTCAAATTTTCAAGATTATACAACAGACCCCCTAAGCGGTCAGGAGGACCACTTTCTCCTTCCACATCATCAGCTGGCGAGAACGCTACTCCTCCTTCAACCAACATCCCCTCTTGGAACTTGTATGACTGGAGGGAGCTTTGGAGATCCGTCTTACTCTCTCTCTGCTCGCTTGTCGACCCAGCCTTATGTATGGTGTCGATAGACACAGCCAGGCCAGCGGTAGCATCAGATTGTTCACCTGATGTGATGATAAGCCCCAAAGCATTGCCTAATAGCTGTAAAGTCTGGAGATGCTCTAAGGTGTTCTGGCCAGTAAGAAGGAATGTGAAAAGCGCCGGAACGCTAGATTGGTATCAGGTTTAGTTCTCCAAAGGTGAAGGATTGGAATGCTTACCCTTCACACGTAACAACGATAGCATCTTTCACCTCGCCCCCAATTGTCAATTCCACAGAAGAAATCCCCGAGACGACACTCTTCGCCGGGACCTCACTCCCCTCAAACATTGATAAGCCGCTCCGCACACCATCAACGTGCGTCTTTAAATCCACCTTTGCAAGCAGGCGTCCAGATAGCCACTCCCAGACATACAACTCATCATCTCCACCCCCTGAAATCAACAGATCACTCCTCCCCGCCAGAAAGCAAAGCCGGGTAATAAAATCAGTTTGTCCAAGACAGAAACACTCAATGATATGCGCCTGCGGAATTCCCCTCGAGACACGGATATGCTCATCCCGGTCCGCAGTCACGATGTAAGTGCGGCCCTCGACGGCAACGAGGGCGACGTCGGTTAGCATGGAGACGTGGCCGAGGAGGAGCTTGTGCTCAAATGTTGGCTCGGTCTTCTCGACGCGTTGAGCTGCCTGGCGTTTCTGGTTCTCGAGCGCCCTGCGGTTGCGCTGAGAGTGGATGGTGAGTTCGTTGGCGGCGGGGACAAAGGGCTTCGCTGCTCGAGTTGGTTCGGGCGTTGAGTTCTGAGTGTCTTGGATGGGAGAGGGGATTAGGGGGAGGGAGTAGACGTCGCCAAATTTGTCCGCGCTGACTATGGTGGTGGAGTCGAGGGAGAGCGTAACGGAGCAGGGGCGCTTGGGCATGATACTTCTCACTTGTTAGACGCATCTTGGATTTTAAAAAGGTTCTGCACGGTATACCGTTGACTTATCTGGTTGAGCTTTTGCACTCCACCCTCGTCGGTGCTTTCAAACACCCTGATGCTCTTGTCTTCTCCCGTCACGGCAATCACGTGTCGTCCATCTTTCGTAGCAGCCAGTGCAATAACAGCTGGAGCTTCCAGACCACTTGACACAGCAGCTGATCTGCTGTTCGGCTTCGCCTTCTTCTCATTCTTTCCCCTTTTTTGCTCGGACTTCTTGTCTGGATCCTCGTTCGGTTCCGGCTCATCAGATAGCTTCCTCTTCTTTGCAGGAGGGCCAGATTCCTCATTAATTTCTTCTTTTAACGGCATTGGCTCTGAAGTCTCGGTTGTAATCGGCAGCTCTTTGGAGTTTCCATTCTCATTTTTGGTCTCTTGAGAAGCTGGGCATTTCCACACTGATAGTAGCGAGCCGGTTTGGAGGTTGAAGATGTCTATGCTGGACCCTCTGGCTGCAACCAACTTATTTCCGGACTTGGCCATGCATTGATAAGGCATGCTTGCACTAGTAAACGGTGACATTCTGATTCTCAAGCCAAGTTTCCGAGAAGCGGCCCAGATGCTCACTGGGCGAAGATTTGAAGATCTAGCAAGCCATGTGAATGGAGATCCTCTCATTTGACGGGTATCGTACCTCAAGTGATGGGATTTTAGATAAGCAAGCCCGAGGAGTCTCAATGATGAGATCTATCAAAGATTTAAGCCTCAAATTATACATCATGCCTGCTGGGAGTGAAGTTGAAGAAAAGCTCATGATGATTTTAGTGGGTCTTACCAACTAGGGCTTAGCGCCACACTAGTACACGCACACAGCGCACATAATCAAAAATTATCGCGATGCCCAAACTTTCCTCTCCATCCATCATCTCTCCAGTCTCAACCGCGCGAGACCATTTCACCAACACCCAAAAATCTGACCCTTAAAACATCCCTGCCTTCACAAAAGAAGATATGGGGGGCAGATCCGACAACAAGGCTGGCTACTTCGAGAAGCTCAAGACCCTTCTCGAGGGATACAAGAGCATCTTCATCGTCGGCGTCGACAATGTCAGCTCTCAACAAATGCACGAGATCAGACAATCCCTCCGTGGTGAGGGTGTCGTCTTGATGGGAAAGAACACCATGGTACGATCTGCCCGAATCGAATCCATGGGATGCAAGCTGATGTAGAGGTGTATAGGTCCGTCGTGCCCTCAAGGGCTTCCAAGTCGACACGCCCGAGTACGAGCGTCTCCTGCCATTCGTCAAGGGCAACGTCGGATTCGTCTTCACAAACGGTGACCTGAAGACTATTCGTGACAAGATCCTCGCCAACAAGGTTGCCGCTCCCGCCAGAGCTGGTGCCGTTGCTCCCGATGATGTCTACGTCCCCGCTGGTAACACTGGTATGGAACCCGGAAAGACCTCTTTCTTCCAGGCTCTCGGTGTCCCAACCAAGATTGCCCGTGGTACCATTGAAATCACCACCGACTTGAAGCTCGTCGAGGCCGGAAGTAAGGTCGGAGCCTCCGAGGCCACCCTACTTAACATGTTGAACATCTCTCCCTTCACATATGGAATGGGGATCTTCCAGGTTTACGACCAAGGCAACACCTTCCCACCCAGTGTTCTCGACATCGAGGAGTCGCAACTGCTGAAGACGTTCTCCAGCGCCATCGCTACCATCGCCGCTATCTCATTGGCTGCCAACTTCCCAACTCTTCCATCTGTTATGCATTCTGTTGTTAACAGCTACAAGAAGGTTCTGGCCGTTGCCATCAGCACTGATTTCAGCTGGCCCGAGATTGAGGAGCTCAAGGATCGCATTGCCAACCCAGAGGCTTACGGTATGTCACCATCCACCCATCTGCTATGCACACCGAAGCCGAGGATCCTCGCCCAATGATTACTTACTATACTGACCGAAAAATTAGCTTCTGCCGCTCCCGCTGCTACCACCGAAGCCGCTCCAGCTGCTGCTGCCGCGGCTGCTCCCGAGGAGGAAGAGGAGGCCGAGGACTCCGCCGACGAGGGTTTCGGAGGCATGTTCGACTAAACGGGCCAACAAAATCTCGCATAGACTGATGGGTTTCATGAGGGAGGGCTTTACGACACGAATTCATGAAATCACAACATAGATGCAGATACACTAATGCAGCTCACCAATGCATATTCGGGGAAAAACCACTGGGACATGAGCAGAATGGTGACTGAGTTTGGAAGTGATATGCTAATCTGGATTGGATGGCTATTTCTCGCAATCTTGAAGGTCAGTTTATCTCGCTTGTGTCCCTCCACCCGCTTCGCACTTTGGAATGATGACAAACTTTACCCTTAATGGAATTCACACCTTGAAGGCATTTTTCTAATTTTTTACTTACCAAATCTTACCATTTCCACCTCTTGGTACTTCGCACATATCGAGATATCTTGCTAATTTTGACACTCAGGTTTCCAACATTGCAGCCTATCTCCAATCCTTGTATGAACACCAACTCCAGTTCCACCAAAGGTTCGTCCATACAGCTTCATTTTAACTGCCCACTTCCATTACGCATAATGATGAGCACTCAAAAGCTTTTTAACCCTGAACGGAGCCACCTCCTTGCAGACAAAAACACAACAACAACAAACTACCTGAAGTTTGCCCCTGTCCCATACTTCTCAGTACATTTACACACAAATGAGAAGTCATGCTGACTTTGATACATGAATTCTCAGCCTAGACTCATTCCCCTTTCGACCATGATGAAACTTACTAGTCTGAAATTCGAGACCCTTCCCAGATATTTACCCTGTCTTGCTTGTGACTTCTATTTTGCCGTTCGGCATGCCCTCACAGCTCATCCACTTTTCATCTCACCTCGCGTTGCTTCTCTCTTCTCACCAGTTCTCCTTCCGATTTCATGCTCTCCTTACGACCTATTTTCCAAAATCATGCCTCCTCCGAGCAACGACTCGTCTTAAGCAAACTAGTGCGAGTCCGATATTGATCCAGGTGACGGAGACCGTTCCCGTCACGAATCTTACTGGTATCTTACTGGTCCTCTTAGTATTGCAGAGCTCTGTCAGAGTCCACAGGAGTATCGGCGTTGGTTTAATTTCTGCCTCGTTCATTATTTGCCGTTTTCCTTGTTACCTGTAATTTGTTGGTGATTTACCGGGTACCTCATCGTTACAAAACGGGATAAGTTGTGACCACAGGACGAATCACACTGACTGGTGCAAAATTGGACTTCAGTCTGAAGTTGAAATTTCATTGTATCTTCGTACATTACCTGCCTTGCGCTCTTCATGTATCATGCAAGCCTGACACTCTTCTCGCACCACTCGGATTCCCCCTCCTCTCTCTTCTCCTCCCCAGTAGTCCTCTCCCCATCTCCAAAGTTCTTCTTCAACACCCTATCGTAGCTCTGCCACATACCCGTCATGACCAAGCCCAGTATAATAGCCAACCAGCTCGGTATTTCCCCTTGATCATTCGCGAACACTTTGCCAAGCCGGAGCAAAAATAGCAGTATCGGCATCCACACAGCAGCAATCAATGCATGGCCCGCTCTTTGTCTTGCAGAAGTGATGGTGTAAGGACGGAGGCTATATAGATAGGCCATGTACTCCTCCGGCAGCTCATGCTCTTCCGCGCCAGATGTTATGAGGCGTAAATAGCGGGCGGAAGCTTGAGCGTAGGAGGGGTCTGGACGGACTACGCCATCATTTGTCCTGATATCTCCTTTTTCTTCATCTGATGGTACAGGTCTCATAAGAGTGTGCGCGGAAAATGGAGCTCCCGCCGGTACATGGTGTACGGATTTAGACCCAGGTGGGATGGCGTAGCAAGGGACAATCACATCCTGGTAGGTGGCCCCTCCACCCTCTGTAGCCACGATGGTTCTATAGTCTTCGGGGGTGACCTCGTAGACGACGCCAATCAGACCTTTATGCCACCGGTCTTTGTGGTAGTCGCTCGTGGAGATGGGAGGAGGTGAAGCGTAGCGGGTGTTGGCGAAGCAGGGTTCGGTGTAGGGTATTCCTGGGAGGTCGAATGTGAGGGTCAGGGAGGGGACGTGGACATTGCAGGCGGAGATGGGCTTGACGCCTCGGTTGCCGCTGAACGTTTCTGCGGAGAGATTGCTGCCGTAGGCGAGGTATAGAATGGTCTTCTCAGCATTTGTCGAGTTGAGGCGTTCGGCGGAGGTAGCTGGGAGCGGAGCTAGTTCCACGGAAGGATTTCTGGAGCCCCATAGGTTCTGCAGAGATGTGAAAGCTTGTTGGCCGCAATAGGCAGTGAATGGTTGCTTGGTTGCCATTCTTTTTTGATATATTCCTTATTATTTATATGTGAAGAGTAGGAAGTGGGATCACAGAGGGGGAGAAAGAAAGAGAATCTGAGCAATTCAATTATTGGGAAAAAGAGTACTCTGTACTCTGTAAAGAACATAAGGAAAAGTTGCAGACAAACGTAGCTTTGATAAGTGTAGAGACGTCTAGACATGGCGATCTTGATGGCCTACCAATAGGAAGAAAGAGTCAAAAATTCCGCCGACGCGGACGTACGGAGCAAGGTAAATGCTGAGCCGCTACTGCGACACGAGATGGAGATAAGGAGAGAAAGAGTTGAAGATATGCACACATTGCTGCTTGTTTCGACGGCGAATAATATGCGAGAAGCTGGAGGTACTACAGTATTGCACCGTGGGATTTAGCCCAAGTCTCGTCGTCGAGGCTATGACATACGGAGTAGGCTTTTGAGGGGGCAGGTGTAGTCTCTGATTGGCCACCTTAGCGATCCGGCTGGGACAGGCAGTCCAATTCCTTAGCTCCTCTATGAAATCTCACCCTCCCGATTCTCACTTAGGCTGCACACATTCAAGTCTAGATACGGTACAATCGAACACCACCAAAATGTCTCTCGTATCTGGTCCTGGCCGTGCCTCCACTACCACTTCCTCCCTCCCCACCGAACTCCAACTTTCCATCGCCGCGCACGTCAAATACATCCAGTCTCTCGACACCCGCAAAGACGAGCTCGAGTACCACCTTACCGAACACCTCCGCCTAAACGGACTCTACTGGGGCCTAACAGCCCTCCACCTCATGAATCGCGCAGATGCCTTACCTCGAAAAGAAACAATCGACTTCGTGCTAAGCTGTCAAGCGGAAGATGGGGGGTTTGGCGCAGCGCCGGGCCACGACGCGCATATTCTGTATACGTGCAGTGCGGTGCAGGTTTTGGCTATGGTCGATGGGTGGCAGGAGTTGGAAGAGAGGGGAGTGAAAGTTAGGGGCGTGGGAGGGAAGAAGGCTGTAGGGGCATGGATTGCGGGCTTGCAGAATAGGAAAACGGGGACTTTTGCTGGCGATGAATGGGGCGAGGAGGATACGCGATTTATTTGCTCCTCGCTGATCGGACTTTCGCTGCTGAAGCTTTTGCAGCTGGCTGATGTCCCGCTGGCTGTTGCGTATATCACCTCCTGTGCGAACTTCGATGGCGGGTATGGGGTTAGTCCGGGGGCAGAGAGTCATTCTGGGCAGATCTATGCTTGTTTGGCGGCGCTGAGTATTGCGGGCAGAATCGACGTCGTTGATCGGGAAAAACTTGGTAGGTGGTTGAGTGAGAGGCAGGTTGAGCAGGGGGGGCTGAATGGGCGGGCAGAGAAGCTGGAGGATGTGTGTTATAGTTGGTGGGTGGGAAGTAGTCTGGCTATGATCGGGAAGCTGGGCTGGGTGGACGGGGAGGCGTTGAAAGGTTTTATCTTAAGGTGCCAGGACCCTGACATGGGTGGCATTGCGGATAGACCTGGAGACGTCGTTGATGTCTTCCATACGGTGTTTGGTATTGCTGGGTTGAGCTTGCTCGGGTACCAGGGCTTGGAGGAGGTTGATCCTGTTTAGTACGTTCTCCACCCCCTGATTGCTTATTCGACTGACGTGATCTAGCTGTATGCCGAAAAAGGTCATTGCACGGGAGCTTGGTCATGGAAGTGACGGCGAGCCGTAAATGATGAGTATATCTAAAAATACAGTCTCATGATACCCCTTTTCCGTCTGCAGGTACAAAAATTATAACTTGATTAGAGATATGCTAAGCCAGACTCGAGCATCTACCTACGGTATTATGTCTCTGCGACCTCGAAACGGAGTAGGACCATCCAGAACAAGAGACCTCCTGCCATCTAATACCCTCGTATCTATACATATATAGTGGTTCTAGGATACAAGGCAGGAGAAGAAGAACTTCATGGTTAATGAGAGCGCCTACATGCAGCACTCCATAATGTAGGCGCTCAAAAAGCCTTGACACATGCGTAAATACAGAAAGTATCACGCAAAGTAACGTAATCCTTCTTTCGTAGTCGTCTTTCCTTCCCAACCCCAACCTCGTCATAATTTTTTGTTATCTTGTTATTTTTAAGCGATGCGTGAGATTCGTCTTCTCGAGCTCCTGTTCCATTGCTGATCGCATCAATGTTAGACTACCTCTGCAAACACTGTGGGCTCCGGTGATATTGATTGCCATGATAAAGCTCGCTCTAGTTGATATGGGATTCATTGACACCGGGCCTGCGCCCAAGTCTATGCCGTGACTATGAGTTTTGTAAGCTTCTGTTGCACGTAGCCGAGTTATGGTTATTTGGCTCTTTAGTATATATTACGTATGTTTTGATTGTCTGATGATGTATGAGATTTGTGCTTTCACAGTCGCGCTCCTCTCTCTGTTACCTCGTTTCGTGAAAAGACCAAGTCCCCATCTATCGAGCTATAGGCAATCCTCGGCCAGCGGCGATAAAATACACCGTTCAGCGATTTCGAATTCGGCACGTGTTATCCTGTTGTTTTTTGTTGCATGTCGCAGACAGATTGTCGAATGTGCCCGAATCGGATTCGAAGTGGAGGTTTTGCAATTCTTGATTTCGATGTTAGGTTCTCGCTCCTAGTCTTATGGACGATGTATTTACTCACCGACAATAATTTCATTGAAGTCTTCTTGTTTCAATTGCTCTCCTCCTTCGTCACAGCTGTAGTTGTGGTGTGTACTCACTCTGCTAGAAGGGAGTTCGACGTTGAGCAGTACTATATAGGTCTTCCTCTCGAAGCTACTTACCCCCATCATTGGGAGGCAACACAGCACAAAGCCCAATACCGCTAGAGGATGTAGCAGTATCGAGAGGTTGAAGTACGAGTCGGAGTGTGGTGATCGGTGTGATATTATATTGCATTGCTGCAGGTGTCGTTTATCACGGCTCACGTGAGGACTTCACATTCACTTCTTCCTCTGCCTGAACTCTCCTCCGAAAAGGAATCGGAATTTCCCTCATCCTCAACTCCGCTGTTACTTTCACCTTTCCGTCTCGAAGTTGAACTCGCTCTGCTCACTTCTCACTTCTCTCTCCTCACTCCTCTCTCCTCTCTCCTCATGTACCGAGTGTCATTCACTCACTCACCTTTCGCTTCCGTCTGTTCTTCACTTCTCCCATTGACCCCTCCATTCCCCATTTGGTCTCCGACCTCACTCTCCTTCTACTATTTAAGGTCAAGACCTTCTCCTCCTTCTCTTCCTCCTCCTCCTCCTCCTCCTCCTCCTCCCCCTTCTTTCTCTTCCTCGGCACCTTCCTGCCTTCCTCAAACCTGGACACTTCATCTTACAATTTATAACCTTCCTCAACACCACAGCTTCCCAACTCGTGGTTCCCCTCCTCAGCTCTGCATCCGTGGCTGACGAACCTCGAATTAATACAACTGGTAACGATTGCTCATTCCCCAACTACTGTCTTTTCCACACCTCGCCCAGCCGTGCAGCAGCACAGCTGTGAGCCCCTTCCTAAGGTCAGTCAAATTACTCGCATTATCTTCGACGATCTTTCATCCAATTGAGCATCGGCGAATTCAGTTTTACTGCAATTGAAAGATCGGCTCTTACATCAACCTCCCCCCTCCGATCTTCCAGCAGCTGTCCCTCGCACTAGACAATGGCTAATCGATCTCAATTCGCAGCACCGCCAACATGCCGAAAGCAAGAGTTGGCAGCAGCTTCGCTTTGGAGTGCAGAATCTGCCCCAATGACCCTGTCTTCTCCGACGTCTCTCACCTCCTCACCCACGTTTCCTCCAAGTCCCACCTCTCACACATCTTCAAGCTCACAATTCGATCTTCCAAGGAGCCTGATTGCAAGAAGAAACTCGAGGACTACGATGTATGGTACAACCAGAACCACCTTGGTAACTTGCTTGCGGATCGACTCGAGGCCAAAGATCAGAAGAAGTCTAAGAAGAAGAGAGGATCCAATTCTTCTACTGCTACAACTGCTTCTAGTGCTGCTGTAAGTGTACAGTTCGAAATTAGCTTGCTATTGTAGCTAATAACTTCAAGGCCGCTCCAAAGCAAAAACTCAAGCCCCAGGAGAGAAAGACAACGAAGAGGGGCAAGAAGAAGGAGGAGGATGCTACACCAGAACTGGCCAATGAAGTTCTCGCACAAACTCCCGTCTTCAGAGCCCCCGTCCCCCGCATGCACGAATGGGAAGATGAAGGTGGTGCTATTTCGCCTGCGGCTGATGGAAACTTCGAGGTATCTGTCTATGCCACTCCCACGGCAAGACGTCAAGTTCCAAACTTCACTCGTCAGCGCAATGCATCCACTGGCAAGGTTGATCCCAAGTATGTTCAATCAGACTGCTAACCACTCCACTCTACTGATGTTTCTACCAGTCTTAATACCCCAACCCGGATCAATGGCATGGTAGATGACGAATATGAAGAATACACCGAGGAGGCGAGAAAGCCAGGAGAGAAGTTGACTGACAGTGCCACACTCAAGGGTGTCGTCTGGGATGGGATGGGAATCTTCGACTCTGCCACACCCGAGATGAAGCGTATGAGAAACCAGCGCAAGGATCGTGCCGTTCTTGATGAAATGAAGGCAACTTCTCTATCAATAGAGCCTGATGAGGTCAGCTTCCATCCTAATGGTGAGTTTAGAGCGTCCAGAGATATCTTTGGCCCTCCATCCGCGGAGTCAAGCCCTGTCGTAAGTCCTCGCCTGTCCAACCGCTACCTCTGCCTGCTTGATGTCAGTACTTACTTCCGGCAGGCTCGATCACCCCCGTCCCCCAGAAAGCGGAAGACACGCAAGGTTGCCAATACCCTCTCGGACATGAGCGTCAATGCTCCTCGTATCAGAGCTCCACGTGCAGCAAAGAACGCCAATCGCAGTCCCCAGAAGAGACCGATGCCAACGACACAGTCTCGTCCAAACGTCTTCCTTCAACCTGCACCTGTTCTCAATCCACTGGCCTATGATAGAAGATACATGCCCAGAGGAGAGCCGTTTGCACCCACTCTCGATGAAGAAGAGGAGTTCAGATCGACTGTTGCCGAGCTCAATGGTAGTAAGAAGCGGGGGTTCAATATCTTCAACGACGGTTTTCCTGAGATTAGCCCAGGTCGCACTGAAACCCCTCTCGAGGATCATCGGTATGAAATTGTCTGGCTCCCAGAAGGATGCCGCCCTGCTAATGAAGTCCCACATCAGATTCGATTTCCCTTCTTCTCATGGTTTGACTTCATATCACAGCAACTCGATGACCTCGGCTCATGGCCTTGCCTCCCCAACCCCAGTATCCAAGCCAACTTCACACCGAGCACAGGGAAAGGAGAATGGACAGCTTGAGATGTCCTCACACCACCACAATAGACGAGCCCTTTCTGATTCACAGCTCTACCCTACACATGTTTTCTATGACTCGGCATCCAACCCGCTGTTCAATCAAACCCACACCCGTTTTTCAGGCTTTGGTGCCAACAACTTCCACAGCTACGTTGGCAGCTACTCTGGCTATGGTGAACAAAGATCCCCAGGCGGTTTCGGCTCTCAGTTCCTCGGTGACTACAACAAACACCAAAACCCAATGAGCTACTTGGAGCAAAATCAAAACTCTGGTATGGGCAACAGCAACGTCAGCAGCGGCCACAATGGTGGCATAGACTTTGGCATGTGATTCCAGACTGATGACAGGGCGTTATTTCGTTCCAAGGGGCTTCATTTTCGTTCTCATAATAAATTCACGAAGACTCTTAAGAGGCACAGGGAGTTTGGCGTTTAAAAGGAAAGGGGTGGGTTAATATGGCTGGCATGGAATGGGTTGGGAGGCATGGATGGCGCTTTTGATGATTGCATTTCTTTGTTCATTAATTTTCTTCTGCCGCTTATTTGCTCAGTCCTTTCATTTCGCATTTCGACTCTAGGACGCATGGTGGATGGGGTTTCGAGTGTTATGGATTGCTACTACTCTTATTCTGCTTATTTCGACTCTGTATCATACATACATCATAGCTCCTCCATAGACATTACAAGTTGCTCTAGGTCAACTTGAGCTTTAGAAGCAGACATTACATCAACTATCATTTTCGAAACGCTCCTCAACTTCTTTTGTTTCACTTCCATCTCCAATTCATGAGACTTTGTCGCAGCCATGTCCAACACGGCCTTTGGGACGTTTGCTAAGCGGGCCACATTCAACCCATAACTCCTATGCGCCACCCCTGCACCCACCTCATACAGAAAAGTAATTTCCTCCTCGCCGTCTCCTCCACCCTCGCCAATTTCTACCCCACTCCCTTTCTTCGCAGCACTAAACTTCATGTGCACATTCCTCAACTCCCCATCGAAACTTCTCGCCACACTCGCCAAGCTCTGATAATGCGTAATAAACAAACACAGACACCTCGTCTCCCTGACCACATGATCCAGCACCGCACCGGCTATGGCCACGCCGTCGTGGGTACTCGTCCCGCGGCCGAGCTCGTCGAGGATCACCAGCGACTTGGGCGTGGCCGATTTCAGGATGCTGGAGGTCTCTGACAGCTCGACCTGGAAGGTGGACTGGTTGGTGAAGAGCGAGTCGTAGGCGCCCATGCGGGTGTAGATGCCGTCGAGCAGGGAGAGGGTGGCGGAGTCTGCGGGCACGAAGGAGCCGAGTTGGGCGAGAAGGCAGATGAGGGCGACCTGGCGGACGTAGGAGGATTTGCCGCCCATGTTGGGCCCTGTGATCAGGATGGCGCGGGGGTCTGTGGACGGGGAGGGGGCGTTGGAGAGAGTGGTCGAGTTGGGGATGTAGGTTGAGGGGAGCAGCTGCTCGACCATGGGGTGGCGGCCTCCTTGGATGGAAATCTGGGTGTCCGGTGAGGAGACGAATGTGGGTTTTGTGTAGCCCGGGAAGGCGGCGACGGTGGCGAGGGACAGGAGACAGTCGAGGGTGCTGAGGCCTGAGATGGCGTCTCGGAGGGGGCCGTAGTGCGCTGATATCGAGGAGAGGAGGGTGTGGAATGCGGTTTCGCAGGCGGCGGAGAGGGATTCTTTGTGTTGGTCCCTTTCTCGCAGCATGCGGATTACATCTGGGGTGTGGAAGCGCGACGCCTTCTTAGTACCCGAGACTTTCGTCCACGATGCTGGTACGCGCTTGAGGTCTTGGTTGGGCACTTCGATGAGGTACTCGATACCTGCTACGGTACTGTATATTATCTTTTTGCGTTGGTGAAGGGTATCGGTCGCGACTTCGCGGTGGGCATCGAGTTCTTGCTCCACGGCTGCGATGCCGAGTTTATGGTCTGTGATGTCTTCCGTCTCGTGGTCTTCGTGGAAGAAAGCGTATTTGTCGTCCTTGCGAGCTGCCTCTGCACTGATCATATCCAGGAAGGCAATCACTGTTTCTCCGATAGCTGGTAAGGAGGCGATGGCATTATTGATCAAGGCCGATTTAAAAGGGGCATCAGCAGGGCCACGGACGTAGGAGTACTCGTTTGATATCCGCTGCAGAGTTTGGAGTGCCGTGAGGAGCTCAGGTCTTGTACACTTGCCGTAGTATATCCTAATCAAGCTGCGCTCGAGATCGATTTTGATATTCCGAAGCAGAGCTTGTAATTTGTCGACCTTTGGGGTCTGGTGGCCGTCTTTCAGCTCTTCTACTGCCGAGACTCGGTCTTCGAGTAGAGTCTGGTCAAGCAATGGATGACCAACCCATTTTCTAAGGAGTCTTCGTCCGAAGCGAGTCTTCGTCTTATCGAGAGTCCAAAACAGGCTCCCTTTCTCGGAATAGTCCGTCTGGTTTTGGTATACCTCCAAACTCGTCAAGGTGTTACCATTCAGGAGCATGTGAGACCGAGTGCTGAAAGACTGGAAGTACTTCGTGAGGTCGAAAACGTGTTCAAGGCCATATTCGGTCATGTGGATGATCATGGCCGAGAGACAGAGAGTGACTTGCTCAGGAAGCTTGAGCACCTTATCGAGAAGGCTTTGGTCGCGGTCTTTTTCGCTTTCATTCTCTTGAGCCTTAAGTTTATCTGCGTAGAACTGTGTGACATGCGAGTGGGATTCAGCAACCATGGTCTTGCCCTGCTTGACCCGCTCCACACGAATTTTATCGCCAAATTGGTTGGTGCTGCTCCCCGATAAGTGCTTTATTAGCTTGTCCGTGGCCTTGGTCAACTCTCCAACAAGCAAGAATTCGCAGGGCGCGATGTGCAACAGTCTCGTCTCTAGCTCACTTCGCATGAAGCCGTCCTCGAATGTGTCGTAGATAATATCACCCGTCGCTGGCTGTACAGCTAGAATTCCCACATCCACTTTCTCATCTGTACCCCATCCTTTGGCTTTGGACTCTGTGATGCACAACAAGTACCCAGTAGCAGGAGCGGCTCCTTCTGTTTCCTGGTCCAGACCATCGATATCGTCTACATATGTGCCTTTCGTATAGACATTTGTCAGCTTCCGAGTGAAGGGTGCATTCCTGTTATCTCCTGCCTTCTTTAGTGCTGCTGTCTCGATCTGTCTGACAACTCCAACCTTCAGACCCGCGCCGACCAATCTCTTCGCGTGTACTGACAATCTATGGACGGGTATACTAGCGGATGCGAATCGGTCCAAGTGGGCTTCGGAAGGGTGCTCATCATATCTGAATTTTCCTGGTATGCACACGATACTCAGCACCTTTGCTGCAGTCCTTGCATCTTCCCCAAAAAATTTGAACTTGTAGCCCACTTCCACAATCAGCACGGTGTCCATCTGTTTCCGCTTGATTTCCAAGAATTGTAGTTCCAAAGGAGTCAATTTCCCTGTCTTGGCTCCTTTTTTCTTGGTCTTGGGAGGTGGTGCTTCTTCCTCTTCCTCGCCATCATCTTCGTCGCCCTCGGTGACTACTGAAGGTTCCTCATTTTGCCGACTAATCTTCAACCCTCCAATCTTCTTCACCCACTGCTTGTGCAATTCCACCTTTCTCGCTTTCTCAGCCTCGTCCACTACCTCCTCCTCAACTTCGGGAATTGTGGGTTCGCTGCTGACAATTTGACTTGAGCCTGTGTACACGAATTTCACGGTCCGCGGAGAGATGATCGCCTTCGTAGATGCTGTGGTAGCTTTGGAATTTGCAGATTTAGAGGCAGCAAAGAAAGCACTGCTTCCTTCTTCCTCGTCGCCCTTCTTCTTCTTCGCCAGCGGCTCTACGCTCTGATTGGTTTCGTTCGACACGTCTGCCAGAGGCCTCTTGGACGAAGTCCTTCTATGCGCCACAACAGGCTCGCCATCCTCCCCAGAATCGGCGTCGTATAGGTTGCCGTCTTTTTCCGGTGGTGGCGAGCTTTGGGTCTGTGCCGGTTGGGACGCGTTAGGGGCTTTTCGCGAGAAGAAACTCGAGATGGCTGTTTGTTTTCCTTGAGAAGAAGTCGGTGTTGAGGATAGCTTCGCCATTTTTCCACAAATGGGCGAGCAAGGTCTCTGCTGAAATGGCGATGTTGGTTGAAAGGCAGACTTCGCTTCGCTGGTGGACGCGACTGACGCGTAGAGTGGATCACAGCCTCTGAAATTTAGCGCCATCAAGGGTTTAGCGACAGCACCAAATACACCAAATACTATACTGGCCGACCTCTCTCGCATCGCGATCCTGGTCTTCTTTCTTTTTGAGCATCTCGTTCAGAACCACAAACCACCATTCAACCCAGTTTTTCAGGATCTGTTAACCACACGCGAACCAGGAGACTGTAGTCGATCCTTCTCCGGTCGAATAATCATCGTCACACGGATCCCGACAGTCTTCCGTGTCTGATCCCAATCCAATGTCTGCTGATTCTGGGTCCTTCATATAATTTCAGCCCTCATTGGGCCTGTGTAACCGTCGCCATGATCCCAACGAGCTACATATCTACACGGACCTTTCACTCGATTTTGCACAGACTCGGCTTGAAGTTCTTTCTTCGTTGTCTCCGTAAGCCTCGGAGAAGAGGAATTCTATGATCAGTGGAGGGCTCCAGGCGAGGGATCATGCGAGATGTTGACGACGATATATCATGTGTATCGTTGTCAGCAGCTGACGAGCCTGACCATCATATGCCTCTTCTACATCCTGTCATGCCAGGGTGCTCACTATATACGAGAATATATGTAGATGGGCTCAAGAAGCTGCAACAGGTCGAACATCTTCCATAGGGAAAGCGACCTGTTTCTGCTCCCGAGAGTCCCTGTGCACTGAACATTCCTCTATGGCATCAGACTAGCCTTGGAGGCGCAAGCGACCCAAAGTCTGTTTCATTTAATCTCTTGCGATCGTCTTGAAATAACGGCCGTAACTGGGTCAGTTACTATATCGTTGAACGAGCCTCTGGCCTACATTGGTCCGGTCTATGACTGACTGTCTGAGCACACCGGAAAATAACCCCAATGCCCATGTAGAGTTTGATCCTCAACCCCAATTTTTCTCTTGATGTGAAGACGATTCCCCAACCTCCAAAGTACCTCTCCTTGCCCGTGAAATGCTTGCAACAACATGAGACTCAGTGTGTTGTTCTCGACCTTCGTCTTCTGCGCGACGGTCAAGAGCCAGCAATCAACACTGTTAGAAGATTACTTGAAGAATTACCCACAATGCGCACGCAGTAAGGTATTCGTCATCAGTATTCAATCATTAATAACAATTCTCAGGCGCAATGTGTTCTACCGGTAATCCAGGACATGGGCTTCGGCATACCAGTACACAGTATCACAGATATCAGCACAAAAACGTGCCCCGATATCTCGTCCACTAGGAGTATATACTTTTGTATTCAAAGAAACTGTAGCTACGCGGACGAAGTGGGTATGCAAACTGCAGGTCTGCACTGCAATAAAACAAAGCTCACATAATTCAGCATCATGGCCAATCCAGGAAGCGCTTTGTCCAGGCCATCAGGTGCCTTTTCGGGCTGGCTATATCCGAAATCTCACTTTGACCATGACTCTTCTTACGGCGGTGTTCGTGCTGGGATCGATTAAAGCGTCATGAGGCCATAAGGCAGAAACAAGCATAACACAGCCTCCTTCGCTACTTCTCCCGCCACTTTTCCCGCTACTTTCTTCGCCGTTTGATTTAAAGCAAATTCAACGAAATAAAAACTATTTTTAGCTTCTTAATAATACCAAGCACGTGCGCTCGACTTCTTTTACGTTACCTTTATTTTTTTTTTTTTATTTTAGCTAATTATAAGCTATTTCAGCCTTAAATAGATAACGTGTATTCAGTTCGAAATAAACCACTACTTATATTAAAAAAGCTTTACGTTTATTATTACGTTACGTGTTGATTCGAGCGTGCACGTAAAGCTCTTTAAACTTCCGCTTTTAGCCTTCTTTTTGTTACTATACGGTGCTAGCAAGCAGGCCTTGGTTAAAAGAATAAAGGCGAAGCTAGCGGCCGCTTAACGAGCCTCGCACGTAATATTCGAATCAAATCAATCACGAGCGAAGCTTTAAATTCGATTCGAACTCGAATTTTTATAGTATCGGAGTTTAGCGACTTAGCCGATTTTGTGAGCGCGTTTATTAGTCAATCGTTTACGGAATAGTTAATGCGGGAATAATATAGGCTATACCCGATTTAGATTAGCTCCGTCGGAGGTTCGGCGTCCGAGTGGCTGTCTAATGCGTGTGTGCCTGTTTCTGCCTTATGGCCTCATGATGCTTTAATCGATCCCCACTAGACGGACCCATCTTCTATAAGAGGGCACACATCTCCTAGCTAGAACAATCAACGATCTTTCCACCCATCTTTTTTGCACTCCCTTGTGAGGACCATGAGGTCCAGCCCTGATGCCGGGCTTCTATACGACACTTCTTTTTTGGCGCTTCTACATTGGGAGTCGAATTCGAATGGTTGGAACCCCAACAGGAGGCGATGAGACTACTCAAGGAAGCCCTACTCTCTGCCCCTGCCCTGATCAAAATCGATTACAGCAAGGAAGGAGGAAAGATCTACTTGACGGTGGACGCCAGCCTCAAGGGATGGGGAGCCGTGTTGCAACAAGAGGACTCAGACAAGAAAAGACATCCAGCCAGATTCGAGAGTGGCCTTTGGAACCCTGCTGAAAGCAAGTACGATGCAACCAAACGAGAATGCCGCGGCGCCCTCAAGGCCATGAAAAAGATGAGGAGCGAGCTGTACGGAGTCCACTTCATCTTGGAAACCGATGCTAAAGTACTTGTTGATCAACTGAACGGATCCGCGAGCGACCTACCTGGAGCTCTTGTCACGAACTGGATCGCATGGATGAGGCTGATGGACTTCGAGGTCAAACACATCCTTGGCACCAAGAATGCGGCGGCGGACGGTCTGTCTAGGAGGGGAAAGGAACATCCTTCGGATAAAAATTCTTTTTTATTGGCAATAAGAGAGAGTTTTTGCCGGGGAGCCGAAATATTGCACTTTGGCCATTGCGGCATTCCGAAGTCCGAACCCATCGGGGATGGGGTTCTGATGATTTGAAGTCGTAATTGTTGAGTATGAGGAGGGAACTGAACGAAGGTCAACTTGACTGCGAATCAAGCGATTATAATGAGCTGTATAAGGACAAAGACCAAAGGTTTGAATCCCTGCGTAGGTCACCAATATAAAAGCACCAAAAAAGAGGTGTCGTATAGAAGCCCGGCATCAGGGCTGGACCTTATGGTCCTCACAAGGAAGTGCAAAAAAGATGGGTGGAAAGCTCGTTAATTGTTTTAGTTAAGAGATGTGTGCCCTCTTATAGAAGATGGGTCCGTCTACCGGTAGTGTGGCCTTAGTGGCCAAGGTGTTTACAATACCTTTTCACAAATACGAATAGCGTATAACTATAAGACGGTTCTATTCCATATTATTGTTTGATAAAGTTAGGTAAAGCAGAAAGTATAGAAAGATAGCTTTCGCTTAACATTTATAGTTATACCCGCAAATTTTGGAAAGGATAGAAAAGAAAACAAGAGGGGAGCGATTTCAGCTCTTATCTTATGCATCTAGTTCTATTAAATAAGCAGATTTAAGCTTCATGGTCCAATTAACTAGTTTCCCAAAGGCGGGACTGATGTATTATGGCTAATGTGTTTTTTTTCTTCGAAGTGTTGACCCTTTGTTTTGGTGCGAAAAGTGGGTTTATGCATTATAACATCGTTAGTGCTGTACGTACGCAAAATGTATAAAAATAACTGCAGCCCCAGAACTGCCAGACGCCATGATATACCGCCTAGAGCCCACATTAGATGCAGGGCAGGTGATATACGGAGCCTCTCGAATGCTTTTCCCGCTCGAAAAGCGGGAGCAGAGATGGCCCTGGATAGCGAGAAGCTCAGATGCAGGTCCCGCGCTGGGAACGTAAGTAGTGACGCCGCCATCGCGGAATCTGTGGGATGAGTTCCAGACGATGAAAGGCTGTATACGGCGCGTGGTTCCGCATAAGAAAACTTGATGATGATGATAACGACAATGATAAAGGATAAGTTTGTAGAAGCTCTCCAACATTTTGGTATCCGGAGCTACTTCACTTACTCAAGCTGTTACCTCTGTTGTAGAAATCGAATGATTGTGTAAGAGGTTGCTGGCGAAGCATCATGCACTAGCCCAGCTACAGTGCTGGTACCAAGGAGAAGCCGAGATACGCCAGAATAAGACCATCGAACCCTACCTTTGGTTTTCGATTGTGTGGTACTCTGCGACGACAGCTTCGAGCTCTAGTAGCACTTCTTCGATGTTGGCAATCATTCGCGCAAGACTGTCGTTGGCTTGGCCTTGTCCACGCCTTTTCGTAGGCGACGCTGGATCTTTCAAGTCGCTTACAAGAGCCTCAAGGGTTCTGTATGTACCGTATAGTTGGTGGCTCCGCTCCAAACAATCGCCTTCGCCATCGGAGAATATTCTCCAGAGCTTGGAGGCGGGCTCGCTTTCTCGAAGGATGTCGCTGACGCCGAATCTGAAGGACATGTTGAGGAAAGATCGTGTTTTGAAGATAGCAGCCCTGGATATGTTGAGATTTGAGGAGAGGGGAGATAATTTGCACGAGAACTATCTATCAGGACTTGTGGTTGAAGCCTTATTGAGGTTACTCGAAAAACTGTGTACAACACATGTACTAACACAGACCAGTCCTTCTACGGCTTACCTCCTCAAGTGGTGGCGGAGCGAGGCCGAGGATCATATAGAGCTAGATTATTGCGTGTCAACACATTGCCGTTATCTTGTTTCGATACCTTTACGTAGGCTTTTCTTGTCGACTTGATATTCGGGATCGCTGAGGTTGGCCCAGCTAGCGGGGTCAATGTGTTGGGTTTTAAACGATACACTGGACGCACTGTATACTGCTGGATACCAAACTAAATTCGACTCTCTATCTTTGTAATTTTATCGAACTCAAAACCTTATTTTTGGAGTCAGAACAAGTGCTGCCTCGTCTTTCACGCATCCCCAAATCCCCGGGCCTACATATTTCGCTTAATCTTGGGGATGATCCAAGCGGCCTTGTTTACACCTGGGTCGCTCAATCTTCGGGATTTGAGGACCTAGAAAGCGTTGGAGAATCCCAATATTGGTGTATAGTTCCCATTGAACGTTCTTGCTTCCAAGAACTTGATCTCCGGAGTAGGCTGTGCAGGGTTTAAAAGCATACACCCCATCCCCAAAAGAGGAGTCACGTGAGTACATGAATTATCCATCAATACTTATTCCGATGAGGGTTTCGTAGCGATTAAAAATCATCTCAACTTTGAAATCTTCGATCGTCCTTATAATACTCTATACAAAGAAAACTCTTTATTCAAAGCGTGTAGTCAAACAAATACATAAGACCTCGCAACCAGAGGAGAAAAGTCGATATTCTAAATACAACGAATACTCGAATTGAATTCTCGGTTACTGCGGCCGACAACTGCAAGATCTGTGCCGGACTCAAAATCTGTACACGGTGCTCCACTCAATTCCAGATCAATCTTCAGGATCTAGGAGTCAAGGGCGTTGCGCTGGTACTCACGAAGTGGCAAGACCTGGGAGAAGGAAAGGAGCATGATGACTGGACGTGGAGGAGTCACTTGGATTTCCAGGACAAGAGGGAGAGCAAGTCCGATGGATGGGGATACCACTATAGGAAGCCACAAAAGCGCAAGGGTGTGTATAGCAATCTGAGAATCCGCGACACATACGAGGGGGTGGGAGTTGATGCCGGCGGAAATCTGGTTTTGAGAGAGCCGGAAAAGCCATTCACGCGAAGAGGAAGCCCTACGATGGAAGAGTTGGAGCCTTTTTTTTCTGACGGAGCTTGAATCTAAAAGTGTCAAGAATGAGGATCGAGATGAATGAGAGACTACCCGTTGTGTCAGTATTCGCGGATTCGATTGAATACGAACATATGTATTTTTCTTGGTCTCAAAACACTGGGGGGAAATGGGAGACAGGATTTTAAGAGAGGATAGACGAATGGAAGCAAACATCAACGCCTGAAAATCTGCGAATGAGGTGTTCGCACTTATATTTACAATGTCAGTAATGCTAAATCCGGATTACTACAAGAGCTGGTAACCATAATGTCATTTGAAATTTGAAGCAAACTATATCTGAGATTCAAATGCTCCTTATAGGCGAGAGGCAATGGAGTATCCTCGGAATTTTTAAATCGTAAATATCCGAGAAACCGATAGAGACTTGTTGTTGCGATATACCATTTGGGATCGTACCTCGGCTAAGTTGCCGATCCGGGAAGGCCATGGCCAGACCGTGCGTTCTCCAGCCGTCCTCAACAATCTTTCGATACTGAATACTCAACCAAGAACACCAAACGCAATGATGAGACCGTCGCCCCGAGGTGCCAGCCTAACAATCTACGTCGACTGCGGTACCCACCCTTCTCAGCCCCCTTAATTATATCCAGCACCCACCGAGTATCACCGTCTCAAAACGATACTGACTAATAAACCTTAGTATCGCCCTACTCGTGGTTCGGCACCACTGCCCTGCTTAAGCACCGGCCGGCTATTCTCGCGCATGGCGTAACTGTCGATATCGTGCCGTTCTTTCTCGGCGGTGCCCGAGATGCGGCCGGGAATCCGTGAGTGATTTATCCCTTGGAGGCCTCGTCAGAAAAACCACCATCCAGACGGAAATTCGTGTTACTGAATGAAGCTCGGGTTGTCTAGATGGCAGCCCCCGCCCAAATACAGAGAGGCATTCTCGAACCAGGATACAGTTATGACGGGGGAGCTGCTCGGATTGAAGATCGTGACGCCGAAGGAGTTCCCGATCATGAGTCTTTTTGTAAGTACTAATAAACATGTCGCTTCCCATTACCATGGTTGGAACGTGTCCGTTTCAGCCTCAGAATTTCGGGGACTGGAGAGTCTCGGGAGCTATCTGGGAATTCACGAGTTGGAGGGGGGACGATGGAGGACGGGATCGGAGATATTGACACTCCTTGTTGACTGTCCCAGCCCGTCCGTGTAGCGACCTACATCAAATCCCAGCACTCCGCCGCCAGGTTCGAGGCTTCCTTCCTTGCTCTGGCGGCCGGGTACTGGTCCAAGGGGATCAACATCTCCAAGCCCGAAGGCATTATCCAAGCTCTCTCCGGTATCTTCTCTGAGGAGGAAGTCAGAGAGATCATGCAGGGAGCAGTGAGTCCCGCGAACAAGAAACTCGTGCTGGATCGCACGAGGGAGAGTCAGGCGTTTGGCGCGCCGTGGATCGTGGGGGTGAATAGCGAGGGGGAGAAGAAAATGTGGTTTGGGAGTGATCGGTGGGATCAGGTAGGTAACGGGGAGCTGATATCTTCTTTTCCTTCTCCGGAAACCCCCCTAGACAGACATCTACTGACTCTCCCCTGTCCATCAGGTTTTCTATCATCTGGGTGTGCCGTATAAGGGGCTGGAGGTTCTGGGTGTGAAGGAGAGTAAATTGTAGGGCTGAAGAAAGGATGAATGTGTAAAGTAATGATAGAACCAAACCGTTCCAATACCGCAAGTCCCGGCTTGAATGCTACTACTTTCCTCGCTTATTCATAAAGATATATCAGAGAAAAGAATTCCTAGGTCAATATAACGATAGCGCAATGAATAGAAATGATACTTACGCAGAAGTGATGAAGAAAACTACTCAAGCCTATCTCGGCATAAGAACGCCGACGATAATTGAATTCGTAATAGCGAAGCTCAGAAATACTATACATACCGACTTGACTGATGGAATCAGAAGTCTTCAATCTGTCACATCAGAATAATTTTAATTCCATAATTTTAATTCTAAACATATTTAATCGTCGGTTACCTTAAATTTAATTCGTGAACAATCCCGACCTGGCGTCTAACCGACGATGAGATCGTAGACATTGAAAATTTCAAAGCCGGGCCCTTCGAAGTCGCTGATAATGAATACGTAATATGTGACAGAAATATGAGGTTTCTGGTCCTGATATCCTTACTAGAGTTAGCCTCTTGGCTACCTCCATTGTATATAGGTAAGTAGGTAGCGCTCAACTCTCTCTCGCTAAAATCTACCGGAGGCCTGTTGCTCTCTCATAGTAGCAATTCAGTGAAATCAATCAAATGTCAATCGATCGATAAAAAAAAAATAACAACTCTCTCATAGCTTGCGTGTTCGGACGTAGCCAACCTGCTTGTACAACGGAAACGCTGCAAAGTGTCTTTTGTAATAACAACAACGACCCTCGACAACAACAACATGCCGGGACAGAGCGACGATGAGAAGGCTATAGTCCTGAACTATGATATCTTTTTTGTCTGGAAACCTGGGGCGATCAAGGAACTGATCAGCCAAGGCGTCCTGAAGTGGGCTATTGGGCCTGTTCCAGGCTCAGCCTGCAGCAAACGATGAGGCTCTTGAGGATTTGGAATGGATATGGGACGAGAACAATCGAAAGGCTCTAGGTGTAATCTGCGATCTTTTTGGCCCCGCCATATTCGCCAAATTCATGGACACAGCTATAGAGGGCGACCCCCACCAACTGTGGGAAGTCATTACTACAACCCAGGGCGCCATAGCACTAAACAACGAGGGCGCCTCGAATATCCTCAGGGGACAGCTGGCCACCGAGAAGTCAATCCCTGCGGAGGAATCTATCGACCAGTACTTCTCACGCCTGCGATCTCTTCAAATGCAACTCGAAAACTACCCCAGCCCGCCGAGTGACGGTCACATGACGTGCATCATGTGGAATGGACTTCCTAAGGATCCAACGTGGGACGTGATCAAGCTTCGAATGAGTAGGCCGAGCAAAAGCCTGAAGAGACCTTTCTCGAGCTAAAATACAAGGAGGCTTCATACGCCGCCGAAATTCGCGCTGTCAGTACGGCCCCCGAACCTGACGCTGTGGCGTCTCATCGCAGGGCCCGAGGTCTATTTAACAGTGGTGGATGAGGTGGTAGACGTGGTGGCGTACAGAAGGGGGAAAGAGGCCGTGGTAGGTGCGATAGGGGCTGAGGAGGCCGGCTGGGACTGGAACAAGGACGACGCATCGATAACGATTGCACAGGGAAATGGGTGATAAGTGCGAATATTTACTCGAGTGGTTGGAGCCAAGTATATGCTTAAAGTCTGCGGTTTGCAAACTGGACTCCGAATGAGCGCTATATGCTGGTGCCAAGGCATACGTATCTAGTGTACTTCGTGATCTAGACACGTGACCTAGAAGCCTGATTGCCTATGTTCCAACACTGGCAAAAAAAAGGAGGGAAGATGGGAAAAGGACTCAGAATCAAAGGTTCAGCGGATATTGAATCTATCAAAGGAGAAGTGAGAGCGATGATAGTGGGAGCTGACCTCGTAACTTTTGGGGCATAAGCGTTTGGCCAGCCATGAGGCTAACTATCCATAGTAGTGAAAATGAGGGTCAGAACCTTACTTACACTTCTATCAGTATATGTCTAGCTGCTTCGCGTAATGTTTTAAATCTGGATACACATATACATATATCTACCGACCTATCTATAATCATGTATCTATAATCATATCCTTCAGCAAGGTACGTCGTCTATCTATTTACCTAGACCCTCTCGTACCAAACCCGCATCTCTGCACTCCCCCCCTATCCCACTCAACCGCAATTCAAAATTTCAAAGCTCTCATTATTTATCGCCTATATTCTCGGCGCGAAAAAAAAAAGTTCAATATCAATCTCAATATCAACAAGCCCCCCTGCTGCTGAACGCCCAACGGCTACCTGCGCACAGCTACCTAGATACCTAGCACCAGCATCAGCATTCTCAGCAGGAACTATGTACATGTAAAAGTACGCGCATGCATGCATGTATACACAGCAGCATCTTCCCGACTTGGACAACAGGAACTAATGTGGCTCTATGCTTTCATGTTATCCCGTTTATCGCGCTAGACGTACCTGGTACTAGAGGGGGCGGATACTTACCTACCTACCTACTTACCTGCAGCAGCATAGGATAGGATAGTAGGATAGAATGTAAGGCTAGCCGAAATCGACTTCGAAGTCGAAGTAGTGGGCTGTGGGTTTTGTAGATTGGAGGAAAGATGAAGAGAGGAGAAGATAAAAAGGGAGAAGGGGTTGAGTTTTGATCTGAGTATGTTTATGTTGTATAGCATTTATATAGACGGATGTTATTGCGATTGAAAGAGTTTGAATGACTTCTGCAAAAGGGATCTTAGCTGTTTGTTTGTTTGTTTGTTTGTATGTTTGTTTGTTTTGTGCCGGATGTATCACCAGCACGTCATGCATGAAAACCAAGCTGTACGCTGTTGTTACTATACGTGGTCGTTTTATTCCAGCACTACGTCCGTATACCCTTTTCAATTTTTCTTCTTCTTCCTTAAATTATGTATATATACCATAGAGTATGCATCGATGAGTATTAGATTTGAGTTGTGAAGAAGGGTCCCGGGAATATAGGACAGACTGAGAGGAATGGAAAATTCCCAAGCGAACTTTTTACCTTATCTGTATTTTCTTCGCCTTGCAGTGTTAGCTGCATCGTTGATAGGGAGGCGATATTTCAGCCTAGGTTAAGATAGGGGGCTTTTCTTCTTATTTTCTCTATACGTGTATGTACCTTCCTTTCCAGTGTCCACCCTGGCTAGGCTGCATGGCTGGCTGGCTAGCTACCTCGAAGTCAAGATAGCCGAATACGCTTCCGGGGCTTTTTTTCGTTTTCAAAGTTCTTGATATTGATCTTGACATTAATCCTGTGGGAGTGTGGATATGGACATTGGGGACATGCCATGTACTACTACTCCCCGCGTACACACGTAGAATAGCTTCTCTCCTTAGAGTTTACAACACTGATACACAGAACTATATTTGAACGAGGTTTCAGTCAGTGTGCATACCTATGTATTACAAACAGATCCACCTGCCTACTCGGAAGACGGCGGCAAGCCTTTGAGCCCGTAGTGATCAAGGACGACCAAGAGGAAGGTGGATACGGAGGAGTATGGATGCAGAGTGAGAGGAACGCAGGAAGATGGAAAAGAACGTAAGTATCTGCTAAAGAGGGTTTGGGGAGCTATAGCTCAGTGCTGATGACTCGCCGACTCGGTAGAGGACGAGGAGGTTATCTGAAGAGGGAAAAACGAGGGGTTGGCGGTGAGGATTAGGGGCTGGCCTCTCATGCGGGTAGCCGCTGGGAAGTCTGCATGAAGGGATGGATATTGGCCGCTTCTTTCTTCCTCTTCGTAGCGGTGCAAACACGCACGAGGCCGGCTGGATTGAGGCGCTGGGATGCAACTTTGAGTCATGCATTGATCGATCGAGATGCCGGGAGCCTTCGCGTGCTTGCTTGCCTGCTTGCAGAAACTGGTAAGAACGGTTGCTTTTATGCTGTGTAAGCGTACGGCAAATGCTTCAGACCCGGGCCGTACGTGTATATCCATCGCGCTTAACTCCGAAGCCGATGTGATAGGGGCTCTCCTTTCTCTTTTGTTTTGTTCGCCTAATTAACTCGCTCGCTTCCCCACGTGGAGCCCCCAGATTCATAGGCCGACGACGCTCGAATGAACTGTAATCCGGAGCCATGTCGGCTTAAAACAAAGAAGGTGGACGGATATCATGCCAGCCTTAAGGGATTTCGAGGCTCGTGATGTGTATGGAACAATAACAGCTTCGGTCTGGCCTGTTCCTAGCAAATAAGAGTGGTGTTGCTGCGGGGTTGTGGAGAGAAATCCTGGAGAAAGTGCCGATCTCTCTTGGCCCTGAGCAATGAGGGTATCGTCACATGTGTTGTTTACTTGTAAGAAACGATGAAGAAACGAGTAAGAACGTGTTTGATTTCAGGAAAGTTCTCGTCCACAATAGGAGAGGAACATATCAGTTGCCCGGGTATTTTTTTCAATCAAAACTTTGACCGATTGAGTGACTCGAGAGCCGTCCTCGTCATACTCATCCTTCTTCTCCTTCACCTGTTCCCATGCCGGGGGACACAAAGACAATGTCCACACACATTAGCGGAGAACTCAGAGCTCCCCTAACAAAAGCCCCGAGTACCAGGATATCGGCTCTCTGCATCCGTTCTGTGCCTGATCCTGGCAAGTAAATCCTTTGACAGGTTGGGGCCATCTTCCTCAACCTTCGTCGTCGTCGTCGAGATCTGCACGTCATCCCATTCTTAAATCATCTTTCCCTCTTCCTCCTTGTTCCCCTTATGCCGCCACTCCGATTACCTCCCCGATTCCTTTTTTGCACCATTTCATAGTACTGGACTGAGAAAATCGATACTGCATACATTACATACAATAACATATCGCAACGTGGTATAGAGTCGCAACCATGAGCGCTCTCCAAACCAACACGTCGAGAAGCGACGAGAAGCTCTCCCATGGCGGCAGCGAGGATATTCATGTCGACAACCAGCGCAGTACCATGAATGACCTCCCTCCTGATCCAGATGCGCACCTGACCGCCGAGGAGAAGGCCGCGGTGGTAAGCTTTTTCCAAGACACGGGTATGGGGTAGCGCGGGATATACTCCGTATACACATATGTATACATATCCTTGGCGTCTTTGAAAGTGCCTGGGCTGATTGATATTTGGGTGTGTCCTCGCAGGATCGCAAGTTGCTTTGGAAGCTGGATCTCACGCTGATTCCTTGGGTATGTGGTTTTCATTTTTCTTCTTCATTTTTCTTTTCTTTCTGGAGAAGCGCTCATAGAGCCAGGTCGATGATTTATCAATGAGACTGGGAATGAAAACTATCCAAAACTGTGACCCAGATCATTTATCTACTCATGCTAACCATTTCTTGTACAGTTATGCATCCTCTACCTCCTCGCCTTCCTCGATCGAACAAACATCGGCAATGCCAAGATCGATGGACTGCAAACGAGTCTAGGTCCGCCAGGCCATCCTATGACCACTGGAAGATACAATGCCACTCTGTCCATCTTCTTCGTCTCCTACTCTGTCTTTGAGTAAGGCTCCTCTGAATGTTAGCATATCGCAATCCAGCTGACTGACTTTTATAGGCCATTGACCAACATCCTCCTCAAGCGCCTCCGACCATCGGTCTTCATCCCAATCATTATGGTCATCTGGGGACTCTGCATGACGTTCATGGGTTTTGTCGAGAACTGGTCTGGACTCATGGCTGCGCGCTGGTTCCTTGGTCTCGCAGAAGCCGGCCTCTTCCCTGGTATCAACTACTACCTCTCCTGCTGGTATAAACGATCCGAATTCGGTATCCGCGCCGCCATCTTCTTCTCCGCCGCTGCCGTCTCAGGTTCCTTCGGAGGTCTGCTCGCGGCTGCCATCGTCAAGATGAATGGTCTGGGCGACCTTCCCGGCTGGGCGTGGATCTTCATTCTCGAAGGAATCGTCACCGTTCTCTTTGGATTTGCCTCCTTCTGGTGCGTCCACGACTTCCCCGATGGAGCGACTTTCCTGTCTGAGCAAGATCGTGCCCGCGTCATCCGCCGTCTGAAAGTCGATAAGCAAAGCTCAGCCGAGCATGAAGAGTTTAAGATGAAGTACGTCTACATGGCTCTCAAGGACTACAAGATGTGGCTTGGCATGGTAATTTACATGGGTTGCGACATGCCACTCTATGCATTCTCACTGTTCCTGCCGACTATCATCAAGCAGATGGGTTACAGCAACAACACTGCTCAGCTTCTTAGCGTTCCTCCGTATGCCGTTGCTGCATGCCTCACTGTCCTTATCGGGTTCATCGCTGATCGCACACGTCAGCGTGGCCTTTGCAATATGGTAGGTGATGAGCATGTCCTCTCTACTCATATTCTTTTCCTCAAAGCCTTTATGAGCAGGCATTCACTGACTTCCCTGCGTCCCTCTAGGCCGTCGCATTGATTGGTATCGCTGGTTTCGCCATGCTGCTCGGATCTGATCAGCCAAACATCAAATATGCAGGCACTTTCCTCGGCGCAATGGGGATCTACCCTTGCATCGCCAACACCATCTCCTGGGTCGCAAACAATACAGAAGGCGTCTACAAGCGCGGCGTCGTCCTCGGCTTCGTCATCGGGTGGGGAAATCTGAACGGCATCGTTTCATCGAACATCTACCAGAAGTCCCCATTCGTCTCGGGGCATGCAACTGTCATGGCCTACATGATCGTTTGCTTGTTGGGTGGTAGTGCGCTCCTGAGGTTCCTGTTGGCGCGAGAGAACAAGCTCAGAGGTGCGGGCCGCCGAGATCATTGGGTCGAGGGCATGAGCGAGCGAGAAGCTGAGAAACTGGGTGACATGAGACCTGACTTTAGATACACTTTGTGAATAAGCGCTTTCTTTAGTCGGTTAGATATCGTTTGTATACGCTGCGTGAGAATTTCAGAAAAGGTTTTGATCGCGATCGTCGAGCTTGCGTGGATGAAATTCCGACCTTGAAGTTGGTGAAACCCAACAGGCTGAGTGAAGCTTTCGAGAGGACTGTGGTCGAACAATCGGAGTAAATAAAGTAAATCCGTCAAAAAGCTAAGCTTATGTGATGCATGTTTATCGGCATGACAATAGATCTTATTAAGCGAGACGGTTTGGATTGGGAATCGCCTGGAGTCAGGTGTGCCAGGATCAAATCCTCGCCATACTCTGTACACCCCGCAACCCCAGATTCTGCAGTCATGATCAGAATCTCGGTTCCCATCTCGACTACAGCTGACAAGCACCCCAGTCTCACCACTCGGTTGTAAGCTGTCGATCTCTCATCAATCTCATATTAAAAGACCTGCCGAAGCCTTTCGAGTCCCTCCCAATACCCTTGACCTACTTTCATGATTCTGGCTTCCAAAATATTGAAGTCAAACTCGAGACGGCATCTCAGCGCCATGGCTAAACGCGTCTGCATAATCGGTACGTATCCTCCTCTCTCAATCCCAATCCCAGCAACATCATCTAACATCTACACAGGTGGTGGTCCTTCCGGGCTCGTCGCCGCCAAAACGCTCACGCACGATGCACCACCAGGCGCGTTCCACGTGACTCTCTTCGAGTCCTCTCCCCGCATTGGAGGGCTCTGGCCTGTGTCTACCGTAGACGACGGCCTGGTGAACCCAGACATGCGTACGAACCAGTCCCGCCATACGGTCTCCTTCAGTGATCTGGCGTGGGAGAGTAGCGCGCCAATGTTCCCCAAGGCGTGGATGGTGGGACAGTATCTGCAGCGGTACGTGGCTGTTTACGGGGGAGGGTGGGACGTCAGACTGGGTCGCCGCGTTGTGAGCAGTGAGATGCTAGGAGATGGGAGATGGAAGATCCTGGTTGGGGATGGGATGCCGGCCGAGGAGATGCTGTTCGATTATCTGGTTGTCGCGAGTGGCTTCTTCGGGAAGGAGAGAATGCCTTCTGGCCTCAGCGGCTCTGGTGTTCCTGTGGCGCATAGCTCGAAGGTCAGGGATATCAAGACCCTTTTGAGCGATGAGATGGGGAAGGCCAAGGGGTGTGGGAGGAGGATCGTGGTTGTTGGGGGCCAGATGAGTGGTGTTGAAACGGCGACTGCGGTTGCGATGCAGATCTCAAGCGCGGCTAATACGCCTGGGGGTGAAGGGATCGAGGATGCGGGGAGTTATGTCGTGGAGCATTTGGTGCAGAAGCCGGTCTGGGTCATGCCGCTTCACTTCCCTAGGAATCCATTTGTCGAAGTGGATGGGAAAAAGGTCTGTCACCAATTCCTGATATGTGAGGAGCGGGCACTGAGGAAGAAGCAGGAAAAGAACCGAGCGCCTGAGTTCCTGCCAGTCGACTTGGTCACGTATAACATCGGTTGGCGGCCAGAAGGCCCAGTGGCGAATTCGTCCGGACACATCACGGCCGAAGCTGCAGTCATCACCCACGCTTTTATGGAAAGCTATATCGGCAGCGATCAAAGCGATTTTGGGCCTGATCTGGCAGTTGTGGGAGGAAATCGGTCCGAGCCTCCGAGGCTGTCATTCAGTGATCAGTATCTCGAGTTTATCCGCCACAAGAAAATCGAAGTGAGAACAGGTCGCTTTAGAGAAGCTTCAGGCGACAGTGTTACTTTGGAAGATAGATCCGGGCACCTTGTTTCAATTTCGGGCGTTGCAGCCATCGTCTGCGCAACAGGCTTTGACGCCGCTCCTTCCTTGGAATTTCTCCCTCAAGATGTACTCAGAACTTTGGACTTCAATTCAACAGACGAAAGCTTTCCTCTCGCCCTCAATTTACATACGACGCTTAGCAGAAAGATACCAACTTTAGGATTCGTAGGGTTTTACAGGAGCCCGTACTGGGGAGTCATGGAGATGCAAGCACGATTACTGGCCAAGCTGTGGAGTGGAGATGAGAAAGCCAAGCAGGCATTACAAGAAGACACGACGATGGAGACGATGATGCAGCTGAGGGGAGATCCTAGGAGAGCGCAATTCCCGATGGGGGATTATGCCTATCTGATGGAGTCCTTTGCTGGGATTTTGGGTAAGCTATCCATGCCATACTGACCTTGCTATCAGTGTGTTTGGATTTACTGAGCACGAAACAGACATCAAGCTTCAAGAGACTCCCGATTTCTCTGGCCGAAGCGGAATCATCACACCCTACCGCTACACTTACGCCACAAAATCGCCTATCCAACAGATCGAAGTTAACAAATCCATGGCAGAATACAACGCAATCTTTGCTGCCTCTTCCAAGCAAGCAAAATTCGTTCCCAGAGCAGTCTTCCGCGGCCTCCAAGGAATCTGGACACTCAACCGAACCATCACATCCCGAATCCCCACCTTCCCTTCCGGAAAGCTCGTCGGCACCGCCTCACTCCTCCCTCGAAATCCTACCGACAAGCCCTCCCCCGCTTCCAGCTCGACCACCCCCGGTCAAGAAGGGGAAAAGGAGGAGGAAGCAAAAGCAGACATGGAATACCTCTACTTTGAAGAGGGCGAATTCAAGACGGACTTCGGTGCTACAATGACCGCGAAACGCAGTTACGTGTATCGGTATTTTGAGGAGCGGGATTGCATTGATCTGTGGTTCGCGAAGCAGGACTACATGTCCGCGGATTACTTCTTTCATCGAGTCAAGTTTATCATCCCTGAGGAGGAGGCCGGGCCGGGAAGACCATGGAGGGCGGCCTCGAGTCATCTGTGTAAGCCCCCTCCTTTCCAAACTGCGACTGTTGTGGCGTCTTGACGAAAGCGCGACTGTGGGGATGGTAGTCATCTGATCCTGGAGAGTGGAATGGGGTTATGGCTAATGATTACCAGGCATCGAGGACATGTACGATGTGAGCTACGCGTTTAGCTTCAGTGGTGCGACGCTCGAGAACTGGAGCGCCGAGTACACGGTCAAGGGCCCGCAGAAAGACTACACGATTCGGAACGTGTATACACGCCCCATTTGAACTTTTACCCTCCCAAATTCACCACGCTACTTTTCTCGCTGGAATAGATGAGATATTCATAGAAGAAGAGGGGAGTGAGGGCATCCATCATACTATCCCTTCCCTGCTCGCTCTTGGCTTCTGCCTGCCTCTTTGTTTTTTTATTTTTTCCTTTCCTGCAGGCTCATTTGGCTAGATGTTCTAGTCAATTTTTCTTTTTGCTGTGCTTCTCCGCCGCCCTGGCCGACGAGAATGCAGAGTGACTGCAAGCCCGGTTTCTTCACAACTTCTGAAGCTGGCCGCACGAGTAGGTAAAATCGCCGCAGGAGCTCTAATAAGATGAGTTCTAATATACAATTGACGAGCCACTCCTTTTGGATTATATCATCTAGGATCTCTCGCACTATCCCCACCCGTCCAGGCAACGGTTTCGCCCGGATATTCCTCTAGCTCCTTTTCTGTTTCCCAGCATTGAGCCTATAGACCCAACTCATCGTTATTTGCCGTTTTAGTTGGGATGACCATTTGCAGCTTTGCAGCATCTGAGACATATCATCTGTACCAAATGAGTTGATCTTTGAAAAGCGCAATGCCTTTTCCGAGTCTGATTTTATTGCTTAGATATACTCCCCGAGCCTCTCCGTCTCCGGCCCACGTCCCAAGTAGCCTCGTCATCTCAACTAACTGGCTCGTAGGATTCTGGGATCCACACTCTGCGTACAGCATTCATCTTTCCACTATCCGCTTTGACAACACAACCCCATTCCTTACCACAAGCCGGGAAGCCAGCCGGTTCGTTTACGATCTCGATAACCAGCCGCCGCTCCCGCGCAGCAAGTGACGATTCCAACTCCACCACGACACAACCCACTTCCCTAACCGATTCACGTACGCAGCCTGCGGTATCGAACCTCCCATCCCGAAAAACGCCTCTGATGCCCATGAACAAGCTCGCCTCTGGGCTCTCGGCTCCTTCCTACCGTATTCTACTCCTCCCGTAATCAGTACCTATACGCCCTCTTTTTTTTTGCGATACCTCCGTGCGGACAGAGATCCAGCAGCGTGCAGCACCTCCTTGGGAAATTGTCTAGAAGCCGATGCATGGCTTCTCCATCTCCGCCTTGAGCTGTACTAACGAGAAAAGCCGAGGGAGGGCTGGTGAGATGGAGCGGAAAAATTGGCGAGGGGGAGGGTATGGAGTCGGTGGACCGATCACTGCCATCACCATCTTCTTCTACGCTTTACATGCCTTCTACTACTTGGGGTTTGTATCCGTCCTTGGGGATTCGCTATCGTTTTTTTTTTTTTTTAAAAAACATATCATATATATATATTTCCAAGTGCGCCCAGCCGCGAAGCCAACGAGCCAAAAATGAAGAGAGAAGAATCTTTGCAGCCATCCGACGCTCCAAGATTTTTTAGCCCTTCAGATGCCGACATGACGCGTGTGAAGGATCGCGGCTCACGTTACCCACCCAGCCACCCAGCCACCAACACGCCCACTTGGAGTCCTAGAGTCGAATAGGTAGGTAGGTAGGTAGGTGGGTGGTAGGTAGGTATCCACAGGCCCCCGACCCACCCAGGCGAGGCGAGCTGCGACGTACAGTAGGGTAGTGGCGGCCGAGAAATCCGTAGAGGATCGACGTGATGTGACATGGTTAGGTACTTACTGTACCGTAGTCTGTATGTACCGGTATGTACGCGCCTCACCGAAATTCTCAAGAGGATTTTTTTTTGGGGGGGGGGGGGGGAGGTGGGGGATCTACCTGGTCTATCGAGAGGGCGATCGGATACGGCTCGCTGGCTGGCTAGCTCTCCCAACGAACGAAGCGCGATACCTAGGTCTAGCCATCCATCCATCCATCCACTGCCCGACCGCAATGAACACCTGATCTAACCCCCTGCTCTCTCTCACCGACACAGCGATTGATCGCGCTCGGAAAGGAGCAAGGAGATCAGATAGATGAGTCTCTGTCGGTGGGGTGGGCTGCTACTGTAGCTCGCCAGCGGCGGAGGACCGACCTAGGTACCTTACCTTATCTACCTTCCCGTATATACCTAAGGTAGGTACACCTACCGGTAAACCCATACCTATAGGTACCACCCCCACCCACTCCCCCCCACCTCCGAATAGCTAGCTACTGTACTGTACTGTACTGTTCTGTACTGTACCGGTAGGTATAGGTACCCTGAGGGTGTCTTGTCTCCAAAGTTTACAATTCCCGCGTTGAGTAATAAGTAGACGAACGAACGAACGAACGAACGAACGAAGGAGCCCCCTTGGTTGCTTTCCTTTCAGGGGTGTGGTGATTACCGGTGCCGGTACCTATGTATGCCTGTGACGGTGGATAGGATAGGATAGGATGGGATGGGTCGGTAGGTACCTAGGTACCGCGCTGTTCGAGCGAGCGATAAGTGAGGAAGTGAGTAAGTGAGTAAGCAGTAGTCTTCGACGCGGACCAAGAGCAAGAGCGCGAAAGAGGTGTGTGTGTGTGGCTGCTGCACGAGTAATATAAATAAATGGTTGGCTGCGTGAAGATGTCTCAGTAGAAGAGAGAAGTACCGTAGCAAGTTCACTCGGTACCTACCGTAATCATCACCAAATATACACACACACACACACACACATGTAGATATATATATATATATATATATATATATATATATATATCCTCATAACCGTATCTCAAGTTCAAAGTCGACCGACGCGCGATGACCCACGTGCAAATCCAACCAAACCACGCAGGTACACCGGTATCCACGTCTGGCACGAACACCTCTCGAATACCTCCCGACCGACCGTATTCGGCAGCGACGGCGACGGCGATCCCCTACGTACGGTAGGTAGGTAGGCGTTTACCCACCCACCCACCTAACCGGTATCCGGTAGGTATCACTCACCCCCCGCGGACCCGCGGTTACCGGCTGGCTGGCTAGCCACCCCGTCCGTCTCCCTTCCCTTCTACCAGCGCAGACGGGAGCCGCGAGAAGTGTGAAGTGAGAAAGATGAAGTGTGAAGTGTGAAATATGAAATATGCAAAAAAAAAAAAAAAAAAAAAAAAAAAAAAAAAAAGCGATCCCGAAGAAAGACTCCGTCAGGGGGAGAAGTCGTTCGTATTCAGAGGCTGTAATTTTACTTTTCGCGTATCGATTGATTGGTTAGTTGGTTGAGTTGATTGAATTGATTGATTGAGTTGATTGAGTGGACCGACCGACCGGCTGGCTGATTGGCTTTAACGAGCGATTCATCACGTCATTTGTGTTGAGTGTAAATTAATTTCGAGAGAAAAAAAAAACATGGGCTTGAATACGGTAAGGGCGAGTCGGTCATCATTATCATCTTCTTCTTCTCATGAAAGGGTTTCAGGTGGCAGGCGACGGTGAGCGACGAGAGTGGCTGTGAACCATGTCCGTACTGTCCCTACCGTACCAGCCGTAGAACTTCTGTATACGTACCGTAGTACTACGTAGCGCCTACAGATTGCTGTCTTGCAAGCGCATCCCTTGGCTCTGGTGGCCAAGACGTCCCCCGGCCGGCATGGCATGCTCGGGAGTCGAAGGGACGGGTGGGCCGACGCTATGAGTACCGGTAGGTACGGTACGTACAGTAGTAGTAGTACGGTAGAAAAAGGACTGTACGTACTACCGGTACGTAGATGCTAAGTAAAGAAGAGGAGTAAGCGCTTCCAGCCCCCTCCTTACTTACTTACTACGTACTTATAATAAACGCGGTTGCTCGCAGGGGGGCCGTTGGCTCGGTAATCAATCACGGGCGGCTAAGAATGCAGTGCATTTACTACTACTACTACTACTACTACTACTACTAGTACGGGGTCTTCGATACTTACCGGCTGCTTGGGTTGGGATGGGAAGGGATGAGCCTGGGATGGGCCTGGGATGGGGAAATAACCATTTACTAGTACCGGTACTACCGGTACCTAGTACCTACTACTACAGTACAACTACCACCTTTGGCCCGCCGCCGCTACGATCGGATCGGAGCACGCCTGCATCCGAACTTCCCGATCGGGCCCTTAAGATTCCAGAGCGGGGGGACCCGTGACGGGGGCTGTGGTGCGTTGGCGTCTGGCCTTGGCGTCGAATTTCAGTGTCTTGTTTTATTGTCGTTGTTGTTGTTGTTCCTCCTCTCCACGTTTTGCCCAGATGCTTATGCTTGCCTGCCTGCCGCCCCGCGGGAGCACTACGTAACCCCATCGTGCGGCACCCGTAAATACTTCCACACGCTCGCAAATAAAAGAAAGGCGAGATAAGGTTTAGAGCTATTGGCTTGGGGCATGGCTCAGGTACCGGTACCTTACCTACCGGTACAGTACTTGTAGAAAAAGCTCGCCCGCGCGACGCTTCCCGCTGGCTCATCGCTTTTTCCGCTGTCGAACCTGCCCGTCGGTCACCTCCTGAAGAGCTGCGAAGAGGAAATCGAAGAGACGCGAGACGCGAGACGAAGCAGAGGAGAGGGAACCACACCGGGCTGCTACTTTTTTTTCTTCCGTTTTTTCTATTTTTTTTTTTTTTTCTTCTCTTGTTTCCTTTTTCCTCCTTCGCTCTCCCCTTCTAATAATAAACGATGCAAAAAGTCAACACGCGCTCGCTTATCCAGCACCAGACCTGGAAGCGGCGCTTCATCGTCACCTTCTGGAGCCTCCTGATCCCCCTCCTCGCCATCGACATCGTCGTCCTCGGGGCCCTGCTCGGGATCGAGCAGAACGGCCTGGACGACCCGATGCAGGCCGCCGACGAAGACACGTCCATCCAAGCGTACGCTGAAATCCCTTTTCCTTTTTCCTTTACCTTTTCCTCTCCTCCCCTTTCCCTCCTTGCCTCTCTCTCCTCTCCTCTCCTCTCCTCAACGCTCCCCGCGGCCCAACAACTAACAACGCCCACCTTCCCCCCTTCCAGCTGGACGGTCATCAACATGCTCGCAGCCATCACCGCCTTCCTCACCAACGTCGTCAACCTCTCCATGTACACCCACTCCGACCTGAGCCCCGCCATCTACGTCGCCTGCAACGGCGCCGTCCTGGCCCTGTGGTCCATCCCCTTCGTCTACAACATCTACATGAACACCACCCGCTGGGCCGACAAGGGCTACAACTACATCTACGTCTACATCGCGACCGGCCTGTCGAGCGTCATCTTGTGAGTCTGCGCCCGCTTCTTTTGTCTTCGTCCTTTTTTATTATCATCATCATCATCATCATCATCATCATCATCATCATCATCATTCTTTTCTTTTTTTTTTCAACTTTTTTCAAATTTTCAAATTTTCAAATTTTCAAATTTTCCCTATATCCATATCTATATCTATGTAAATATCCCAGCCCCCCCCCCCAAACCCATCCAAACTCACCCAGACTCACTCACTCACACACCAAAAAAAACCAGCACCACCATGCTCCTCTCCACCCTCTACGCCGTCCAGGTCTTCCGCGCCCACCAGAGGCGCTCGCGCACCATCCAGGAGAAGTACGCCGCCGAGTCGGAGCAGGCGCCCGACGTCTTCTACAACTAGACGAGAACGAGACGAGAACGAGACAGCCGAGAGACAGCCTCGCCCTCACGGACTTCCATCTCGTCCCGCGAGTAAAGCTTGCAAGCAAGCAAGCAACAGTACCGCCTTCAGTCATGGACCCCGCTCCTTCAGAGAAAGAAAGAAAGGATGGATGGATGAAATGAATTGAGATTCCTGCTCTCAGACTGAATGGGGGGAGGGAGGAAGGGGAGGCAACGGCTCGGCGAAAAAAAGGGGATCCGCTTCCGCTTCTGCATTCATCCAACCAAGCAAGCAGCACAACGGCGGAATTCCTCTCCTTTCTCCTCTCTCCTCTCTCCCGTCATCTCCCATCCTCTCCCATCCTCTCCCATCGCACGACCAACGAAACCACCCAATCCACCCAATCCAACGAGGCGCAGCGGGGGAGCAGCGGGGATGCAGCAGGAGCACTTTTTCTCCTTGGCTGCCTGGGGCGGCTGGCTGGCTGACTGACTTACGGACTGACTGGCTGACTGACTGACTGACTGGCTGACTGACGGACTGGCTGGCTAGGTGATGGACTGAAGGACTGGCTAGCTGGCTGGCCGAGAGGAGGAAAGAGAAGGCTTTCTTGTCGGGGTCCGCGCATGGCGGGATGGAGCTGCGTTGCACGGAAGATATCGTGACCTCTCCCTCCCTCCAAACCCCCCCCCCCCCACTCGGCCAGTTTCGGGAGATTGGAATCGAATCAGAAAACGGCGCTTTCGGGGAGGCGGGATGGATGGGCGGGCCAGGAAGGAAGGCAGCAGGGAGAGAGGGAGCAGGGAGAGAGGGAGCCGGAAGAGAGGGAAACGGGCAAACGGAAATGGGCTCTTTTACGGGTATATCCGAAGGGAGTAAATCTATCACCATGAAGTCATGAAAGTCTTTTGTCAGAAATATATATGTTGCATATTTAATGTATCAAGTTATTAAATCAATCGGCCAACCAACCAAGAAGGCAGTCCAATATCCTACCCTACGCTACCGATCGAGCCTCTCAAACGCTCTTCCCTTCCTGATCACTACCGCCCATCTTCTCCTTGGCCAGGACATCATCACCAGCACCAGCACCAGCAGCCGGCTCGCCTTGAAAGTCATACTCGCCCGCCAGCTCCTCGAGGGTCTTGCGCTTCGTCTCGGGGATGAGCAGCGAGGTGAAGATGCCGAGGAACATGAAGAGTGAGTAGATCTGCATGACGTGGTTCTGCCACGGGGACGCGTTCTGGGCGGTGGCGCCGCGGGTGCGGAGTGGCGCGATGGCCGCTTGCGCGATGATGGAACCGATTTTACCCATGCCGGCCGAGAAACCATGCGAGGTGGAGCGGTAGCGCGTTGGGAAGCATTCCCCTGGGACGATGAACGTAGTGGCGTTGGGGCCTGCGCCGTGGTTTAGCTTTGTGTCTTGGTGAGAGGAGCCGGGGGGGGGGGGGGGGGGGAGGGGGTGAAAGGGAGGGATAAAAATTTTAATACCAAAGTTGAAGAAAAATTGAACGAGGATGTACAAGCCAAGCATGTCATGCCCCGTGAGGTTCTTAAAGTTGAAACCCCAGACGACGAAGAGTATTGTTAGGATGATGAAGCCACCCAGTTGGATCGGCTTGCGACCGATCGTATCCACAGTCGCGACAGTCGTCCAGTAACCAGGAATGGCCCCTGCGGCAATGAGGATACAGTTACCGGCTGCCAGGTTGTAGAGAATCTTGTATACGTTGGGACCAGTTCCGTAGCCGATGGAAGCGAGTACGGTGGCACTGTTGAGACCGAGGCCGTAGAAAGCGACATCCTTTGCTATGATCAGCACTCTTCCATGGAGGTTACCGGAGGAGGCGATTTACCAGCAGGAACCATGAGCCCGCCGTGCCAAGAAGAATCTTTCCATTCTTCCACTTGCCGTAGAAACTGAGAAAGTCCCGGACGCTGGCCTTGGGCTGTTCCAAGGCCGCAGAGTCTTGCTTGGCCTGGGTAATGGCATCATCGTCGACAACGCCCTCCTTCTTGCCGGTCACGTAGGCCTGGACATCCGCTTTGGCCTTCTCGACATCGCGAGCAACATCGAAGGTGTATCTGGGCGTCTCGGGGATCGTGAGACGGAAATAGAGAGCGATGCACGCTGGGACCGCTCCCATACCTGGTACGTACTGTCATTAAAGCAAGCACGAGATATTCGGAGAGTCGGGGGGCTCTCACCAATCAGGATCCGCCACATCTTGTCGACTGCGAGACCGCAAACGCCATCGCACTGACCGTAGCTGGTAGCAGACTCGAGAGAACCTTTGAAGCCGACGGTGATGACGAGCATGACCAACGCACCACCCAATTGGCCAAAGCCTTGCATAGAGAAGACAGCAGCCATCATCGCTCCTCTCCACTTCGTGGTAGCGAATTCTGAGGTAATGATAGAGGACAATGGATAGTCGCCGCCAATTCCTTTTACCGAGTATTAGCGAGTGGCGACTCCAGGCTATGTATGTACAGATAGATCTAGGATCTCTCATCTCGGATGTTGTGCTTACCGATTCCCATGATCACTCTCCAGAAGATCATGGTACCAACGATAGAGACGCCGGGTCCGGCACCGAGGAGAGCCTGAGCGAGGGTAGCAATGATGATCAGGATCAGCTCGAATCCATACATCTTTTTCCGTCCGAGGATGTCTGCGAGGGCGCCGAAGCCGAACTGTCCAATGACGGTTCCTGCCGAGGTGGCGACCTTGATGGCGGTGTCTTGCGAGGTGTGCAGCTTCCCCTTGTTGGTGTGCTCATACACGATGCCCAACATGACGGTGAGGAACGAGGCCGTGAAGATGTCGTACTGATCGGTGAAGAAACCAACACCGGCCACGGTACAGGCACGCACATGGCTGGGGAGATGCAGCAGAGTCAGCATTGAGACGTGGAATAGGGATTCAAGTAGGGTAGGCTAGAGACAGAACAGAACAGAACAGAACCGTTGGTCGTACGTACTACCAGCCAAAGGGCGCCTTATCAATCTCGGCCAGAGCCAGTCGACGTCGCTCGTTGGGATCCTGAATATGAGCAAAGTCGTTGTGGAAGTTGTGAAAGGCGGCATTGCCCCCGGCCGTGGTGCCGTCAGCTCGGGTCGCGATGGTGGCCATGAATGATGGATGATGGTATGGTATGGTATGGTATGGTATGGTGGGTGAAGCCAGGATATGATGTATGGGCGAGGTTTTTTGTCTTCTTGGGGGTGGGGGATGCACTTGTTATATATGGATGAGGATGCGGATCAGGATGAGGTGGCAGGTTTGGGGGTTAGGAAGTCTAAAGGTTAGGATAGGAGTAAAGTAAGTTGAAGTAGGTAAGTTGAAGGTAACACGTGATTCACGACTTGGGTTGAAGTGGAAGTGGCAGATGTTGGTGGAGTAGCATCTCGGAATGGAAGGGGGGGCCTCTTCGCCGCCCTCTTCCATCGAGTGCGACCGTGATGTGATTGGCCGGACAGAGAGGCGTTGTCTATCATCCCCGAGACGGAGGACCTGCAGCCACACGTGGTGGAATGGCGATAGCTGATTGATTGGGTGAGAGGTGGAAAGTGAAAAGTAGTAAAGCTCTGTATACTTCGTAACGCTCCGTATCAGTCACATATCCACAACACGCGTCAGAGGAAAAAAAAAAGCTTTACGCCCCGTACCCCGTATCCCGTACCGTGAAAAAAGCTAAAGCTTGAGTTTCTGGGCAGCACTTGGCAGCTTCCAAAATTAGGACCATATATCACGTGATAGAGAGCGGTTGAACGTGATGGCGAGCTGATCAACACTTATATTGTGTGAGTAAGCACTTACACCAAAACGATCGATTCATGGGCAGAGAGTCCAGCTCTGGCAAACTGGTCCCAGGTAGGTTCCAAATGAGTGAAGGGTCCTGTACGCCAGATGCCCCAGCTTGAGTTGCATCGACTGAGGGCATACTCTGTGGGTATACCACGGTACAGGCCTAAGTGTTACAGCCTGAAGATGCCTCAAAAGTCTAAATCTCCACTTTAAACTTCCTAGTTACCCTACCCTCAGGGTGTAACACTTACGCCTGTGACGTTGTACTACGTACATACGTACTACGTCGTACCTAGCTTGGAAGCCAGGTAGCCGCACGGATTGCTGTCCGGCATGTACGGACATGTTTGGCAGCTCGATTCGCTTAATTGCTTGGTCGATTGTTTATTTACTAGTCGGAAGTCGAGAGCCGAGGGCCGAGAGGCCAGAAATTGTCTTTCTTATCTCTTGGGCGTTGCCTGGGCTTGGCCATTTTTTGGTGTTCTGAGCCCGCTCCTCCTACCTACTTGATCAATGCCCTGCCTCCTGATTTGTAGGTGATTCCCAGCACCATAACTTCGGTCATGAATAACAAACACTTCTTAAACGTGAGCTTGTCGTGCGTGGCCTGAGGCCACACCAGTAGAGGAGGCTATATAACCTCACGTTGCACAGTGCTCTCTAGAAGGATCAGCGTATACATTTAGATCACCTTCCAGAAGCGAGGAAGGAAAATACAGAGGACGTCCCCATCCCCTGCATAGGGCTATTGTCGCTCATATCATAGCTGCAGTTCTCCTGCAGTCAAGGCAAATATGTGAGCTTCCATGATATTCACGTGCCAAAGCGCGAGGGGAGAAACGTGTTACCCGAGAGTAAAGATAGCTTGCTATTTGAAGCTGCAGGTCAGCGCCAGCCTCTTCCAGGCTGCAGCCCTTCACTCCATCATCCAACGGAATTCCGACGTGTTGCCAACATGATTACTCTGAGACGGGGGTGCAGCTGCTGCAGCATCTACTCCCCACTCATCTACCCCAGATGTCGTCGGGCGTGGGTAGCGGAGCCGTGTATAGCCACACCACTGATTCTTCAGCTTTTCAACTTAAAGTACACGCACGCATGGCCGTTCCAAAGTGCTATTTCGTGACAGCCTTACAAGCTTCCATTTGCAATCGACAAGGCCAAGGACGTCGCGATGTCCTCGTATTCCTCTCTGCAGTGGACACAGACACAAAACGACGACATCTCGCTTATCTCACAAACATCTATTCCGCGACCTTCGCCGCGGTCTGATACCAGGCCAGCACCGGATAGTGGTCTATATTCGAATCCTCTCGTCCCAGGATGGCCCACTCGTCCCCAGAGCCTGCGGAAGACGACGTCGGAAATTTGTTTCGAGCTTGCGATCGAGACATTACTCATCCTATTCTCGTTATCCTTACTCGCATTAGCCATCGCAGTCGTGTACTATGAGGATGAAATAGTCGTGGAGTCGGAATGGAGGGTCTTCAAACAGATTATCAACTCGGTAGTTGACATCCTGCAAATCTAGCGGATCTGGGCGCTGACAGAGTAGATAGGTCGGCACGGCATTCCCGTACGTCTTTGCGCTCGTCGTGGGAAGAGCTGTGAAGCTTTTTGCGGCATGGAGACTAGAGCAGGGGATCAGTCTTGGTGTCCTTGAGCAGATCATTGGAAGTACGACATTGGGCGGGCTGTTGACGACGCTTTCGTTGCTTCGACCCTTCAACTTGGCCAGTCTTGGCCTTTTCACGCTGTGGATTTTCTCTCCAATTGGAAGCAGAGTATCCCTAGGACTGATCGAGCCCAGATATCGGCCAGTGGTATTTAACGCAGCACTGCAATATCTTGACACGGCGCAGCAGTCGAAATTCTACTCTGAAGTTCCGGAAGAAATAGTAGAAGTTATCGCGGGCCCTATAACTTCTGTGTATTCGTCCAGTCTGATGACACCAGACGCTTTCAAGAACTCCAGTACGGATATATGGGGCAACGTCAAGATCCCATACTACAGTCGGCTACCCGAGCCCATCATAGCCGATGCCTCAGGCTGGACACAGGTTTCCGAGTCGAGAGACATCGTGTACTCATCCTTTATAGGTATTCCCATGTCCAAGAACAATACCCAAGGTGCGAATACAACCTGGACTATGACAACAACTTATTTGGAGCTCAATTGCTTCAACATCACAAAGAGTCTCTACATCCCCGCTTACAAGGAGAGTGATGGCACCACCTGGAGAAGGCTTGGCGAGCCAACGTCTTTTACTGTGGCTATCAACGGTTTCATTTCGCCAAGCAAATCAGCCGAGTCATCTCGTTCCGTCTCTGCTTTCATCAACGCAACTAACAGTTCCTCGATCCCCCACACGTTGCTCTTCCAATCGGTTTATCTGGGGGGAGAGCTCTGGCGGTATAACGAACTCGACCATAATGGCAACATCATACTGTGATCTGTCGCAAACGTATGTCGATGTGAAGGTGCTCTGCCGGACCATGGATTGTCGAGTAACAGCAATGCGTCCGAGTAAATCGCCCCATGCCCCAGGAAATTTCACTGTTTTTGGCTTTGAACATGGCTTCCGTATGTTTTCCTGGCTTCTCCCACTCGCAACCGGCGAGAGTCTCATGGGACAGGTGGCGCAGTCGACAGCGGCTGAGCTTTACATATCTGGAATCACCTCCTCGCCATCATCGAAGCTATCCAAGGTCGACCTGTCTCTTGTCTCGAAAGACGACATGGAGCGGCGCCTGGGCCAAATCCTGAACACTTTCTACCTTGCCACTCTGGCACCATACGAGCTAACGGAGAATCTGACAGAAGGGAATGCATCCACGATTCGAACTTCCGCTGTGGTGACCACTTGGGTCAGCCGATACTACGTTAACAAGATGTGGCTCTCGCTCTACTTTATCTCCTGCTCGATATTACTAATGGCGGTGGCTTGCGGAGTTGTGCTAAATAGGATGGTTGTAGCTCCGGAGATACTGGGCTTCATGTCAACCATGACGAGAGACAATCCTCATGTGAGAATACCGGGTGGTGGAACAGCCATGTCCGGGATACAGAGGAGCAGACTGCTGAAAGATGTGAGAATTAAACTTGGGGACATAAGAGAGGAGAGGGACGGGGTGGGTTATATTGCTATTACTTCTGAGCAGGGTACAGTGAAACTGCGAAAGGATATGCTTTATTCGTGATGAGTTCGCAAGAGAAGCATATATGAATAATTAGGGAAAAAGATTATGGAAGAATCGGACTTGCTCTTCAACCAAGAGGTGGTCTGAGTAGGACTGGGCGCGTAGTATCAAGAGTTTCAATAAATTTCCCCAAGAGAAGGGTGAAATGGAAGAAGCAGACCCGAGATGAGTAGTGATGAGATAAAAGAGCAGAGGGAGGGAAGCTCTCAAGACCTTGCTATCAGCTGCACGTGTTAAAGTGGACCGGCTTCACATCGGAAAATCCACAAAAAAAGCTTGATTGTTCTTCCCCGCCATTGCAACAACAAAGGACATAGTTTGAAGTTTCTATCACTTCAAATTTGCTATTGAGCACTCGATTGAGTATCAATACAGCCGTTCAACCAGATTACAAACATGGCAGTAGGTAAAGTTCAGGAGAAAGAGAAACAAACTGTCTCCAGCATGTAGTTGACCTCGCTGACTTCACAGAGTTACCACATCACAAACCCCAACGTGGGCAACAAAGACGATACCGAGGATTGGCGCAGTAGGGAACTCTAAATTGAATACATACTGCGGATTCGAGACTAATCGAAAAACACATAGTTCGGGGTTACAACCCTCTGACTCCCCCCGATCTCCTTCAACATGAAATCCCCCAAACGCCCAAGTCGAAAGAGACTACAGTCCAAGGCCGCAACGAGTCCGTCGCAGTAGTCACAGGCAGAGATGCCAATCAACGCCTCCTCGTTATCATCGGCCCCTGCTCGATCCACGACCCTCCTGCCGCGCTCGAATACTGCGACAAACTTGTAGCCCTCAAAGAGAAGTACAAAGATGATCTCCTGATCGTTATGCGATCCTACCTCGAGAAGCCTCGCACGACCGTCGGCTGGAAAGGCCTGATTAACGACCCTGATATCGACAACAGCTTCAAGATCAACAAGGGCCTGAGAACTAGCAGACAGCTGTTTGTGGATTTGACGGAGAAGGGGATGCCGCTGGCGAGCGAGATGCTGGACACGATTTCGCCGCAGTTCTTGGCTGATCTTCTGAGTGTTGGTGCTGTTGGTGCGAGAACTACGGAGTCACAATTGCATCGGGAGTTGGCGAGTGGATTAAGTTTCCCGGTGGGCTTCAAGAACGGCACGGATGGAACACTGAGCGTGGCTATTGATGCTATCGGTGCCGTAAGACATCCACATCACTTCTTGTCCGTTACGAAGCCTGGCGTGGTTGCTATCGTAGGCACTGTGGGTAACGAGGACTGTTTTGTAATTTTGCGAGGTGGTACCAAGGGCACGAACTATGACGCTGCAAGTATTAAAGAGGCGAAGGCTGCTCTGCAGAAGGCTGGTGTTAGGGAGAGATTGATGGTGGATTGCAGCCATGGTAACTCGTTAAAGAACCACAAGAATCAGCCAAAGGTTGCTGCAGTGTTGGCCGAGCAGATTGCGAATGGCGAGGATGCTATTATGGGAGTCATGATTGAAAGCAACATCAATGAGGGCGCTCAGAAGGTTCCTGCGGAGGGAAAATCCGGCCTCAAATACGGAGTCAGCATCACGGACGCCTGCATTGGCTGGGACGACACTGAAGATGTTCTCAAGACCCTCGCTGAAGCCGTTGCAAAGAGACGAGCTCTCTCCAGGGGTCCTAATGGTCACGCATAATCTTTTTCACAAATACTACCAAATTCCACCACAAATTGCCTGCTTGGAGTTCAGGTTCAAGATCTCCAAATACCCGTAGTGGTTGGGATATATGCTAAATAAAAAAAGATTTTAGTGGGCTGGCACCGGAGGTGGTTTAATAGAGGCAGGGCTGGAAGGAATGTACACATGATCGGAACTGTGATTGAGGACAGCATACACTTAATGGCATCACGTTCGTTAATTGGAGATTATGGAGCACTCTTGATATCTATTGACTCGTACGACGAAATCCGCAGGAGGTCCGCCTCCCTTACGTAGCGAACACCCCTTTCCACTCCGAGATAGGGAGGTCTCTCTCTACCACCGGCCTACCTACTGGATCGAACTTTCCAACGAGACTGCATTGAATGGTGCACTCGTGTGCTTACACCTGCTACCGAGCCCACTGACTCTGATCCAGAAACATTTTTCTTCACCTTCTCCTTGACGACTTCTCCAACTCTGCAAGGAGTGTAATGCGCCCCCCCCCCTCCCCCCATCTTTACTTCACACCCAGCGCTCTTTTCGCCAGAGTAGGGAGCCTGAGATGATATGCGGAATAAGTTATGATTCACTTCAGCATACAATCAATCCACTTCGAGATATATCCCAAGGCTAACTTCAACCAGCGCTTTCTAACAACTGGGACTGAAATCGTTCGAAAGAAGACCAAATGCCAAGATAGCACTCAAAAATCAACTCAGGCGCCGTATCAGCTCGCTGCCCTTAATGCTTCTGCTTCGCGCACCTTGAGAAGTTTACAGCCCCAACTTTTGAAGTGGGCATTCAGGTGACGTTGGTGAGACTGATGGGTGTAGCTATAGTCGCAATCTCCAGGAACCTGGCGTGGGTTTCGTGCCTGTGTAGGCTATTTATCCAGCTCGAATCACCGGGGGGTGGGAGTTGAGAAGATGGTATACTTGTAGCGAGAAGTGAGGAATATATTTATGTGTGACACTACCGAGACGGGGAAAACCGTGAGGGTAGAAATTACGTCGGCGGTGCTTGAGGAGGTTCCTGTTTTGTATCATCGTCGGCTCGCTTAGGTGGGCCTCCATTTCATCCTTTCAGTCTCGACGATTAATGTGAAGAATATCCGTTGGTACATGCGATGACCGGAGCTATATATGATCAGAGGGTATATATGCGAAGCAAAGAGGTGATATGCAAAGTAGGGGAACACGCGCATCCCTTTGTTTGATGAGGCATCCCTCGGAGGAGGGCTGTGATTTATGGAGTGATTCCTACAGGACGATGGGTTACTTTGGGTTTACCTGTGTCTGGGTCACGTGACCATGAATTATCTCAAACCTCAAAACTCCAACTGCTATTGGATCTAGCTGTCTATTCTTTTATGCAGCAAAAGAGAATTGCAGATTCCGAAAAAAAAAATCTGCATTCGTAGTTGCCCATCGAGTTCGAGAAACGTGACCCATGATCCGTCGATTTAATCTTCAGCCAATCAAGGCGAGCTTGTTGTAACCTCGCGCTAGGGCAAGAAAGAAGCCCGGAATTTCACGACTCGACTCTTGCCACTGTTAATTTCATCCTCCATACTCACCACCTAGTCGAACAACAACATCCCTTGCGAGGTGATCTCTAGCTGAGGCATATCGCGCTGAAAATGTTGTCCAGATCAACTATGCGCTCGATGCGCGCAGTCGGGGCTGTTCGGAATGGCGCGATTCACACATCGAAGGTACGACACCACACTCCGACGGGCAAACGAAGGCCGGAAAAGGAAGAGAGGTCAAGAAGCCAGGAGGAGCGGACGCACAATGGGAACGAAACTCCAAACTAACGATGCGTCTTACAGCGTGCCGCTTCCTCAAGCTCGACAGCTGAATCTCCCTTCGGATTGAACCTTGCCGGATCTGCTGCCACCGCCGTAGCTGCTGGCTCGATTGCCTGGTACTATCACCTCTACGGCACCGAATTGCATGCTATGACACCTGTTGAAGAAGGGTAAGCTATTTCTGGTCTTACTTGGACAGAGCGGATGCCGGGCCAATTGCTCTGGGATACCATCAACAGCCTCTCCCGTACCGGACCGACAACGGATCACTGACGGCCAAAACAGTCTTCATGCTACAAAATACCCTTGGGTCCATGCCAAATGGACCAAGACATTTGACCATCAAGCGTAAGCAACTCTATTCATTGGATGAGAGCTCCAACTGACCTTTCCCAGTCTGCGCCGTGGATTCCAAGTCTACCAAGAAGTCTGCTCTTCGTGCCACTCTCTCAGCAGAGTCCCATACCGGTCCCTAGTCGGAGTTACACACACAGTCAACGAGGCAAAGGCAATGGCCGAGGAGAACGAGTACGACAGCGAGCCTAATGATGAGGGTGAAATTGAGAAGCGACCTGGAAAGCTTTCCGACTACCTTCCATCCCCATACAAGAATGACGAAGCTGCTCGTGCTGCAAACAACGGTGCCCTCCCCCCCGACTTGAGTTTGATGGTTAAGGCTCGCCACGGTGGATGCGATTACATCTTCAGCTTGTTGACCGGATACCCTGAGGAGAACCCAGCCGGAACCAAGGTCCCAGCAGGATTGAACTTCAACCCATACTTCCCCGGTACCGGTATCGCCATGGGCCGAGTTCTATACAATGATCTCGTTGAGTACGAGGACGGGACCCCAGCTTCAACATCACAAATGGCAAAGGACGTCGTGGAGTTCCTGAACTGGGCTGCAGAGCCAGAGATGGATCAAAGAAAGAAGATGGGTCTCAAGGTCTTAGCTATCTCTGCGACATTGTTTGCATTGAGCGTCTGGGTCAAGAGATACAAGTGGGTGGCAGTTAAGACGAGAAAAATTGCCTACAACCCACCGAAGATGGGAGGACGTAACGGTCACTAAATTCATTCCGGCTTCTTTTCTTTTGTATTACACGGAGCAGATGGAAGCAAAGCAATGTTCTATTAGTGCTCATACCTGTATAAAGTGGCGGAGAGCGGGGTTGGCATGCTTCAGTTTGGGACAGTGCATTAGAGATTTTAGACATGAGACTGTGCCAATATCGAACCAAAGCAAACTGACTGGCCTCATTCTTTTATCGGGAAGATCATTCGAGCAATGGCTGCTATTTTGGCCTTATGACGCCAAGCTGTACGGACATAGATGTGCATCACCAGAAAGTCAATGCATGATCCAATCCTAGAATTGCCTGGTAGCGAGACGGTCTTGCAATGTAGAAATGAACATCCTCCCAGTTTCTGATTCAGGGCGGCTCCAGCGAGAGTGACATGCTTCCAGACTTGCTGCCTTAGAAGGAAGGTTTGGAAATATGCTTTTCGGCTATGTAAAAGAAAAACATCGCGAATTCACCTTCAGGTTCGTAGACGTTTAGAAGATCTCCCACCAATTTCTACACGCGACCACTTACTCGCACACTACTCGATTTCTCCAACTCAGATTAACCATGAGCAGGCGGCCATTTCATGTCAATTAGTGACTCCGACCTATCCTCATGCGCTGCGCGAGAAGCTCATGACCCCGAGAAAAACGATCTCAGAGCGGGAGCAAAATCTGGTCGACATGGCGAGCTTGGAGCCAGTATGGGCCGGTCGCAATTCTGGCAATGACACTAGGAATAGTGACGGGCCATCTTCGAGTGAGGACGGTGGCTACAACGGCGAGGGAGGTGTGAAGATTGGAGGGGTGGTTTCGTCTGCCGACGGGCGGAGGTTGAACATGGTGAGAACCGAGATTCCCAGCTCGACGCAAGGCAGCGAAAGTCAGATTTACAGTCAACAACGTGTGGTTTGTTTTATCTATTTTCTCCGTGTGCGGGGACTCGAGAGGGCTGACCATTGGACTACTCGAACAGGACGACCATGATGCGCCGCCTTCTAGTCAACCACAACCGGTGAGCTCTGAAGGAGAAGACGAGGACGACCAAGATGCCACGATGGGTGCAGACGCGGAGCCCGGGTTTATCGACTTCAAGACGCCGTTCCTGGCAGCGCTCCTTCCGCAGAACTCTCCTAGGACTCAGCACGATCTCCTGCAAATCAAGACCAGTGTTCAAGACTTCGCAGAGGAGCACCCTTTCTGGACACAGTCCATCCTTGTGGAGGAAGAGGCAGTCGAGTTTGAGAAGGATGTTTTCGAGTTTGCGAAGGCAGCGGGACTTACGGTTAATCTGGCGAAGGTGGAGGTCATGCGTGCTATGGGGAAGTGGAAGGCTGCCAAGGGGGTGCGGATTGGTGAGCGAGAGGATAGCGGGAGCGTTGGGCTTGGGCTTGGGTTTGGGCTCCTAGTAAACAGCATCGAGAGAGGCGACGAAGCTGGAGTCGAGAGGGGTAGTGGGAACAAGCGGAAGAGAGGCGGGAAAGTTGCTGAGCGGGTTGGTGAGCTTGTGGATGCGGGAGTTGCACAGCCGAGCACAAAGAGACAGAAGAGGCGGAACAGGAAGAAGCGAAGTTCTGGACTGGCTGTCTCGGAGCCTAACAATGGGCAAGATGGTACCCCGACTCCGAAGACGAAAGTTTTCAAGGTCTCAGGGGAGGTGGCTACTTCAGAATCGAAAGCGAAGGCTATGAGCTCCAGGGCTGTGAAGGACGTGACGTCTGCAAAAGTGGCCAAGATGGAGAAGCGGAGGCAAAAGAAGCTAAGGGCAAAGCAAGGCCCGATCACTTCTTCTCACTTCCCTCCCAAGGTTTACTCATTACCCAATTCAACAACGCAAATGGAGACGAAAACAGGATCAAGTCTGGGCGCCAAAAATGATGGGAAAGACAAGGAGGTCTTGGAGAATGACATCGATAAGATTAAGGAAGCTGTTGTACCAAATTCTGTCGCAGCAGGCGGTAAGAAGAGGCGCAAGAGGAAGAGAAATAAGAACAGCCTTCCGGCCACCGAAGTTGAAGCCCAGTTGTCCAAAGTAGCAAGAGCTTTGGCACCCGCCGGCAAGTCGAAACAGCTTACCCCCGGCAATGCTTCTCCTCCACGCACCAAGAAAAAGCGTGTCAGGAGTAGGCTCTCGAAGGTCGCGACAGCTACCAAAGCAATCGAGGAAGGATCAAGTGTTCCAGAGGCAACTGTTGATGTCACCAAGTCTGTGGTCGAGCCAACTCATGCTGAGCTACCGGCCGAACCCGAAGAGCAACCGCCGAAGAAATCTCGTAATAGGAGGAGAACTTCGAGGTTGGAGGCTGAAAAACCCCCAGCGCCAATCGCCACCGCTGCTGAAGCTGAACCGGACACTGTGCCCATTCTGTCGGAGAAGCCTGCCAAGAAGAGAGCCCGGGACCGAGGCAGAAAGTCTCTCGGCAAGGCGGACGTCAAGACGGACAGTGCTGAAAAGCCTGACTTGCCTTTAGCTCCTGTGACTGAGCTTCCAGACGAGACCTTTAAGAAGGAGAAGAAGAGCAAGCGAGATGAGTCACGCAAGCGCTCCATTACCATGCCGGATATTCAAGGTTCGGAGGCGTTAAACTCTATCCACTCGTAGAAGGCCAGGCTTCTGCGGGTGGTGAATCGCTCCTGGGCCATCAGAGTAGTATCGGCATGGATCTGCCAGAGAATAATATTGTGTTTGAAATTTGGGAGAAGACCAGATCCGCATCTGTTGCACCTTTGGCTGAGGATGATGGTGTCGCACTACTTTCTGAGAGCTGTGAGCAGCCATCCGTCAGAGGTCAATCTGTCCCCGCTGAGCCAACTGATGACCACGAATACCGTTATTCCGCCACCGCAGGTCCTCAGTATGAAGATGAAGAGAATGTCTCAGTTTGGAGTCAAACAAACTACGGCCCTTTGGATTGGGACCACAGCGGAGACGAGTTCGATAAGATCGTTGTCAAGCCTAAGATCACCAGAAGGAGCTCTAGCATCTCCGCCAATAATAGAGCCAAAGTTCAAGCTACATTTTCGAGAGCTTTCACGCCAATGAAGCGAGAGCCTAGTATGCTCTCGGTGAGCAAGCCATCCTGCACCAAGCAGGAGCGTGGTGCTCATGGCAGATTCATATCCAAGGATTCATCACCAACAATAAACATGAAGCGGAGGCTCAAGGAGACCCATCAGATTCATCCTGAGCCTGTTAATTACGAAGTCCGGGACTCATATTCAACTGGTACTGCACCAGGCAAGACCACTCCAGCTAGACAGCGAGACGCGAACGGGAGATTCGTGAAGGAGAAGCCTTGTCTAGAAAAGACAGCGAAGGACAGTTCTATAGGGGTGGCTACAGAGCCTCTTACTTCTTCTATTTCTGTGGTCATTCCTGCAAAACCGAAAGTCAAAGCCCCTGCCAAATCACCCTACTTTGTTCCACCTCCCATTACACCTTCGAAGTTGCGAAACAAGAAGGCCACGCAGGAAGTAGACGGTGGAGTTGTTACTCCACAAGCCTCTACTTCTCAACCAGACGCCCTGGAAGAAAACGAAGACTACAAGCCCTCATCCCAAGGGTCCGGAAGAAAACGTCCCCCGGTCTCATGCATACCATTTCCACCTCTCTCTGCCCCTCATTTCGGCTTGATTCAAGAGAAGCTTGCTGACGACCCATTTCGTCTGCTTATCGCCGTAACGTTCTTGATTCGGACCCACGGGAAACATGCGATCCCCGCTTTTTTTGAACTCATCGAGAAGTACCCGACACCTGAATCCCTCGCCACAGCCGACAAAGCCGATATTGTATCCATCATCCGGCATCTGGGTCTGCAAAATCAGCGGGCCTCAACCTACCAAACGTACGCCCAAATTTGGCTCAATGACCCTCCCCAGAAGCATAAACGCTACCCAGTCCGCGGCTATCCTACGCCTAGCTGCGGCAAGGACGTCACTAAAGGCGAGATAATCCCCGACGACGACATTCGCTCAGCATGGGAGATTGGACACATGACGTTTGGACCTTACGCCTTAGATTCATGGCGAATCTTCTGCCGAGATAAGTTGCGAGGTGTTGCGGAAGGCTGGAATGGCGAGGGTGCCCAGGAAGAGGGATTCCAGCCCGAGTGGATGCGCGTTCTACCTGAAGACAAGGAATTGAGGGCGTATCTGCGATGGATGTGGTTGAAGGAGGGCTTCGAATGGGATCCGTTTACGGGGGAGAAGGAAGTTGCGGGGGAGGAACTGATGAGGGCTGCGATGGAGGGGAGAATTGCCTGGGATGACGAGGGCGGGATGAGGGTGCTTGAGAAGGCCGTACAGTTTGAGGCTGGGCTGTCGCAGGTAGCAGGATGACGGGGGATATTTCGATCATGGCTCCCTGATCACGAGGATTTCTTGAAGAAGGATGCTTAGGTACCTTAAGGTACCTTAGTTCATGACCTAAAAGTGGTGTATAGTGTAGCTAAGGCATCCCCGTACGTAATTGTCGGATCAATTCGGATGTTGCTGATTCCATGAAGCTCGTGTCCCGGCGGTGGGTAGCACGTCCAAGAGAGATAGCAATAGTACTACCGTACCTACCTCTTTGTCAGCCTCCTGTGCACAACTTGCTATCCAGCCTAGGCGACGACGACGGCGCAGCTCGATGTGGCGTCGTCTTCGCAAAAACCCTTTTTTTGCTTTCGAGAACGCGATCTCTGGGGCGCTGGATTGCGGGCTGGATTACTGTTTTGTCCGTCCAACTGTTGGTACTACCGGTACTAAATTTGCATGTCGTATCGTGCGTGCACAGACTGACATACATACTACGTTCTATTTCTCCCATGGGATCCTTGGGTAGTTGGTTACCTAGGCTCTGGCGTGCTTACTTATCATACTTCTACAGAATACCGGTAATCCCTCCCCTCTCATCACTGGCTGCGGATCTTTTTTTTTTTTTTTTTTTTAGAATTTTGAACTTTGAACTCTTGTCCGACCCGAGGGCTGGCCGGCCCGGCTGTCGACCGTTACAGTAGTAGGTAGGTAGTAGTTGTACCGGTATCCCATGGTACAGGCGTAACTGTTATACCCTTGAGGCTAGGGTAACCAGGGGTTTAGAGTGGAAATTTAGACTTTTGAGGTACCCTCAAGGGTGTAATACTTGTTACGCCCTGTATCGTGGTACTTAGTACTTAATACTACTTACAGTAGTAATAAGTAAGTGGCAAACTTTAAAGCCCGCCTCCCCCGCCCCCTCTTTTTTTCTTTCCCCATCACGCGGTATTTATTTACTCTAAGTATAACGTTTGCAAACTGGGATGGGCTTACAGGACCACGATACTACCGGTACTGTATACCTCAATTGAACGCCAATTTTTTTTTCTTTCACTTTTTTTTTCTTTCCTCTTTTTCTTTCTTTTTTTTTAATCGGAGGATGCTTTCGCTTTCTGTATGGCTGTCGTCTACGTAGCAGATCCTATCCGGATCCTGCTCGATTTGATTAGCTGATTAGCTTTTTCGTTCCCTCTTCTTAGCCTGATCGGAGGAGCCCTCTTTTTTCTCTACGGAATCCGGAGACGTGTTGTATTCCGGAGTATTAATAGTAGATAGTTGTAGTCGTTGGCTTTCCTTCTGGAAGAAGTTCGGACGTAGGGCAGTTTTGCCTTTGGAGGTGGTTTTTGTTTGGACTGGGGTTGCTTGCTGGGCATGTTGAAGAGTGGATGGATGATGCTTCTTCTTCTCGCTTAAGGTTGTAAGTAAAGAGGCTGTTGATTGTACGGAGTGCGGAACGTTCGGAACGTACGGACCTACTATCTTCCTCCCCCCCATCCTACTTTTTGGATGTAGTATACCTAGTTGTACTACCTCTGGGATCGATCGATCTTTGAAGAAGCTTTTGCTGTTGACTGAGTGCTCTTGTCAGCCCTACGGAATTTGTAGATTTGTTTTACCTACCAAGATTAGGACGTTAATGGCTGTACTCTGTTTGTGCGGAGTAGATCCTAGTACCATACTAGGTACTACTACTAAGGCTGTAATTTGAAACTCCCAGAGCTTAAGAGTGACGTTTGGATTGGCTCAATACTCTTACGTTATGCACAGAGTACCATATAAACTAAATTTTTCTATGTTCCATAACAAGAGGGATAAGCCTAGCAACATTCTCCATTTTTGATTTATCTGTAAGGATTTAAGGGAACTCTGGATCTAAGGCGTGGTCTACACGCCAGACGGAAACCTGCAATTCTGCGATTCATCAGCCAGAAAATCTTACGTACTGATCAGAGAAGGCGGGCTGAACATATCCCAGTCCTCAATTCTCGTACCTACTACTCTGCGCCCAAAGCGTAAATAAGCTCAAGGTTTATGCCATCATCTCGAGATGCGCATCCTCCGGGAGCCCTGACAGCTCTGGTGCATTGCCGCTTCCAAGGGAACAATTTCTTGAAAATGAACTTGTCATGGGGAAAAGAGGCAGTGCCTGAAAGCTCTTTAAGTACCGCAACGTAGCCCCCCGTCGAACGAGAGTCTCTTACCCTTGAGACCCAACTCCGAGGGAAGTCGATCACTCACACTAATAATTTTAAACCTAGGCGCAACTCTTCATTCTTGAGCGTCCGACAATGAAGTTCACTCAGCTAGTGTCGCCAGCTCTGGCCTTGTGGGCCTACGCTGCTACCGCGCAACCAGTCGAGGATATTGGTGAGGCTGTAAGTCCCCCGGTGGCAGTTCTTCACTGCTCTATTCGACGTGAACGTGCTAACCTATCCAAAGTGTGAGACTGACACAGGATCCACATCAACCGCTGCGCCTGTCGAAGTAGACGTCGATGTCGCTATCATCGGTGGAGGTAGCGGTGGTATTCACGCTGCCATCCAACTGCAGGCTGCTGGTGCCAATGTCGCCGTGATCGAGAAGGAGAACCGGATCGGTGGCCGTACGTCTCTTCTCTCCGTCGCTGATTCTAGCCCCCATGCTGACAATTCGTGCCTTGCATAGACTGCAAGACCTTCTACGCACCGGTTGATGTTCCTATCAACACTGGAGTCATCATCTTCGAGAACAATACCGCTGTGATCAGCTACTTCGAGCAACTCAATGTCAACCTGACATTTACTAACCCAGTCACGGACGTGCCGGCATCAACGCCTGCAGCCCAAAACGTATGTACATATCCTCATGTATAATACTCTAGAGAGGGTTCTAGATGGGACGCCTCCCAAATCTCAGATCCCTAGAATTGCCAAGAAGTAGTGCTAATGCGCTTGAAAGTTTGACTTCTCGTTAGGCATTCCCATCCCCGCTCAGAGCGCAAATGACGCTCAAGCACAACAGGCTGCTATCGCTGCCGCTGTCCAAAGCTACACAACGAACATTCTTGCCGTCTACCCTTGGATTGACAACGGCTATCTTGTTCCCGACCCCGTGCCAGCAGACCTGCTCCTGCCGTTCGGAGAACTTGCAAAGAAGTTCTCCTTCGAGCCTCTCCTCCCTATCATCGCCCAGTTCAACTGGTTCATAGGAGACGTCGCGACCATTCCCGCCCTCTACGGTATCAAGTGCTTCGGACCGGGCTTGGTCCAAAGCTTCTTTGCCAAATTCATCATCCCAACCTCGACCGACGCTGAAGACCTGTACCGAGCTGCCGCCAATATGTTGGGAGAGAGCATCTACTACCAGTCAACCATCATGGAAGTCAAGCGAACTGTGGAGGGTGCCAGCACGAACGGTACCAGCGTGACCGTCCTCATCAACCAGCCCGGTCAACCCGCCAAGCTCATCCGGGCCAAGAAGCTGGTGGTCGCCATCCCCCCGACCATGTCGAACATTGGCACCTACGACCTGACCAGCGAAGAGACCGACATCTTCTCCAAGTTCGCAGGCATGGGCCACTGGGCTGGCGTCGTCCAAGTTCCCGGTCTGGCAAACAGCGTCCGGAACATCGGCGCCATGACCCCCTACAACACGCCCGTCATCCCCGGTGCCAACGGCATCGAACTCTCCGCCTCCCCGGGCTACTTCTCCACCTCGGTAGGATTCGAAGATACCAACTACACCTTGGCCGATGGCGAGAACGTCGTCCGCTCCGCTCTCGCCACGCTCGAGACCGTCGGCGGTGTCCCTGCTGGATCATCAGCGGCAGCCACATTCCCCTATTCTGCCGATCACGCCCCGTATAACGTGCGTGTCTCCATGGATGATATCAGCCAGGGATTCTACAAGAAGCTCCTCGCCCTCCAGGGCCAGAGAAACACTTACTGGACCGGCGCCGCGTTCGCCGCTCACAACAGTGGTCTCATCTGGAAATATAACCTCGAAACCATCGTCCCAGGCGTGATCGCCGATCTTGGCCTGTGAAGCGGGTGAAGCGTGTAAAGCGTTCGTTGCTGGACTCGGTGTATGGTTGACCCCAGTCCCGCGTCGAGATCTCTTGACTGATCAGAGGTTTCGAGGAGGATGAAAGTCGGGACTGGACTACGATCTACCCCTCGTGTCGAATCCTGAACCGGCTAGGTTGAACTAGAACCTTTTTTTTTTTTTTTTTTTCACCATCCAAGACTAGATTTATTTCAGTTGTACATCTTCTCTTCAATCTATCTTCACACCCGAGCATGACTTCCCTGGTCACCACCACACGTGTTTACTCTAGAGATCATCGTGGCGCATGAATGAATGCACGCTCCGTGCCAATATGAACCTGCAACCAACAACGAGATTCTTCTCTGTCCAGCTCAACTTAAATAATACCATGCATGTTCTTCTCACCCTACTACAGCCGAGCTTCTCCCTCGCCCTCTCCTTCATGATCAACCACGATCGACCACGATCAATCTCCTCCTCGTCCACGTCCACCTCCACCTTGGGCTTCAAATCCCCAGTTAAGACTGAAAGGATGTAAGAAGGCCCACCTAAGCGAGCCGACGATTTTACCGGTAGCTGAATGTCTAATGTCTGATTTTGCTGTTCTCGCTTAAGTGGCCAACAGCAGTTGCCTAGTACTGTGTGTAGCTCCAGCTCCAGCCGTAGCCGTAGCCATCCATCCATCCACCCACCCATCCCCCTTCCCCTAGTGATTCACATAAAAGTACAAGCAAGAGTGAAAGAAATCCGACGAGAGAACAACGCGCGCTACGCCAGGTTATCCTATCCTAACCTAGGTAGTCCAACTTCACGATCAACTAATCCATCCTCGCCGAATCGCTCGCTCGCTAAGCCGGTTGGTTATTCATTTTGATAACCGTCAACCGATTCATTTACATCTTACAAGTTTCTCGGATTTTTTTTTTTTGTTTGTGTATTCGGGATCGTGAGGGGAGGCTAGGATTGGGGTGGGGATTTCAGATGAGGGGGTCGGAAATCGAATATCGGGTGAATCGTAGAGGATTCTGGATGGATGAGATCGTTATCGCTTGTGTATATATGTGTGTGTATATGGATATATATATATAAATAGATAGATAGATCGTTCAGGTCCTTTAAAAATGACCGACTGATTGATTGACTGGGTCTGATTACTTCGTCTTACTTTCTTGTTGCTTGTTTCCTGCTTGCCCTGAATAAGAAGGCACAAGAGTAGGTAGGGCAGTAGGATCCCAAACTGTCCTTTCCGTATTCTACACCCGCTCTCATAGATCGATTGATCCATGTCCTCATCAATCTCGGGGCTTGGGGACACAGGACTTCGAGAATTAGCTGGGCTGTGGCTAGGCAGAGCCAGGATTTCAAAAAGTGGTCGTGGATCATGCCTTTTCATTCGTTCAATCTACCTATCTACCGTGGTCGTCGTGAAGTATAACCCTATCTTCAAGCCCTTCTCTTAGTCCTGTAAAGCCGCACCTCCACGCGCACGAGCGCCCAGTTCTCCTCCCTCCACCCCCGCTCACAGCTAAGTCTCGCCCATTTACTTCCTCGAGAGCTGCGAGACGTCGTACTGCGCCGCATCATGGTATAAGTCGATCAAGCACCCCGCACTCCAAGCTTGTGTCGGAGACTATCACACACATCATTAGCCATCGTCCCTCCCTACCCTCCCATCAATGAAGCGTCGACTTACCGAATCCCCGCAGAACTCTCCCCCCTTTTGCGTCAACTCCGTCAGGCCCGCCCATGGACTAGCTCTGATCGCCGCTTTGCACCCCTCCAGCCGTCGGGTAATCTGCTGGAAACTCTCCGTGCGCTCCTGGCTACTAGTCTTCCTCATGAGGTCGAACTTCAGCAGTGCCCTCAGGAAGAAACCAGTCGGCCACACCCACTCCGGACCTTGGTGGTAATTTCTACCCTTGGAAGTCGCGAAATCCGTCGAGTCTTCGGAGTTGTTGTAGTAAGGGCGGTAGTTAAGATCCGCCGGGTCGAGCGTCGCCATACCGGTCGGACCACGCAGGACTTTGTCGGCAACCGTCAACGCATGCAGTGCATGCGTCGGGTCAAACAAATCTGGGGCGACGGTCATGGCGATAGGGAAGTTTGCTCTCAGCTGGTAGTCCTCGTACTCCTTGCCAGACTTATACAAGTCCTTATAGATCCCCCTCCGGTTGACAACACCAGCGTTCACATCATACTTCTTGTCGTCCGCAGAGTCGAGAGGGACGTAATAGCATTTCTCAAAGTTCGTCTTTATGCGGCGGGCCCAGTCGCTGAAAGTGATGACTTTGAGTTCGGGAAGAGTGGTACTGACGCCGGCGTATTTGTACTTTCCTTCTGCGTGCAGCTTGGCGACCCAGGCCAGTGTGCTGTAGAGAAGACCGGCGATTTCGATTGCAGAGCCGTCGCGAGGGGTGCCAGGAACACCTTTGCTATTTGCTCGATCGGACTCGCCCATCTTATCCATCCAGGTTCCACAATTGTGCTGATTTCCGCCGAAGATAAGACCGTTGTCCCAATCGACTTTGATATCTTGCTGGAACCCTGCAGAGCTCATCTGCATATCGAGACCGGGACCAGCATTAGCTTCTTTGAATGACATACCAGTGGCGTGTCTTTGCAGTGCCTCCTGGATGATGTCTTCCAGCGTCGAGGATTTGGAATACGCGCGAGGGTCGTCAGCTTCGAAGTAGGTATCATCGTAGGGGAGGAAGCGGCGAGGAATCTTCTCCTTCAGAATGTCAAGACCACCCGGGACGATTTTCGTATAGTCTTGGATAGTTTGCAACATGAACCAAATGGCATCTCGCGCATTGTATCGAGGATTGGCACCGCTCGACAGAAGGTTAGGAACCATACCATGCTTCATCACACTGGCAAAGGCGATGATGTGCTCCTTGCAATCTGCATAACGACCAGTGCCGAGGAAGAGACCACGAGCTGAGATGAAAACGTCACGGCCCCAGCAGCGTGCCCAGGAGACTGCAAAATGAGGAAGACCAGCTGCGAGAGACGGAACTTCCTTCTTGGGGTAGAGAGATGCCGACTTGACGTATCCGGTTTGCTGGATGCTGACCATGGCAAGATCTTGCAAGAACCATTGTCCTTTTCTCACGTTGTCATTCATGAGCTCCAGACCACGATTCCAAGCTGCTGTGTATGCAGTGCGGATGACAAGACCAAAGTACCTGGGAAGCAGGAAGCTGGGCAGCTTCCGAATAGCGTCGAATCGCTCCTTAATCCATGCTGCAGGCTTTAACAAGCGGTCGTAGCCAGACTTCTTGGATATTCTCTCCAAACGTCCGTAAATGTAGTCAAGTGGCCACTTTCCGTTGCGTAGATGTTGACAAAGCGGATGTGCAAGATCATTATCCTGGATGATATTCTTCAAGACGCTCCAAAACCCCTGAAGACCAGCATACACCAGCTTCCCGTGTCCAGGAATCTCATACACACCATCTTTACCCTCACTCGAATCCAGCTCCTCTGCTTCGCAACGGTATAGCACAAAGTTGAGATCGATTAGGTCCGCATCTGCGAAGGCAGCCTTGGCACCAGATGTAACGTAGGAATCAAGGCCAGTAGAATGCTCCGCTTCTGGAATCCAAGTCTCAAAGAGTGCAATGCTGCCAGGAGGAAATTTATCACGGACCGAAATGACAGTCTCATCGGGTTTGACCTCCATCCGGATACCAGGCACGTCGATGACCTTGCTTGGGAGACCTCTCAAGAACTTCTTGTCATCCGCTACTGCCTTCTTTGCTTCATCACTCGTATCGACCTCGAGCATCCAGCTTCCAAGGTGTCGAGCCTTGGTACCGCTGAGATGAACTGGGCTAAAATTTCCGTTTCCATTCCCATAGCCTGGGAACGCGGTATGAGCAATCAGGAAGTATCCTTTTCTTGACTCGGGTTGGACACGATGAACAGTGATATATTGATCCTCGTGATGGATGTGAGTCTCCTCATAGCCATCCTTGCCCATGAGGGTGTGGATTTGGTTCAGAAGCTTCTTGATTCCCCCGATACCACCCTCGCCACCGCCAACCACAATCGGTTTATCCTCGGAAGATTCAGATGTGTACAGCCTGGTCTCGGACACGAGATCAATAAGCTTGGGGTATACTTCGTCGTATCCCATCACACTACCAGTAGCACTAGCGCACATGTTCACCAATGCAGCATTCGGCAAGGTATCGCGAGCATCTCGCTTCTGAGCTGGTACCTCGTTATCATGAGTACAGTCCATGAACAGCGCATGGACTGGAGTTTGCTTGATCCGTCGAATGACTTCGCGCTTAGCATGGCCGTTGGTCTGCCCGGCTGGTGTATTCTTCGTCTCCTGTGAGATCTCATCGACCTCGAAACTTCCGATAGGTCGACCACCGTGGCGATGAACAAGTCGGCTGAGCTCACCAGTTCCCCAAGCCTGCATGGCCTCACGGATTAACGAGCTGATTCCGAGTCGCTTGACAAACACGTAATCCATCTCCTCGGAGCCGGTGAAAAGCTCAGCAACTACAAACAGATTAGGGCGAACCCGTCTGGCTTCGTCAAGGAGATATTCAGCTACGTGGATGGGAGTAGAATGGCAGTTATCGATTCGGATACCGGTAAAGTACTTGGCCATCAGACGAGTGTATTTGGCCATATGTTCCCACAAATAAGGGCTGTCCTCTGGACCCTTGCCGTACCGCAACTTCACGCAATCGCCCCAAACGATGACTTCACGTCGAAGGTAGGACCGCGAGTTAGGACCTGCGTTATCGACCAATGCGTTGGAAGCCCAGATCCACCCGTTGTTCACGAGAGCAAGATCTTCTTGGTTATGCTTGGCTGTGACCGAGTTCTGGGGTAATCTTGTGAAGTATGGCTCAATCAGCGGATTCTTCTTGGTGATAGGACCGGCTTTTGGTCCATGATCATCGATTCTCACGTATTTAATTCTGTTGAACAACTGTTCCAAGATTTCTGCAACATCCTTGTCATATTCTTGGTAGAGAGGCAAGTTGACCTCGTCCAGAATGTGAACCAGTTTGCTTCTCACAGCTGCTCGGTCTGCCGAATTCGAATTATCTCCATGGAAGCGACCGTAAATCGCGGTTATTAATGCAGCGACGATTTTGGGGTCTGTAGCCCGTCTATACCGCTCCCCAAGCCTGTCGGTATTGAGCAAGGCCTTTGAAGTCAAGAAAAGGGCCATCTCCGCAGGTGTCGAGTTCTTGATCGTCTCCAATCCTCCAAAATCATTGCCCCCGAACCCGCCTTCTGGGAAAGAGATTTCTCCCTTTGCCCAAGATTCAACGGCAGCGTCAGCGTCTCGTTCTACATCAATGACATAGTACTGCCAGAGTTGGAGCTTCGCAATCACTTCTGACTTGATGACCTCCATTACTTTCAACAAATCGTCTACAGTCTTCAGATTAGTAGCCTCTGATGCCAATGTATCACTGAACTCCAGCAGTTTAGTGTCCAACTCCAACGCAGCACGTAGCCATGGTGCTGTCGAGACATTATATCCAACCTCGGGGTGCTCCTGGAGCCACTGGCTGTTGTTTGCAGTATGGTTCCAGACAACATCCGTCAACCCCAGCAAACCATGGTCTTTCTCCATGCTGCGAACCAATTTTTGGATATCCGCCTCTCCGTTGGGAAAGCATTCTGGATCCCAGGAAAGCTGGTCGTATATGCTGTAGGGCGAGTTAGACGATCCTCTTTGTTGCAAAGGCGTGAAGTGGATCATGTTGTAGCCCCTCTCGCTTATTCCGCGAATGTGCTTCTCCCAGTCTGTCGGGTATTTCCCCATGAATTTCGAGATCAGAGAGAAGATCGAGAGGGCAGCCAGTGGCATCTGCCTGCCCTCCAACGCGAGACTTGGAGCAACATCGATATAGAAAACATCCGTCTTTGCGGGCTCCAGGGCTTTCTGGATGGTTTCGGAGAGGTCGGGGAGAGGGGTATAGGTAGTGTAGAAGGCGAAAGACCCCGCGCCTTGGATTGAGACGGAGATCTCGATGGTCCGATTGAAGTCCGGCTCGAGCCTGGGGGCCATTAGCTCGGGAGCTCCCGCAGGTTTGACCGACTCACTTGAATTCGCGGAACTTGTTTCTTTGAAACTCGGCGCCTTCCTCTGGGATGTTGGTCCACAGACTTCCATGTCTACAGATTGAGGATGTGCCTTCGATTGCAAAGCGAAGGGTGAGAGGCGCAGAACTCTCGGGCGTCAGATAGACATAGCCACCTGGGACATCTGGACTCCCATCGTCCTTGAGAGGGAGCAAATATACATCTTCGGAAACCATTGTTGTCGGGATCATTGATTGATGAGCGGGGAGGGGGGAGGGGGTCTCTTGCAGCTTGGATGCTGCAAAAGGGGATTGAGCTGTTAGTGCAACAGAGGCACATACAACGAGCGTGGGAGTGGGAGTGGGAGTGGGAGTCGGAGAGGGAGAGAGAAGCAAGAGATGAGGAAGGAAGAAAATAGGAAGAAGGATGGATATAGGTACGGTAGGTATCACGACTCGGGGATCAACAGGTAGGGTATAGGTACGAGAAGACGGTGTGAAGATATTACGGTACTAGGGGAGGAGGTGAAGCTTAGAGCTAGAGCTACTGTACCGTCGCCTTGTAACTTGTGCAGCAGCTGCACCTGGCGAGCTTGCACGAGCTGGGTGGATGGGTGGGGTGATGGCTGACGACGTCATGAGGGGCTGGGCTCGGGTGTTGGTGAGGTGAGTTGAGTTGATTGTCTTGACACATTCCATCTCATCACATGATTCCATCAATGTGGCATGACTAGTCACGTGTCGTCTTATCTACCTATCCCACTCTGATTCTCATCCCGCCATCCCCGCACTAAACTCCTTTCGGCCTCAACGCGGGCAGTACTCTTATGCTCAGTCAACAGTCAACAAAACATGAGAAGGTCCAATATCAACATCCATGCCTATACAAAACCACACAGACTTTCTTCTCCTGTATTGTCCTTTCTTCTCCTTCACCCCCGTCTTCCCTTCATTCGCAGCCCGCATATGCTCATTCTTCGATTCGCAGCAGCTCAAGCCAATCAAGCTTCTAGACGGACACCGCAACCTTCCAAACAGCTTCAACTCCTTCACCTTCACCTTCACCTTCACCACCACCCCAAATCCCCCCACCACCCCCAACGAGCAGCCATGGCCACCCTCGGCGCACACTCAAAGAAGCACAAGGTCACCGTCGTAGGATCTGGTAATTGGTACTGTACACAATCATCCACGCTGCGACCTGGCACCCTTCTAACCTGCGAAGGGGCTCCACAATCGCCAAAATCGTCGCCGAAAACACCAGAGCGCATCCGGACCTCTTCCAGACAGATGTACAGATGTGGGTGTTCGAAGAGGAGGTGACTATCGCCAAAGACTCCAAACACTACGACCTCTCCAAGGGCGATACTCCGCAAAAGCTCACTGAGATAATCAATACCTTCCACGAAAACGTCAAGTATCTCCCTAACATCACCCTCCCATCCAACATCATCGCCAACCCTTCCCTCGTCGACGCCGCGAAGGACTCCTCGATCCTGATCTTCAACCTTCCTCACCAGTTCATCGGCCGCATCTCCAAGCAGCTCGAAGGCAACATCCTACCCTTCGCCCGTGGCATCTCCTGCATCAAAGGTGTGAACGTTACTTCCTCCGAAATTTCCCTCTTTTCAGAATGGATTGGCGAGGGACTGGGTATCTACTGCGGCGCCCTCTCTGGCGCGAACATTGCCAATGAGATTGCACAAGAGAAGTGGTGTGAGACGACCATCGCATACGATCCTCCGCCTGTCGACTCGCGCGTCACGACACCCGCTGGCCCTTCGCCTTCCTCCTCGTCTATCAACCTTACCATTACGCCGGTGGATGAGCCGCACAGAGATGTGCTGGGACGGGTGAGCAAGATCAAGCTGAAGGCTGTGCCGGCCCAGTACCCACCCCTCGACCACGCCCTGTTCAGAACGCTGTTCCACAGACCATATTTCCACGTTCGCATGGTATCAGACGTAGCAGGCGTCTCTCTCGGGGGAGCATTAAAGAACATTGTTGCTCTCGCAGCCGGGTTCGTGGAAGGCAGAGGGTGGGGAGACAATGCCAAGGCCGCAGTAATGCGAGTCGGACTGTTGGAAATGGTTAAATTCGGCAAAGAGTTTTTCGGGCAGACGGTGCATGCGGGAACGTTTACAGAGGAGAGCTGTGGCGTCGCAGATATGATCACCAGTTGCAGCGGAGGCAGGAATTTCAGATGCGCCAAGATGGCTATCGAGAAGGGTATCAGTGTGGACGAGGTAGAGAAGTTGGAGCTAAATGGGCAGAAGTTGCAGGGAACCAGTACTGCAAAGGAAGTGAACAGCTTTTTAAAGTCCCAGGGACGGGAGGATGAATATCCGCTGTTCAAGGCGGTTCTCGGTACGTCCCCTCTCCCTACATAGTCCCGAAACGTGAGTACTTCCAAAGTAGACTCTAACGAGAAACAGATATTTTGGAGGGTCAGAAAACAGTTGATGATATCCCCGCCTTGTTGGCGCGCGCCGACGGTGACTAGTTAGTTTTGCGATTCTCGTAGTCCGCATGCCCTCCCGATTCTGGCAGGGTCATTCCGCCTCTGCTTCTAGTTCTGGTTTAGGTCTTTGAGACAAATACAAGCAGGCATTTGCTGAATCTCGGCAGTCTTGTTGTATCCTTTCTCATCCTATTTTATCTCCCACCATGCATAGGACTTGCATGCCTTTTGTGACTCTTTCTGAGCTGAAACGTGACGTTCTATGATTGTTGTTGTTGTTCCGCTAAGCCTCATCTCCGCTACCGATTCTTTTCTTATCGCATTTTCCAATGCTATTTCCTGATCTGCACAATAGGTTGTAATTGCACTTCGGGCCTCGGGCCTCGCTTTTCGATATTTTCTTCGACGAAAACCCCATCCTTCATTCCTGCCAAGTTTCTTCTCCTAGGCTCCGAGTTTCTGGTCCCGAGAAAGCGAAGCGCGGCGAGGAGAGAAGAGGAGAGGATGACAGCTGGTAGGTTGGTAGAAAGGGAGGCAGAGAGGGAGGTAGGTGTATCGATTGCTTCTGGTGAATGTTTCATTAGGTAGGTAGCTAAGTTTTCGTCATTGGGTACGGAGGGAGGAGGCTTTTCTTGGCTTTGTGTTTTGGGGTGTTTTTGGGTTGCGTTTCTTTTTAGTTTCTCTTGTGGATTGGGCTGTACTGGTAGGTGGGTTGGGAGAGGGGAAGGAGAAGGATGGGACGGAGGGGATTGGAGGGAGAGGCGAGGAGAGGGATTGAAGGGAGAAGGGGGAGACGAGGGGACGGAATGGGATAGAATGAGGTTTTCGGCCGACAACGATAATAACTCGATGATCAGAAGATTAGAAAATGAAGATGTCTGTTGAGATACATCCGCTTATGAACTGTTATTTTATAATTAGGGGCTTTTGTATCGTTGATAAGGGTGTGGTAAAGAAGTGATTAGACGGTGAAGAGACGGGTGTCGTCGTTCGAGATTCAAAGTTGGAAGTTGGAATTTGGAGGTTCGAAGTTGTTAGTTAGAATCGAATCTTATATTTCGATGTGGAAATGTCTATTCCTTTTCCTTTCTTTTTCTCTCAGGCCCCCCCCCCCCCCCCCCCCCCCCACTTTTTTTTTTTTTTTTTTTTTGAGAAATCGGGAGCGTAGAAGCTGAGTAGCTGAGCGGGGGTTACATTTCTATATCCAGCGTTTCGAGGAAAGAAACACAACCGGAGGAGGGCAGACATTATCGCGGACTAGAATGCCGAGGGTAGCGTAGCTAGGAAATAGGCGTCCTATTGAGGTTTTGGGGATTTCTGGGGAGGAATCGGAGGGATAAGTGTTCTAGATAAAGGACCGTGAACCTTAAATCTTTTGAATACATACAGAGGTATGAAAGCCTCGATGCCACGAGTATGCTGAGGAAACTTGCAGTTGTAAAAGAATTCTCCGTGTCTGGCCTGCCTTACTGACACGATTACCCACTTGGTTTACCCATGTCAACGAATCTGAAGTTGGAATAGAATTTATGAGCCTATTTTCTCAAAACTTTTATCCCAAGGGGCACACTACACCCTCTTCATTTGTGAATCTGGCTGTAACGAACTGATTTGAGTGAAGTACTTGACTGCGAGCGGACGAAGCCGTGCCAGGAAGGAGATGGAGGTGGCTGCTGCCATTGGCGACAGAGCCAGCAGCATGAAAAAAACTGCTTATCGAGGACTTCTGATTTGGGAGCTGATGTAATTTTCAAAGTGGCGGCTAGTAGTTGGGCAGGTATGAATGCAGCAGGTTTGTTCAGTTTTCCTAGGGAGAAGAGTTATCGAAAGACTTACTATATAATTGGCCACTATTTTCGCAGGAGTTACGGTGAGCCGACCTCTAAGACCGTTTCTGATCTCCAAAAATTGACGTTGTCTTCGGTCTTGCGGTTCCACCACATTAGAGTATCCGGAAAAAGATGAGACCAATGAAAAATGAATAGTTGGAATAAGGAAATATATGCATCATCATACTTCAGCGAGTCTGAGAACACAAGTCCCTGTACGCGACCAAATTCAAGAATTGGTGTTAAGGCCAGAATGCGGACCACGCCACTAACATGGAGCAGCGACCTTGATACCCGCGAAGAAAAAAATCCACTATATTTCAAAGTTTTCACTCTTCTCCAATGTCTATTTGCAAGCCGGTGAGCCTTCAATGGGCGGGAAAATTAAATAATATGTCCCAGTAAACAACAACATTCGCTTAAAAAGTGGGGCCGGACGACTCACAGTTGACTCACCTTGTGGCCTGCAAAAATGAATCAGGGAGTAATTCGGTTACCTAAAATTAAAATGAAAAGTCATCCAAAAGCCTATTTAGTCCTAGATTAGTTCTCAAACTTCTACCAGGGAAGTAGAAGGGCCCGAAACTCCCAAGTGACATTCGCCAGATCGATCAACAAAACAACCCGAGGCCGATCTCGCAACGCCAGACTCAAACACCGCTTTCAACGTACTTGATCTCACCAAGAGCCTATATTTTTCAAGGTGATGGAAATATGAAGCTCTAGCTCGGTCATGGGCCCCGGCGGATGGGAGCACAGTGGTGACGCCCTCCCTGGGTGGGAGTAGACGATGAAGCTGCAGGTCACCGCTATTCGGAAGTATATGAAATCGCGGAGACCACAACGTCGAGGACTGTTTTGGGGGCTCTAAGCGCCAGTCTCAAATCGTCATTCGCTCGGAATCGATCACTCCATTGCTCGATCTGTGTAAGAGTCACATTGATCGAGGGCGACCATTCAGCCGTCAGCGGTGGTACTCGGAGTCGCACATTAGAAAGTCTCCTGGGGAGACGCGAACCGATCAATGATGCCCGGAAACTTTCCCTGGAAAGTCTTAAATTATAACTGTTGCCGGACGCCGAGGATCATTCATCGATGATGGAGATTTGTTGCTCCTCGGTTGTCAGCGGGAGCGACCGACAGTACCGACGTATTGAAGTTTCTGTACTCTGCGACGGAGAAATTAACTTCAGATCTGGATAAATTGAGCCATGGTTGCAAGAAAGAGTCGAGTTTAACAACTACTTACCTCCAGGTAACAACTGGTCAAGACGGGGTCAGAACTCAGGACGGGTTCGATTTGGCATGGAATACTAAAATATCCCATCCGTTGCTTATTTTTCTTCAAGCCATTCGGTCATCGATAGCGACCAGTCCTGGTTCAGAGAAAAGGAGAAATATCAGGAGAGTGGGGGTTGGGGGGATGAACAAAAAGAGATGACCACCAGGCTCTTGCGATGGACGCGTTACCGACGCGTGTTTCTTGGGCGATCCAAAATGAGGGCCAAAAAAAAGTCAGGGAAACAAAAAGAAAGGCGCCCGCGCTCCTGCAAATGAGGTGTTAGCAAGCCCGTCCAAGTCAGAAATGCTGAAGTCCGATTTACTGCAGGGTCGGTATTCCACTATACCACAGCGGGGGTCACCTGATAGATGCAAAGTTGGTGGGTAGATGGATATTTACATTCACCAAAAATAACTTCCCGCACCCAAGAAATCTTCGGTCAAGGTACCATCGGTCTTAACTCACCACTAGTAGAATATATACAAACACCACTATAATATTCAATGGAAAATAGTTTTGCGCAGCGCCAGTTCACCACTTCTCCGTCCCTTCGCCTGTCCTGCAGCAGCAATACGGTCGCGAGTTACTCTGAGGATTAGAGAGCGGAGGAGGGGGAAGTTCTCGATTAAAAAAGAGTGATTCTTGAGGGGTATCTCTTCTTGGACAGTATGCAGCTATCAGCTAGTCTTATTTGAATTCTTTCTCCAGGGTAGTCAATGATAGTAAACAATCACTAGTCATTAACCGAGCCAAGCCGGATAATTATTGATACGTGATGCGGCTCACAAAAGGCAAATCCAATATCAACGACCATCCTTTCCTCCTCACGACATCGGCCCAGGTCAATCACAATGGCCAGCTTTCGGACACCAGCTATACGCCATGTTGTGTCTGGTGCAGCTCCTTATCTGCGAGCAACACAACGGCGATGGGCACAGGTTCACGATATCCGGTTCTTGGCCACTCAGCAGTCAGACGGGGTGCTAGAGAAATACAAGGACAAGCTCGCAGAGAAGGCAAAAGAGTAAGAAAATGTATCCTCCATGCAAGAATTCCATGCTAATGTTCTGCCTTCAACAGAGAAGGATTACGGGATATCAATGAGTTGAAAGAAGTCTACAAAGACAAAATCAATCATCTCAAGAAAAAAGCCACCTTATCCATTCCCCTCGGCCCTGGACCACCTCCACAGCCATCCACAACCGATTCGCCATTCCCACCGCCACCTGCTGCCCCGCATACACCCACAGAGAAGCTTCCATCAGCTAAACCTGGAATAGAGACTCTTTCTTCATTCCTGGACCTGGAGAAAACCCGCGCGATGCCCCGTAAAGAGCTTGAAGCTATCTGGCGCCTGCGTCATGTCAACAATCCACAGTCACTATGCGCTGTCATCCCAACAGATGTCTACAACGTATTACAAGCAACCGCGAAAAAGTTTCCACATTTCATACTGCCCCTCCCCAAAGAAGGGCAAGGTGCCGAAATCCACATCCTGCAATGGACATTCCCAGCAGAGAACATAGTGACGGTACTCTTTACCCATCTTGCTGAATATAAATTGAGAGGAGAGTACAGCGAACCACATACAACGATTACACACCATTTGGAACTGTCACAGGATAAGGGTGTAGTATTGCTGCAAGGACAGGTTGTGGAGGGGCGGGGCGTGAGCGTAGATGAGGCCAAATGGTTGGTTATGTGTCTACAGAAGTTTTATGGGGTCCATGGAGAGAAGAGCGAGCGGAGGCGACTGTTAGAGCTGTTTGGTAAGGGAGATCCTGCCTTTAAGGTGGAGGACTTGCTGGAAGAAGCCGAGAAAGTTATTTGAGTTTATGAACTCGTACTTGGGCCAAACGGCCACGCGCGAGCTCACCTGAAAGACAGGTGTAATCGAATGGTTATATGGGATGTGGAAGCCTTGGCCATCAGCAATTGTAATATCAAACTTCGGAAGATGTAGATGAGAAGACATGAAAGTCAAGGTCGGCGTTTGGGACATGATGTATATTCTGAAAGATAGATGAACTCTTTCCCCCAGGCCTGACGGCTGTTCTCGCTCAGTTCGAGGCGTGAGAATGCTCTCGCTCTAGGTTTTGGCTTAGAGCGTTAGAGCTTTGGCAATTCAGAGTGCAGAGGAGTTGTCATGGCATTTGATCCCTTGTGCGAATGCTTGGTATGAGCAGGATCAAAAATCAGTTTTATTCTTCGTCTTATCAGGAATTCCACGGTCCTTATTGCTCTGTTGTAACATTTGCAAAATGATACATTGGATCCGAGTTGCGGCAGTTGACGATCTTGGACCCTGAGTGCCTGGGATCATGAAGTCGTCATTTTGGCAGTATATCCCAGCATCCAAAGAGCTTTTACGAGTTGCGTTTTAGTTTCGTGTGCATTGGTATTTGGCTCTTGCACGCAGTCTCGATGCTGGGACGATGCGTTCAGCATGCCGTGGGTCTGGTGGCCCTTCCGGAATAGCTTGATGACCGTTGTGCAACGACATCAAAACTACGGATTCGGCGAGCATTGTCCCATAAACCATCAAACAGAAGTGAATTGGTATATGGCAATGCTCGGTATCTTGATCAAATAGTGGGTCCGCGCTAGCTTCTGTTTACCAACACATCGCGTAAAAAAGGGTGAATATCGCAAAGACTTCAAAGCTGAACTGCTAACTCGTTGAATCGCAACAAGATCGAGCCACCGCACCATTCGATTTCGCTAAGTAGAAATTTTCTTTTCCTCTCATCCTATTTCCTCGCACATCAACTTCAACCCGAGGAAACGAACCCACCAACTCCAATCTCGCAACCCGCAATATCTGCAGCTCCAGTATGCAAGATGTCGCAGTGGCAGGCAGACCGTGACCGTAATACTTACGGCCTTGCTTCCAACCCCCAGGATCAACCAAACAAGCGCCCTCGCCTCGAAAACGAACCCGCTCCGGCCATTATCGCTGAAGGCGCCGAGCATACCTCCATTGCAAAACCCACCCCAGCTACAGCTCCTATTCATAAGATGCCCAACTTGCATGCTCTCTATCACCCCTATGGCCCTGCTCCCGAGGGCAAGGCACAACAAGTGGAGCGCGTCGAAGTTGAGGCCACCGCGACCTTCATCGGCGAACACTCTAACCCAACCCGCTCCTATCTCACCCCAATTCCGCTTCCAGCAGGCAAGTTGTCTCGGTGGCAAGCTGTACGCACCAAGAGCGCCGATGATCTTATTTTCGACCGCAAGACCAGACAAAGACGCGTCGATGTAACAACCGTAACTTTGATCTCCGAAGCCTCCGGGAACAGCGGCAGCGCGCTCGGTATTGAAATGGATGGAGGTTTGAAGAAGCCAACCTGGAAGTGCTTGACCTGGCCCCTCGACGAACTCGACGACCCCGCCGAGGACGAGGCAGCAAATGAGGCAGAGGTCGAACACCACGGCCCCGAAAGCAACTTTTCGATTCCCGTTCCCATTAATTCTCCACAAGCTCTCCGTAGCCGCCTGGCCAAGAAGTTTGTGTTCAACACCTCCGAGTTAAAGATGATGTTACGATTCATGAGAATTCACCGCACCAGCAAGGTCACCGGCCACAAGGAAGACTTCGCTGAGGTATGTAATGAAGGCATTCTCTATTTCATGATCTGAGTGTTTCGAAACGATTGGGGCATTTCATCCTCGTCCAAGAACCTTCGTGAACGGGAAACTGCTGACTAGCCCGGGCTATACAGCTGCTTCAACATCTTGGTTACTCAAACAGTAATCTCGAGGCGAAAGAGTGTATCCAATTGAGAACAAAGACACAAAATAAGATACGCAGCCTCGAATCATCTCTCAGAAAGTCGGGAGCTATCGAGAGCGGGTACGAGAACGCACCTCTGCACTTTGCGGAGTGGACGATCATATGGCAGAAGCCAGGCTGGGATGGCTCGATCTCTAAGCCCTCCCAGGCAGATTATATGAAGGCTATGAACATTAACGCTGGAGCTGTTGGTGTTACTGCTGGTGCGAGCGGCTCAAAACCGGGGGGTGTTTACGATGGAATGGACCTGTTTGTGGTCGAAGAGCCAGAGTTCTCAGATGAGCCAGCAATGGGCGCCAATCAGTCTGCTGAGGATGGAGGATATGTTGGAGGCTCAGGCGGCGCAGATCCTAACAAGTGGTAGTATGCTCACGGGCCTGCTTAAACTATTCTTTGCCCGGAAGCACACTGACTCGAAAATTTGCAGTAACCGGGAACTCATCCAAGAAACCATCGACAGCAGCGACTGGAACTATCGCGTCGTAGCGGCTCAAAACCTCGGTCTCAACCTCTCGGATCATGCCGTCCTCGCAAATGATCCTTTCCCAGGCTTCGAGTACTCTGGCCCCATCGTCGAAACCCCCGTTATGCCTGCCGCTACCCATGCTGTCAGAGCCCCAGCTACACCCAAGAATCTTGACCAAGTCATCACCCTCGATGTCTCACCCACCGCCAGCTCGAGCGCCTCCGCCAACAAATCTCACTCACTCGGTGATGTCGACTCCCACTCTGACGAGGACGTCGCCCGATATGCCATCGTCGCCGAGCCAGCCAGAGTCCCAGATGAGAATCTCTATGATGCGGAGTCTGACACCGAAATCTTGGATGACCACTCGATGGTGGGCAGCCAACAAACCTGCGGCTCGGAGAGCACGACTGAAGCCACCGCCAGTAAGTCGTTTTCCATTCCTTATTTTAGAGTTCTATTGCACTTCGCCGACACGTGCGTGTCTCGGACTTTGACTCGAAGCACGCCTGAGAGATTTCATTCAGTCTCAAAGATTGTTGAGAAATTATACTAACGTCCCATATCTTGCAGGCCCGCCTGCTTGTCCGACCACTCCCGTCCGCCAGGCTAGTCGCCAAAACATCGAACCGGCGACTCCCTTCAGCAACCGCCTGTCTGCTGCCACGCCTCATACACCTGGAAGCGCTATCATGGCAGTCTGGTCTCCTAAGGACGACTAGAATCTTGCGTCACATCACAGCTGCGGAGGAATTTGTACTGGAGCTTGGATTTTCTTCTGGCGTTTGGTATTCTCCGATGATGCGGCCCGAGATGTGTCTTCATTTCCCTCTACGATTGAAGATACTGGATCCAATGTACTTTAGGATCTCTTTCCATTAATCGCAAGGCTAATTTTTGACTTTGGGTCAATGTAACTTTTACAACGGGGGATGTTAGGATCAGCCTACTGTCCCCGCTTCCATAAGCAAAGGAATAAGTTTTCCAAATGCACCACTAAAGTTGAGAATCAGATTAAGTCTCTTTGATGTACTTTTCCTTGCGTAATGCTCATAAATCTGTCATGGAAGCCCCTTGCTTCATCCGCGATGCTGAGACTGAGTTACAAAGTGCCCATGTGGTAGAACTGAACTTCCTCGAATCTATTTGCTTGATTATGCCTCCCGCCCGGCCTCATCCAGTCGTCGTTCTTCTAAACTTTTTCCAAGTCAAGGTGGCATGTGCTATTCTTGAGATGACTGTGGAAGAAACATCGTCCCAATCCCCCTTCATCGGTCCGCTTTAGAATATTCAATACTCTCAGCTTTCCTTCACGGAACATCTGCACATATTTCCATTCATATTCCAGATAATCCGATCCGAAGTCGGGGTGTCGTTGTACCACCTCTCCTAAGGCTTTGCCCTGGTCCTGGTGCGTAACGTTGATAGATACACCCTTTGCCCTCCAATTGACCATGAGCAGACACATCAGAACACAGTAGATCCGCAGTTTGCTCTTTTCGCTGGTGTTCTGGTACGCGAATGCGATCATGGGGAGGACTGGGAATCGAGTCTGTTCTCGTTGCACGTCCTGTATCATATCCATGACTCGATTGGCAAGATAGTCGAAACATATTTTGGAAGCAAAGGCGAATTGTTGGAACAAGACGACGTTGATGAAGGCGCGTGTGCCAGCCGCGGTTGCTGGATACTTGTCACTCGGAAAGGCTGGCAGGGCGTCTTGGTAGATGAACATGTTCGTGACCTCGAACACATCGGCGTCGTCTTCAGGGAGGTACATAATACCCTCGGCGGATTCCTTGAAGCCACCGTTCAAGGCCTTCGAGAAGAACTCGGATCGATCGCAGAGCAGCTTCTTGTGGAGGACGAAAGGCTTGCGCTTGGGGCCAACGTAGATTGTGACTATCTCTGTTCCCATTGCCCTGTGAGAGAGTCAGCAGATTACCAAAAATAGAAGTGGGCTCAAAAAATATGGAAAGGAACTTACTCGGCACTCAATTGAAATACTTTAGATGTCATTTCGTCATGAATTCGATGATCTGGACCGGAACGGAGTAATTGCCGAGCTGACTTTTGGTGGTAATTAATGAGGGGTGCAAAGAACGACGTAGGCGCAAGTATCGAGGAGTAAACTTATTGGTATCACAGGGTGTATGTGAAGCAAGTTAAATACGTATTCAGTCTGAGTGTGTGTATTCAGTTGATTTTGCATACCGTTGATTAAGTGGAGTTGAAGCTACTTGAGGTATAAACGGAAAAGCAAACGGAGCAGTCAAGTGGCCTGACTGACTTGATTAAATTGACTGACATGACTGAAATATTCCTTGCTTGACCGCTACTCTCGCCTTAGCCTTATTAGTTACCAAAGTTGCTAAGGTTTCAGAACGAACTGAAGTCTCAGTTCCAACAAAACTAACGGGCCCGAACATCAAGAAAAATCTTGGCTGCAAAGTCTTCAAGATCTTCTCTTATGATTCTGAATGCGAAATTGTGCAATTATTTCTAACAAAAATCAATTTTCGTAGTATAAAAAGGTCTTGTAAATCGAGTTAAAGTTAAAATCAAAGTCAAGTTGATATTGCTATTATTATTATATTTATTTGCGTCAAAAAGTTAGCAAGCCGAGCTTATCGCATTAAGACCTTTTATAAGGTATAAGTGATAGATAGTCGGCTTTAAAGTCAAGCTGTTCTTTCAAAAATTCCGCATACTAGCTGATAAACCTCTCTTTAACGTTTCTAAACTAATAGCAAACTATTATAATATCGTACTTTCGCAACTTTCTGTTCTTATATATATTGATATAATATCTTTTTAGCTCGAGAATAATAAGTCTTATCTCGAACTCGCGCGATACGTCTTGCATTTTATCGGTAATCCTCTTTTATAACTCGTTTATGCAAAGCTTCTTAGCTAAGAAATAAAACGAATACAAGATATTGTAATAATCAATGGCACCGTCCTGGAACCCTGGAAACGTCTCGCTTGGAAAGTGCGGAAAGCGGTCCTGGTAAAGGAAGACCATCAGAGTCTCGAAAGCTGAAATATGTTCTTCGGGCATATACATGACTCCATTTGATTGCTGGAGGTTGCCTTTGAAAGCCTTCTTGAAGAATTCAGACTTGGCGCAGATCGATTCCTTGTAGATACTAAACAGTTTTTTCTCCAGTCCAACGTAGATCTTGACAATCTCAGTCCCAGGAATCCTATGCTAGCAGCCAGAAAAGAATTCTAGAATGAAGGTGAAGTTCGCGACGGATGCTTACTTGGAATCAAGACCGCAATCCTTTGTGATTACCATGATGTATTCCACCTTCGGGGGATGGAGAGTCGACTGTTGAAATCCAGATTAAGAGAGAGATTCACGTAGGCAAGTCTGCTCCGCGTCTTCTTTACCTCGCGCTGTACGAGACAAAGAGGTCATGTGTGTCGTTGCTGCGTCGGGCTGTGATGAAGAAGAAGTACAGGAACGGCAGGTGTGAAAGTCGAAAGAGTCTAGGCTAGATAGCGCGCGCTCACCCGACGCTAGTATGAAATTGATTGATTGGGTAGTCATATTTAGCGCTAATGTGAAGTTCACAACATGGATCAGATAATGAAAATGCTGCTACAGCATCGCCATAGGATTATTTTGTCTGAGAATAGCAAAGATGATCTTTTGCCATGTAACATATATAAGGAAGTTATCTATATTCTTGGCGCCGACGGAGGGTCGGCCCAAAGCTCCTGGGCTCTTGCAGCGAGCCTATAAGACCGGAAAGTAAAAAAAAAAACATCTGAGAATATGGTTATAGAGACTTTCACGGACGAATCTAAGGTTTCAAAAGCACATAAACAGCGGAAGAAAACAAGGATCTGCTTTTATTCGGAATGAATAGAGACGAAAAAGGGCACCTCAGTGTTGCTCCAAACTCTCAAATCCTTAAAAGCTCACTCTAAGAGCCGCGTAGCCACCAATCTCGAGTATTTGACAGAGGATGCCTAGACAGAGGCTCGAACCTCAATTCAACCTCGCAGAATATGGCACCGGACGAGGATATTCAGGCTGGACGCCAGAGATGGCAGATGGGTTCTCCAGCCGCATCCTTAGCACCAGTATGGACGTGGAATCGGCATGGCGTGACCCCGTCAAACCGCGTCAGGTAGTCGCTTCCTCCTGCTCTCACACACTCCATGCAATTCTCCTTGTATCTGCAGTGGCGAACTCGGGGGTCCTGGTGTGGGATATAAGCACGGAACGCATCCAAGAAGTCCACCAGAAAGTCGTTGTACTTTGCGAAAAAGGCAGGCTAAGAAAATGTCAGCGTTCTTGAGACTAAGATACGGCCACTGATTTATAGAATGGCTCTAAGCATTTGCCTAGAGATATAACCCCTTGCCTGCATCTTCTATCACAAAGTTACTGGAGAAGGGCAAAAGTACTTACAATAGAACCGTTTTGAACAAAAGCTTCGCTGCGAAGAAAGTAAACCAGGGAGGCGGCGCAGAACTTTCGCATCATTGAGCCAGGAGCACTGTGCAGGCAGACACCTTCAGTAAGAATCAATTCTGGGAACTTCTGTATCATGTAGAAGCCATCTTGAATATTATCCATGACCTTATCACGAACTGTAGCACTCAAGTGGTATTTCTCGATGAATACGTAGAAACGCACGAGTATGACAAGAAGTGTAGCTTGGAAGGTGACTGGGGCATCATGTGGGATGGCTAAATCTATCAGCATCCGTATCTCTGAAGATCAATAGTATCTACTCACCTGGGATTTCCTCGGAGTATATGTAGTTGATAAAGAGCTTGAGGGCGTCAGGATCCTCATTATTCAGCATCACTGTGTCATAGCCTGGCCCAATATCTTGGCATAAGGCGTCGTACATCCCACCGCACTCTCGAAGAAGGTTCTTGTGGATAGTATAAGTCTTTCTACGGTAGTCTCTGCCGACGACCAAGGTGACAACTTCGGAGCCCATGCGGCTTTGCGACAGATTAGTTAAATGCTTGCCATTGTATTGAATAAGAACACTTACTCGCAAATGCTTAATTTTTGCGGATCAGAAGCGATGACCAAAGCAGTGCTGGGGCCTATGCTAGCTGCTTCATTGACACTATTGGCAGGATTGTTAACCGGGTGTGCAGCAGTGATAGCTCGTCCATTGATGCCATGCTCGACACCTTTGTTAATAGGGTTGTTAGCCGGCTGTTTCAAGACATCCCAATCATGATTATCGCCATCGTCCATCTTTTGCGGCGTCGGTGGAGAGATGCCAATGCCTTGATGAGGATGTTTTGCGGGCTGGATCATCTGCGTCAGTGTATATTCCCTGAAGTTTCCGGACCACGTTACTTACATCCATCTTCGAATCCTTGTTTGCTGCTGTAGATGTGCTGCGTGATGTTTTCCTGAAGTTGAGCAGGCGAAGGTCTAGGTTAATATAATGAAAAGTGCGCTAGAACACGTGACCGACATTTGACAGTTGTGCTCCCAAATTCATTGGAAATATCGAACCATGGTACGAAAAGGCTTTAGTATTATCTCAATTTTTTCTTCTAAGATTACTCGCCGCTTTAGACTCCGATTAGATACAGGAGCACTAGATCTCTACACATGATATCAAACACCTTTCGAACCCTTTCTTTGTCTCTACAAAGGCTTCTCACCTACATAGAGCCAGCGCCAAAAAATCCGGCGGAATCAGGCTTCTAGTTATTTGGGTGCTTGATCTCATACGCCAGCAAGCCAATCCAAGGAAGGCCGAGCAGTTCACGTCTAGAACCATGATTCGATTGAGCACGCCGACCAAAAGCTTACCAAGAGCATGGCGGCGACAAAGGTCCTTAGAGAGTATGGTTCTCTCAAAATTTTGCTGATTATCTTTGTGCGAATGTTACTGCAGCGTGATAGGAGAGGAAACCGTCATCATCACAGTTGGCAGTCACAAACGCAAGAATTTTATCGTCCACAAGCAGCTTCTGTGCGATACGTCCGAATTATTTGCCAGAGCATTCAAGGGTGGCTTTCAAGAGCGCAGTCGCTCAGCAGCCGCCGGACGCGCTTGGGGCAGATGTGCAACGCAGACGGGGAGACGGAGGACGGGCGCGGGCGGGGTCGTCACGGGTCGCGGGACATGGAATGTTAGGTATGGCAGGAATAAAATCGCTCTTTCCTAATCCAGAAAATCCTACACGGCTGACCCATGATGCCTTCAGACGACCACCCTGATGCATTTGCATGGTTTGTGACTTGGCTATACCGCTCTGAAGTTCCCGAGGGGAAGACCGTGTCTTACCAGCGGATCCTCTACAATCTTTATGTTCTTGGAGAGAAGCTTCTGCTCAACGAGCTGCCCAATAAAACAATGGATCGAATCAGGGAGAATCATGCTGCTACACACAAGGTATCAGGAGCCTCCAGCCGCCACTCGGAATATGTTGGAATGTTATACGACAACACCCTGGAGGATTCCCCAATTCGGAAGTTCATTGTTCAGATGATGGCCTATGATTACTTCAACTCATTAGTCGCATCTGGAAGTGCCGGTCTAATTGGTGGAGATGCTCTAAGAGTTTGTGGGAGATTACAAGGGAGTATGGAGATCTCTTTGAGGACTTCTTTGCTTATGTTTTGACTTCTTCGATGGTCAAGTATCCCCTAAACCCGGCATTTCAATTATCCTTCACTTTCGATAATTGTCGCTTTCATCGACACGGGAGGTATGCGATATCCCGGCGAATTTCTCTCTGATTGTCAACATATAGCTTCTTGGTCAGCAAATGCTAATTGCTCTCTTCTTCACCTTAATAGCGGTGAAATCTGCTACTTGAGAACGACACACTTAAATCAATTAGCGACATCTGCAACTCCATCGAATTCTTTGGCCTCGTCCCAGCATCTAGGAGCTGTACCAACCAGCCAGTTTCTTTTTGTATTTGGCCGCAACTAGATAGGGGCTCAGACATAATAGCATATTCGCGGTAGATATGCGGTGGGTTTTCAGGGGATTACATAGGAAGCTGCCGCCACACAAAATGTTGGAATCGCCTTGGCTGGATTCGACTACATTCACTCAGGTAGGTACAGAGACATCAAGGATGGAGAATTCGCTTTTACGGGTACCGGGGCAGTGATGTTTAGCTGCAAAGCATGGTCTGGGTCTTTGCCAGAGGGTTTGTGTTGGAACCTTCTGAAATCTCATGAGGCAGTATGATTGTACGATAAAAATGACCTACTAAGGTCAGATCATACAGCATTCTGTTTGCAATTCTGTTTGTGCCTATGCTAACTATTCACGTAGCTTGGTTTCCCTCCTTCTTAGAAGCATGTACAAACCGACAACTCAAAGAATACTTATTCAATTGCAACACCCCCCTCTTCCCCCTGTGATACCAACAGTTTGAGACTAGCTACATAGCAAAAAAAAATACTTGCTTTGCCCTTTATTTTCACACCTTCGAGAAGAACATGCTAACAGAGAATTTGGCAATCATGGATATTTGGAAGCTAATTTATGCCAACAAGGCACTCAAAACCAACTTATCAAACCATTGAGGTTTGTTTTTGCAGACTCAATATGACGCAGACTCAAAGGCTACCGTCCGCTCAGTTCCATAGCATTGAGAATAATTGTTAAAAAAAGGACAGCCAACACAGCCTAAAAAAGCATATCGAGCGAGGCCCAAAATTTGATAGTAGCAAAATGACTTTCTCGGCATACATTTCAATCGCCCCCAAGCAATTTCCTGAAGACTAGCTCCGCTTCCTTCACCCAATGGCCTTTCCTTTTCCAAGGAGCCAGGAGCAGGCAGGCTACTCTCCCTCGAAGGTCGACCACCACACCACCTCTCGCTCACGGCATCAGCCTGTTCGACCCTCAGAAGCATCGAGTCCGGCGCCAGATTGTCTCTAGTCAAGATCCTAGAGATATTGGCCGAGTATACGCAAGTCCTTCCCGCACTCTGTTTTTGTCTGATGACGCAGCTGACCGTATTCAAGCATGGTCGGCACAGAAATCGTTACCATACATACACGTAGGCCAGGATCGCAAAGAACACGTCGTCCACAAGAAGGTGATCTGCAAAAAGGTCGCTTTCTTCCGCAAGGCTTTCATGGGAAACTTCAAGGAGAGGGATGGAAATATGGACTTGCCGGACGACGAGCCAGCTATCTCCACGTCATTTCTGGGATATATGATGGCTTGCTGGATAGCACAACAATCCCAATGTATCTGAAGCCAGCCAATAGGAACCTCAGAATGCATTGCATGAAAAATAAGGAAGGAACTTACAAAATCACCTCCTGGACTTTGTACATTCTTCTCTTTCCTATATAGCGCTTCTGTTCATTTATCCGACAACGCCAAGGCCAAAAATAGTCTATTTCGAGAAGACGATTGTATTCTTTTCGGGCGTGAAAGAATATCAATTTCAATTCACTGCTAAAGTTATGCCGGCCTTACTTCGGGAACAGAATCAAAAGTAATAATGTAAATATTGAATCCCTGTTAAGGCCGTATAAGCGAAGAGGCTAGAAAGACTTTGAAGACAGACTTTGTTTTCAAAACCACCGCTTTCGACTCGTCAACACCACAAACCTATTTGCACGACCTTCGAAGCAGCAAATTACTGATCGCGCTCCATCATATAGAAGAATTGAGTCGCGACAAAAGTCATCCTTGGATTCCGAACAACCGCAGTCCGAACAACCGCAGCACAAGCGCAATGGGTCCAACGCCGGCGCCTCTCGGCGAGTACGTTTCCCTTTATCTCCCTCTATCTCCGTTCTCAGTTTCGTAGCTGATAGTCTCCAAGCCTGGGTACTGAACTCGTGCATATCTACGTTGGCAAGAAACGTAAACATTACGCTGTTCATAAGAAACTGATTTGCGAGAAGTCGGAATACTTCAACGCGGTGTTCACGGGTAGCTTCAGAGAAAATGACGGAGAGATGTCTCTGGAGGAAGTAAATGCGGAAGTTTTGCGGCTGTTCGTCGATTGGCTTTACAGTTCTCGAGTTTCGCAGCAAGACACCGCAGAGCACCTTCTCAACCTCTTCAACCTCTACATCTTTGCGGGGAAGATCTGTGATAGCAATCTCTCGAACCGAACGATGGATGCTATCAGGCAGATCTTCTATCGCTGTAGAGATGCACGAACCACGCCCGAGCTTGCTCTCCACATACAGCCAGACAGCGGAGGGTTGCCCCCTTCGAAAATTCTGCATCCATCACCTTGCCTGGTCGATCTTCCTGGACTATGATAATTTCACCGACGAAAACCAAATTTCGATCCCCGGTGGCAAACGCTTGAGGGAATTCATCAAACAGCTCTGCAAGCACGAGGACTTGATCGTGGATCGTTTTGCGTTTATCCGAGATAACCACAACAATCTTCGAGATCCGGTCCCTTTCAAGTGCCAATTCCTCATGCCAGACAGTCGCTGTGAGCATAATTTTCACCGCCACGATGGCCACGAGAAGGAGAGAAAGTGCTACCTGGAGGAGGTCTCCATTTTTGATGATTACGTGCAGTGGCCGGAGGGACATAGAATGAAGGACCTTGTGGGGGTTTTAAATGCAGACTGATGCAGGGCTAGTGGGTATTGAGATACAAGCGCAGCAGTTTAGCATATGAGACTTCGTTCAAGCCGGTCAGCTAGAATGCGCATTATACAAAGAACTTTTCCAGACACCAGCTGCGGCTACTTTACCAGACGGGGAGGAGAACAAGAAGCGCTGATAGAATTATACCTGCTTCACGGTGCTTGGCTCGGGATGAGAAATCATGCAGAGGACATTGCCTGGTCTTAAACTTCAACGCATTCGCTGCCCGAAGAGGGACCTCGTTTAACTGTACTCATTCAAACTCGGCGCTCTTCCAAGCCTGGATCTCCAGGCCCTTGAAGCGCTGTGCAACTTCCCCACCGTCAGAAATTCAAGATTCTAGCTCTCGAGTATCTGATAGCTTGACCATTCTGATTGAAGATCAAAAACTTTAAACTTTGCCCATTCCTTTTATGATATCTCCGAGTAAGGTATGATGGAGCCGAACACTTGGCGATATATCAAGAAATCTTGGACTCCTTGACAAGGATGTATAAATTATGATGAGTTCTAGTGAAGCTGGGATTCTGGAAGTTAAGGAACCCGTATATATTTACAATTTCCTCGAGGAAACTTATCTGCATACAGGCTAGCAGTGGATACTATGAGACCGGACTGCGGAAACCGTTTTGGAATTGCAGTCGTTCTATGTATCCTTTAGTAGGCCAAGAACTTTTACAAAGTGGCATTATTAGAAGAGAGAGTCAAAGAATTGAATTAGCCTAGAAGCCAGGTGTGAATTATAGACCATACATGCCCATCCTATTCGACTGACGCGGCGCTAGCGTAAGTGAGGCCAGGCCGGGTCAACGTCGGTCCGTGCTGGAGAGCGGGATACAGATTAGCGCTAGGCATATTCGCGCAGCCTCGCTCCTCTCTCTCTCGATCAACACGTCCTCCACTCCCATTCAACTCGCCGCTATGATAAAGGTCGGCGGCAGGCGGTATAAGAGAAGATAGACCAGGGTATGATATCTTTGTCACCCCCAGATGGCCTGAAGTCTGCAATTTGACGCGCCTTCCCTAATAGTCAAGCAAGAGCAGCGCACCCGCACCGAGCAGCGTATCTGCATCAGCCGAAGAAAAGAACAAAAACATAGTACATGCATCGCTTGTGCTGATATTGGAAGGGGGGCTAACAATTCTCTCTGGACTACGTCAGCGGAAGCATCGAAGACTTCTATCAACTACAAGGGTCGCTTCAAAAGAAAGCGAGTCATTACATTTCAATCTCCATGCATGCTCGACCAGCTGACACCCCGCAGCTTTAGCGACGAAGTGGTTATCATCTATGTCGGTCCCAAACGAACGCAAAAAGTTCGTCTTGCACGAGACGCTGCTTTGCAACTCGGTCGACTTCTTCAACGGCGCCTTCAACTCCTCGTTTAAGGAGGGGTGCGAAGGAGTTATGAATCTGCCAGAAGATAAACCAGCCGCATTTGCGATTTTCGTAAAATGGCTCTGTACAAGGAGAATTCCAGGCGGAAGAACCCAATCCTACTTGGACAATCTCGTCGATCTCTACATCTTCGCCGATAAGAGTGAGTGAGCTCGAGCAGCAAGCAAACCCCTTTTGTAGGGCTTAGGAGCAACACGATACCAAGAAAATGTACTAGAGAAATGCAGACCCGGCCACTCGATAGTATGCGAGGTTGCTTTGAAAGACACTATTACGGACGTCATCCAAGACATCGCAACAAAGTACAAGCTCCGCGACGATGCCTTCGTGCCTATCCTCGAAAAGCTATGGAGCATTTCCCTTCCAGAGCCCGGTCTAGTTCGTTTGGTCGCATGTATCATCGTCGACTCGTTTGTCAGGAAGTCGCATAAGGAGAAGGCCAGTTGGTCTATAGTGGGTATCAGACTCCAGGATGATAAGGTGATCTGTAACTTGACCAGGGATAACCTGGAACACCTTCAGATCATGATGAGGCTTCTTGATTATGTACTCGTCGTTCCATTCTATCCTGCTATTTCGGGCTATAGTCCATGGATGAGGCGTGAGGCGTCGAAGGGCAGCCGGTGCTTCTTTCATGTCTATAAGGACGGTCGGGACTGTAGGGCTACCTCGGCCATGAAGACGAAGAGGATTCCGCGAAGGACGTACGGAGTAGTTGCTAAAGCAGATAAGGCAATTTCACAAGACTAGAGCTCTACCATAATTGTTTTTGAACCATCTCCTCAAACACAAAAACCTTAATATCTTCATAATCCGTTAAAAATCTTTGTATCACAGCTTAACTGCCTTTCAAAAATCGTGTCAAGAGTACAAAGTCCAAAGAATACGGCGGCTGGTGACAGTTAGCCGTACTCTCCTACAGAGTCGCCTGGTAGATGCGCAGACCCGGTAGAGATCTACCGTTACAGCCCCCCCACGTTAGCAGATCAATAATTCATCTAATCAATGAGATCTCTCACAGCTTGCTATCCACGCCTATCAGCTCGCCTCGCCTCGTCAACGAAAGAAAGAGGGAAAAAAAAAAAGGAGTAGAAGAAGGGAGGCGTGGAGAAGTTCCACAGCCAAACAAGCACCAGCCCGACGGGTCGGACTCGCTGCTACTGTACCTGGGGATGTCCACACCACCACCACCACCACGAGACGGGGGAAAACGCGTGCCGCCACTTCCTGATTTGGACAGGTGTGGTGAGCAAGCCGCTGTGCTCAGATGGTGCTTGACAGGTACAGTACCTACTCTGTCCCAGAATCAATTGGGAGAATCGCTTGAGCTGTTAGCGGGCAGTCGTCGAGGTGTCATTTCGGGACGCAGATTGGGTGGATCGTCGGAGCGGTTAAAGGGTAGTGCGAAGATCTCGGGCTGACGTTTCATCTTTCTGGTTGATTGGGTGGAAGAGAGATGAATTGTTCTAAGTGGGGGAAGCCACGAGAAGTGGTATAGCGGTAATATTGGGTTAAGTCTTTGACACTATACTTTGTCTGTTATGTACTACTGGCATCCGGTAACAGGTTGATCACTTGGCAACTGTGTTTCTGGGTCTGAGGTGGAAAGTTTTTGAACGAAAATTATCTTGGAACCGTTTTTTCCTCTTCGAGGCTCCTCTCAATCTCAAAATACCGTGATCAAATGGCGGAGAATGCGTCTTTTTATGCAGTTTGGACCTTCGAAAAGTATCACCCGATTCGCAGCTTCAGATTGTGGTTGGCATGAGTCACTAGGTTGAATGTTTATATTTCGTTCATGGCAAAGCATCGACACTTGCACCATTCGTCACATTCGACTGCTCGCCCGAACTGTACTTCTTTGAATCCGTCTCCTCAACCTTGCTATTCCAGCCAAAGGTATCTTTGATCTTCCCTGTCTGGATGCCTTTCAGTGTCGTAAGCAGCTTGATACAGATTGGCCCTGGCTCCTGGGAATCGGCAGCGATGTAGGAGAATGTTTCGTTTCGGGAATTACGGGTGATGGACTTGATGGGTACGAGGGCTGCTGCAGTACCAGCAGCAAGCACTTCTGAGAATTCGGGAAGCTCCTCGTATTTGATCTGTATTTGAATTAGCGTATCGTTTTTGCGGACTGTACCGTGCACCAAGACATCCAAATTGCCTATTCGGCATTGCGGGAATCGACCCCACTAAGGTTGGAGAGGATCACGTCGAAGTCTGACTTCAATTGTGACAACGAAAAGTGACCAATGTGAGCAAAGTGGCGAGCATAAAAGAGGCTTACAGAGCGAGTTTCCGTCTTCCACCCAAAACTTCTAGCAATCTCAAGACACGAGTCCGAGGTCACACTGGCAATCACACACTTGCTATCCGGAGTCACCAGCGTGATATCATCTCCAGTACCCTTGACGCCAATAAACCCACTTGTAGAAAACTCGTCAATCTCAGAGCGAGTCTTGCTGTCCAGATGCAGTGTGATGCCGTAGCCCTCTGTTCTTGCTTTGTCACTCCACCTCAACACCGGCGCATAGTTTCCTCCGACCTTGGCATTGCCTGTTCCATCCGGTGCCGCACGGTCGAAGTCCTCCAAAATCAGAGCCTTGACAGGGTGCACGCCATGATAGACACCCACTGGCAGCACGTATACGCAGAAGGTGTATTCCTCAGGAGGATTCAGACCCAATTGAGCACTAGAGCCGAAGACCAGAGGCCGGATGTACATGGCAGCGCCGGTCTCGTGCGGAGGAACGTAGGCAGCATTGAGGGAAACAGCCGCATGTACACATTCGGAGAAAACAGATTCAGGTGCGGGAGGGATCGATACTACTGTGGCAGAGTGGGCAAAACGAGAGGCGTTGCGGGTTGGGCGAAAAATGGTGATTTCGTTGGTAGGAGAGCGGAAAGCTTTCATGCCTTCGTAACATTGCTGGCCGTAATTCAGGGCTGGTGACATGCCATGGAGGCGGAGGAAGGGGTCAGTGACGAACTGAGGTTTGGACCATACGCCCGTCTTGACGCTGAAATGGGACTCGATATGGCCATTGACTGAGGGTGAGGGATGTGAGCGAAGGGCAAGGGGGTGGGGGGGGTGGATGGGGATGATTTCCTTCTTACCTTCACGGACACGGAAGCCAATGTCGCTCCAGTCGATAGTGTTGACCGGTGGTGGTGGAAATGCCATATTGGTGTTGATGTTGACGTTGAATGGAGACTGGAGATAGGAAGGTTGGAAGATTGGAAAATTGGAAGGTTGATGGTTGATGGGAAGAACTGTCCTGAAATACTACTTTGGCACTCTTTTGACAAAGTTTTTTAAGCATGCGTGCGGTATGCGGGGTACGGCCTCGCAGCGACTTCGGCGGGGTCCGAGGGGTTCAAGGTCCAACGGGCACCAATCTAGTAGTACGTAGTAGGTAGTACGTAGTAGTACGGTACCGGTACTACAGTATGCTGAACCCTTGGCGGCAGAGTGCGAGTGCGAGTGCGAGCACAGAGCACAGAGCACAGAGCACAGAGCACAGTAAGTTCACACTTCCTGTCTCCGTCTCCATACAGAACAACGATGAAACACCATCATTCCATGAACCTTCGAGTACCGGTAGACCCTCCCTACTCTGCTTGCGCCAGCAACAATGAAATGACCCGTCTATTCAGAATTCTTTAATTGACCGCTTCTTTGTCACCCACATACGTACCGGTAGTACAACCACTCTTCCACGACCAAACTGCGAACTATACACGAGACGCCGAGGATCGCCGCTGGGAAATAAGCTTTAAGAAGAGATACTTACCGGTACTTACTACGTACATACAAGTACGGTACCTACATCAGGTACCCCTTAACACTCTACCTGACTACCTGGCACCCGGATACGCTACAGCAGCAAGTTTTTATTCAGCAAACGCCACCATGCCTCCTCGCCGGAACAACTTCACGCTGCTGACCCTAGTCGGAGTGGCAGCCTTCCTAGGGATTCTGTTCATCTCGTTCTCGAAGCGAATTACCGGAGAGGATTCAGACTACTCAGCCTCCCAAAAAGAATTTCTAAACCCACACGTTTCAGAAGGGATGCTCCACGGAGAAGCAAAGGCCGCGAAGATCGAGAATGCCACCTTGAAGTGTGTCCCCTTCTGCCAGAGTCACAGGCGTCACTAACAGAAATCCGCAGAGCAGAACTCGGCCACGCCGCCTGGAAAGTTCTCCATACGATGATGGCCAAGTTCCCGGATGAGCCCACCGAAGAGGACAGCGCAGCCCTCAAATCCTACATCCATCTCTTTGCTCGTCTATATCCCTGCGGTGATTGCGCCAGGCACTTCCAGAAGATCCTGAAGAAGTTTCCGCCTCAGGTGGCTACGCGGTCGACGGCTGCAGCGTGGGCGTGCCATGTGCATAACGAGGTCAATAAAAGGCTGAAAAAGGAGCTATTTGATTGCTCGAACATTGGAGATTTCTATGACTGTGGTTGTGCAGAGGAGAAGCCGGACACGAAGGGAAAGGGCGGCTTCACAAAGTTGCAGTTGGAGAAAGAAGGGTTGACGAGAGGAGGTTGAGGGCGGGAATGTATGAGTATCATGGAGAGTAATGGCACTTTCATAGCAAGGAGTTTGGGGTTGGGAATTTAATTGACCTTCCGTGGGAGTGCCGTTACATAGCAACACTAGCTGTTGCATGTTGTCAATGGATAAACATCTGTATTCAGCTACGGTTACTTCTCTTGCGCTCGATCTAGCTTGATCTGTCACACACACACACACAAAATACGGGGGAGACGTGGCCAAGAGAGCCCGAATCCCATGTCACGTGAACCATATACCCGCCTCGCGCTTGCCTCGCGTCTAGGCTGCCTGAGCGAGCTCGAGCTTGAGCTTCAACGACGAATTCCTTGTCAACAACGTATACTGAATCAACGCCTTACGAAACCTCCCAATCTCTTTCGCAAATCTCCCAGCATTCAAGATGGAGTTCGGCAACTCAGGAAATCTGAACGAAGGTACTTGGAGTTCAGGGAACAGCAGCTGGGTGCACAACAGCTAATCAGAGCTCCCCTAGATGGCATCCACGTTGATATGGACCGGTTGAAGAAGGGAGAGGTCAAGTAAGAAGATCAACCTTCTCTACCTGGATACTACTAACACGCTGAAGCCTAGGAACTTCGATGTAAGCTTGATTTCAAGTCACCAAATACGGCCTTCATATTAATTCGAATTAGCATGGCAATCAACTTCAAAGACGGTGTTATTCTGGGTTCGTTGCTCTGCGACAGCTGCATGGGCATGAGATGGATGCTGATGGGTGCTCAGGCGCGGACAGTAGAACCACGACCGGATCATACATCGCAAACCGGGTCACCGACAAGCTTACACAAGTCCACGATACCATCTGGTGCTGCCGCTCGGGGTCTGCTGCGGACACGCAAGCTGTGGCAGATATTGTTCACTACCAGCTGGGAATGTACGGTATCCAGAACGGCAGAGAACCCACTACACAAACGGCGGCGGCGATGTTCCAGGAGCTGTGCTACGAGAACAAGGATAGATTGAGGTGAGGGCTCGCTCGACATTGGGGAAGGGAACGCAATAGCTAATGAAGATAGCGCTGGGCTGATTATTGCCGGCTGGGATGAGCGACACGGGGGCCAGGTCTACTCGATACCCTTGGGAGGCTCGTTACACAAGCAATCGTATGCCATCGGCGGCTCAGGCTCCACCTACATCTACGGATACTGCGACGCCAACTGGAAGGAGGGGATGGACGAGGCGGCTGCTGTGGAGTTTGTCAAGGGCGCGTTGCAAGAGGCTATCAAGTGGGATGGCAGCTCCGGCGGAGTTATCCGGATGGTGGTATTGACGGCGAAGGGCGCAAACCGACATCTGTACCTGCCAGATACAGACTATGCTGTTCGTCACCAATAGGTCCTTGTGCAGTAGGCCATAGGGGGGAATTGTAATATAGACCGGGGTTGGGGCAAGGGATCTGGCGCACTCAAGCCCTGGGTAGGATGCAATAGCGGTCAATGTAGCAGAGCGGTGAGCCGAGCAGAGAAGCTTGGCAACTGTCTGAATGAAAGATCTTGAGATAGTGTGGGCAGTGTGATTTGCAAGTGCCTGGAGCGTAGAAGTGGGAAGCCTTGGTTATCAGGAAACCTCTGTCCGAACCTGACTGGGTTCCAGAGGGAGACAGAAGCCTTTATATATACGTGCGAAAGGATTACGACGCTGATAATGATTCTCCCTCCCACAAAGACTCCCAGACGGATGATCTGACGGGGAATATTCGGCCAGCTCTCGTGTCAAGACTCCGGGAGGGTAGTTAGCGGAAGGGAGAGACATAGGGCTAGACTCGAGCATCTGCCTGCGTATGCGGCTGCGTCCGCATCTGCGTCCCTATGCATGTTGTCTTACGTAATCATCAAAATGTAGTAGCAGCAGTATGAGAGCGGTGACTTTTGCCAGAAACCTGGATATGAAGATAGGGACCAATAGGTAGGCACCGGGCAAAAGTCATGGCTGTTACGGAAGTGTTGCATATCAAGTCGTAAACGAGATCGTAACGGGTGGGATCCCATTCGACACCGACACCGACACCGACACCAGGCGTGGGGGTGTTCGTCATAAGTACCTTACCTAAGTCTTGGATCAGCAATTGGACTGACTGGACTGACTGGACTGACTGGACTGACTGGACTGCCTGGACGGACTGGACGGACTGGACTGGACTGGACTGGCTGGACTGACTGGACCCTGGCCATGGCATGGCATGGCATGGCATGGCCGGTGAGGCACTGACCTGACCGAAAGCCCGCTAGTCCCACATTCACAACGATCACTCCACTCTACCGTACTCCCACTCCACTCCAAACTCCGCCTCACCTCAATTCTATCATTTTCCTATTCAGATTCAACAACACCAAAACCACAGAACACTCCTATCGACGCCTGCCCGCTGCCCGCAGAGTCGAGATCGGCGTGTTTACACCAGCCTTACAATACCTGGATCCCCTCTCTTCTTTGCTCTGCCCGACAAACAGGAATGCTGTGCAGGTAAGCCTCCCTCCCGTCTCTGCTTCGCTCTGCCTCCCGATAAGCCTCGCCAGTCCCCCCACGGCAGGAAAAAGCAATTCATTCATGCGACGCCGACCTTCACCTTCCACAAGGCCTACAAACAAAGAATATCGGGAGCCTGGCTAGGGAATGCCATTACAACTGCTATCAAGTGAACCTGTCCTGTTGTCTGCCGTAATTCCAGTGCTGCGCGGAGCCTCGAGGTGACCACCGCTTGTCCTTACATCACAAACAGCTGCGCTGGGAGTCGGGTTATCTCACCTTCGAATTTGGTCTCGATCGCGCGCGCCCGTGGTCAATTTTCCTGCTCTTGCCTAACTGTCAGACGCGTTGGCTCACGCCAAACATCACAAAGCATCTTCATACATCACTGGTATCACACGGCTAACCAATATTCTTTCTCACTAGCACCTCCCTCCGTCCATACGCATCGTAGGCTGATATGGCCGAGGTGGTGAGCGATTTCGTGTCCAACTCGTCGCGCTTCCACAGCAGTCATACGATGGTAGCTGGCTCTGGTCAGCAGCGAACTCCAGCTGAATCCCCATACCGTCAACGCCCTCGATCGGCAGTCGAGCCTCCCCTGTCTCCGCGCAACCAACCCACCGCCTCAGCACCGGGAACTCCTCCTTCTACCTCCTCCGCTCGAACTCTCCCAATTGTGGCTAGTGATGCGGTCAGTCGATCAGGAAGCGCGAAGACAGAGCCTCACACACCTCCAGCGAGCTCTAGTCCAGTAACTCCCGCGACCAAGCAACGGATCTTAAGCCAGAAGGAATTTCCGGAATCGCCAGCACCAGTCCTTGAATCCTCAACCGAGTCGCGTCCGAAGAAGGAGGAGACATCGCCATTACAAGCCTCGCCAATCCAGAGATCGGCTAGGTCGCTGGATGATGTAAAGAGGTATGGAGGAAACACCATCAAGGTCCGGGACCTGGCACACATCCAAAGATTCGCTACGGAAGAGTTCCTTTCATACAAAGGCCAATCAGGGCGTTTGCGCACAGCAGATGATCCAGCGTTGAAGTACGATATCAGTGGGATGCCCATTTCAGATATAATCGAGATGGTAGCAGGGCTTCTGACCAAGATTACAACTACAAATGACCGGCAGCATGAGAGCCTCCACCGACCTCTTCCTTCGGGTGAGGCAGCCAACTTCAGCGGGCAATCTTCTAGTGTCCTGGCTTTCCACGGAAAGAATGTACCGAGTATTACGATTCTGAGCTATCTGAGCCGCATACACAAGTACTGCCCAACAACCTACGAAGTATTCCTGAGTTTGCTGGTTTATTTCGACAGGATGACGGAACGGGTCAATGCAGGCACAATTCAAGCTCTGAACAAGAATACTGTTGACCAGGGGAGCTCCCCACCATCTTCAGGATGTTCCGCAGAAGGATCAGACTTAGCAGACAGCCCCCCAGCAAAAACCTCTAGGAGTGTGCCTGAGCTGTCGGCGGAGCTAGAGAGGGCACAGTATCCGCATGCACCACCCCGTGAACAAAGTCCTGGCACATTCCCCCTTTCCCATTTCTTTGTCGTTGACAGCTTCAATATCCACCGCTTGGTCATCGCGGGAGTTACCTGCGCGAGCAAGTTCTTCTCTGATGTATTTTACACAAACTCTAGATATGCAAAGGTGCGTTTCATGGCATATCTCGGCTGGATCACATGCTAACTAATCCAGGTTGGTGGACTTCCCCTACCTGAACTCAACCACCTCGAACTCCAATTCCTGCTCCTCAACGACTTTCGCCTTTCTGTGCCCGTAGAGGAATTAGAAGCCTATGGCACTATGTTGGTTGAATTCTACGCTCGTGAGATCATTGCTCAGCGCTCGGGCCAGTTTCCGCTCGACATGGGGTATCCGGATGACAGCAAAGCAGCTTTGGCTTCGGCTTCTCCTTGATCTCGCTTGAGAGGACGCGGTGGGTAGAAGATTGTGCTCACCAAGAAAGGGCAATTGATTTGGCGAGATCGCGCATCGACCTCTCGTTGCAACGTTGAGTGTTTTGCTCGGCTTGGTGCTTGGTTTTGCTTTTCTCGATGGAGGAATGATCCTCGGAGGAATAGAAGACTAGGAGGAATCGTGCATAGTGCGAGCAACGCGACAATATTTATGACGACTGTACTGGACTGGACTGGATACGACACGGAGGAATAAATCTCGGGTGGCTACTCTGGCGCTGGCTTTTGCTACAATAACTTCCTTTTCTCTCTCCCCCTCTCTTTTCCTCTTATTTTTTCTATTCTTTTCACGGATACAAACAAGCGAGCAAGTAGTGCACATAGAATTTGGCAAGCTGACTGGCTGGCTGGGTTGGCTTTGGGTTGGCTTTTAATTCAGCGAGCGATGGTCGCCTTGCAATGCGACGCAATGTTATGATTGTGTTTCCTTTTCATGACTTGACGGTCTGTGGAGGGATTGCTGGGGGAATTGGGGGAGGGAGGGGTGTGAAAGCGGGGAGGATGGAATTGGGGCATGATATCAGCGCCATGGGCTTGTGTTTTGCTGGCCGGCGGGGCTGAGTGGAAGGGGAGGCTGGGTTAATAGGATGGGATTGGGTGTGGGATCCGAAGGGGTTGTGGGGTATGGGTGGAGGGTGTGGAAGGTGCGTTGAGCTGGAATAATACTACAGAGGGATGGAATGGGATGGTATGGGATGCGATGCGATGAAATAAAGGCTGGACGGACGTTTGGACGGACGGACGAGCTGGCTAGCAATAGAATCCTTTAAAAGCGCTGTGGCTCTTCTTTCTTCTTTCTTCTCTCGTCTTTAGTCTATTGTCGCATCTTCGAAGCGTAAATTGCGGGCTCGGTTCTTTTTTTTTCTTATCTTGGTAAAGATAACTCTGCCCTGCATTTTTTTCCCCCATCAAGTTTACCTACCTATCACATTTTTCTCTCTCTCCGCGATTCTCATCACGGAGAGAGTAGGGATTCCATTCAATGTCTCCAAACCCGCACAGCTTTATCCTTTCCTCCACTCGCCACCTTCTGGCCATCAGGGCTCCAGTCTACGGCGTACACCTCATCTTGATGTCCCGGAAGATCTAGGTAGGGGAAGCAGGAGGGTTTTGGTTAGAGAGAAAGTACTAAGTTGGTATTTTAGGGTGGGGATGAGGGAGAGCTGAAGAAGAGAGAGGGAGAGGGAGAGAGATGAGAGAGATGAGAGAGATGAGAGAGAGAGGACTCAAAACTCACCAGCCGAGAGTTTCTGGGTTCGAAGATCCCAGACCTTGAGGGTCGTATCTTTACTTGCCGTGACGAGCAGTCGCGAGTCCGGGCTGAATGCGCACTGGTAGACGGGTGCGACGTGACCGCGCAGGGTGTTGATGAATTTGCCGTCGCGGGCATTCCAGAGCTTGGTGTGGTTGTCGAAGCCGGAGGAGGCTATCAGCAAGCCGTCGGGGGAGAAGGTGACGTGGTTGACTTGCTTCTGGTGGCCCAGCATGCGGGCTACAGGTTTGGTTCCCTTGGCTGGGTCCCAGAGGTACATGGTGAAGTCGTCGCTGGCGGAGACGAGTCTTTCGACGACCTCGCCTTGGATGGTAGATGCTTTGAGGAATCTCTCTCGGGCTTTGGCGACCTTTTCTTCCTCTGTGACGGGTATCTTACCTTTGTGTTCGTGAAATCCTGTTCGGATGACGAAGTCGGTTGAGAGTGCGAGGTGATTGACCCAATGTGCGTGTGCGCTGAGCGTGTGGGCCAAGGTTCCATCCTTTGCATTCCACACCTTCACTGTCTTGTCGTGGGATCCTGTGTATATGAAACCGGTTCCTCCCCATTTGACGCAAGAGACCGAGCCCTTGTGCCCACTCAGTACAAGTTCGATCGTCTGTTGATTTGTCGACCATACTCTGACAGTAGAGTCCTTAGACGCTGATGCTAACCGAGGTTCTCCGGGCTTTTGAGAATGGTAGGGTTCCCACGCAAGACTCGTCACCCATTTGGAGTGGCCCTTCATGGGATTTCCAACTTGCTTTCCTGACTTGGGATCCCACATCCGTACGGTATTATCCATACTTCCCGTTACTATCCTCGAGTCGTCTGGAGACCAGCTTACTGCCAGAACCCAGCTGGTATGTCCTTTCAGAGTGTGCACGGGTGTTCCTGTATCACAGTCCCATACCCTCGCTGTGTTATCTCCACTTCCGCTGACCATTCTCGACGAAGATTTGGGAGAGAACTGGGTGGCGAGGATCGCTTCACCATGGCCTGGTATCGTTGAAGCACACCTCGAGACTGCTTGTACTCTGAATACTGCTTGGGGTGCTGCTGATATGTTCTGAACCTGTTCCGTGCTGATCAGACCGGGTCTGATCAAGGTCTTCCAGACATTCGTTGGGTATGCAGTTGTGATCGGCTCGAGAGTCTTTTTGTCTGGTACAGGAAGGGTGAATCGGTACGGCACGGTCTCAGAGGAATCCTTGGTAAGATCAGTGATGTGATTCGTGACAGTGTTCTCCTTTCGCACTCACATGGTTCAATAGCGCATTCAGGAGAAGCTCGAGGTTCTTAGGGGTCGCATCCGCAACTGGCACAAGCACAGGGCCTTGGCCTATAGGAAGACCAGTCGTCTCGTCAAAGAACTGTATCCGAAGACTGCCAGCATCACTGGGAATCACCTCGATGTCCTGTTGCTCTCTTGCTCTCTCTGCGGCATCTGTTCGTTGTCTTTTGCTTGGTGGGGGTAGGACTGTCGCCATTTTGAATGTTCAGTCTGATCTGGACAGGACCTAGAAATCTTATTCGCTTTGTAGTCCGATTTTGTGGTTGTTTCCTTCTGCAGGAAGTTCCACAGAAATCTTCAAAATGTCCGCGGGGTGATGCAAGGCGCGAAGAACTCTACTCGAAAATATTTTAAGTGGAGCATCAGCCTTGTGGCTTGGCTTTGTGGTGCATGCGCAGCTCTCATGCCCTTAACCTTAAATCGACTTCCAAGCTTCCATTATCCGTGACCCGCCAACCAACAGCCGTCAACGACACCAACCATACTCAGTATCTAGGAGTAAAGACACAAAACTCATGTGTCCATTGGGACCTCACTGATTACCACAATTGATATACCAAACTAACATCTCAGTTGACTGCTCATCTACAACAGAAAATGCCTCCTCCGAGATCCTCTACCTCTCAAAGCTATGCTTCTACCTCTTACCGGAATGCAGGAACCACGTCAACATCACAGACACCATTTGGAACATCTCAGACTCCCTACGGAACTCGTCCGAGCACTGGTCGTCCCAACTCTGCCTACCAGAGTCGGCCAGGAACAGCTCGTCCAAGTACCGGCCGTCGATCAAGATCTCGAGGAGGGTCTACCATCGGTGGCGGCGAATCTCAGCACATCATCTGTGCTCTAAGTGACGCTCGTGGTATCTCTCCCACCGTTGGACTCGCATTCGTGAATATATCTACTGGGGAGGCGGTTCTCAGTCAAATATGTGACAATCAATTCTACGCGAGGACCATCAACAAGCTTCATGTCTTTGACCCAACCGAAATCCTCATTGTTTCTTCGAGCGGTCCTCCAAATCCCAAGTCGAAGATGTACTCTATTGTCGAGGAGAACATTTTCGGCGCCAAAATAGTCACTATTGATCGCAAGTACTGGTCAGAATCGGCGGGGCTTGAATATATCCAGCATCTAGCCTTCTCCGAAGACGTTGAATCAATCAAGGTTGCTATTGGAGGCAATTACTTTGCAACCTGTTGCTTTGCCGCGGTAGGCTGTATCATTCTCTGTGAGGACCTCTTAACCTGATTCGATCCCTTTACAGGTTCTTAGATACATAGACCTCAGCATGTCTCTGACTTTTGCCTACCACTCGCTCCGCATCAAGTACCAACCATCCGAAGGTTCTATGATGATTGATCTCTCTACAATCCGGTCCTTGGAGCTCATCCAAAATCTGCAGAACGCCAAGTCCCGAGCTTGCCTTTACGGTGTAATGAACCAGACCTTGACTCCGATGGGGGCACGTCTTCTTAGAAGTACCATCCTACAACCATCAACGCAAGTTAGCGTCCTTGAGCAACGCTATGACGCCGTCGAAGAGTTGTCTACGAAGGAGGACACGTTCTTCCAGCTGCGACAGGGTCAGCAAGTCGAGCCCTGTTAATGTGTCTGGCTAAATTTCTCACATCAGCTTTGAAATCTGTCATGGACATCGAGAAATTGCTCAGTAGTGTATGAAAACTTCCCTCTTCCCTATGAGGATCCCCTCTTATTCGCTGACATGTCTCTCTTGTAGTTGATCATTATGCCTACCCAGCCTGACATTATGTATGCAGAACAATCGATCAACCAGGTATTAATGCTCAAGAGTTTTATTCAATCCGTCCTCCCAGTCTACGAATCGCTCGCAGGTGCCAACTCAGATCTTCTGGTAATGATTCGGGAAAATTGCAAGCCCGAGTATCTTGCCCCAACGATGGACCTTATCAAGGAGGTTATCAATGAGGATGTGACTTACCAGAAGACGCCCTTAGACTTGCGAAATCAGAGAACATATGCCGTGAAAGTATGTTTTGCGTTTTCAAGTCATCCGCAAGCACTGATTGCGTGATAGTCCGGAGTTAGTGGTCTCCTCGATGTGGCACGCCAGACTTTCAAGGAGACTACAGAAGATGTACATCAGCATGTCACGGATATCAACCGTGGGTGGCCTCAATGCAGCCTCGTCGGTCCCGTGCATCATTGACTCGTGACAGAACGGTATGAGATGGTCGCAGAGACCAAATATGATAACGCTCGCCGGTATTACCTGAAGTTGTTTGAACACGACTTCGAAGGACGGGATATACCCGATATTCTCATTAACAGATTCCAGAAGAAGGGCTGCATTGAATGTCAGACCTTGGATCTCGTCAAGCTGAATCAAAGAATTGAGGGCTCACATCAAGAAGTTGTTTTGATGAGTGATCAGACTGTTCAGGAACTGATTGATAACATCCGAGGAGACATCCCGACTCTTTTCAGAGTTTGCGAAAGTATCGCCGTTCTCGATATGATTACCGCTTTCGCACATCTCGCTACCACCGCAGATCCTCTGGCTGAGTACACGAGACCCCAGATCGCGGATGCTATTGCTGTCGGATCAGGACGACATCCCATCAAGGAGAGAGTAAGTGGTATTCCCCAGCGCAGATTCAGACTCTGACCTATACTGACTCCTTCCACAGATTCACAAGGACAAGTTCATTGCCAACGATATTTATGCGAGTGAGCAGAAACGCTTCCAGATCATTACTGGCTGTAACATGAGTGGGAAGAGCACCTATATTCGATCCGTTGCTTTGATTTGTGTAATGGCCCAGGTTGGGAGCTTTGTGCCAGCAGCTCATGCTGTGTTCCCACTCATTCATCAGCTCTTCGCTCGAGTCTCTATGGATGATTCTATCGAAGCAAATGTGTCAACCTTTGCGTCTGAAATGAGAGAGACTGCTTTCATCTTGAGGTAATCTCGCGAACTGAGTGTCGTTGCTGTATTGACAGAATACAGAAACATTGATAAAAACAGCCTCGCGATCATTGATGAGCTTGGCCGAGGCACTAGCAGTCGTGATGGGCTGGCTATCTCGTTGAGTATTGCTGAAGCTCTTGTTCAAAGCAAGGCCTTGGTATTCTTTGCAACTCACTTCCGAGAGCTTGGTCTGCCCACTTCCTCCGGTACAAAAACTTTTCTGACTTCCGACAGCCCAGATTATGCAACAAAGACTGGGGGTAGTCAATATGCATCTTGAAGTGGATTTGAGTCAAGAGAGCACCATGACAATGCTTTACAAGGTCAGAGATGGATATGTCCAGGAACAGCATTATGGTATCGCTCTCGCCCGTGTCGTCGATCTGCCGCAACAGGTAATCGAGGTCGCGGAGAGAGTGTCGAGAGCGCTAGAAGCTCAAGCACAGGCCAAGAAACAGTCATCGAAAGCACAAGCACTCTTCAAGAGAAGGAAGTTAGTTCACGCTTTAAGAGAGAGCTTGAAGCATGCAGCGAATTCGCTCTTGGACGACAAAGCGTTGCTAAGCTGGGTAGTCAGACTACAGGATGAGTTCATACGCCGCATGGATGCAATTGACAAAGATATTGCCAGCAGCGATAATGAGTCTTCGGTGGTCGCGGGTGGGGAGGAGGAGGATGAGGAGGAGGAGGAGGAGGAGGCGGCTGGGATCGAGCATGGCGAGGACGCGGTGGAAATAGAAAGCAGCAGTAGTGAATAAGTCGGGCGATACGCAAAGAATTGCAGTTGGTAGCCCAGATAGTTTAAAGCTTGAAGTTCAAAAGTATTGGCCATGTTGCACCTTCCCGACAGACAAAATGTCACGGTCACCATCTGAACCTTCTGGGATCCCAGTGACTTCCGGGGTGTAATTCTCGTTTTCCAGTCGTTGACTGGCAACATGCAGAATTTAATATCGGTATTTCTCAGGACGCCGGAACACTCTTCGTCCTCGTCCTCGTCCTCGTCCTCGTCATATCACGGTCTCTTTCCACGTCGATCTCGTCGTTGTCTTCACTGTGGCTTTTCCGAGAAGCGAAGCGAGTGAGTAGTGGAAAGAAAGAAAGGAAAGGAAAGGAAAGGAAAGAAAGGCGCATTATTCACGTGAGGAGACCCGCAGCACTTTCGCCCATCTTCTCTCTCACTCAGAAGAATCTGCAAACAGATGAAGATGGTAAACAAGTTACTACTGACCTGACCGTAAGGAAAGGAAAGACGCCACCGCGGTCGTGCGTGTAGCTGTAGCTCGAAAAGCACAGGGGGCAAACCGCGGTGGTTGTATCAGGCTCGAAAACTCCGTACAGATAGATCATAAGTCATCAAATTCATAACGAGGCAGAAAATTGCCTTTGCATACAGGGGTATCGATACTCCAGGAGAACAGATAGATCTCTTCCCTCCCTTGATCCAACGCTACATCTCGTAACCGGTTTTCTCTATCGTAGATCAGGACCGCTTCCCATGGATTCTTGTTTATACCGCGATCACGAATCCGACCATTGCGGCAATGACCACCGCCCCTACGAGATTCCTCGTATGCTTGTGCCCATGCCCAGAGCTCGTGGTACCCGATTCGACGGTATCCGTCTCCTCGCCCATGGTCTGCTCCAGGACATTTTCCTGGAAGAACTGATTTTCGTTGCCCATCACGTTGCCGGGGGGGTAGTACTCGCAGACGACGTAGAAGCCAGGCGTGCCGTTCCGGCCCTGGCAACTCGCCACCCCGCAGCCTACCGTGGTGGTGTTGCCCCAGACGAGCTGGGTGAAGTGCCCTGTCTCGTCGCTGAAGCCAGTCGGGTCCCCGAAGTCGTATTCTTGCCGCTCGAGACCCCACGCGTCGATGCTGGCGCTGGCGTTCGCGTAGCCGGCTGCGAGGTTCTCGCCGGTTGGTCCGCCCTGGTGATCGGTGGTCAGCCCATGTCTTCGCGCCGGCGCGAATTCGCAAAAAAAAAAAAAAAAAAAAAAAAAAAAAAAAAAAAAAAAACGTACACTGTGTTCAAAATTGCACGCCGCAGCCCATTCGGCAGCGAAAGAAGCAGAGGTATCGTTCCACTGGAGATCCCCGACGCCGTGCTGCTCTCTGTAAAAATTATGTGCGGCTATCGTGTCGTTCTGAAAGGTTGCCGCGTCTGTAAAGGACGGACTTGCGGCTTGGGACGCTGCGAAGACGGGGAGTGTTGAGAGGAGCAGCGCGAGGCGGGGGACAAGGGAGAAGCTGTGCATCTCGCGGAATATGTATACATGTGTATATATATATATATATATGTACATATATATATAGTAGTAAATGGTAATGCTCTGTTGACGGGTAGATTGGAGAAAGATAGATCCAAGGACTTGTGTTATTGATAGTCGTTGAAGTCGAGTCGAGAGGAGGCAACGCAAGGCAAGGCAAGGCAAGGCAAGGAAGGCAACGCTCTTTTTACCTTTCCTTCTTCCCCTCCCTCTCACCCAGCCCATGCGCTCCATCTCCACATACATCATATCATCGTTGTGCAGGCTGGGCCATGATCCGGACTGACTGCACGAGAATACATTCTGTCGAGTCAGATCGCCCGTCTGCTCGGGGCAGAGACTGTAAGCAGCAACGGAATGCTTGTTCAGCTCGGGAGCGGAGGTCGGCTTGAACAGAAGACTTTCTGGCGGTGGAGATGAGTTTGTTTATCTTGGTGGGATGACGTCGATGATGGGGCAGGGGTTGGGTTGCGATGCTTATCTGTACAGATCTTGGGGTCTGGGGTTTTGGCTCTTGGTACCGGCCCGTCCCCTTCGCTTGAGGGCACGTGAGAGATTTTGGGTTTGGAGATGGAGATGGAGATGGAGATGCAGATGGAGGAGACCTGGACTGTCTCACGTGTTAATCATCTCCCTCATACTTCGTAGGGATATGGAATCAATCATGGAGACACTGATCTTCCATATTCTCAGCTCCGTTAGTCTGAAGTGGAGCGAGTTGGGCCTCTCGAACCGTCTCGTCCACCTGCACCTTCTTGACGCACCGTCAGGACTGGAAGGCACGGAGGTTAGTTGGCCTTGGCACGGTCACGGGAGCGGATGAAATCCATCGACTTTCAACACAACCAAAACCCAAGTCTGCCGAACCACTTACCAATACCTACCCACCATCACCATGTCAGATAGACAGAACGAGTCTATACTCGTCGCTGCTCCGGTCAAGACGAGGCGCCTGGGAACTCTATATCTCGAAGGCCGCCTGAGGGATGGGACACTGAGTCAATCGTCGCTGGACTGCGGCCTAGTAAGTTGAGAAGAATACCAGACGAAGGCCTCGTTGACAGCCAAGCTGACGACTTTGAAGTACGCAAGAGTGCTTGAAGCGCAACTGCTGTCCGCTGTGAATACGTTTGACATGCTGGAAGATATTCTTGCGGATGAAAGAAGTAGGTTCCTGTTGGACCAACCCAAGCTGAAACTCGACATTCTAATGCGCCCATCTGTAGACGGCAATTTGAAGCTCGGATCTGAGTACCCTCGCGCAAAGCAAATCTTAGACTCTTTGAAGGTGGTTGAGCGCATTGGACCAGCGACGGAAGAGACCTGTTTCTCATCACTCGAGGTGAAGCTGAGGGTCCAGGTCTTTGAACTCTGGACGGCTTCGTCCCCTCTCGAAGAGTCAGATGAGGGGGACGAGCAACTGGGCGAATTGATATCCATGCCGCATACTCGATTTGAGGCTGTTTGGGACGAGTAAGAACCATCCTTAGGTCACACCGAGAATATGATCGCTTTGTAACGCAGCGGAAAACACAGCCTGATCTGTATCCAGGCTTGTATTCGACCACGACATCAAGGCAGACCTCATCTGGATGATGACAAACATCCGTACGCTACCAGAAAACCAGACAACATTGAAAATGCTAACTTAAATGAAATCAGTGCGATTCTCACAGGCTCTTAAAGCTTCCAACTTCCGCCGCAAGCTGAATCCTCTCATTCTCCTCTACGGACCACCCGGAACTGGGAAGACAAGCCTCTGCCAAGGCCTCGCGCAGAAAATATCCATTCGGCTGAGCGAGCAATACGAATCAACGACCCTTATCCAAATCAAGACGGCAACCCTACTTTCCAAGTACTTCAGCGAGAGTGCCCGGCACGTTGATGAGATATTTACCAAGATATCTCACATGTGTCAGGAGGGCCCCGAGAACTTTATATGCGTGCTCATCGACGAAGTCGAGAGTATAGCGAGTTCGCGCGAGTTCAGCACGAAGGAGGGTGAAAGCCATGATTCGCTCAGGGCGACGAATGCGCTGCTTACGGGCCTCGACCGGTCCATGAGCTTTCCGAACGTTGTCTTCCTGTTTACTTCCAACATGTGCGACGTCCTGGAGCCGGCCTTTCTCGACAGGTGCGGCTTGAAAGAGTATGTTGGGCCGCCGAGCGTTGCCGCACAATACGAGATTTTGAGGAGTATCCTGCAAAATCTCATCAGCTCCAATGTTGTGAAGTCGACCGAGGAGATACCTTCGTACGACGATGCCGAGTATCAAGCAGTTGCCAATCTTGGGAACTCGGTGAGCAGCTCATTTCTCCACACATTGGCTCTGTACTAGCTTTTCCGTGAAAATTTGGAATAGCCCGTTGACCATTTTCCTAGGGCCCGAAGCTTCTTGACCTCGTCAAGCTGATCCGGAGTACCAACGAGAGTAGGGTTCTCATCATCTCGAATGACGATGCCTCTGCTGATTGCCCATTTCCCAGGCCTAGATACCGAGATCAGTGGTCGCAGCCTTGCCCAGCTCCCCGAAAAGGCACTTATGAGATACTTGCGAGACGAAGATTGCGATGTGGATACCCTCATGGGATTCATGGAGAGATCCGTACTCGAGGGCGTGAAGAAGACGGGTATCAGCAAAGACGAAAAGCAGGACAAGGGGGGGAAGCGAACCTGGGCGACGTTTCTGGAGGAGGAATGTGATTTCTCGAGGTTCGTGGACTTGGTGGAGTCGTATAGGGCGGGTGTTGAGCGCCAGGCAAGGTTGAAGGGCCCGGTGCAGAGTGAGAGCGAAGCATACTCTGGCAACCAGATACAGGCTACGGGCCAGGCACCGGCTGAGAGAGCCCCAGAATAACGAAGAGGGCGCGTTTTAGCTTTGAGACTTGCTATTTCGGGGGGGGTGGGGGGGGGGAGTTGCTGGATGTTACGCTTGATACCCGGATTTGCTGCGCCTATATTTGCTATATTATCTGAATGTCAAGACTTGTAGAACAGCAAGACTAGTGAGTGTTTACTTAAAGTTGAGATGTGCAGATACTAGATATCCAATGGAAATGCTGGAGCTGGACTGTCAACTCCTCTTTATAAAAAGAGAGAGAGAGAGAAAGGGTGCCGCTAATGTAGTAGAGTAAGTCGACCTCAGACCGGGATATATTACCAATATGGCCTTTTTTCATTTTTTCGTTTTTTTCTTTTCTTCTTTTCTTCTTTTCTTCTTTTCTTCTTTCCTTCTTTCCTTCTTTCCTTCTTTCCTTCTTTCCTTTTTTCCTTCTTTCCTTTTTTCCTTTTTTTCTTTTTTCCTTTTTTCCTTTTTTCCTTTTTTCCTTTTTTCCTTTTTTCCTTTTTTCCTTTTTTCCTTTTTTCCTTTTTTCCTTTTTTCCTTTTTTCCTTTTTTCCTTTTTTCCTTTTTTCCTTTTTTCCTTTTTTCCTTTTTTCCTTTTTTCCTTTTTTCCTTTTTTCCTTTTTTCCTTTTTTCCTTTTTTCCTTTTTTCTTTTTTTCTTTCTTTCTTTTTTTCTTTTTTTCTTTTTTTCTTTTCTTTTCTTTTCTTTTCTTTTCTTTTCTTTTCTTTTCTTTTCTTTTCTTTTCTTTTCTTTTCTTTTCTTTTCTTTTCTTTTTTTTTCTTTTCTTCTTTTCTTTTCTTTTCTTTTCTTTGCCAGTCTTGAAATTTTCACGTATCTATCTAATGGCCGAGAGAGTTGGGTATCACTTGCTTATTTGCTTGCTTGTTTGCTTGCTTGCTTACTTACCGCTTGCTATCCGTCTATTCTTTCTCTCTGTCTTTGCTACTTACTGTCTTTTTGTTGTTGGGTTGAGGGAGGTTGAGGGGGAGAGGGAGGTAGAGAGAGGAGAAAGAGAGGGAGAAGGGAATGAATGAGTCTCAAAATGAGGTGAGGTAAGATGGAAATCAAGTGCATGGAAGTGTGTCGTGCGGCTGGCTATACAGGGTTATAAGACTGGTTACTGCAATGTGCATTGCAGGTCTGCTTTTGCACATCAAAGTGGAAATCAGATAAGATGTGAATTAGGTTGAGGTCGAGGTGCGCTGAGTTAAATTTGATTTCTAACATCAACGCGACAAAAGAGGGACAGGGCGACAGGGCGACAGCTGTGAGACTCGATCGCGATTCGCGACGGGTGCCGAATCCAGTGGATGAATTCGGCGTGTTCGGTCGGTGAGAGACCTGCTGCTTGACTTTTCTTTTGCCTTTTCTTTTCCTTAATCTTTGCGTTTCTTCTCCTTTGCGTTTGATCTTTTCTCCTCGATCAATCGCTCGCCGGCCCCTATTATATATATATTTCCTTTTATATCTTCGTCATATACTGTTGGTTTTGGTTTTAGCCTGACTTTGGCCTGTGGATGGAGAGAGCTTGTATGTGTGGGTTTTTTCGACGTGGGCTTTGGGCTTTGGGCTTGCTCTGCTCTGCTCTGCTCTGCTCTGGATAGTCCGTCCTCCTCCTTCTACATTGCTATCGGTTAAGTTAACTTAAGTAAGCTGTGTGTGTATGTGTGTGTGTATGTATTCGTATTCACGGCTAACATGGAACGCAAGATCATCATCTTGTTTGCGTCCTCATTTCTCGCTCTTCACGGAGTAGAAAAGAGCCATGCTCTTCGACAAGTGCTACGGCTGAGAAGAGGTAGTATTGTATTAGCTACCAATCTGTACGCTTGGTATTGAGAAGGAAAGACGAGGAAGGAAGAACTAGAATACAGGAGGGCTGAGAAGTCTTGTACCAGAAGGCGGGGCGGCCGCTAGCTTTGGCTGACTAATCCCCCATTCCCCATTCCAATGCCTGCCTGCCAGCACCGTAACACTACCCCCCCCCTCCGAAAAAACTGCGTCCTCGCAGTTGCAACCAAGCCTGTCAAATTAATTGGTACTCCGTATTAATCTTTATGGCTCTCGTTTTGAGGTTGCTCGGCTAACGCAGAGCGAGGTGGGGAATCGTTATCGTCAGAATCGTCAATGTCGGAAGGCTGAGTGAAGAAGGTGCGCTGATCTTGTGGTTGAATGATTGGCGATTGAGCTTCTTCGGACTTGATATTGCGAGACTCTTTGTCAATAATAGCCAGGTACTCGTCGAGGCGCTCGTAGCTTCCGTGCATCTTATACTTCTCGACCATCAAATGGGTTTTGAGAGCTGGGGAAACCTTTTCGCAAACGTCCTCGAACCATCGAGCTCGAGAGATCTTGCCGGTGATAGCATACGTAGTAAACTTGACTCGGAAGTCATCGTAGGATATGCGTCCCATGGTAAGCTGATAGTAACTCTTGCGGGCAGCTTGCACGCGGTTGTGATCGCGAAAACGGTAGTCCAGTATACGCAAAACATCAGCAGCATTAGTGCAAGTGTCGGCGAAATCGGGGAACATATGCTCGAAGATCATTGATTTCGCCTCTCCAGAAGTGCACTTGAAATAAGCTTTGACTTGGGATGGACCAGAAAGGAAATTGCTAGAGTAGTCCTCAAGGAACAATTTCATGTCCATTTTCCAAGCGTCGTATTCAACATCACCTCGATGGTCGCTAAATTGAGAGCGGGGCCACTTGACCTTGTTATGCTCGACGAGAGGTACCGAAGGGTCCAAGATGGGCAGGTACCGGTAGTACTCGGGCATTGGTTGCAAGTCAGCTGCCGAAGCGATATGGGTATGCTGAGGCTGAACAATAGCAGGCTTGGCTGGCTCGGCAGCGTATAAGGCTAAAGCTTTTTCAATTGCAGCCAGAATTGATTGGTTGATCAGCTCTTGCTGAGCAGCAGTGAAAGCGGGGGCTGGTGGAGCCATTGTTGGTTATCTCGTGCTACTTGTACAATTGTACAAAAGGGCTGATCGGGCTAATTGGAAAGTCGCGAGAGCACGTGAGAAAGAAAGCATTCAGGTTCAGGAAGTTTCTCTGAGGCAGGTTTGTTCTCTGCAGCCCTAGTCTTTCAATCTTAATATGAATCCTCTATGAATAGCTTGAGAAAGAGTTCCGCGTATTATCGAAAGAGAGGGGTCGTCGCGAATTGCAGCGGAGGCAGTTCCGAGGTCGTAGAGAGGGCGGTCATGAAGTGCAGCGGTGGCAGTTCGAGGGGGGTCGAACCAATGCTTCGCAGCGGAGGTGGTGGTCGGTCTTTCCTTATGCTACGGCTGAGAAGAGGTAGTACCGGTATTGTACCGGTATGAGCTACCAATCTGTACGCTTGGTCTTGAGAAGGAAAGACGCGGAAGGAAAGAACTACCAGTACGGTACGATACACGAGGGCCGAGAGTGTCATGGAACATAAGGCGGGCCGGCCGCTAGCCGGGCCGGCCGCTAGCTTCGGCTGACTCATCCCCCATTCCCCCATTCCAAGGCCTGCCTGCCTGCCCGCCTGCCGGCCAGCACCGTAAGAACAAGAACAAGGCACGTTCAGCTGGTCCTCTTCAAGAACTTTCACGAAGCCAGAAGACGGAGATAGTACGAAGGGGCTGTATGGACTTTACCTCTCTATTCTACTCTACCTTACTTTCCTTTTCTTTTCTTTTCTTTTCTTTTCTTTTCTTTTCTTTTCTTTTCTTTTCTTTTCTTTTCTTTCCTTTTCTTTCCTTTCCTTTCCTTCCCAGTTACATTTCCCTTTCATTCAATTTACACCCCCTAGGCAGTCCGATCCAATCCAGTCCAATCCGATAGCTACATCCCACAACCTACAGCAGACCCGACGCCATATACACCACACAGCCCAACACCCAGCCGGGCTCACCTTTCAAACCCATGGCAGCTGCGGCGCGCGTACTAGTCCGTAGGCAGCCCACAGCGAGCAGCGAGCAGCGAAGCCTTGAAGCCCACGCGTCTTAAACGTAGACACCAGCCCCTTTTCGATGCCTATCACGATGTTTGTCTCTCTCTTTCTGCCTCTACTTCTGCTTTCGTGTCGTGGCGCTCGCTCGCGCGCGCGTGATGCGAGATCACGTCGTACTGCATATATATATGCGTTATACGCAAGGATACAATAACATGGTGAGATGTACACCTGCGCTGCATTGTGTTGGCTCTTCTTCACTTTTTCTTACTCGGTGTAGGTGTGGGTGTGTGTATGTGTATACATGTGTGTATATGTGTATGTATATATGTGTTTGTATATATGTATATGTGTGTCTCTCTCCTTTTCTCTTTTTTTGTATTGGCTACTTTGTTCCTGGTCTGCAGCATTTCGGATTCCGCTATGAGTGAGTGGATGCAGTTTATTTGTTTGTTTGTTTGTTTGTTTGTTTGTTGCCCATGTGAGCGGGCTTACCCCGCTACTCCGTACTTATCTGACCTGCCGCTAGAGTTACCCCTCTATCGGTGCGAGGTGAAGAGAGCGGGGAGAGGGATGATTAATAGCAGGCTGGCTACTGGCAGGGCGGTGCGTTCGTTTGCTTGTTTGTTTATTGCGAGCGAGGCTTAAGCCGGGGAGAAAGAGAGAGACAGAGAGAGAGAGAGAGAGGGGAAAGACAGAAATGTGAGATGTGATGGTATTGCGGTGCTGGTGCCCAGAAGGTCCCGGGGGAGCAGCGGGTGATTGATGGATTGATTACCTATACAGAGTACACTACATCACCTGTGTGGTTTCTTCTTTGAAGTTTATAGGTAAATTGATATATTGGTATATATGTGGTAGGGTAGGGTGGTTGGATACCTGATATACTTGTATACACACGACTGACATGCTGAATATTTTCTACCCTGCCGCATACACATACCTACCTACATATATGTGGGCGCTGCATGGGTGTGCGTCAGCACGCAGTTCGAGTTGGAGATGGATTCCCCCTGGCTCGTGTATGGCGGTCATGTTCGTGTCTCCTCGTCCGGCAACGATCGGCTCAAGGATAGCTAACTAGTTACCTTAGGTAGCTGGCAAGAGAAAAGCCCCCTCTCTTATCTCTTACTAAGTACGTACGTACGTAGTATATTCATTTTCCCTTGCGATGGATAAGTGGATGCATGCGTGCATGCATGCATGCCTTTCTACCGTATCTCTGCAGGACCCTGGCGCTGCAGTGCGAGGTTACAGTCTACCACCTATCTACAGAGTATATCGCGTGCTGATGGAAGCATGATTACAGCTGAACTTCATCATCCGTGTCTTGATCGGGTGTTATCTTTGGTGTATGGTCGTCTGCCTTCTCCCTCTCCCTCTTCTTCCTCTTCCTTTAGCGGTCCAGCCGTGCGGTCCAGTCGTGCAGACACGCCTTCTAGAAACCTCGCATGAGTGGCCCGCTTGTGCGTCTATTATTAGTATTACAGGAGCGTTACAGTAAGGCGTCCGGAGACTTCCGCGCCTACCGTTACTTGCATCCTTGCTTGTCTGTACGCACTGGACGTAGCGTTCAAGACTCGTGGTCGATCCGATCGCGGCGGGAGCTTGGGGAGAGAGCCGTAAGGCGGTGAAGGTGTGGCTGGAGATGGCGACTGTAGCCCGGGAGACGTGTCAGAGGGGCCCAAGGGGAAGCTGATGAGGGGAGAGTTTTTGATGCTCAATATTTGCGGCAATAATCATTAGGTAAAGAGGATACAGTAGGAGTGGGCGAAAGAGATGCCACTTGCAAGTTGGTACCTGCGGCTGAGTGGTTCGTGACGGATATACTTCGCTTTCCCGCGCAGCTCGCTTCGCATGTCAATACAAGCAAGCGATTTACCGGTATCTCCTTTATTTGGTAGGGGAGAGACTTATTTTTACTTTTGATTTCTCGTTATAGCTTTTTAACCCGAGTACTACGTATCAACTGAGCGTCAGCCAAGTCGAGACGTAGACTTTGGGCAGCAATAAGCTTTCCGTCTTTCCAGCTTCCCTCTCTACCTTTGGACCGGATTTGGGCCAGACAACCCTTTTCATTCCCTCCGTATATGCCTCTCTCTTCTCACCCCTCGCTAGAGATTCGCTAGAGGCTCGCTGGAGGCTAGAGACACTTTCTCACCAATCCTTCATACTTGCAGTCCGAATAATCCCGACTCGCCTCGTTATCAGATCTTTTCGACAGCGGCAGGGTTCTTGCTTGCGAAGTCCTTAAGTGGCTATATTCAACCCTTTGACCTTTAGTCGCCAGTAGGCCATAGACGAATGTCCTGCCAATAAGAGCGCAGGAATAAACAAACAGGCTTGGAAAGGATGAAGTCTATTGTCAGTATCTAGCTAAATTCGAAAAAAGGATTGTAATCTTATCTTCTCATTCTGCCACATGTGCTTTGGCCCACTGGCCCATCCGCCCACCCTGGACAGCGGCACCCAATCCAGGCCGCACAGCTAAGAGCATGTAGGTACTCTGTATATGCCTGACCTATAAGGGAATATAACAAATATGAGCGGGATGGTTCTTGTTACCTCACGTCGTCGCTGAGCAAGGAAATCGCAGATGAGCTGAGCACTGCGGATGACCATCTGTGTGTGACGCGCGCTTCGAAATCCTAGCCTTCTTCTTCCTCTATCCTTCCCACCTACCCTCCCACTTGAACTGCCACTCACCAGTCCTGGAACTCTAAAAGTCGAAAATCGAAAAGCCCACGGGCCTTCCAAGACCTTTATACCCCAGAGTTTCTCCATCACCACGACAGGAACTTGTCGTTGTCGCCTCAGCCTGTCCGCGGATCCAGACGTCGCTGTCTCGTACCACACAAGTGAATGCACACCTTCATCACCCAACGTCATCCCACCTCTCTGTCAACAGTCCTCCTGGGTCAACTCCTCTTCGTTTCCGTACAGAGCCCATGATCGCGCCATTGGGATCTTTCAACCCAGGCGTTCCTCTTCTGCTCTCTGTACTGCGAGCTGGTCCTGAGGATCCACCCAAGCCGTCACCATGACAGTCTTTGTCGTCTCCCTGTAAGTGTAACCAGACCTACAGCTCCTTTCCATAGCTCCTGGCCCAGAGAAGCTATGGTCTTGCCTGCAGGCCTTCCCTCAGCTCTCTGCAGAGTGCGGGGGTAGCTCGTACCGGGTTCATGGGCTTGCGGGAGGTCCCAGGCATAGCTCTCCACTCTTTCTCAATAGCCTCCTCGGTCTATCGTGCAAGCTTCTAACAAGACGCAATAGGTTTCTCCCTAATACGATCCACTTCACTCTCCCTACCAACCCTCCGCGTGGCCCGGGTGCCAGCTCATCTACACCGAAACGAGTAGCTACCCGGATCGATACATCTGGCAAGCCGAGTCTCTTCGGCGAGCAACGAGACCTCACACCTCCAGAAACCCCAGTTGGAGATAAAAACACCGAGAGCTTCTTCACCAGCAACGAGAACGTCGAGCCTCGCAGCCACTTCCCAAAACAGGAAATCCCACGCTCCCTGATTACCCTCAGCGACCCACACTCGCCAGCCTGGGGCTCCGGACATCTCTTCACTCAGCCTCAATCAAGAGCCAGCTCTCCCCCTCCCGCGAATATCTTGAAGCATAATAAGAGCCCGGAGAAGGCAAAGATCCTTGGGCGAGCAAGTGTCCGACAACCACAGCTTGGTAGAAAAGGGAGCATCGACAGAGTCTTTGCCCATGCCGATTGGACGGTTGTACCAGCAGAACAAGGCAATGGCGGGCTCAGAAATGCTGTCCGGGCTGCCGTGAGAAACGGAAAGCTGCACGACAAGACCTGGGTCGGAACTCTGGGAATGCCCACAGATGCCCTCGAGGAGACACGACAGAAGCAAGACATTGAGGATCGATTGGCTACAGAGCACGACTCTCTGACTGTGTTCTGTAAGGACAGCGATTTTGACGGACATTATACGCACTACTGCAAGCAGATCCTCTGGCCTGTCTTCCATTACCAGATCCCGGATAATCCAAAGAGCAAGGCTTATGAGGACCATTCCTGGGTGTACTACGTTGCTGTCAACCAGGCCTTTGCGGACAAGATCGTCAAGAACTGGAAGCGCGGAGATGTCATCTGGGTCCATGATTACCATCTGCTCTTGGTGCCGTCCATGATTCGCAAGAAGCTCCCAGATGCCAAGATCGGATTCTTCCTCCATGTAGCATTTCCCTCGTCCGAGGTGTTCCGATGCCTCGCCGTGCGAAAGGAGCTTCTCGAAGGTATGCTCGGAGCTAATCTTATCGGTTTCCAAATCCATGAGTACGCACGCCATTTCTTGCAAACTTGCAGCCGGCTCCTGTGCGTCGAGGCTACCAATGATGGGGTCCAGCTCGAGGACCGCTTCGTTGATGTCTTCAACCTTGCCATTGGCATCGATCCCGTCGCTCTGGAGATGAACCGCACCCAACCAAATGTCACCCAGTGGCTCAAAACCATGCAGGAGCGATATCGTGGTAAGAAGTTGATTGTTGCCAGAGACAAGTTGGATCACGTGCGTGGTGTTCGACAGAAGCTCCTGGCCTACGAGCTGTTCTTGAACAAGCATCCAGAATGGAGAGATCGTGTCGTTATGATCCAGGTTGCGACCTCGAGTACCGAGCAAGCTGAGCTGGATGCCACCGTCTCGGACATCGTTACCCGAGTCAACTCGTCGTGGGCCAACTTGGCGTATCAACCTCTGGTTTACCTGAAGCAAGACATTAGCTATCCCCAATACCTCGCTCTTCTCACGGTAGCTGATGCTCTGATGATCACTAGTCAGCGCGAGGGTATGAACCTCACTTCTCACGAGTATCTCTTCTGCCAAGATGGAAAGTTCAAGGGACACAACCGTCATGGCTCTCTCATCTTGAGCGAGTTCACCGGAAGTGCTTCGGTCTTCGGTGGTAACGAGCTCTCGGTCAATCCTTGGGACTATCGACAATGCGCCGACGCCATTGAGCAGGCCTTGCAGATGGGCGACGACGAGAAGAAGACCCGGTGGGATAATTTGTATAAGGCTGTCATGCATCACACTGCTGAGCACTGGCACACCGCCTTCCTCGCCAGACTGGAAAAGGTCTACGACGAGCAACATCGACGTGATACTACTTCGGTTCCACGATTGGCCATCAACCAGCTAGGTGCCCAGTACCAACAGTCTAAACGCAGACTTCTCATCTTGGACTACGAGGGAACTCTTGCTTCGTGGGGATCGCCCAACGACATCATTCTCACCAGCCCCCAACGTACGCTTGACGTCCTGAATGACATTCTCCAGGATGCTCGTAACACTGTCTACGTTATGTCCGGTCGTCAACCCGAAGAGCTTGACCGACTCTTCAAGCGCGTTCCCAACCTCGGTCTCATTGCTGAGAACGGCTGCTTTTTGAAAAAATTCGGCCTGCACAAGTGGGTTGAGATGGCCGATCCAGAACAGATGCGTGCTTGGAAGGACTCTGTGAAGGGCATCATGCAGTACTACCACGAGCGTACACCCGGATCGTGGGTTGAGACTCGGCACTGCAGCATCATCTTCCACTACAAGAGCTGCGAGGATCAGGACAGTGCCAGTCGTCAAGCTGGTGACTGCGCCAGTCATATCAATGATGCTTGCGAGGAGCAGAGAGTTCGGGCTATTCCCACCGAAGGTGCGTTTGTTCATCACCGAGGTATCTCAAGAGACTCGTACTGACGACGATACAGGCGCTGTTATTGTTGAGCCAATGGACTGGTCTAAGGGCACAGCCGCTATGCAAATCTTCGCTGATCTCAAGAAGGATATGGCACCGAATCTTGGCCACGACTCGCCAGTTGACTTCTTGATGGTTGCTGGTGATGGCCGTGACGACGAAGTCATCTTCCGTTGGGCCAATAATCTCGAGCAGGATAAAACCGTCAAGCATGTCACGACAGTTAGTCTGGGCAGTCGTAACACCGAAGCCAGTTGTTCTCTTACACAGGGCGTTAATGGTATGTCCACAACCCTTGACCCGATTGTGAAGAGACTGGCTAACGTTACCAGGTGTCTTGAGCGTCTTGCATAGACTCTCCACACTGACATAATTACACATTCTTCTCCAGTCAGCAAGCGGAGCTCTTTGATGGCCTCTCCCGATGATGTCTAGGACTTCACTCTTTTTTTATTTGCATGCAGGCAGGGATGGATGAATCGCAACGGAGCACATTTGATAGCATAGCAAGGGCGCTTTACGGGAAAATTCTGCTTGACAGGAAGGCATACAGTACCATGCTGGTATGCTGTGAATTTCCGCTTTTGCTCGATGCGACAGAACATACATTGATGCGTGGACGGATGGATGGACGGCGATGATAAATGTACGATGGAAAGGGGGTTGAGAACAGAGATACCTAGCTAGCTAACTTTACTTGCTTTGCTGCACGAATTACATTGCTTTGAATTACATTGCAAGGAACTGGAATCGTGGATTGTGACCCCAGACTATTGACGGATGAATTGCTTATGCTACAAAAAACTGTAATGTGCTGTGTTACTCTTGTTCATTTATACTTGCACCCAAAGTTAACCCTAAAGTGCCAAGCTTCAGCCACCCCTTCCACTCGTCATCGTGCATAGGCCACCTCCAACTCTTAAACTCCCAAGCTCACCTTTCTCTCCTCGATTGTGCATCAATAACAACGACAAGGATCCTCTCCGACAAGAAACCAAGCACCAACGACGAGCGCCATCATGGCGGCAAAGGAGTGTCCCAAGTACGACCCGACGGACCCGGCGAACGGCCAGAAGCAGATCTACGTGCAGCTGGTGCTGTCGCTGGCGCTGGGGGCCGCGGCCTTCCTGGGCTTCTGCTTCCTGCGACCGCGGTGGAAGAGCCTGTACGCGGCGCGCAAGCGGCAGAAGGACGCCGCGCAGAACCTGCCGGATCTGCCGGACGGCTTCTTTGAGTGGATGCCGGTCCTGTATCGGGTGTCGGAGGAGCAGGTGCTGAGTTCGGCTGGGTTGGACGCTTACGTGGTGAGTCTTGTCTCTTTTTTTTTTTTTTTTCAATGTTTCTGTTGATGTTTGAGGGGGCTGATTAGAGGAGGGTTTGCGGTGTTGGACCAAATTGTGGCTGGTTTCTGATCAATTGTGCAGTTCCTGGCCTTTTTCAAGATGTCGATTCGGCTGTTCAGCGTCATGTTCGTGCTGGCGAGCGTTATCCTAGCGCCTATCAACATGCACTTTGATTACCTGGCTACGCCGAGCAACCCGCAGGGTCCGGAGGGGCCATCGAGCTTGTACATGCAGATGGTTGATAAGACTGGCGTCTGGGAGGATGTTGGTGCGCTGGACAAGGACGGCAAGAAGAAGCTGGATACGAGTTATCTGTGGGCATACCTGATGTTTACGTATTTCTTCACGTTCCTGGCTATCTATTTCATGGCGACGGAGACGCGGAAGATCATAAAGATCCGGCAGGATTACTTGGGGAGTCAATCGACGGTTACCGATCGCACGATCAAGCTGTCTGGGATACCGCCTGAACTGAGGAAGGAGAAGGAAATCAAGGAATTTCTGGAGAAGCTGGAGATTGGAAAAGTGGAGAATGTGACAGTTTGCAGGAACTGGAAGGACCTTGATAAATTGATGGAGGACAGAACTTACCTGTTGCGGAAACTTGAGGAGGCGTGGACGGTGCATATTGGCGGGAGCAAGACGAAGGAGGCCCATCCTGACGAGCAAAGATATGGCGGCATTGCAGGAGATGAGGTGGACGAGGATCAAAGAGAAGATGAGGCGTTAATGGGGACAAGTCACGTTACTGCGTACGAGAATCCAAGGCCGACGACGAGGATCTGGTATGGATTCTTGGGGATGCAGAGCAGGAAAATTGATGCAATCGACTATTATGAGGAGAAGCTCAGGATTATGGATGATAGGATTTCCATGGCGAGGAAGAAGAGCTACAAGGCTACACCTGTGGCGTTTGTCACAATGGATTCGATTCCGGCTTGTCAGATGGCTGTGCAGGCTTTGCTGGACCCATCGCCGACGCAGCTTTTGGCGAAGCTGGCTCCGGCACCTACTGATATCGTCTGGCAGAACACCTATCTGCCACGCTACAGTCGGATGTGGAGGTCTTGGACGATCACCATTTTCATTGTGGTGCTTACGGTCTTCTGGCTGATCCCGGTTGTGGGACTCGCTGGCCTGATTGATCTCTGCTCGATCCGTCAGGTCTGGCCTGGACTCGCTAACTTGTTAGAAACGCATCAGATCATCAAGGCTTTGGTGCAGACTGGTTTGCCCACGCTCGTTGTGTCTTTGCTCAACATAGCAGTGCCTTTCTTGTACGACTACCTTGCCAATATGCAGGGTATGATCTCACAAGGCGACGTTGAGCTCTCCGTCATCTCGAAGAACTTTTTCTTCACTTTCTTCAACGTTTTCCTGGTCTTCACTGCCTTCGGATCCGCGGCCAAGTTCTTGCCGGTGCTTCAGGACTCGTTGAAGGATACTACGAAGCTGGCGTACAAACTTGCAAGCTCCGTCCAGACCCTGGCTGTCTTCTACACAAACTTCATTCTTCTGCAAGGTGTCGGCCTGTTGCCATTCCGGTTGCTGGAGTTTGGAAGTGTGACGCTCTACCCAATCTTGCTGATGTGCTCAAAGACTCCACGAGACTACGCAGAGCTGGTGCAGCCCCCACTTTTCAAGTACGGGTTCTATCTTCCCTCAGCACTGCTGGTGTATGTCCTCTGCATCGTCTACAGCATCCTGCCAGCGGGCTACATGGTCCTGTTCTTCGGCCTCATCTACTTTATCTTCGGCTACTACACATACAAATACCAACTCCTGTACGCTATGGACCACCCACAACATGCTACCGGTGGTGCCTGGCCGATGATCTGTTACCGCATTCTCCTCGGCCTCGGTGTCTTCCAGCTCGTCATGGCTGGTATCATTGCATTGAAGACCGCTTTCACAGCTGCAGCTCTGGTTGTGCCGTTGATTCCATTCACGATATGGTACAGCTACTACTTTGCAGGCACGTACGAGCCGCTGATGAGATTCATTGCGTTGAGGTCGATCAGGAGGGAGAGCAATGCGGATGTGAATCTGCCGGGTGAGAATTTGGGCATGAGTCGCCCGCCGGGGTATGGTCGTCGACCGAGCACGACGTTGGACGAAGCGAGAGAGGAGGGGTTGAAGTTCATTAATCCGAGTCTGACGGTACCGTAAGTACTCTCTCTGGTCTTCCGCTAATATTTGAAGGGTGGCTGATGTTGTATAGATTGGAGAAGCTTTGGATCAATAGAGATGGTGACGAGGGCAGTCACTCGAACGGCGACATACCACCCGAGTCTGATATTTTCCGAGAGGACAGTAACACGAGTAGCGTGAGCCTGGGGGACACCCACATCTGGAGAGACAATGGGGATGCAAACGTTTAAATTGATGACGGCTGCGCCTTCCTCTGTAGTCGGCCTCTCTTCTGCTTTTAGCACATATACCCTACCTATAGCACCTTCCCAAAATGGAAACCACTCCTAATTCTCATGTTCCAGTTCTTCGTCATGTTAGCCTTCGTCCATCATTCATCCTACCTACGCTTCCGTATATCTTATCGATTGTTTTACACCCTGAGATTGTCATTCATACCTTACCTCCCTCTACCTACCTGATGTTCGCGGCTATGTCCTCGCATATTCTTCTGTCCCGAGGAGTAGCCGGTCCCAGCAGAGAAAGCGACTGCGACGCCGAGATCCTTCCAACCAGCCCTAGGCTGGTAACTTCTTTCTTCGAGTCTGGTACTCGGCATGTCATGACTCTTGGAGATGCCGCCTCTCACAACATCTCTGCTCTTGATGGGGCCGACTATAAGGGCAAAGGCAAAGGCAAGGGCAAAGGCAAAGGCAAGGGCAAAGAAAGCGACGTCTACGAGCCATCTGACTCGACCTCGAACAAGCCCTTGTACCAGTCCACGATCGACTCCGAACTGATACATAAGCGGCCCATCAGTCGTAGCGGCACTTTCTTCGATAACCCCGCCGACCCACGAGCGATTCTGGACGACAATATCCTCGAGCCCTGCCCGCACTCCCGAGTCCGCAGCTCTGTGTCTGAGATCCTCCACGGGGATCCTCTACAGAAATCTGCGAGCGACGATGGGATCCATGCCAGTCTGCGCCGGTCGTTCACGATGCTGAGTGGCCCGTCCCAGCCGGCATCTGCCTTGACGGAGGTCTTCAGCGAATGCCGGCCCCTCTTCCCTGCCCCTACGTTTCCGCCGAACAAAAATCTCCACGCCCTCGCGGACATTGAGCATCTAGAGTTCATGGCTAGCAGATCCGACTTCCGTGCCCAGCGGCAGGCTCTCGAGGCTCGGCCAAGTCCAGCTGGTACGTTCCAGTGTGCCCTCAGGTTCTGGGAACTTTTGCTAATGCCTTTTCTCAAAAAGTCCATCTACCAACCGAGGTGATCCAGCATATTTTTTACCTCCTTGCTCCTTGCGACTTCAACTCGGCTAGACATACATGCCGCTCTTGGCTCATAAGCTCGCTTAACAAGTCACTATTAACAACGATGCTCAAGCGAGCCGGCTACTCGGATGGCACAGGCATTGCTGCCCCGAATGGGATCAGCTCCACTGGAAAATTTAGCGACGAGTGGTGGATGAGCAAGCGGATCGCCCGGGAGTGCGCCCTCGGCCCGGATCCTCGAATGTTCCCATCCGGTTCAGCACTAAGCCAGATTTGCCATGTCGACTTTACGGAGATTGAGGTTCATTACCCGGGCCCGGATCTCGCGAGTACGATCTTCAATATCAGCAGCTGTGGGCGGTTCCTGATGGCCGCTCATGGCTGTTTGGTCTATGTCTACGAATTGAATCGTTCTCACAAGTCTGCGAGGGATGATGGCTCGTATCCTGGTCTTTTGAGGCCTGTCACGAGCATTATCTGTCCGAGGAGAGTTCTGGCTTGTAGCATGGATACCTCGTCTCAGAGGTATGCCATCGCTATCCTCTTGGAAGGGCGGATGGGGTTGGTCTGTGACATTGCAGCCTTGACCGAGAAGGGAGCTGCTACTACAGTGAGTTTCCAAAACGCCCTGTATTCCTGGGACGTTGCTTAATGCATCGATCCAGGACGACGCATCCAGCAGGCAAGATGGAACGGCAGGCTTGAAAAGGGTCGAATCCGGCACCTCGATGCCATTAGAAACTGGTCCAAGGGCGTTATATCGAAACTTGTGCTCTGAGGACGACCCTCCTCGCTCGGTTGCCATATGTCCTCAGAGACGTTGCGTAGCTTTCGGGTGCTCTTCAGGCCTTGAGCTACACTGGGTCGATGCTCTCACTGGTCAAGATCTGAACAGGTGGTTCCCTCTCACGGCCCCGAGCGACTACCTCTTCTTTCTGCCGCCTCGGAAGGGTGTGGATTCCGCCAAGAAATTGAGATTGATTTCTAGCGCTGGACGTCCTGATGAGCGAAGTTCAATGTCACGACGCACTTTCGGACCGTCACCACGCTCGAGTCCTTTTTGGGAGCGATTTGGCTGGGGATTATCTCGGTTTGAGGAGGATAACGAGACATATGGGGCCAGCAGCCCTTCGGAAACCCAGGGAATATTGACTCGCTTGAGGATTGACGCCAGCAGGAGCTCGCTTGTTGGCCGAATGGACTGCTCGGATCACTACCGGGCAACGCCTTTGAGCGATGTAGGCCTTTCCTCAATGATCCCAGACCCCTTGGTGACTGTGGCTGACCAAAACTTCCAGGGGTATCATATCCTGTTTACCGATCCAGCATCCGGAGTGCTGTGCCTGGGTAGCGACGCCCCGGTGGGAGGCCCTACCAAGCTACTCCGAAAGATCTGGTTCTGTTGTCCCAGCCTCGACGGAAAATTTGCAACCCCAGTGGCATATACAGCCGGATCCGACCTATCTCATGGCGTTCGCGTAGTCGCTGCTTTTGATACGGGATCTGACGAGCAAAGTATCTGGCTATTCTCAGTGCCTTTCGATATATTCACATGCGGTCAAGCCAAACCCGCCTCATCTACCACCGCAGCCTGGCTCAGTAACTCTTCATCCCGCGAGGCGGCGCCGGCTGAGCAAGAGTGGATGAACTGGTGGCCGAACGATGGGTTACAGCAGTGGCTGAGCAATACCCAGGATCCCGTCCCTGACATGTCAAGCAAAAGCGTGTGGCCTGTCAAAACGGAAGGCCAGCGGATCGGCACATGCAAGGGTCTCGTCGATCTGGCGATTGATTCTGGGCCACACTTGGTGGTCTGGGCATTCTCCCGGACGGGAAGCGCGAAGGTTTGGCGGGTCGATGACGGCCAGAGTCATCCTGTGCAGAAGATTCTAGTTGTCCGTGATGGCACCGTCCGTATTACTGATGGATCTGGTGATCTGGAAATGATTGATGCAGCCAGTTCCTCCCCTGAAATGCTGGGGCCCTCGATTCCGCTTGCTGGCCCGGATTCGTATGATGGGACTGTGCAGTACGACTGGGAGGGCGATGTTGTAATGCAACCGGTCGAGGAGGAGACAGTAGAGGCAGTACTACTCGATGCGCAGGGTATGGGGGTCCGCTACCAGGCTGAGACGTGGACGCGAACGAGCTACGCAAGGGCTCTAGCGGGCTTTGTCGAGGAGCTGACGGGGGTTGCGGGGATCGATTTGGAGATCTGGTAGAGGGTAACCATGGGAGAATGGACGGGCCAGGAAACAGTCAGAGGAAAGCGAGATTGGTGCTGAGATAGATTCCATGCAACGCCGTGGTTTGTCTACTTTCGCCCCTATTCCCGAGCCACCACATGATGACGATGGTGACGATGATAATGAGGATAATGATCTTGTGATTTGCTTTTTGTTATCTTTTGCCTGATTCTATATTCTATATTCTATGTTCTATATTCTATACTCTATACTCTATATCTGCATAATCATCAACTATTCCTGCTATGTCTTCTCGCCACTCGCCTCACTCTTTATCCATGTTTACACCCCACCCCTATCCCCGTTCCGTAGCGAGCCTTGCGCGATGCATATCACGTGTGCATATACCCAGCGCAAGGGCATCCCAGGTCGCAGCGGCCGTGGGGCGGTGGCAGCCCAATGGCAACCCAAGTTACCCAACTTCGGCCCAAATGCCCCACCCTTCGGTTGTGAAGCCTTGACTCGGAATCTGGGTTGGCCCGGAGTCATGGAAGGAACACAAGACGGATATGGGCGACAACACCAAGGAAGTTCCCCGTCGGGTAGGGCAGCGCGGGGCAGGGCAGGGCAGGGCAGGGCAGCGCAGGGCAGCGCAGGGCAACTCGGGCACTCGTCATCAGTAGTCATCAGATATCAGGCATCGTGCCCAACCCACCAAAACTCGGACAATCCTGGATGGTGATGGGCCTTTTTTTTTTTGGGCTTCGGCGGTCGCTGCCGCTCTGGATCGGGGCATATAATTCGCTGCTGTCCCCCCTTCTGCTCCGCCATGTACGACGGACGCGCTGCTGGTGTTACTGTTACTGTTACTGTTACTGTTACTGTTACTGGACAATTGCGCTTTGCTGTGCTGTGCGACTCGACGCTTGACATTTGACATTTGACACTCGATATATCCGGCCATCGTTGCCCAAGAGAACGAAGAGCAGAGCGGAAGGGCTCTAACACACGATATATATCTACATACATCGCTACGTCTCTGACCATTACGTACGGCCTGCGACGAGAGGAGGATCGCGGTCGGCGCAATAACAATGTGTTTCAGCTGTACGTCGCCCCCCTTCCAGACGCACCAACCAGACTGACGAGGCCCGCCGCAGCAAAACCGCGATGGGAAGAAGACGTCGTCTTCGCGAACCGTCGCCCGCGTCGCCGCATCGTAACGGAGACGGTGATCCGCCACTCCCCTCGGGCCTCCGTCCAATACATCCAGGCACCGCCTCCACCCCCCTCCCCTCCCTCACGGCGCACGCCCACGCCGCCCCCAGCGCCCAAACCCATCGAGGCTCCCCCCGACCCCAAACCCATCGAGGCTCCCCCCGACCCCAAACCCCCGACCCCGTCCGGCTCCCCCTCGCGCATCGAGCTCGTCAGCGTCGAGGAGGATTTCCGCCGGCCCGGCTCGGCGCGGAGCAGCAGGGTCAGCGTGTCGCACGCCGGCACGAAGAAGAGCTCGCACAGTCGGCACGGGAGCCGCGCCGGCGGCGGCGGAGGCGGAGGCGAGGAGGTGTACATCGAGCGCGAGCGGGTGCGCGAGCGCATGGTGCCTGCGCCGACGCCGCCGCCGCCGCCTGACACGTTCCGCTACGTCCCGGGGAGTGGGTACCTGGTGGATGCGCGCCCTGATGATCGCGCCGAGAGGAGGCGGAGCAGGAGTATCACGTACGAGACGCACCCGCGGGTGAGCAGTGGGAGGGTGGTCGAGAGGGAGAGGGTGGTTATCGAGGACGAGGGTGGGGGCGGCAGGAGGAGGGAGTATTATCGGCGGCCGTGAGGGGGGCGTGCTTTCCGCGTGACGGGTTGAGGGATTACTGCTTTTGAGGCGCTCGGATGGGGTTTTTGATTGGGTGGAGAGGCAGATCTGCGTATGTGTATAATGGATGCATGTACATCCGGATTTTGATTGCGCTTTCTCTTCTTGTGTATATCTTATTCCTCTCTGCTTGCTTGCTTTCTTTCTTCTTTCCTTCTCTTCTTGGCCGGGATCGCGAGAGGGAAGAGATAACGAGGTGAAAGGGTCTAAGGGGGGAGGGAGTACACTACCGGTACCTACCTTAGTTACAGCGACTCTCGTGTTTTGGGGAGGGGGTGGGGATGGGATAGGTAGGTAGGTAGGTGTGGATGGGTGGATGGATGGGGAATTTCGGCTTGGGTACTTTAGTTGGGTTAGGTTGGGTTGGGTTAGGTTGGGTTAGGTTAGGTTAGGTTAGGTTTTAAGTTGTCTGCTTTAGATAGATATCTTGATATCTTCAACTTTAACCTTTAACTTTTTTTTTTAAGAAAGAAAAAAAGAGGTGCCGGGGGGGGGGGGGAACGTCATGTACGGTAGATCGATACGAAATGACGGGATTCATCACATACAATCCGTACGGAAAGAAGCGTGAGATGAAAGTCGATGGCTTGTAGAAAGTGTGTGTATGTATGTATGTGTGTAGGTAGGTAGGTAGGTAGCTAGGTATCTTGAGGGGGGGGTTCTTTCTCTACACTTAGTTAGTAATGGAAGTCCGGTTTTCCTATGTTCCTCGCTTGTTCTATCCTATCTATCTAGGTAGCTAGCTAGCTAGAGAGGTATTTATTTATTTACAGTGCTATGAATTCTTACATGATTGATATATAGAGGTATAGGTATATATTAATACGTATATAAACCAATACCGAGATCGGTATCGAAACCGGTCCTTACCGTACCATCAGCCCGTCGTACCTACCTAGGTACCGGTATGGTCGTACGTAAAGGCAGCGGGGAGCACGAGCCAGCGATTCTGAAGACGGGTAGGTACCGGTAGGTACTTGCAGCTTGCTGACGTAGGTGGAAGAGGGAGGTAAGTTGGTAAGTAGCTTTGCGACTGTATGGAAGAATGTAAATAAGCGAAACAAGCAAACATGCAAACATGCAAGCAAGCACCTTTCCTGCTTGTTGCTTGACTGGTGCAGCTACCGTAGGAGAGGGAGAGGGGCGGTGGTGGACTCTCCTCCTCGCTTGGTCGGCGCATGGGACCGATCTTACCGGTAGGTACCGGTATAACGCTCATCTAAAAAGTATCTCAATAAGTACAAATATATATATATATATTTACACGTTTCTAACCCAGCACAGAAGTAGTATAACAAAATGAAGATAGTTGCATCTTTTTCACATGCTGAAATAATGCCGATTTGATCAGCGATTAGATTCTTCTGTCGACCAAGAGGTTGGCTGTCCCGCCTTGGCGGTGGTGCCCCCCCAGGTCGGGAAATTTTTTTTAATTTTTTTTTAACTTTTAATTTTTTAATTCTTTTTTTTTCCACGAAAGTAAAAATTGAAGGTTAGAATTTAAGGTTCGGATTTAAGGTAAACCGACGGTTAGACTATTTCGTTCTGGGGATTTTTCGTCTCCTCTTGCATTCGCATAGGATAGCTGTTTGTGACTGGTTCGTTGGTGACATACAAATCTCTCTCTCCTTCTCGTACCTCTCTCTCTCTCTCTCTCTCTCTCTCTCTCTCTCTCTCTCTCGCTCTTTTTTTTGGGGGGGGGATTTATTTATTCCTTCTGCCTTCATTCTGCCTTCCCCCCTGTATACTTTTTCTCCTGCGTATGCTATGCTAGGCGAGGCTATGCTAGTAGAAAGAAGGGGAGAGGGAAGGAAGAAGAAGAAAGCCTTAATGGGTTTTAATTCGCGTTTGAGTTTGGGGAGGGTTGGGATTTGGATTGGTTTTTGGGGCGTTGGGAAGTTGGGGATGATGAAGGAATGTTGTATAGCAAGGTGGGTGGATTGTTCTCTAGAGAGCTGTGTGCAACCTGAGGTTATGTCCTCCTCTGCTGGTGACAGTTCGGGAGTTGGGGAGTGAGGAGGTTAGGATTTGGGATTTGAAATTCGGGATTTGTTTGGGCTGGGCGTAAGAGGTCACGGAAGAGAAAGCGATGATCTCAAGCATCAGATTTGGATCAACGACCACAAAAGGTATAGGTTGGTTGAAAGTACTCGATATCTGTATATGCAGCAAACGCGAAGAAGACCACCAGGGAGCTCCAGGTTTGGCAATCAGAAATAAAAAGAGAAAAGCGGTTCCGGCAGGACTCGGGGAAGGCCTATTGGGAGAGAGATATAATCTCCGAAGGCGGCACCGTCTCTTTCTTTACGGCTTGCAACACGAGACATAGCAGTCCTGACGTAATGAATAATATTAGTATCTGTACTTCTAAATAGTAATCTGCTTGAAAGTACTTACATATTCGCGCTCAACAGGGCATTCACCATCATGGCAAGTCTCCTAAAATAAAAGTTAGTAAGCTCTTCCTCTTCTAAGTCAGTAGAGGAGAGGCTTACAGTTGAAAGACATGGCTTGTATAGCCAATTGTAGTATTTACACTTGGGGCTGGGCTGTTTTCGACGTTAGTTATTTGGATCCTCACATCTTATAATATGTAAGAGAAACTTACAAGATAACGAGTCGGGGCACAAGTGTAGCGCGGCTGGATAAGTGGGTTGGCTTGTGACTGAGTAGGGATTGCGAGGGAAGGGGTAACAATAGCCGCCAGTGCGATAGCGAAGAGAGTGAACTGCATTTTGATAGAGTGTATATAGACTCGTGGAAAAGGATAAGTGAATAATAGTAGACGTTGAATGAATATGAAGTGAATGTGGTTTTGGTCTTGTTTCTGCTGGACACACTGCTTTCTTATATACTGCGTCCGGTGTAAAAGAGAGGGTTATTAGCTTGTCGGTTCCTTGTTCATTGAACTACGTACGAGTCATTGCCCCTTTGTAATGTATTGTAGACACCTGGTCTGCCACGCTTACTGCCAAGGGCCATTCTGGCCAAACTAGCTAGGGTCATCATCTTCGATAGAAGGCCACCCTTACAGATAAAACAAATAACGAACTTTAAACCTATCCTTTTATGCTCTTTTATAAGGAACCATGAAGTCTTGCCTTCTTATGAAGCTCTTATATAACAGCTTTTCTTATAGGCTTTATGTTAACAACTTACGCAAGGATTTGAATCTTTAGATCTCGTCCTTATATAGTTTATTACAATTACTCGATTCGCAGTCAAGTTGCTTTTACTCGGTTTCCTCTTTACGTTGTACCTATATTTCATAATCAAGACTTGAGATTAATGAACCTCTTATTTCAAAAGCGCCGGACCTGGAAACGCCGCAATAGCCGAAACACAATCTTTCCGCTTTCCGACAAAAACTCTCTTTCATTGCCGATAAAACAGATCTCTTGTTTACTACTGTGGTGGAGCTGGCGTTCTGGTCTATTTTTGCCCTTGCATTAGGCCTTGTATCAGGCCCTACTATCACGTGCCTCTGCTCTACTAGGCACGTTGTCAAGTCACGTGCACACGCCTATATAGACGAGTAGTTGGTTCCTCCCTGAATCATTATCATCATCAATACAACACATATATACTTACAGAACACAATCGAGTGTCTTTCGAACGTCCTCCTTTACCCCTCCTTCTCACCCACGACTTTACCATGATTATATACGCATGTATCTCTTGATTCGCAGTCAGGTATATGTCGGAGCTCTTCCCCTCCACATTACTAAAAATACCTTTTTTCTTTTCTAGCTTTTATTTGGAACAAAAAGAATGTTTGATCACCGATCGCGATCGTGTGATGGATATTTTTAACGTCGTAATATTCTTGCAATTGCAAAACACTTGATTGCTACGGTGCTGGCAGGCCTCAGGCCTTGGCGTGGTTAAGGGTTGGTTGGACTAGTCAACTAAGACTAGCGGCCGCCCTAGGTACAAAACCTCTCGGCCTTCTTGTATTGTAGTTGTTTCTTTCCACGTCTTTCTTTCCTACTCTCCCCCCCCATGAATAAATGTCGAAAGTATAATTTCGCAAGGGGATCTTACCAAGGCATAAACCAATCAACTTACTACGTACTACGTACTACGTACTACGTATAAGGATTCACTTTTAGAAAGTATCTTTGAGCTAGTATTTAGTCTATACAGTAGAGTTGACAGGGCTTTGAGCTATTAAGAAACCACCGCTCTATGATTTATAAGCTTAAACTAGGTCCGACATATTCATAAAGGAGGAGAGTAACGCACACGATTCCTTCTATTCGTATAAAAAGAGCCAGCTCCTTTGAACGTTAGAAAGCATACAGAAATCGAATACCATATTTACTAATGTAACGGTTAAGAAGAGGTAGTATTATAATAGCTACCAATCTATACGCTTGGTAATACTCTCCCCCCTTATGAATAAATGTCGGACTCAGTTTAAGCTTATAAATCATAGAGCGGTGGTTTCTTAATGGCTCAAAGCCCTGTCAACTCTATTGTATAAACTAAATACTGGCTCAAAGATACTTTCTAAAGGTGAATCCTTATACGTAGTACGTAGTACGTAGTAAGTTGATTGGTTTAAGCCTTGGTAAGATCTCCTTGCGAAATTATACTTTCGACATTTATTCATGGGGGGAGAGAATAGCTATATAATAAGTTTTCTAGTCAAGTTAGGGATTCGTTAAAGCACAAGCGCGTGCCATGCTAAGCGAAGCATGAACCTTGGTTCATAAGTAAAGTTTAGCCATATCACCTTTAATTATAATTAATTACATCGAGTCGATATGTAGTAGTAATAGTAGTAACAGTAGTATTGTTTTAACGCCTGCTGCGGGTCTTAAAAAGGAGTCCGACCTACCACCTCCTTAAGGGTATAATTCGGTAGCGTGCCGGCATTAAATCCCACCTATAAGCACTCCGCAAAGGCAAGTGGCATCTTGATTAATTAAACAATTCTTTAAATACGAAGTTCATCTACACCGATAAAGTAGAAGCCCGTAAGAAAAAAGGCTAAATCGATATAAAGTCCCGGATCTTTAATCCCGCGGTACAGGCCTAAGTACTACTACTTATAACCCCTCGAGGGTGCCTTAAAAGTCTAGTTTCCACTTTAAACCCCCTGCTTACCCTACCCTCGAAGGGTAATACTTACGCCTAGGACGTAGTAATTCTAGATTTCGGAAAGGGTCGGCCCGAATTAAATATCTCCTACAGCTAAGCTTAATTTAACCACCGCTATCAATTCTGCCGCACGCAACGGCGCGTCGACGCGTTATATAGGTTCGCGTGCACGGACCACCTTTTTTTCCCTTTATATAAAGACCACTCATTGGTATGAAAGTGCACGGGCCATTTTTCTTCTTAATTAAGCTTTTAAAAAGACTGATAAAGCCGCATATTAAAAACTGCGATATGCAACAAAACCAAAAAAAAATTCGAGCTTATCGAAAATTTTGACTTTAATATATATAAGCTAGTATTAGCAGGAGTTCATTCGAGAGTAAAATAGAAAGAACCTTAGTAGTCTAGTGATAGCAGTTCAGTAAGTAGAAAAACTATGTTTCTTAAGTATACGTGCAATTTTCCTTTTTTTTTTCCTTTTTTTTTGGTAAAAATATATAATTTGTAAAAACGTATACGATTAATCGTCGGTTACCTCGAATTTAATTTGGAAAAAAATCCCGAGCTAGAGCAAGTCGGTCAATTCTTTCGAATTAAATTTAAGGAAACCGACGATTACGGGCCAACTTTTGTTAATATAACTAATTCGCAAAGGGGTCTAGGGTTGCTCTAGTGAAAAGGGGGCTTTAAGGGGGTCCCCCTTTTATTATAAATTATTAAAATATAGTAGTAAGTAATGCGCAAAGGGGTCTAACGTCTCCCCGGTAAGAAGGTGGGTTTAAAGGGGTCTCCTCCTTATGAAGAAATATTGAATAAATCTTTTCCTATGTAATAATACCTCTATATTATGGTAGAGCTGAGGGTCTGTATTTGTTTTGTCCATATATGTAATACTATCTCTAGGCACCCATGTCACGTGGATGCATCACGTATAAGGCAGTATATAGACGAGTAATCGTCGGCTCGCTTAAGTGGGCCTCCTTTCAGCCTTTCAGTCTTAGTCGGTATAAGCGACTGCGGATCGGAAGCGAGTGCGGATTTTTCGAATGTGTTAAAAATTTTTATATACTATAGCAATTAATTACTATTACAACTTAAAATTATTTATATAAATAATTAATCTGCGATTATATCTTCTTTCGAAACATCCGAAATCGTATCATTTGATAAAACATTTGACTATCGATTGCTATTTTCAAAGTCTGATTCGTCTTTTACTTTACGCAACGAATCGTTTAAATCTCTACTATTATAAAATTGAAACTATCGCTATCGATATTAATACTAGAAAAAGGAAAAACATTTTGCTTTAAAAAAGGGTCTCTAATAGTATCGGTTATAATTATCAGATCATCGTTATCGTAAGAAAGTTCGAGTTGAGAAAGAGTTGGTCGAGGAATACCTTTTTTACGAGGCCGCAAAATTTAACCTTTAAGAAGTTGTTGCATCTATTAAATCTTTTTCGAATCGAGAATTAGAATGAGCATTGTATTGTCGTCTTTAATAATTAAGCTTATAGCAAAGCGTTTTCGTATAATACTTTTACGCCCGCGCTCAACTATGCGATTCCTTTACGATATTTAATATCTTTTTCTTCTTTTTAAATCTTATCGACGCGTTGTTATTTTGCAGTAGATTCAAGATTTTCTTTACTTTGCTGCTTAATAGCAAGCTTGTTATCGATTAATAATACGATTTTAAATGTTTCGGAAAAAGATATGCTCGTAAATTAATTATTTATATAAATATTCTTTAGTTAATTATAATAGTAATTGCTATAATATATAAGAATTTCTAATACATTCGAAAAATCCGCACTCGCTTCCGATCCGCAATCGCTTATACCGACTAAGACTGAAAGGCTGAAAGGAGGCCTACTTAAGCGAGCCGACGATTAGTTGGTTCCTCCTTGAGCCATCATCATAGAACATACACACACATATACAAAACACATTTGAATGTCTTTCGATCGTCCCTTTTTTCCCCTCCTTCTTACCCACGATTCTATTATGATTAAGTAAACATATTTCTCTTGATTCGACGTCTGGTATATATCGGAGCTCTTCCTTTCTACAATATATATTTAGCTTATATTATTATTTATTTTATTATTTGAATTTAAATATCTTTGATACTATTAAATATAATTTTGAATTTGAAATAATTTATCAAAAAAAGTTGATTATTAACTTTCGGATTTGATTTTCTGCTTAAGATTATTATAAATCGAGTAACTAGCCCGTTGGTGACACTACAGAGAACTTGGTCCTCTGCCCTGGTCTATCCGATGTTCCCCCTCTTCCTTTGTTCCCTGAACCTCGGCTTACTTCGGTATGGCTCAGTTGCTTCAGCGACTCTGTCACTGTCACGCTTCTAGGCTGATCACGGCTTTCTGCCTCACTTTGTTTGAGACTTGTCCTTGGTGGCGGTTCGTTGCCTCTGTGATCCATCCTATCCAACCGGTAAGCTGGAAATACGCGGCTAATGCACCTTCCCGAATTTGCTCGCAGTAGCGCATCCTTCAACCTCTAGAACCTTTGGCGGCACGATTGTTGATTCTTAACCGGTTATAAAAATAGCGAGAACCTACCCTCAGGCTGTAACACTTAGGCCTGTACTGTGGTACTTGTACAACCGTCCGAACCCCTTATTCGCAGGGCACGATCATACCGTATTGTTTGGTTCAAATGAGAGCTGAGCTAGGCAAGCCCTGTACGACGGGGGCGGACAACGGCGAAAAGTTGCCGATTGGCAGGAATTGATGACTCAGAAATGGAAGTTATTCTTGATGTGTGATGTCTTCAGGAATTTTTCTTTATGACGTGTCATAGAAGATTTGAAGATCCTGGTGTAGGGGGACTTCGAATAGCTTGAAGGAAGCATCCAGTAGTTGGAGAAGTTTCCGTGTCTTCAATCAATAAAGGTTTGCCAATGACTACGTATTAATCTTTCTCCTGAGTCTTCACCATCTGTGATTTTCTGAATCCAAGTGGCTGCTTCAATCTGTATATATCAATGGAGTCTTGTCTCGAGAGTGTTGTCTTTGTTTGACGCGGTAGTGAAATCTCTGTTTGTTTACAGTGTGTGGGGCGGGGCTTCAGCTTCCAGTTTCTTCTACCTGCAGCGGTTGATTCATACGTTGTGTGTGGTTCGAATACATTCAAATTTGAGTCAGTGATGTCTTTAAAGTTCTCCATAAAGAGCGTCATCTTTCTTTGACGCGGTAGTGACATCTTTGTTTGTTTACAATGTGTGGGGCGGGGCTTCAGCTTCCAGTTCCTTCTACCTGCAGCGGTTGATTCATACGAAAAGGCTTCTGTGTGATTGTAATACCTTCAACTATGAGTGAATAATGACTTCGACGTCGTCCGCACTGGTAGAGGCAGCGAAAAGCTTTACAATCACTCCATGAGGCACCTGACTGACCGAGACTAGCTCCTCGCTTAGCAACCTAGCGTCTCATCGCACACTACATAAAGGCCACCCTCCTTCCTCAACCTCTACTTTCCTTCCGCCATCATATAAAGTCAACAACCTCACTCCACATCCACCACCTTAACACTGTGGCTTCCATCTTTGCCTACTCCCCCAGCTACATCTTTTACACCACATGCCTCGTAATTGTAATCGGTACACAAAGGTATGTCGCGCTTGCTTGACTCATTCGCCTGTTCACCTTCCACTCCGAGTTTACCTTTTACTCCACTCCATCTCAGCTCAGAACCCCTTCGCACCTTCGACATACATATAGTAGCGAAAGGTTCTATACCTTGCAGCATTTTGCTAACACTCAATCGCCAGGAACAAGAAAAGAAACATCCTTACCTTCCTCGAGGCAACAAGGTAAATCACACTTCTGAAGATAGAAAGCGATGGGTAAGCAGTATCTTCCCTTCATCCCCGCTGTCTGGCGCCAGGTTGTAAGTCATTGCTGCCACAACAGCATGTCCGGCATTCTTTCGTTCAATTTGGATGATTGAGTGGGCGTACCTGCGATGCGAATTATGTTTCTGTGTCCCTCGCGATGGACTGTAATGGTCTTGACTGCCGCTGGAATCCCGGGGTGTGCGTTGCCCGGGGCGTACGTAAGGAGATGACCAAGGTGGCTAGAAGGAACATTTTTCATGAGATAGCGGGTCGCAATCTGGCAGAATCTGTCTTACTTAGTTGGTCAATCCCAGCTAACACTGAGTCTAATATCTAGTTTAGCTCACCACCGAAGCCGAATTCAGAACCCAATCCCACTACAGACAGCCGCAAACAACGTGTAAGCAGTCTCTTCCCTTCATCCCCGCTATCTGGCGCTAGGTTATAATTCATTGCTGCAACAACAGCATGTCCGGCATTCTCTCGTTCAATTTGGATGACTGAGTGGGCGTACCTGCGATGCGAATTATGTTTCTGTGCCCAGGGGCTTGCCCGTTCGCGATGGACTGTAATGGTCTTGACTGCCGTTGGAATCCGGGCTGTGCGTTGCCCGGAGATGACTTAGGTGGCTAGAAGGAACTGGCAGAATCTCTGTCTTACGCAGATGGTAAACCCCAGCTGACACTGAGTCTACTATTTAGTTTAGCCCACCTCCGAAGCCAAAGCCAGAGCCCGATTTCACCATGGCTAGTAACAGTCAAGAAGTCGCAATTGCAAAAGGCATGCTAGCAGCCACACAAGATGAGGACAATATGCGCCTTGCCCAGCAGTTGGTAAGATCATCAAGTAATTGCTTTATTGCGAAATTTACTGATACGTGCCTTACAGTTTAACGAGAATCTCATCTTCGAGAGCCAGCGTCTGAAGGAAAAATTAATCTTCGAGAGGAATAATACAAAGGAAACTGTGAGCCTCAAGTCCAGCCACCCATAATTTGCCATGGAAGCCACATCCTAACTCACCCAAGTATGCAGAAGTCTCTCGTATCGTGAAGGAAGACATCATGGCAGCCTCTAAGGCATTCACAGACAATGTAAGGACCTTGCATTCGGTGTTTGAGATGTGCGCTGACTCGGAACCCAAAGTTCTTTGATGGCTTGGAACTTACCAGCAGAAAGGTAGGAGCCACAAAGACCTTTTATTCAATTCAGTGTTTAAGATGTGCTGACCCGAAACCCAAAGCTCGCTGATGGTTTGGAACGTGGCAGCAGAAAGGTAGGAGCTACCCCGCAACCCTTCAAGTAAGATTTCTCCCTGACTGGTAACATTACTAATTCTAATCCAAAGATCTACTTGTTCATGATTTTTGGGACCATCTGCTTGATCATCTTGTTCTTGACGTTCCTCGTCATCTGCCCGGTCTTGCTTGCCCGCTATCTTCAAACGCAGTAAGTAAGGTTCTTTGCAGAAATTTATATCCTGCCACATCTTTCTGACGATCCTCCCCCCAGAGCTACCTAGTAACATGAAGTCTGTTTCACGGATACCGATGCTGCTCGCCCGACACAGCGATGTTGAGGCACCTAGGAATACTCCTTTTTGGAGTGGGTTTTGGACTGGAGCGTGGCCGCTTGCAGGTTGCGATAAAGGATAGACATTGTTTTGGACATATACCCGGTTGAGCTAGTAGCAAAATAAGATTCCATTCGCGTTCCTAAAGACTCTATACTCAGTGACGCCTATATCCTGAAGCCAAACATCTCGTGCTCCCTACCAGAAAAACTTTTCAAGCCAATGCTGGATGATACTACGAATGGGACGCGCCGAGGAGAACAGCGCCACTTTTCTCCACCACGAATCCTTGGAACATCCCTCTGGCGATTTCGAACGCAAGACTAGGCTCCGGCAAACTATTGCCACTCCCTTCCTCTTGCTCGAGCAGTCCCGTCCGGATATACATCACGGGCTGTCGATCTGAAAGCAGGAGTCCTCCCTCCCTCCTCCCTCCCTCCCTTGAACAGCGGCAAATGGTCGGCCGGGGCAATATCCACAAGTTTGCTACTAAAGCGGCGAAACCGTTCACCGCGGCTTTGAGCGGTCGCTTTTCTGGCAGTCGATATAAACCTCGCAACCTCGCCCTGGACAACCCTTTTCCAACTCGCAATATCAACAGCAGAAGATGCACCGAAAAGCGTGAGTGCTCCTCCAAGGGCCGTAGCCATGTGTGAAACCTGCAGCGCAACCACCGGCAGCCATGTCAACCGCAAGCATTTCCGCTCCCGCCGCGGCTGCAGACGAAGTCGTGCCGCTCACCTGAGATCGAGAAAGCCTACCGGAAGCAGAAGAAGGAACCGCCCACGTTTACGTATTGTCGCAGAGCCCCAGCTACGATATAACACGTCTGTCGCTAACAGATATGCATGGAGCGGGACGTATTCGTTTACCTTCCTGATCGGCGCTGGAGACGCGCCCAAGCGATATATTCGTCATACCTACGCGAGGAAACCGCCTGCTACTATTGCAAGGGATTCGACGCGGGGTTCAAGAGCGAGCTCGTTGAAGGCGAGACGCAGACGCACAAGCTGGTGGACGCGACCGAACGAACGCGCCTTTCGACTTCTCACGCGATGTGGATGTATTTCCAGAAACTGGAGCTTGCTTAGCCGAAGCTTGACTTGCCTAAGGATAAACTTCTGTGGGCTCGCGAACAAGCGTAGATGATAGAATCAGAGAACGCCAGTCTCGCTGAGGGTTTGGGTCTTGGCTGACCGAATCGACTTGGACTCCGAACTCGATGTTCGGAACTTCTTCATTGGAGAGGAGGAGGATTGATTGTCGTGCTTTTTCGCGATTCTCTAACCAGCTAGCCGATAGATCAGGTAAGGTAAGGTATACCTGCACCTACCCGCGAATAGGACTTTTAGCATGAGACCAACCACCGGGCCTGCAGACTCATCTCACGTGAGATATTCTCACCAAGCCACTCCCCCAGGCCGTTTCTCCTCCAGCTTTTCCCTGTCACGAGAACGATTGATTGGCAGATGTTTTCTCGAAGGAGATTCGGTGGTGGATAGTAGGTAGATATTGGATGGAGACTGAACGATGATGGAAAGGTCCAAAGAATCGCTTAGGGGTTTTCTTAGGGCAGACAGGTAGTTTTCATTATTGGATGCATACATATTCGGTGCGTCTGAATGTTTGTAAACCTGGAAAAAAAAAATATATATATATATTTTTTCTCCTGACGACCTTCTTGAAGTTCTTGCCTGCCTTTTCGTAACGAAGGAGACTGCCCTACCTACTTGTGTCTCGCTTCGGAAAGCAGAAAGACAGGTTCCATGACACTTTCCAATTGATGTCGAAATATTTTTCAGGAGGTCTGGAATTGACTCTCGCCTCGTGGTGATCACTCACCATGCTGTTTGAGATGCTAAGCTCGGGAAGTGTGTGCGACTGGAGTTGAATTAAGCAATATCCCTTGCCGAGCAGTCGATGCGTTCGTGTATTCTCTGCCATGCGTCGGAGATGAGAGAGGAGAATAGGTTTACAAGGTTGATTGATTGATGATTTTCTACGTGAGTAGAGAGATCTGTGCAACGTGAGGTTGGTTATATCTGTGCACCTTAGTAGCCGGAGTGGCCTCAAGCCATCAAACTCGGTGACATGAACCCCAACAAAGCTAAAGAGCAGCCAAATAAATACAAATACATGATAAAAAAAGAGCAGCTCTTAAAGCAACCTAAATGCGTACCGCATACACCAAGATCATCTTCAAGAAGTCCCGTGTTTCGGGGACAGGTAAAAAAAGCCAATATATAATCTCATTCTCACGTCAAATAACTCAAGGACTTCCGTAAGAATAACTAACCTGCCTGCCCACGTATTGGCCTTCGACGTCGCAGGATAAAGAGCCAAGTAAGAACGTAGTACTCACAGCTCATAGCTCACGCGAAAAGCCAAAGCAAAAGCCCCCCCAAAAAAAACAAAAAAAAAAACCCCCTCACAGAATACCAGACTGCATACATACATACACCTTATCCCAACAGCAGGCCGTCTATCTACCTATGCATGAACAGCCACAACCCCCCGTCTCTGCCCCCCGCCCCCTAACCCGCACCCATCACCATTTGCCCTCCTCGTCTGACCCGGAGCTAAAGCCACAACCGCAACTCTCTTCCCCTCCAGGAGCCGGACCAAGACCCTACCTAGGTCTCGCAGTTCCTCTCTCACTTTCCGTACTGCATCCCCTTCCCCCATCCCCCCGAGTTCCTGCATCGTGTCTCGAGGTACATCGAGCCGGTTCGAAAGCAGCTGTAGGATATCACCGGCGGCAGGCTTTCAGGGTTGGATACGGGAACAGAACGATGGGGTTGGTGAAGAGAAGAAGATTATCGGAGCGTAGGTCGTAGGTCGTCAAGAGGGGTGTGGGGGGGGGGCATAGGGAAGAGTTTATATAGGGGTTGTCAGAGGCACAGGCACAGGCAAAGGGAAATCTATTAAGTCCTAGTGGCTATAGGCCGGTGCATAGATAGCCATGCCCTTTTTTTTTTCTTTTTCTTTCTTTCGAGTGGTTTGTATAATTTTCAAGTCTTGCAATACTAATCAAAAAAAAAAAAGGATAAGTTGAAATGTAAAAAGGAGTGTGGCTGAAACGGCTGGCATGAATATTATATATATATGTATAAATATATATGTGTGTGTGAGAATATAAAACTAATCAGCGGACTCAAATTCACCAAACGTAGTTCCCAAGCGCGTAATCAAAAGTAAAAGCAAAAAGCAAAGGGAAAATCTGCCGATTCAGACCAGCTCGAGGCCAGCGCATCCAAAGCCATGCTTTTCTTCTTTCCCACTAGTGACTAGTGGTTCGCGCAGTTGCTAGACTTGCAACATACCATATCCCCGGTCTTGCAATACTAAAGTGAAAAAGATGGGTGGAAACATGAAGAAGAAGAAGAAGAAGAGTGTTGCTTGCAAGGCTGGCATCAGTGCCAGGTCTAGTAATGACACCCTCGAAGGCATTTGAAAGTGTAGATCCCCAATTTAAACACCTGATTACCTAGATCTCAGGGGGTAATAATTATGCCTGTGAGGCTGTATATTTGTGTAGAACCCGTGATGGGCTTTGTTCGGAGAGAGAGAGAGAGAAAAGATTGGCGGAGCAGAGAATAAAAAAAGCGCAAAATTAATTTCAGGAGCGTGTTTGCGATAGCAGATAGCAGGGGGAGTGAGGCTTGTTGCATGTGTCTCCTATGGTTCGGCATCTGCTATTGAATATAGTGTACCTAGGTCCAAAACCAAGTATTGCTTGGTACGCTAAAAACAGGGTTAATGGGACACTCAGAAGGAGAAGCACCTTCCAGCCTAAAATTTGGTTCAGCATATGGGAAACTAAACCGGAATGACAATTCGATTATTGTCCAGCTTCCCAATAAATCAAGAAGTATTAGTACAAGGTGATGGATACCTACAAGTTTATTCCTCCATCTTGTCTTCCTCCGCCGGCTTCTCAGCCTCAGCCTCATCTTCATCATCCTCGCCCTCTAGCGCCTTCTTTGCTAATCTTTCAGCCTCCTCCAACAACTCCTTTGGCACCTCTTCATGTCTTCCCTTCGTCGGCCCTTCGAGATTGCTGATCCATGTCATCTCGAGCTCAAACTCCTTGTCCTTGTTATCAGCATGCGCAACGTATATGATATTCGCGGCTGCCTTGACACCATCCAATAAGCTCAGCTTTCCCGCAGCCAGATCCAACTTCTCCATCTCGGCCTTGGCAGTCTGACGTCCCTTTCCAGTAGCAGCGCCGTAGTATCCCCAGTACAGCCCGGAAGGCTCGATCATGTAGAGACCCGGACCGCCGTACTTCTTGCCTTCGACCTGTCCCCCCGAGCCGATTGATGGGCCGCTGCCTACTTGTCCGTCGACGGGTAGCTCGAGCTCCGAATCCCAGCCTCCTACGATCGCCGTCACACCGAAGGGTCGGACGGAGGAGTAGAGTGTGTATGCTTGCATGTATCCGCCCATTCTGCTTGCGAGGTCCTTGGTCGTGATTGGCGTCTTGTAAGTTTTTCGCCAGGCTGCAGCTTCATCGCGAGCGCGGGACACGAAGTGACGTCCATCTGGTACGAGGCCTGAGGAAACCTGGGAAGTACATTAGCATTGATTCCGTATGCTAAGCGGTACAAGTGTTATTGGCAACGTACTGCGCCCATATGTCGGTCGATTGTAGCAATGCGCTTGTTCGCTTCGGCTTTCAGCAGCTTGCTGGTGATGATCTTCTCAACTGCAAGCACAACACCATCTTTGCACCGGATTCCAATCGAGGTTCCGCCGTTCTCTACCGCCTTGACTGCATACTCGACTTGGAAATTCCGTCCGTCGGGCGAGAAGACCGAATTCGTGAGATCATAACCCGTACCGATGGAAGTCTGTGGATGTTAGCTCTGGGAGGTTCTGCTGGTAGGGACCTAGGGTTTTCGTGGATTTGAAGCTTACCATGATGAATTTGGTGGGGTGAGCAAATCCAGCGGTCCAAGGGTGGATGATAAAGTTGTGTACGGGGAGTTGTTGAAGCTCTGGAAATGTTGTCTCCTCCGTATCCCCGTCGTGGTCCCCCAAAACGCGCGCTTCATCGTGCCTGGACTTTAGCGTCGACCTTAATTTAAGGCACCACACTTGATCCGTGAGGCAGCAACATACGCATCACGTGAATAAATGTCAAGTACCTAGTTGTATGTACGGTATCCACGGGCAGTTGTTCTCCTATTCTGTACTCTGCCCTCTGTACTCTGTACTTACAGAGGTATAGTAGAGTGGAGTACCGGTAAGTGGTCCGTCCTACATAATCTCCGTATGTGCCTTTGGGCAGAAGCCGTTGGGCATGAAGTATGCAAAAGCGGATATCACGAGGGCCAAGCTCGAATCGAGATCTTCGTGTCACGGATTCATTGGTAGCAAAAGGCTTGTTGGCACCGCGCTAGCAGATCTTTGGGAGTCTGTTTCGTTTCATAGAGGTTGGAGGTAGGACCTCCCCACCCAACCGTGTCATGGATTCGGGGATTGGGAGGGGTACTTATTCAAGTCTCTATCCCTTGCCCACCGCAACTTCTGCGTCCTCATCACGACAACGACGACGACAACAACAACAACAACAACTGCAACAACTGCAACTGCAACAACAATAACAACACCCGCGCGTCTTTACAGCTATTCTGATACATCGCTCCTTCGCTCTTGCCAGGCTGCCCCTCTCTCGCAATAGTCCCATCCGCTGCGGAGACCCTGCCCCTCCAAGACTCGTTGTCTCTTTCAAGTACATAGCATAGAAATAAAGAAAGCTATCCTTTTGCAACTATCCTCGTCTGCTGTACTCCACTCTCGAGTCCTTGCTTGCATTCGCACTACCTGACTCTAGGCTCTTCCTCTCCTCCAGACGACCGCTCTCGTCCCTTTGAGAGCCTCCACAGACAGTCTGGCACTTTGCAGAGCCACCCGCGTACATCTCGAGTCCATCCGCAGCAAGGTATGCTGCAATTCCTTGAACGGGTCGGCAAGCTGACAGTCCTGCAATAGCCTTTTGCTACCACTCTCGAAATCTCGCCTATCATGGCAACCCAAGAGGAGCTGGCAACACTCTTCCAACAACAGTTCTCTCTCCAACCTCAATCCACATATGTTGCTCCTCCCCCTCAAGTGCAACCCAAGCAAGTCGAGGAACCATACGTCTACTCCATCTCGCGCCATTACCACCACTCCACCCATGTCGTCCCTCATCAGCCCGCAAGACCTGCCTCTGAGCCCCCGCAGACCGACCAGCTCACCACAGAGATCATACTTGGTCGCCATGGAGTGGACGTAATGAATCTGTTCCCCTCTCAGATCGACCTCTTCAAGACCGCAGACGCCTCCCAGCAAATGCGGCTGATCGAGCTCTGGAGAGCAGCCCCACCCAACTACGGTGGACACGCTTTGGCACAAGACTTGGGCAACTGGCCATCGACCTCATTCCAACAAGAAGAGGCTATGGCGAAGCTGCGGTATGAAAGACAGATGCTCGAGGAGCGTATGGCGCGGGCGGGCGGAGACGCACAAGGCATTAGTATGGACGGAGCTGAGGATACCATGAGCGATGCTAGCACCACTGCGCCTCTCACACCCATCACAGGAGGAGATGGCCGGTGGTCGAATGCTGAGCCATACATGCAGTCCGGGTACGAAGCTCTTGCTCAGCGGGAGTATACAACCTCTGCTTCCCAGTCGAATGACACATACTCGCACTTCGGGTCGGCAGTTGGAGGACCAACTTACAAACAAGCAACTGACCCTGTCTATAATAACATGGAAGATGTCCACAAAAATCCAAACATTGGTGGTGGCGTAAGTCATGATTTGTTGAAGTCAATTTCTTTTTGCACTTGCTTCATTTCTTTCCCCAAGCGAGAAACGCGTGCTAATCGCCAATCATCAGTGGGCAGTTCTCCTCGAGCAGCGACAGCAGGCCATGGAGAACCAATACGGAGCATACGATCAACACTACCACCACAACGTTGACGGCGTCACTATAGCAGGATACCAAGGCGAAGACGAAGAGATGTTGTAGATACCAACTTGCGTACATAGGCAGCTAGTCACATTTTCCTTAGACCCAGTTTCGTTAGTTGCATCGAGGCAGGAAGCACGGCATATTGTTTTTGGCGCAAGGGATGTCTTTATTGGCGTTCTGGCATGGCATTTGCAGTCTCACGACCTGACGCTTGCTTTTGGGCTTTGGTCGTTGGGCTGTGGCGCCGACGGGAGTCTGACGAATGATGGTGGCGCGTACTAGGCATCGCATCTACTCTCTCTTCTCAGTCTCTTCTCCATAGTGTCTTCTTGATTAAGCTGAGGGGGCATGTACACGTTACAGTTGCTCTACCTAGCACGGAATGTGAGGTACGTACTCTAATCCACCGATCCCCGAATCCTCCCCAACCCCATTCCCCCGTCGTTCGGTCTTCTGGCTCAGGTTAGTGGAGTATATGGCTGGTATATGGGTATGTATCACTACCCTTCCCTTCCCTTTCCAAGCTGTCTTTACTACTTACCTCAAAGCACCACCGGATGGACGACAGACAGCATCTGGATCCTGGAGCTGGAACTGGACACGGGACCCAGTCCCCTTCCCCCCTTTTCCCCTTTCCCCTTCACCCCCATCTTCCTTTGCCTTTTCTTTATATTTTTTTTTCTTTCTTTTTCTTTCTTTCTTCCTTTTCTTTCTTTCCAGCCTCCATAATTGAGTGATACCAATGATGAAAATAGAATTCCAATCAAAAGAGTTACTTTCAGAAACAACTTGAATACCTTTATTTCACATGACCATTACTTGAAATTAAATGAATGGTGTGTTCAACCTGCCCTAATGACCTATGTCTCTTTCCCAGCACATTCCTGAAGCAACAGGCCATTTGATCTCGCCGTGAGCTCACCCGCTTCTTGCTCGCTTCTGGCGGTCGGTCGATCTTTCCGTGTATTTTGGGGCGAGCACAGCTATCCTCTGCGCACTCGAGGGGGAGGGACTGACTGGACTAAAGTGAAGGAAGGCAGGGCAGGTTGGCTAGGAGCATGAGTAGGTCTTTACCAGGCACCTCGGTAGATAAATCTGATAGGCTGTTGTATACGTATATATGGTTAGAGATGTATATAATGTGAATGCAGATTCCATGTTGAGTGAGATGGTGAGGGAATGGAATGGCGTTTGGGGGTTGGGGGGGAGGTTGATCGTTAGTTACTTTATGATGTGGATAGGGCAAGGTAAAGTGAGGTAAGGTAAGAAATATTGGTTTTTGGAGATACGAAGGTATTTGGAGAAGGAGGTAGGTAAAGAAATACGTAGGTATGTATGCTCTACAGTGATATCTTATGCTTCTGTTACTATGCGATGTATGGATCGTGGTTGTGATCGTGATCAGTCTTGACTGGGTTTGGAACTCGAGTCTTGAGGCTTGACATGGAGGAGATCTGAAAGAGCATCGGGGTCCAAGTGGCTCGCTGCATTCTACATGAGTATACAAGCTTATTCTAACGGCTGTATCTAATAGTGGTAGGAGATCTGCATGTCCACTGATCGCGTCAGATGACGGTTGGTTCTGTTTTCCTGGCGGTATGCATGCTTACAGAGGACGGCTTGAGTACTGACTGGTGTTCTGATCAAGTCGTTGAGGGAAGGGGGCTTGGGCTTGTGATCAGGCCCTGGATATGCTGAAAGCAAACATCAGGGCTTCGCAAACCGTCCCACGTCAGGAGTTATATTGTATAAGTACTCCTTTGACGTACGTTCTTGATTATTGGCACATCTGGACATCTGATCGTTTGAGTTGCAGCCATATTAGTTTGCAGTTGGATTCTTGATAGTGCCAGTGCGTTATTGGGTTGAGAGCCCATCATCTCGGTTTCTTCTCTTACCCTCTGCATGGAGATGATGCCTTTTGAAATAATCTTATGATCTGAAATAGTTCAAGAAGCTTATTTTGAGACTATCCTTGCGCAAGGTTATCGATATCTGATGATCTTATAAGGGCAATCTATCGGTAAATCTTCGGGATTCTTTTTGTTGACTTCTCGCTTAACTGTCGACGAACTGCGATACCGCTATTCACTTTGTAATTATTCAACCCTTTGAGGCCTATTCACTTGTTCGAACTTGTAGTTTACCTTAGTACCTAGCCTAAGGTTTAGAGATTTGGTATCGATGACTCCTCAATAACTTTCTATTTGATCTATAAGCTTCTTCTTTCAGCCGTCGTCGATAGTAGTCCTAAGCTCACCACACCTTCTCATGACTCCACAAAATACCGTGCTGGTTCTGACAATTTATATGGATACCTTGTAAAGCCCCATGTCCTTATAGAACAGAGATTAGTTCCTGGGCAGGTGGTAGAAGCGAAGGCCTGTAGTGAGAAGGAGTCGGGCGGGATTCCCAACGGGCTTCCCATTCGATCTGGCTCTCCTCCCCGCCCAGAAAAATCTCTGCCTAACCCCCTCCAAGCCAGCCAAAGGTCACTATACTTGGAAACCCCCTATGCGCTAATGTTACCAAAGTGTTCCCGAGCCCTCATGAGAACGTCACATATGTCCTGTGTTCCCCGGTGCATAGAATAATCGTCACGACGCTAAAGTCTTTCCCGTCCATTCTCAGAGGCCGGAAGGATCAAAGCCATTTCTGTAAGTGATAATCGGCTCGCTTCTATTGACGTCTTAGGGAAAATCTACTCTGACGCCTTGATTGTACGCGCTCGGGTTGGCGGGGGAAAAAAACCCCCCCCCAGATACTAATACCAGCCAATATTACAGGAAAAGACCTCCGCGAGTTAAGCCGGTCCTCCAGCAGCACCGGATCAACTGACCTCGACGAGTAATACGTGGACGCGCGGCTGGATGTCGGCCCAGCCTGCTGCCCGAGAACTGGGAGATAGCTAATGAGTACGAGACGCCGATGAGGCTGGCGCGCGTTAGGCGGGTGCGGGAAGAGCTGTGGAAGCTGGAGACTCTATTTATAGAAAAGGGAGAGTGGTGGGGAATGAAGTTCGACGCCCTCGTGTGTCTGATGAGATGGATATAGAGATCTTGGTGATATTGCATGCAGGGTTCTTGCTCGAGTTATTGGTTCACGATCGGAAGAGTAAGGACCACTTTCTCTTCCTGGGTTGGGAGAGTATTTAATTGCTGATGCAAATATCACTGCGCACTGCTGGCGCAACGCTGAGTGGGAGGCTTTCAAGTTCCCGTCCGTCGTGAAGGTGGCTGAGGGTTACTGATCATAAAGAAGATTTTTGATGCGAACCCTTGAACGCCACTTGGAGTTGTTATATATCGTTAGCTTTAATAGTGATTATTTATTGATTCTATATCTTTGTCTGTTGCATAATATTTTGTTGTAATATAGCTGGTAGTATCATGTAAACGGACTGCCAAGTACAGCCGCTAGTTAAACGGGATATATAGCAACGCGCTAGTCGATCCTGAACAGCTTCTGAATTGATAATGCACTCTCCCAATGTATTTGATTTTTTTGATAACGCGATTTTCTGTTTAGAATCGACATCACATCAAAGATCTTTCTTCTGCAGGTATCCTGCCGGATTTAAACAACAGCAAAACAGCTTCGATACATTTCAATATTGTCTGCTGTAAGTATTGCGAGTACTCTAATGGTTACAAGATGTTTGAGATTCGACCTCAAGATTTCTGACCAAATTGAATATTTCGCTAACGCGTTGATAGGTCAAGCTCGGGGGCTCTTCTACAGCCATTCCCGACTTCTGCCTACAACAACTCGACACCTCCTCACTATCAATACATCGCATACCTTCTCTACTCCTCAAAAAACTTCGTCATGTCAGATATCAACACGAAGATCCGGTGGTACGCTAAAATGCGTGAACTACTCACCAGACTTGACCTCCTTGAAGGCCAATCAATCGCCGCACGCGATCGCGCGGAAATAATTTCGGAACTCGGAATCGTACTCAAGATCTTTGGATACAGGAAATTTTACGTCCCAGTAAAGAGGTTCGCGAGGATTGACTGGTACCCCCAGATGCATGAGCTACTTTGCCAACTGGAAGCCCTCGAGGACCAGGAGGATGTGGTGTTGGCTCGCCAGCATATCGTCAAAGATATCGGATCGATGCTGAAGGGATTCGTGATTGATGAGCCTGTAAAAGAGCCGAGGGGGTTCATGATGGAGGCGCTTCCTCTCCGCTCACGGGCGGCAGGCAATGGAGCCACGGGAACTGTTCCCAGTGTGGTTGCTACAGCTCCGGAGAACAAGGGGGAGAGCAACAAGGTATCCGAGGTCGCACAAGTTGCGCCGAGCAATCCTTCAGCCCTGGCTCATTCTGCTGCCCCTGCTCTCAAGAAAGGCAAGACCTTCTTCCACTTCATCCGTCACGCTCAAGTAAGCTAGCCCCCCCCCCCCTTCCCACCCACCCTCTCCGACCACAGCTGCGAGACTGACCCGCTCCAGGCAACCTGCAACTTGCGTGGAGCAGACTATACCAAAGTCGATCCCGAACTCACAGACCTCGGAATGCGCCAGGCCGAACACAGTTTGGCCCCCAACTTCCCACCCATGGCTCAGATCACTCACATCCTCGTGTCGCCAATGCGACGTACAATGAAAACCATGATGCTTGGCCTCGCACCTGCATTACAGCGTGGCATAATCCCGATTGCGTGGCCTGCGCTGAAGGAGTTGGGAGACTTCGGCGCCAACACTGGCATCAGAGCTGCTGAGCTGCAGGCTTGGATAGCGGGTACGGTCGATATCAATATGAAGCTTGTTGGTGAAAGCTGGGGAAAGCCTATGGTGGAGGATAATCATGCAGCGCGCAGAGCACGAGCAATTTATGTTGAGCATTGTCTTGGGACGTTCGCGACGGCTGTGAGAGTGGATGGTGCTTGTGGCTGGGCCTGGCAGGACTCGGAGAACGAAATGGGCGTTCGTGTAAAGCGCGTTCCTGAGGAGGAGAATGTTCAGTAAGTATCCGTCCTCGCCGTCATCACCTCATTTTTCTGCATTACACACAGACTGTCTTTCATGGCCATGCTAATCACAATTCGCTATCATAGTGTCGCAGTAGTCAGCCACGGGGCGCTTTTGAGGAGAGTCGCTCGGTCTTGTACTCAGACAGGTATACCGACCTTCTCTCTTCCATCTCATCTCCTGTGCGCGAATCAGCAGCTGATAATGCCTAGAATGGAAGCCCCTCAACACCGAATTCCGCAGCTTCGAGTACTGCCCGGACAAGAGGACCTTGATAGAGACGGAAGAGAGTAACAAGTTCTTTGCTGGCGAGAGAGCGAGGGTCACATCCCAGGCCTTCATTTCTTTGTAAGCCTGGGCGCAAGGATATTGGTTTTGTACAAGATATGTAGAATTTTAAATGATATCGAAGGGTCACGAAATCAAAACTCAAACAAGCTAAAGATACCCATATAGTAAAGGTCGGTACTCTATGTATAACAACTCGAGTGAAGAAATCAAAATAGGTTTTGGAACATAGCATGGGGCATGATCTCAATCTTGAATTGACGCACAATTTAATCGATAAAAAAACTTCTCTCTGTATTGTAGTTTGTGATTGTATAAATTTCCCAGCTGAACGGGGAGGGGACGTCGTTCAATGCGGCTGATCTGCCGCCTTTGGAGCGAGGCGCTAGCCGGTCTAATCAATCTTCCGGCCAGCTTCTAAGATGGACGATCGACAATTTGAAAAAAGCTAAAAGCAGCGATAGATTTATATCAAGGACAGCTGAACAAATAAAATCCTCGCAATTAAAAAAGAACTGTTATGGAGAGATCTTGGGCTGCGCCGAGTCGGCAATTTTCTCTAAAGCTCGTCCGTTAACGCTTTTAACGGTAAATCGCTTGACGTTACAAACTGCGTAAGAGAACATGCACGATATAGAGGGATAGGGATGCACGTAGGGCAAGAGTCCGGCCCTGACTGAATGTTTTCAAATGGGTCAGTGGAGCCACGGCGAGGAAATATCCGGCCAGCCCGAGTAGTTTGTGAAGAGACCGGTAGAGACAGACCAGTGGAGAGCACGGAATCCCACAAGTCAAAAGTCCATGTCACTATCACATCACATGCAGGAAGAAGGAGACTTTGAAGATTTTGGAGCATAATTGCTTTTATATCCGAATGAAATATATGCCCAATTTGCGTGCCCTGTTATGACCAAAGTGTCACAAAAGAAAAAAAGCTCTCTCTCATAGAGCCTGTGGTAGACAAAAAAAGTGTAGTTCCAAGACGGCCTCCGAACAGAAGGCTACCGTTTTGCGAAAGAGTCCGTCTCGGCAAGAGTCCCGCTGACCCCCTCTCCGAAACCGGCCGGTGTTGAAGAAGTGAAATTTGTTGAAGCGAAAAATGTTGCGTTGTGGACGACCAGGAGGAAATGTTCCTTCAGACGGATGAACCGAGGACCAGACCTGGTAGGGCTTTCTTTACGCTTTGGCCCAACAAGATACTCGACCATATCCGCTGCACCGTGCATGCTGCACGATTACTTCTTGGGGCAAGGCTGTCCGCGGTAGCCACATCGGGCCTCTGGCTCAGGAAGAGCCTCTGCCTCACGCTTGGCCTTGGGGCATGGCTGTCCGTGGAAGCCACATCTGGCCTCGGCCTCGGGAAGGGCCTCGGGGAGAGCCTCTGCCTCACGCTTGGCCTTGGGGCAAGGCTGTCCGCGGTAGCCACATCGGGCCTCTGGCTCAGGGAGAGCCTCTGCCTCACGCTTGGCCTTGGGGCATGGCTGTCCGCGGTAGCCACATCGGGCCTCTGGCTCAGGGAGAGCCTCTGCCTCACGCTTGGCCTTGGGGCATGGCTGTCCGCGGTAGCCACAACGGGGCTCTGCCTCGGGAAGGGCCTCGGGGAGAGCCTCTGCCTCACGCTTGGCCTTAGGGCATGGCTGTCCGCGGTAGCCACATCGGGCCTCTGGCTCAGGGAGAGCCTCTGCCTCACGCTTGGCCTTGGGGCATGGCTGTCCGCGGTAGCCACAACGGGCCTCGGCCTCGGGAAGGGCCTCGGGAAGGGCCTCGGGGAGAGCCTCTGCCTCACGCTTGGCCTTGGGGCATGGCTGTCCGCGGTAGCCGCATCGTGCCTCAGCAATCGCCTCGCGCTTGGCCTTAGGGCAAGGTTGTCCGCGGTATCCGCAACGGGCCTCAGCGTTGGCGACTGGAAGGGCGCTGGCGCTGACTGTTGCAGCGAAAATGAGAGCACAGATGGCGCTGGTCAACTTCATGTTGAAGGAGTATGGGTGGTCGTTGAGAAGTGGTTGAGTAGTAAAGAGTTGTACTTGTGTCTGTGTGTGTGTGATGAATCGAATTGTAGTGTTTGCTGTTGTAACGAAAGTATGATAAGGAAGAGAAGATGAACATTCGAGGACTTCGAGGTAGTATTTATGCTTCCCATTGAGAGTTGTTCTCAATAACCACCGTTCGCCGTCAATAGGAACAGTGGCAAGCGAAGCTTCCTATTGGCACCCTATTGAGAACCCAAACAGGCGACTCGAAGCTGAATTCGACAAAGGGGAATCGGGATTTGACCAGAGTACAGAAGATACTTCAAGTATTCTAGTATGTAGAGAGATACTCATTGTACTGAGTTCAAAGAACTTTTGGGGTTCTGATGTGGAATGGGTCGCTTAGTATTGACGCTTCCCATTGAGAGCCAACCCCTGAACATTCAACTTCAACACGTGCAAGATACCCAACCTCATGATTTGGAAGGGAAAGCCACAAATTTCCAAGAACATACATATGATATGAGGTACTTCAAAGGACTCTTGAGGTTCAATCCTGAACCAGAGAGTGTGCAACGACACCCATCGAAGGCTTTGGAATGAAATGAAAGTTCTAGCCTCAATTGTCGGAGTCCAGGCCGTCGGAGGCGCATCCGCTCGGGTCTCCCGAAGTCATCCATAAAGGAAATCAGAGGCAGAGACTTCTGTTGTGGTGACTTGATGCCAAATGTCGCCGCATCCTATTCAGACCCCTTTTCTATTCAAGTCCCGGAGCGGAAAGTTTAGCGAGATTTCCTTTGAGCCGCATATTTTTCAAGGCTTTCGTCTCTCAAGCAAATAAAGCTTGGGATACAACGGATTTGAAACGATTGAACGCCATCATGGATGATGAATGGAGCTATGAGTTTACTTGCTGGGGACCCTTGCGTCTCCGCAACAGCTCAAGGTCTGCCGTTGAGTCTTGACTGATTTGGGTTGGAAGCGCCGCACTTTTGTTTATCTCGGCTCTCAATATGTTCAACAAGTCCCATTCAAATCTCAAGCCCGCCCAAGAGCTGTCCCTAAATGGGTTTGAATGATCGCAGATAAAGGGTGGATGTACAGATGACGTTAGCCTTCTCGCGGCCTGAGCATGGCCGTGGGTGAAGGCCACCTCGAGGAATTTTCATAGATTATTCAACAGTTGACCTCGCATATTTGGGATTCCCTATGCATCTGTCTCTTCGCGATGAAAATCGAGCGTCGTCCCTTGGCTCTGCGCACGTGGATCGCAAACTGCCATAAAGACTCGATGACAGATGCGGACCACAGTATAGCTCCCGAGTCCGAGTTCAAGTCAATAAAGCAACGAAAAGAAGAAACGGCTGTTCAAGACCAAATTCAGAGATGCTCGTCTACCGGTCACTTAAAGCCAAGATAGACAAGCAATGCAAATGGCCTTTGGCATTTTTGAGGGCCTTGAAATATGAACTTGCGAAGAACGACGGATCAATAAAGCGCTTGACGATAATACAACCGAACTCTTCTCTCTCACTCTCTCATATTTGGAAGGGTTTGAGCCCATGGCTGATAATGGATGGTGTTGGCCAGGGCAGAGGATGATGCGGAGATAACAAAAATCATGTGCAGCCGAGCAGATATGCTGTCGCGAGAGTTGCCAGGAGAAAGAAAATGATGGAAGCGATATGGGGAGATGTGAATTGGTTTTGGTCACTATGCAGACGTGTTGTTGTTACTTTTGTTGTTGTTGATGTCGTCGTCGTCGTGGTTCTCGGGTTGAACGGGGAAGAAATCTCATCCCGTGGGATGCCGAAAACTCGTCCCGAAGTGGGCCCTCTCCCAGGGCAACAACCTCACCTCAATTCAAACAACATCGCTATACTCTACACTCTACCAACTCCACCCTTGACCCTCTCTCCTCCAGATTTTTCACAATGTTGTCGCGTAGCTCCGCCAGGTCGGCGCAGGTATGTCGCGCATCTCTGCGAGCTCCAATGCCAATGGCGTATGTAGCTAATCAACCGCCTTATCAGAGCCTTCTGCGAACCGCCCCGTTCCTTTCTGCCCAGGTACGGCCCTCCGAGATGCGAGACGCGACGAGACAACCGCAGAGAGCAGAGAGCAGAGAGCAAGCAGAGAGCGGCAACTGATTATATTCTCGTATAGCCCCTTCGATCCTTCGCAACCGTCCAATCCGATATCTTCAAGCCCACGAAATATGGCGGAAAGTACACGGTCACTCTCATTCCCGGAGACGGAATCGGCGCCGAGGTCGCGGAATCAGTGAAGACCATTTTCAAGGCGGACAATGTGCCCGTCGAGTGGGAGCAGGTCGATGTATCCGGAGTTGAGACTCGAGGCAAGCCGTCAGAGGACCTTTTCCGCGAGTCGATTGCCTCGCTCAAGAGGAACAAGCTCGGATTGAAGGGTATCTTACACACGCCCATCGACCGGTCCGGCCACCAATCCTTCAACGTAGCTATGCGACAAGAGCTTGACATCTACGCCTCGATCGTCCTGATCAAGAACATCCCCGGCTACAAAACCCGCCACGAGAACGTCGACCTGTGCATCATCCGTGAGAACACCGAGGGAGAGTACTCTGGCCTCGAGCACCAATCCGTTTCGGGCGTCGTCGAGTCCCTCAAGATCATCACCCGCGCCAAGTCGGAGCGCATTGCAAAGTTCGCATTCAGCTTTGCCCTTGCCAACAACCGCAAGAAGGTCACCTGTATCCACAAGGCCAACATCATGAAGCTCGCAGACGGTCTGTTCCGCAACACCTTCAATGCCGTCGCCAAGGAGTACCCCACTCTGGAGACCAATGACATGATCGTCGACAATGCCTCGATGCAGTGTGTCTCGCGGCCCCAGCAGTTCGATGTCATGGTCATGCCCAACCTGTACGGAGGAATTCTCTCCAACGTCGGAGCTGCCCTTGTCGGAGGACCAGGTGTCGTTCCTGGATGCAACATGGGCCGTGAAGTTGCCATTTTCGAGCCTGGCTGCCGTCACGTCGGTCTCGATATCAAGGGCAAGGACCAGGCGAACCCAACTGCTATGCTCCTCTCTGGATCCATGCTCCTGAGACATCTGGGCCTGGACGAGCATGCCAACCGCATCTCCAAGGCCGTCTACGACGTAATCGCTGAAGGGTAAGCCAAAATCCGGCTCTATCCGCTCTCTAAAGAAACCACTAACGATCTACAGACACGTACGAACGCGCGATATGGGTGGCGAGTCCAGCACACACCAGTTCACAAGAGCTGTTCTGGACAAGATGGATCTGGCAGGATAGATCAGGAGGCCGGCTGTACAAAGGGGACTGCAGACGCAACGCTGTACTTTAGTATGCATGCATTAGCGGGTGCATTTTTAACCGTTCGGTCGTTTTTCATTTTTTTCAATCACTGCCTTTCCTGCAATTTTTCTGCTCATGCTTCGTGTGACAAGTTTCAAGCTTCAATCTTCAGCAACGCACTCGTAAAGATTTGCTTGCATTTCCGTTCTTATTCTGGTGTCGATGATGTACAAGAAGTTTCAAAATCTCCCATCCGCAAGACCTACATAACGCTCAGGATTCAAAGTAGAAGAAGCAAATTCTGACCGGGCAGCAGGGCCACCGAGATGCGATGCACAAAATCTAGCTCCACCTCCAGCCCACAACGGAGAATTTCGCTTGGCTAGTAGTGGTGGTGCCGTCCACCTGTCTTCCCTCCCCACGGGCATCCATCTCCACGCCCTCCATCTTGACATCCGCACTCTGAACCTGGCGGCTCTCGGGAGCAACTCCATCATCTCCAGCCAGCTCGGGCTCAACGGCAAAAGGAGGCTCCTCCCTCTTCTCCCTCTTCTCCTTCTCCGCCTCCTTCTCCGCCTCCTCCCGCTCCAGCACCGCCATGATCTCCGTCACGGTCTGGCCCTTGAAACGCTGCATGAATACCTCCTGCTGTCTCACGCTCAGCACCTCCTCGCGCCCCCAATTGTTGGTGCCTTCTCCGCCGTTGTGAAGATGTTCATCCTCATCATCATCCTCATCCTCGCCCTCATCATCATCCTCATCATCATCCTCATCATCATCCTCATCATCATCCTCATCATCATCCTCATCATCATCCTCATCATCATCCTCATCATCATCCTCTTCGTCATCTTCGTCATCTTCTTCATCTTCGTCTTGCTCGTCACCAGAGCACGAGCTCGAGATGATTATCGCGTGGTCTTCATCGCCTAGGTCGGAATCGCTGGAGATGGAGATGGCGCCGCTGGGCTCGGGCTGGTGGGGCTTGGAGTGTTTGTTCAGCTCTTGGCTTTTGTCGTCGCCTTGCAGCTTTTGTTGTGCTTGATTGAGTTGATGGTATCCATGCGGGCCTGGGGCCGCAGCAGGTGCGGAGTTGCACTCTCTGGTGCGGAGGAGCTCGGCGGCGGGTGCGGGTTCGTAGGGTGCATAGTCAGGGTCGGACTTGAGCCGTGGGCTTGGTGGGCATGGCTGGCCGGCGACGTCGTTGCGAGGTGCGAGGTTGGAAGCGGCGGTACCTGGACGGGGATGGTGACGGGGAGAGGGAGAGGGAGCATCGTACAGGGACTCGTCTTGGTAGGTGTTTGGGTCTGTAGATTCTTTTGGTGCTGCTGAGACGCTGTGAGGTGGTGGCAGGCTGAAGCTCGCCGTCTTGGTCTGGCCGGAAGAAGAGGCTGATAATGCATCGGCCGGGTTTTCGGTGCTGGCGTTGCGTTCGGGGATGTGAGTGCCCTGTCCTCCGAATCCGTTTGCCTCTGTCTGACTCTGACGTGGGTTTCCCGATCCTGCGGCTGGGTTTTGCCCGCTTGGGCCCGCCACAGCCGTGAATGTCGCGGTGTAGTTGCCCTGCCCTTCCACGGCTGTCTTTCTCTGACCCGGGTTCTCAAATGTATGTTCGTTTACAACACCGAGTCCTGGTATCTCAATAACCTGATCTGAGAAGCTGTCAGGATCTGTCGGGCTCGATTTGTCGAAAGCAGCTCTCAAGTCCCCAATATTCGTGATCCTGTTGCAATTCGGGGTCGTAGTGGTACGACGAGTGGTCGCTGCTGCTTTGAAACGATGTACTTCAGCGGTCGAATTGATGCTTGCAATTGCCTTGTTCCTGTCTTTCTCCGTGGTAATGTTGGTGAGGGTACTGATGGCTGAAAGGGGGTAAATCGCTCTCAGACTTCTGCTGGGCCCATCTGCATTGTTGGGCGTGCTGATTGGCGTGAAGTTTCTGGTGGCTCCATCGCTCCATGCGAGTTTGTTGCCGATGTTCTGGACGTATGGGGCGGTGACGGCTGGTGAAGGATGAAGGCATTCGGGGTCTGGGGGAGCTGGCTGGTGAGACTGAGGCTTGTTGCTGACAAGAACATCTTCCATAGAAGGCGAATCTAAAGCTTGAGTTTCAGGACCTGGGATGGATGTTGTGGTTGCTGCGTCGGTACCTTTGCTGAGAAGCGTATGCTGCGTGGCAGATGCTGACGGAGCAGGAGTAACTTGGGCTGGTAGAGTCTTATCCATGGACAACAGAGCAGCCGAGACTCCGACAAAGGTCTGCTCTTCTACCATCTCGCTCTGTCCTCTGGATTCAGGAACACCGTCGTCGACCAATGGCTCGAGCTGCTGCACATTGAGCTGTATCTTCTTGGGCAGATACGAAGCCATGTTCTCCTCCAAGTCCTTTGCTGCCGCTGCCTCTACGTTCTTTGCCATTTCCTCCTTCTCGGCATGCAACATATCCCACGTAATCATGTCACCAACATCCTTCTTGACTCTCGGGATATCACCTTGAAACTTCTTTGCCCACGCGATGGTGGTGCGGAGGCCGTCAAGAACAGTGATAGCCAGTCCAGCGCCGGCGTTTTGTCTTAACCAACCTCGGCATTCGAAATCCACATCCTCGATGTGTTTCTGGTACTGCCTTTTCAAGTCGGCTTGGTATTTGATCAGCGATTTCTCATAGATGTCCTGGTATTCTTGAAATATTTCTGGGCTTTTGCTCAAGAGTTTCGTGACTGCTTTTGGGCCAAGATGGAGGTTACAGGTTGGTTTCGACCCACTGGTGGTCTCGCCATTATAGGCGGCGACAGTAGTCAGGCTCTTATCGACCATACTCCAAAGTCTCCCCCTGCATTTCACGACGAGCTCGGCAAGGTCTTGCTGGTGTTTTCTCAGCTGTTCTTGCAGAGCTTCATTTCCCTTGGCCTCAAGTTCTCTCTTGAAATTTTCTAGTTCATCGCTCTTGTACTTCTCGATTTTGGCTTGGAGTGCTACGCTGGCTTTGTCTTCCATTTCTCTCTTGAACTTCTCCAGCTCCTTGCTATTGCTTCTTTGATCGTCTCGACGCGGCGGGACTGCATCTGCGGTGCTGCATACTCGTGTTCGGCCTGCTTGATCTTGCTCTGCCAGCAAACCTGTGGACGCATAACGGTCTCTCAATTCCTGTGCGCTCAGCTGACTTGGAAGAAAGTTGGTGTCCTGAAGACAGAAGCTCAGGACCGTGTAGGGTGAAGTGCTACCGTCTTTCTGGTGTTTGATCCGTCTTTCTACCTCGATGCCTCCGACAGGCACATGATAGAGCTTCCCCACCAGGGCCGCTGCCTCTGGATTCGTGACGAGCAGCTGCTTGACATTTTGTATATTGATGTAATTCATGAGAGGTTCCATGGTGAAAGTTTGGTGTTGTGGAAGGCAGCCGCGTCGGCGGTTTGGTTTGCGATGGCAAGCGGAGCGCAAGTAGAGCAGTTGTTGTTCGTGAGGTGCCTGGTGGACCGGGTGGCTGAGGTATTCACGCGACGGAACCGCGTACCTGGAGAAGATAATCCGAGCAGATCAAATTTGGTAGGCGCGCAACGTGACTTCTTTCGGATTTTTCTTCGGCACCTGGCTGGCGATATCTGCCATTTCAACTCGTGCACTTTCAAATTTATTGCTCGTTCTTATTTCTTCCGACTTCGAAAAGCACGCACAGCTAGCGGCACTTGCTTGCCTCTGGGATAGTTTATCAGTCTTCTGGTTGGGTTCCTTCCGTTTTACATGTTTGGTGATTGACTGATCCGCGATGGCATAAATAATATAAGTACCCATCTTCCGAATCCCACCATCCACACCTATTTGGATCAAAGTCAATCACCACCCCCGTTGTGGCGTTTAATATATAGCTTATAAAATGTGTACATCAACAACGTATTATTGGAAACCTCTGCTGGCTTGTTCTTTCACTCGGTTTTTCTAGCTAGTGGTATTTTATATGCTAGGATAATCTGGTCAGCCTTGAGAACGAATATCCGTGATATGAACAATCATTAACCTAGTCTTCGGCGGTGCAAGCGCGTGCTTCGATTCATCTCTCGTCGCTTAGTATGTTTCCTTTCTTAGCCCGAATCTTTCACCTTTCAAGTTTCGCTTTCTCTCGACAACAAACCAAATCAACAAACCAGATCGATCTCCCCCCCCCCCCCCCCCCCCCACCGTCTCTGAATCTTCTATCTATACCACAAAATGCCAGAAACAGACATCACCTCCGACCTCAAGCCTGATCCTTTTGGTCGCATCAAGGAGGACGAGACGACCATGTCTAAAAATAACAAAGGCAACAAAAACCAGAAGTCTAGGCGGGCCAATCTACGTAAGAACAGTTAGGCAGCAGCTCTTCCTTTCCTTTCTCAGGTTTCATGAGTATCCTGCTCCTGAGACTGCCCCCGTCCCGATGACCATGGAGACGAACGATTGCTAACCTTCAGATCGTACATACAGTACTCCTCCGTTGCCTACAGTATATCTCCTACATCAGCAAACCACTAATATTTGCTGGCTTGATGGACGCTTCAACAGCAGAAGTGAAAGGATCCCCCAATGAGTCCGCAGCAGTCTTCCCAGAGAGAAAGGTCACAATTCACTTGGTCCGCCACGCACAGGTAAGCATAATTCGCGTCGTCACAAATTTAAAATTCTCACCGACTCACCAGGGCCCTCATAACCTTACTCATCTCCCAATCAAGATGCGCGTGAATTTCGTCGATCCCGGCCTCACAGATCTCGGCCTGGCCCAATCTACGCTGCTGCGATCCCGTTTCGAGCCCATGAACCGCATCACCCACATCCTCTCCTCGCCCATGCACCGGACCCTCCTAACCGCCCTCGTGGCTTTCGAGCCCATCATCGCGAAGGGCTTGCAGATCGTCGCTTTGCCGGAGCTGCGCGAGTATGGCATCGCGCCCTGCAGCACGGGCTCGGACATGTCCCTGCTTCTCGCGAGCTTGTACAGCAAGGCAAAGGTGTCGCGCGACGACTGTATCGACGCGAGCATGGTCCCGGCCGGGTGGGAACAACAGCACGAGGGCGTGGACCGGGCGGAGTGGCTCCAGACCCGGAAGAGGCGGGCGCAGCTTGTGCTGGAGAAGCTGCACGCCCTCGCGGTGGCGGCTACGAAGGCGGAGCGCGGCGTCTGGGAGGGACGCGAGGTTCATCAGGGGAGGGACGTGGAGATCCTGGTCGTTACCCATAGTGGGCTCATTATTGACCTCGAGCGTAAGTTCCCATCCCACCCCCTTCTGCGTCAATCGTTTTTTTCTTTATGTTTACTTGAGCTGATCCCTACGCAGAGAATGATGATGCACCGAGCTACCAGAACGCGGAGTATCGATCGTATCGGTACCCTACGAGGGATGAAGTCGAGAATTGCGGGATGCCATACTACAAGCTCATCGAAACCAAAGAGAGCAAGAAACGGGTCCATAAGTTCGCCGCTGATAAGTTAGAGTGATTGAGGGAAAGTTCATAATTATTGGACGGGCAGGGCAAGGCAATATTGCAACATAGGTTGGGGGTGGTAGTATATGACTGAACGAGGTGCGATTGGCTGGCCGGTGTTGTTTGTCCTGAGATCTTCAGCTTTTCGTTGGACGATAGCAGTTCGGAATGCTATCCCACACCATAGGGAGTCAATTGAAAGTTTCCAATTCCAGGAGAACTGGGATATTACTTGACCGTTTTTTTTTTAAAAAAAAAAGGAAGAAAAACCTTTCCCACCCACCTCGCTCAAGCGGCTTCTCCGTAAGCTCCTCCTGCTGAGAGTTGCAACCCAACTGACCAAGGCTTCTACCGATAGTAAATGACAAGTTGGGTTCTGATGACGGACTTATCTATATTTATATTAAAATTCAGATCCATGTACGGATGTACGATTTTTGGCCACAGGGCATGCATGCATATCCTCCGTCGTCGTTCCTACGGGCCGGGCCGGGTCGGCTCGGCTCGGCTCGCTCCATTTGCCTTGGCGCGCGCATGCAATGCACGCTTGACAGACATCAAGCAACTCCGTAAAATAAGCATCCGCCTTCTTGTTACTGAGCCGCAACTCTAATCCGACTCGGTACCTAGCTCCGTACACTTTTTAGCAAACACGTCGCCCTACCTAATTCATTGCGAGTGCGCACATCATGTGTCGAGACGGAAAATAATTCTTTCTTTCTTTCTTTTTTTTCCCCCGAAAAAAATATGGACTTGGTAGCCCGAAGAACTTGTGTTGCCTCTCTCTGTCGTCGACGTATATATCCGCAAAGAATTTCTGGAAACGTCGAAGGATCGGAGTGGGTTTAAATGAATGAATCAGTTGGTCAAAAGAATGATGAAGGGATTTTAACTACTCAAGTGTCTCTCTCTCTCTATTTCTGCGTGATTGAAATGTGTTTATTTTTATTTTGTAGTCTGGGACTTTCCGAGTCGATGAGATGTGGCCTGGAGGCGAATGAATGCTGGCCCCCAGGTTCTTCGCACACATCGAAACTTGCAGACCTTTTCTCTCTGCTCTGCTTTAGAATCAGATTGTATTAAGACAGCATGCATCTCCCGCCCATAGCTAGAACCAACCCTACGACCGAGACTTCCTGCCCTCCTTCCTCACTCCTTCCTCACATACTCCCTCCTAAATACACTGTACTCTCAAAACCAAAAACTTCCTCCTCAACTTCATAACCATAAACATACAAATAAAAAAATGAATCACATATTATTTTACATCCAAGATGCGCTTTCATCAAATCCGATTCCCGCCATATTTAATTTAAGCCCTTAGTCTCCCACCCCGCCTCCCCTCCCCTCCGAAAGATTTCTACCAGTTTTATGTAGCGCGGTAATGCGAGGCTCGACATCACCATCAGAGCACAGCTCTGGTGGTGTAGCGGGTACCCACTCCACGCTTGATTTGCTTATCTTGATTAAAATCCTTTCCGCTCTGGTTAAAGGGTTTTCAAGGCGCATATCTCCCCCGGGACGCCGGGAGAGGTGTGTGACCGGAGTTTTGCTATTTTTCTCCAAAATATATAAATATATATATATTTCATACGTGAGAGATTCTGGGACTTTGTTTTGGATAGGTGGGGTTGCTGCTTTCTTTGATCCAATTTCCCCCCCCCCCCCCCTTTTCGTGTACGTGCAGAAAGTTCTAAGGGGTTTTCATTTTCAAATATATTTTTTTACATCGATGTGATCATCACTTCACAAGATTCCATCTCGTTCATTTAAACGTAGAGTCTCAAAAATAACATTACTGAAGTCCATTGTCCACAAGATTTTGCTCTAGCTATCCAGCCGCCATCCACCATCCACCTTCAGTTCCCCAAAGCCAACGCACAACCCCGTGACGCACACCCACACCCTAGCTATTCAGGCAGGAGCTTCTCCAATAAAACCAGATCCCCCTCCTTCGTAGCCACCAGAGTCTTCATCTGCGTGTTGAGCATTTGCCTACTCTCTCCCATCAACTCCGCCAGGAACCCACCGTGCGAAATCACCACGATATGGCAGTCCTTACCCTCTTCCACCGCGGGAATCTTCACACCCTTCCCAGGTACCTTCACACCCTTCTTCCACTCTCCTCCCCCATACAGAGCTCCTCCCCCAGACAGAGCCATCTGGCCCAAGTTCCACAACATCTCCTTGACTCTCGCCACCCGCGTCGCCATATAGGCTGGATCCACCAGAGCGTTCTCCCAATTCACCCGCCAGTTCTCCGGGACCAGCGCCGCCTCCAACGTCTCCTCGAGCGCGGGAAACTCCTGCAGGAGCGTGGAGATCTTGGAGCCCGTGTTGCAGGGAAAGACGCCCCACTCGCGAAGATCTTCCATGGCGATGATCTTCAGGCCCTTCTCGCGGATCGTTTTTTCGAAGCAGATCAACGTCGTCTCGAGGGCTCGCGACATGGGCGAGGAGAGGAACATGGTGGCGTTATCGTGGTGGGGGAAGGCCTCCCGGAGGAACTCTGCTTGCCGGATCCCCTTTTCGGTGAGCCTGGGATCGAGGAAGGCTTCGCGGTCCTTGCGCGGTACGGCGTTGTGTAAGGCCTGCGTGGTTTTGGGTTAGCTGATGTCGATCTTGCAATGTGCTTGGTGGACTTGGGTTCTTTACCTGTGCGTGACGGATTACGTGAACGTAAATCATTCCGTCGGGCGAAGTACTCGAGGTACCTGGTGGTGGTGCTGGCTCGGTCACGTGGAAGGGTCGGAGGGTTTCTTCGAGAGAAGGTAAAGGCAAAGTGCGTTGGTTTGCTGTGGTATTCTCCTTGGTTGGCTTCAAGTCTTTCAAAGAGATATCAAGCTGCTCTTGTGTTTCTTTCTTTGGTAGGGGCTTTGAACCTACTATATATACTTTGCAGTTGTCGAAACATATCTGTTGATTCACAGACCGATCTGAATGTTGCTTGCAGAAGTTCTTGCAGCAGCCAAGTCACAGCGATACTCGGTTTCACGATATATAGAGACTCATGAGCTAGCCAGCTATTGTCATTCTATCTCTGAATATATAGTATTGTCCAGCGATAGCCGATGATTGAATTGTTTGTAAGTGTTCGTTTGGGTTGCTTTCTTCGGACTGATAAGCGAGCGCTTTGCTATTGTCGGTCAAGTGCACTTTTATTGCGATTCTAATACAGCAGGGTAGTCAATAATAGTAAGTTAAAGTTTACCAAATATTAGACAATATATACAAGAGCTTGTGAAAATAAAGACAGAGTCATTGCTGCTAAGCTGAGAATATATATGAAAGGGGGCTCACTTCTGGTTAAGAGAGAGCTTCGCATCAAATTAATGATAGCAGTATGTCTCGGTAGCAAGATGTGATTGAAGAGCCTGAGCGGAAAACAAATAATCCCCGGGCAGAAAAAAAATCAAAGCATATATACATGAAGGGCCATGATATGAGATCATGCCTGTTCGGAACTATAGCAAACAGTCTGGTTCCGATCTGCTGTTGGCCTTTATGTAAGTACTGTATAGAAGCAGCGATATAGAAGCTATGATATTAAGAAAAGCCTCATTCAACAAAACACAAATTAAAGGGAAATTCCGAGCGACAAGGTCGGATTGATTCCGCTTGACCGCAACAAAGATGCCCATGTGCCCAAGCTTCTCGGTCACACCAAGGCACTACCAGTCAGTCCACTACCCTTCAACCCAATAGACCAATACCCATCCCCATTTCCCAAGCACCAAATCGTAATCTCAAGCCAAGATTTCAAAGGTATTCAGCGCTCCTCTGATCCCTGAGTCAAAGATATGGATTTCCACTCAACGAGTAGGCGACAAAGCAGCAGCAGCACAAGCAGCCTATGTAGCAGGTCCCCAAGGCAGAGTAACAAGCTAACACTATAGTCGGGGCTGAATCACCAGCCGTGGCACCCCACGCGTCACCAGCAGTTGCGTAGCAGGCAGTGACGACGGCTGCACAGCCAGACTGAAACGGTCGTCAGCATAGTCTTCACGGGGAAGAGAAAACGCGACATCTCGCTTCCCGATCAGACCTAGAAAAGTCTAGCATCGAGACTAATTCATTTTTGAAGTCAAGTCTATTTGTTTTTGTTTTTTATTTTAATTATTTCTTAAAAAAAACCGGGCTTATAGAACCAATGGTGTGACATCAACATTCGCCCTCACCAGGCACGTAACGCATGTTTGGCTCGGTTTGTCATAAACATTTTACTTACCGCCGAATAGGTAATCCAGGGCCCCAGCATATGAAAGAAATCCTTGCTAGGAAAGCAGAGACGCCAAAATTCGACTTTGACAAGAATCCTTAATATATAAGGACTCCTTAGTAAAAAGATTTTAGAAGACGCCGAAATCCGGACTTCGGAATAGAGTATTCGAGTACGTTTGTAACCTAGGACATGAAGGGTTGCTGGATGAGTTTTGGTCCCCTTTTTTTTTCGGATTTCAGTAAGCGCTTTTGAGGGTAGGTGGACGGATCTGGCAGATATCGTAGCCGATAGGATGCCAGACGCATCATGATTCGTGTTGGTATATCACAGGGGGTTTGATAGGCTAGTCTATGCGATTGTTGTATTGTATTGTTGATGGTTGATTCTATTCCTACAGTTGTGGGCTGTCCCCTAAGGGGCAAGAACCACGGGTGCACGTGCCACCCTCACGTGCCCAGCCCACAACGGTCGCAGTGATCCGACGATTCGCAAAGATGATTTGAATGATTGTTTAGTTTCTATAATCATACTTCTTGGTGTATGATTTATATGAAGTGTTCGTAGGGGCAGAGGTATATGAGAAGAGAGCTGAAGTATGTCTACCGTTGTTAGCGATCAGATTTATCAATAGAGAGGCATGAGAGAAGTGAATTGAGGGAGCCATATTATATATTTACTGCTCTTCTTTCTCGATTGCTTGATTCTGGAAAACACTGATATGTAGGTACGTTACAGTGTTACAGTGCCTAAGTGAAGATTGCAGCCTTATCCCGCTGGCACCATACAAAAACGTCTTTGTGGTCTGGAATCAAACGTGGAAAGAAGTGTGTACAAAAGCTTGCATGTCAGAACGTCATATTGGCTATAGACGATTCTTGATGGGTTACACGGCGTTACGTTGACTCGGACCGGGACTCAAGAAATTCACACCAACGGTGGTCGGTGAAGTACTTATTACTTACGTGTGAGTCCAAATCATCTGGTTCTTGATAGGAAAGTTTGAACTAGCATATAGGATATTGGATCATAGCGTCTTTGATTCTCGGACAGGTCGGAACAAAGAAGTTTTGCTTACATTTATACTTACCTGTTTGTTCCCTTACTGTAAGATATCATTAAAGTTACCTAATACTTATCCAAGCTTACCTAGCAAAACTAAATAAAACACAAACCTCGGACCAAACAGAGACTTGCAAACCACCCAGCTTCCCCATCCCAGAAACTAGGAAGAAGCGTAAACAAGAGTACGCTTTACCTGGCAGAGTCCAAAAGAAGCTTTTAAAAACACTATAGATGCAGGAGTAAAGAGGCCAAAGCCGGCCCAGTATACCGCGGCGAAGGCATCGCAGTAGCTTCGGCAGACAGACGGTATAGGCAACAGAGCTTGCTGAGGACGAGAGCTGGTACCGTGGTGAGGGCGAGGGTGCTTGGGAAACGCATTTCTTGATGCATTTATTTTATTTTCTCGTTTGCTTTTCCGATATCGCCCTTCGGTGTTGGTGTTTGTGGTGCTGATCGAGTGCATTTCAGTGGGGGGAGTGAGGTGGAAGGAAGGCTGACGCGGGAGTTTTTTCACCCAGCGATACTTGGACATGGGTGGGGGGCGTAGAAGCTAAAGAAGATTTTCTAGGTCTGCTGTACATTGAACTCCTTCTTTGTTTCCTACGAACCAGTGGTAGCGATTGAGTTACAGTGCACCTCGAAACTTCCAGCATTGTCCTTCGAGCACTTAGATAAAGCGTTCCTGGTACCAAATGAGTTTGATCACAAGATGGGGTCCAGCTGTCTCTGAGTCTTTTGAGTTTCAAAAGGCTTTGGTTGAATTTCTGAGCCAGAACTCGAAAGGTTCGACTGACGAGGTGTAGGGGATCAGGAATCCAAAGTCAAGAAGACTCTAGGGATCTGAGACTGCTAGATCAAACTGTCTTAGTCCACAAACATCAGCATGAGAAGTGCTCGATGAGAGCGAGAGTTTCTGGGATTTTCAAAGCTGGAGTTTAATCGCAAACACAGGAACAAAATTCCATACGGCACAGTAGAGAGTAGAGAGTAGAGAGTAGAGAGAGAGGGACATACTACTGAATACAGCCACCATGAGGACAGAGATAAATGCCAAAGAGAGAAGAAACCCCTTAAATATGAGCGGCCCAGCCAAAGAAGGTCACTCCTCATGAGACGCAAATCCGGCTCGCTAAGGAAAGAGTTGTATTTTCGGCTATGGAAAAACCAAAAACAACGTAAACACCACGATTCCTTATCTATCGCGCTATCAAAACCCCCAGATACCCTCCTCCAGTTGTCTGCCTACCGCACTACATCTGTGCTGTTCCGAGCTTCTTACTCCGACTCACAACGTAGGCGTCAAAGCCACAACAGCACACCCGGCATAGCACGTCCCTTGGGCGGCATTGCACGCCAGGATGGCCGGTGAAGCGGCGACAGTGAGCACGGCGCCGAAGACAAAGCCGGCAGCGGAGTAGCAGGCCACTACTGGAGCCATGCAGGCTGCTTGGCAGAGGGCGTAGGCAAGGGGGCCGGCGAGGCAGGGGGAGGCTGCTGCTAGAGCTGCGAGGATCAGGGAAGGACGCATAGTGGCCGTTGAGGAAGAGGAGGAAGTTGTTGTGGAGAGTGGTGTGTGATCGTGCAAGGTAGTGCTGTAGGCTGGTTTGATGGTAGTTGGGTGCTGTATGTAGTGAGCGGGGAGATTTTCTCATGGATCTTTAGGATAGAATACCTGGGATACTGGTGATGTTGTTGCTGTTTGCAGAAGATGTGTGTAGTGATGATTGATTTCGAGTTGGAGGACGTCTGAAGCTTCCTTTTGTAGTATATGTTTTCGTGTCTCGGTTTAGATGTGAGAACTTAACTCGAAGATACCACTACTCACGCCGTGCGTCCACAAGATACCACAAGGTGGTACAGAAAGGTCTCGAAGACCTCCATTTTTATATCGTCAATCATAATAGCCCTTGACCAAAACGCCACGCCATGCAAACCAAATGAATCATACGCCACTCTAAAACGCGATGTTCCTCTTCCGACCCGTATACTTCGAGTTGGCCTTGACCACCTTGCCCTTCCGCTCCATCTGTTCCTTCTTGCTCAAAATCCACTGCTTACTCCCCTTCACTACCTTTCTCCCCTTCTCTCTATGCTTCCTCCTCGCATCCAACACGTCTACGCCTTCCATCCCCTTCACTACCCCCGTGATGTCCCCATTACCACCGTCTTCATTGCCCCCTCCAACCGTCAACACCAGATACAGCTTCGCATTCTTAGTTCCCGGATCATCCTCGAGAATACCAGCGCCGAAACCGGCTTTGATGGCAGCTCCGCTGATCATGGTGCGCTGCTGTTCGTTCTTAGGATAGAACTGACACACTGCCCTCCCCCCTCGCTTCAAACACGCATACAGCCCATTGAAAAACCGCGATAGTCTCCCCTCGCTCGAAACCTCACTGCTCTCCGCGTTACAAAGCCACTGGATAGCGCTGATGCTCACCGCGGCGTCGAATGTCCCCGCGCGAAATGGCACGCCCTGCCCAATATCCGCCAGCATGAGATCGCCCTCCAGATCCCGCTGCAGTGCAACGTCCAGCATGGACGCCGAGATATCCATACCGACCCAGATGTGCGGACCGCCTTCGGAGGGATCGACGGAGGACAGGATCTCGCCCGAGAGGCCGGAGCCGCAGCCCACGTCGAGGATCATGGCGGGTGCATCGAGGGCGAGGAGTTCGAGGGCGCGGTTCGTCATTGAGGCTTGGATATTTTGGATGCGGGACGAGGAGGTGTATTTGCGGGCCTCGGTATCGTTGTAGTGAAGGTCGGGAGGACTGTTTTTGCGAATTAGCAATTGTCGCATTCATATTTTCGAGAAGTAGATAAAAATGTACCTACAGGGTATCCTCAGGACGAGACATGATTGCGGTGGTATATCTGTCTGGGCAGGTGGATTCCTACTATCACACACAACGATTTGCCTGTTTCTAGGAATCCTTACTTGCTGTGTGGATTTGCGATCGTGTTTTCGAGACTCCGGTCGAGACATGTCGTCCGAGAGTGATTTTCTGGATATCAAATTTTGGTGGGGTTGTTTCCTTGGCATTACCGCGAAATCTGGGGACGCTTAACCGACGTGGATGCGATTAGACCACGCGTTCAGAACCCTTTCAGCCCACATCACTGCCTCCTCTTTCGACTTCAACGCTCTTCAACTCGTGAGATGAAAGTCTTGTCACTAGGGAGAACAACATGTGGATCTTACCACTCGTCGGGTATATCGGCTTTGGTATTGGATTTGGTTTCTTGACCCTCGCGATCGGTATGTTGAATGGGAAGACGCGCCGAAAGCTCGAGCACTGCTGACAATTCGGAATAGCATCTGGACTGTACTACCTCTCTGAGCTCGTTGAGGAGCACACCGTTGTAGCGAAGAAGCTGCTCACGCGGCTGATCTATGGAGTGATTGGTCTGCAAGCGCTGCTCTGTCTGGTCGATGGCTTCCCGTTCATGCTCTCTATGCTAAGCATAAGCTCGCACATCGTATACTTGGGCAACATGCGGCGCTTCCCGTTCGTCAAGCTCTCGGACCCTCTATTCATTTCTTCGTGCAGTGTGTACCCAGAGTTCTGCAAAGCTGTTTTGGAAGGCTTATGGGCTAATGTTGGGACAGTGCTGGTGCTCCTTAACCACTACTTGTGGTTCACGCATTTCTCATTTGCGTCTCTCGTCGCAACCCCGGCGTCCCGATACGATCCTTCAAATCTTCCTACGTTTACGGAGATAGCGTCGTACTTTGGACTTTGTGTGTGGCTTGTGCCATTCTCCCTATTCGTCTCTCTTTCAGCAAGCGACAATGTGCTGCCGACAATGGGTAGCGAGGCGCCAGGCATACCAGGTGCATCAAGGGATGGAAAGAACAAACGACAAGGGATGTTCAAGGTCGTAATCGATGTGATCCGGGATTGGATGGGGGAGGTCGGACGGCTGGCAGGATATAACAGGCCAGACAGGGGGTTCTGATGATTGTATGGTCTAAGGAAATTCTTGGCGTTGGAATGGCATCTGGCATACAAACGAGACCACGAAGCGATATGGAGCAAAACTTTTGAGAATGAAGCTGTTAAGATGTCTATTATGTGCTAATGAATCTGCAAATATCTCCAGGGGTATCTACCAGCAATATTCCTCCCGACGCCTTCCAAGTAAGTTGTCTCTGAGTATGTGTATAGCACAGTAATGTGTAGCAATGTTTCATCAAACCTTAAATTCCCTGTAATCATCTGGCAAAAGTTAGCAAAAAGTACTAAGAACCCCGGGTTGACGATGCCGCAGATATACCAAATCATTCGTTTTGGACCAGTCAGTCTAGCCCGCCATCTCCATATCATTGATACGGCCTCTGAAAATTGGTTCGAGTTCCCCGGAGAACTTGATAGAGGCCTGCTCGATGGTCTTCATGCTCTTCAGGATTTGCTCCTCGATATTTTGGCGTTTCATGTTCAGAGCATCGAGTCTTTTCCAGAGATCTTGCCGAGACTTGGTTCTGGGGGAAAATAAGCAGGGTCAGCAATTGCAAGCATACATGGGCTTCCATCTCGAAGGGGAGGTAGGAAGCTGGGTATTGCTTGCTGCAAGCACCTACCGCGCCAAGCAGGCCGGAGGAACGCCTCTTGGGGTACCCGGGACTGGGGCAATCTGTACTTACACTCGATTCTTCCTGTTGTTGAACAAGGTATCTATCTTCGTCTTGAGGTCCTTGACCCGCCTCTCGTGCTCTGCCACAATAGCCTTGCGCTTCTTGTCTCGCCGGGCATTGGTCTAAGGTTCCCTTAGCAGGACATCCACATAATTCAAGGCCACGGATGTACGTACGAATTCTACAAGCTTGCTTGCCTGCTTCATGACTTCCATGGCATCACCCTGCGTGGTCTGTTGCGAGCTATCCTCCTCTTCCTCCTCCTCCTCCACCACGGACTCGGATTCCTGGCGCCGGGCTTTGCGAGATTCGCGAGGCGCCATTATGGATTCCTTGACGCGACTTTTGGATGGTGAAGTTGGATAGACTTATATGAAGGTGCCGTGAATTGAATAATATCCTTGATTTTTCTCTCGGTGAATTGCCCTAAGTTGTATCTTGTTATTCGTAGTAGAGGATGAAGTTTGGCCATGGGAAATCGTGATGTCCGCTCTCTGACCAATCACACACTAGTGCCCTTTCCGGAGGCCGCTCAACCAAAATTTCTCAAATCCATCATTCTGCCCACAGCCAAGAACCACACTCTCCCACCCAAAACTCCGCAACGATGGGTCTCGCAGGAGTGAAAAAGTATGGCTTCGATCACCTCATTTGCTTTTATAAAATGCTAACGAGAAATCCACAGGCGCATGAAGCTGTCCCACGACCCCAACAACACCAAATGGACCAACGACAGCACCAGCTTCGGGCTGAAGATGATGACGGCCCAAGGCTGGACGCCAGGCCAGTATCTCGGTGCCAAAGATGCCGCGCACGCTGAGTTCCACACCGCGGCCAACGCCTCGCACATCCGTGTGGCGATAAAAGACGACAATCTCGGCCTGGGCGCGAAGATTGGGACAGGCGTTGGGCACGGAGAGTGTACGGGCTTGGACGCTTTCAAGAATCTGCTGGGCCGCTTGAATGGGAAGGAGGAGGCGGAAATTGAGAAGGAGCAGAGGAGCAGGGATGAATTGCGGAGGGCGATTTATTCGGAGAGGAAGTGGGGGACGCAGCGGTTTGTCAGTGGGGGGTTCTTGATTGGGGATAAAATCCAGATTTTGATTGATGCGGAGGCGGAGCGGATACGCAAACTGGCGTCAGGAGGGAGTGAGAGGTCTTCGGATGGTTCTGATTCGAGCGAGGAGCCCGAGGGTGAGGTCGAAGTTGTGCCCGTGGAGAAGACTAAGAAGTCGAAGAAGAGAAAGGCGGAGGCGCTCGATGAGTCTAAGCCTGAGGTTGTCGCGATTAAGGTCAAGAAATCGAAGAAGAAGCGCCGAGTTGAGGAAGCTGCTGAACAAGAGAGTGCGCCATTTGGGGAGGATAAAGCGTCCAAGAAACACAAAAAGTCTAACAAAGACCGCAAATCGAAGCCCAAAACAGAGGATACCGAAGAAGAGTCTGAGTCCGAGTTTAAGAGGCGGAAGAAGGAAAAAAAAGAAAAGAAAGAGAGAAAGCGGAAAGAGAAAGTCGGATCCGACGATGTAGAAGTAGAGATAGAAGAAACCGAGAAGGAGAAGCGGAAGAGGGAAAAGAAGGACAGGAAGGAGAAGAAGAAGAAAGCCGCTGGAGAAGATACCCCCGAGGACCCCGAGTCGTTAGTGCCAGCGACGAAAGAAGCTATACCTGCTGTAGCGACCTCGAGAGCGGCGACGATGATGCAAGGACGACATGCTGTACGATCGAGATATATTGCGCAGAAGCGCTTGGCTAGCATGGACGCGGTGTCTCTGGCTCAGGTACGTTATCTCTTTCTTCAAGCTCCCAGATGTATACTATACTGACCAGACGCAGATCTTCATGATCAAGTCTCGGTAGAATTAGATATAGATCACGAAGTACATATATCTTGTTCCTCTCCCTCCCCGTTGTTCTATTGTTAATTCCACACGGGAATGTCTACGTGCAAAATGGTTGGATGCAGATATATCTGCGGGGGCGCTCGGCCAGAATCATTCTTTGCATCGGCTGTCTGGCCAGACTCGAGCATCACACGTCTGGAGCGGCGATACAGTTAACTGCTAGTAAGAAAGCAGTGCTGCTTTCCATACCTAGGTATAGGTACAGATCTGCTTCCTGTACCGTATCACATTCTACCTCGGGGGTTTGACCCTACCTGCCTGCCTCCCAACCTATCTATCTCCCTACAGCTAGCATGCATACATGCCCGTCCCAGGGTTCAATTCTGGACCATTAGGAGGGACAAGCGCATCGACCCTCCAATACATGCACACATATGCACCGCGTAAGTAATACTCACCTCGGTTCTTGCCTTTCTCACTCTCTTACCTCCCTCACTCCCTCCTTTCCCTCCCTTTCTCCTCTTTTCTATCCTACCCTACCCTACCCCACCCTAAAACACCGCAGGCCCCTCTCTCTCTAAGCAATCACGCAAACAAGCAAGCGTCTCATTCGGGTCTTCTAGATAAAAAGCTATCCAAAAGTGTCTATGTATATACAAGATAGCCGGCTCTCTAGAGATAGAGATAGAGATGGAAGAAAGGTTCTATCTATCTATAAATCTGATCTTGTTTTGATTCTCTCACTGTTTATTTTGTTTTGTTTTCTTTTCTTTCTAAAAAGTTGATTTTTGAAGAGGATGAGTCTGATATAAGATACGATGTATTATGGACGGGGTGTGTGAAGGAGGTTTGGCTTAATGATACTGGTGTTGGTAAGAAGGCATTGAGTAAGTAGCTTGGACGCTCAGAAGGTGGTGTGTTTATGAGACGAGATAAATGACTTTTCATTTGTATTTATCGGTCTATCCTGTGACGACGGAGAAAGACAGACGATGGAAGGACCACCTGATCTCTCCCTGTCCACGACCTCAGATCTAAAAACGTACAAGCTGATCACGCCCAGCAGAATGTGGTTGCAAGGTATCCGAACGCGAATTATTTGCCATGAACATGATAGCAAAATGATCACCTGAAAGAGCACTCAACTAATTTGATGAGCCCGGTACCCAGCAACTCGCAATTTCAAGTCTTGTTGCTCTAGATGAAAAGTAAAGCCACCCACTCCAATCTCCAGCTCAGGCGACCTTGCTGCTTGTGCTTCTGCATTCTGGTTAACGAAGCTCCAAAGTCTGAATTTGAGTGAGATGTACCTTCGCTAGCGTCTCAATTATCAGCCACGTGGTAGAGAGACAGATCTTTTGACGGCGTTCGAGTGCTTGAGATAAAAGTTGGGATGACGGCACTGAATTTCGAGACTACATCAAAGAGCATTTCCTTCGGGTATCTGTCGCTCTTGCTTTCGTATCTTCGTGGCTTGCCATAGCGAACAAATAGATCCACGTAAAGACGACGCAACGGGCTTCCTTCGGGAGTATTATCGTACACATATTTCAGGACTGAACTGCTGAGGAGGTGACTGTGATCTCTGATGCGCACGATCTCGTCAATTATTTGGTCTTGTAATTTTCCGATCAAGAGCTTGTCGGCCAATACCCAGGTCTTGGCGAGGATTATGTTTTCTGCCATTCGTTCTTCGATATAATTTTCCGGGCCATCGTAACGGTTCTTCTCGGTGAGTTCCATGGTATCCAGCTTTTGAAAGTAGAACCAATGGACTAGCTGGTGTAATGCTTCCTTAGTTGTATCTCGGAGTCTATATTCTTGAGTTTGGCCTTCCATGAACTGGCTATTGAACGCAGCCTTGAGGACCGGCGAGTAGTGACAAGCAAACTCTTTATGGACGACGAACTTCTGCTCCTCGGCGGCAGCGAACAGAGTCACAAGTTGCTGAGAGTTCCTATGGCAAGTTAAAAGTTCTTCTTGTAAAGACCAAAGCCCGCCGGATTCCAGATCTTAGCGCCAACACACACGGGCAAACCGGAGTCGTGAACTTCTTTGACGTTCTCCAGGTTCAAGGGGGGCAAACAAGGGTTACATACTTGAGACTCAACTTCTTTGGCTTGTGATCTCTGAGGGGCTTGAATGGTGCTGAAAGTGATCTAGCTGACGAGATGGTCGTAGGGGCAAGGCCAGGAAGTCGATCCGCCATTTCTCGCAAGTCTGTAGCTACACGCTGGTCAGCTGGCGCTCCAGAAAGATATGCCGGATAACCCACGGTCGATCTTCGAAACAAGGATCGGGCTTTTCTGGGATCTATCGTTGCTATCGTCGCTATGCACCATGTTGGTTTCGAATTGAAGTTGAAGGTTGAGGGTTGAGGGTTGAAATAGAATACGTGGTCGAGGGTCCAGTTGACCTGTAAATGTCAACCGAGTTATTTCAGTGCCGTTTAGCGTAACGTAACGTGACCTCCCCCTTTGATGAAAAGGCAAGTGCGACCAACTCGACAACTCCACAACCCGACCAGCAATAAACCGACAAACTGCATCCAGACCTCAACGACTTTGGCTCAGAACTTCATACCTAGTCTCCTCGAAACGATTTTGCGATAGAACTTTGCCCGCTCGACAAGAGGCGTTGAATGGTCATTGAAATTGATAATCCAGATCTGCCACCAGACTCCAACTCCATTAAACAAGGTAGGCTGAGCCTCCTGTTCGGTGTTCCCGCTCATATATGTGGGCTTGACTAACCATTACGCAGGACAATGGGGGAAAGGTCTTGTCCTTAGGGATACTGAAAAAAAAATGCATCTTTGAATTGATTTCGTTGCGTATGTATCGGAGCGCCACCCTCCCTGTGCGTAACCGTGAACATCTCCAAACGATCATTGATGCTTGAAAACACCTTATCACCTCCATCCAGTATTCTAGCTCCGGTCTCTGTAGGTTTAATTTCCAGTGACATAAGAGCCGCAATGCTACCCAGATGCTTCCCAGTCCCCATCGTACTTCCCTTAACACCAAACCACCAAACCACCATATCAATCGACCTCTCCAGCCATCTTCCCCTCCATAGAAAAAGGCCTCAAGCTTCTAATAGACCATGAACTTCCTCATCTCTGGATGCTCCATGATTCCAAGCTGAGATTCATCCCGGCAGACCATACCGAGATACATTGCCAGAAATTCCAGCCGCTCAAACTTGTCGAGCTTATCCATATCTCTGTACGCTGCCCACGGGTAGAGGGGAAACGGCTCCAGCTCGACCCCCAGCGCCGTCCGAATCAGCCAGCTCGCGCAAACCGCCGCCCTCGTCAGAATCATGCCCATAACGGTCCACGAATCGCGCTCCTTGGGGTTCATCTCCCGGCCCCACTGCTCCATCTTCGCCTCCTGCAGCTTGATTTCCTCCGTGATGCGGAATATGAGGTGCGATTGCAAGCGGCGACACCTCAGCTCGTCGGCGACGACCCAGAGGCGGATCCAGTGGTCGAAGCGGTCGGCGAGCGGCCGGGAGAAGGTTGCGTGCATGAGCGGGACGTCGTCGCACCACTCGACCGCGCCGGTGTAGAAGAAGCGCACCAGCAGCCGCACCGTGATATCCTCGGCGTTCCAAACCGTCCAGGAGTTCAGGTAGGGCCCGTGGGGGTTTATCTGGCCGGTCCATCGCTTCAGCACGGGGGAGTGGGCGTGGGCGAGCTCCATGTCGACGGCGAAGCGTTCCGTGGGTACGCCCACTTGGTGGTGAGAGCCGACGATGTACAGTAGTCCGGGCGGTGCCACCACCCTGTGTAAGTGTTAGCCTCTTGAGATGCTGGGGGGGTGATGGGGTCTTACGGTCCTGTAGGCTGCTGGATCACGAATTGGCTCGGATTCGTGGCCGGCGATGCTCTGACAATCGGGGCCGGCAATGCTCTAAAGATCTTGGGGGCCTCTTGTCGTGTGCGCTCCGGCATAGGCCGTTGTCTCATGTCCAGCTGTGACATGTTTGCTTGTTGTTCGAGTTGCTCCTCGAAGGGTTCTGGGTGTATCTCGAAGAAGTCAACTTGCAGAATTTCGAGGGGGGCTGATTACAGTTGTTCTGGCGGAGTTGTGTGCGAGATGAGACGGAAAGTATCCACGGCGCGGAAGATTGTGCGGCTTAGATCTGAATTTTCTTTGCGTTTCAAAGGTGAATAGATCGGGAGTGCTAAGCGCCTTCAAAAATTATTCTAAGCGAGTGCTGATTTACACGTTAACCATTATGGAAACCGAGGATGCAGAAGCCAATCCCAGACCCCCGTCCCATTATAGCGCACACGCACGCACATCCAGCGACCGAATTCTTTCTCTCTCTACGATCTCAAAACTATTGTTTTCGCGGCTCGTATTGCTGGTGGAGTTGGAGTTTTGAAATATCCAGACCGGGCCGACGCGATTTATGGCTTTCTCATTGGCTCGCTTAGATCAAGCAGGGGTGAAGTAAACAAAGTTATCCCGCTCTGGGCTCAAGGTGCTACCGAGAAAACCCAGCGCGTAAATACCGCGTCGGTACTTTCACCATTGCAGCGCGTGTCACTCAGGATTCTTGATACTAGATTACGAAACCCGGTTGGTCGACAGCGACAGTCGTCCTGAGGCTGCGTTGGATAAAACCTAAATCCCATCGAGTCGGAGGTGTTTCTTCTCTCAGCTCATCCGAGCTTAGAGTCTCTTTTGGTCTTTTTTTTTATATAAAACATATGATGATTATTGAACCTTGATTCTAGGGGGAGAAGAAATCGAAACGTAACTAACACATACCTTACTTACCTCATTTACTTGCAGGTTGCCTGCCTGACCGACATCACCATAGCACCGAAGTTAGCCAAATCAACACCCCCTCCCCCCCTTCGAAAAAGAAAGCCACGACTTCATGTACCGTCATTGAATTTCCTGTCTGTCTATCTTTCTGCGAGAGAAAAAGATTATCCATCTACCCCCCCTCCCCCCCTTCCCACTACTCGACCCAATCTTGATCCAAGGGAGAGGCCCCTTTATTTTGGCTGAACAAAAACACCCCGATCTCCAGACTCCCCCAAATTCTCCCTTAACCCACCACAACCTGGTGTATCAGATGAAACCTCCAAACGGAAAGCACAAAAATAATCCCCCTACCCGAGCCATTCAGCTTCAAGGGATTCAGCAGTTGGTCTCATGCTCATCTAGCACGTAACAGAATAGATGTTAATACAAGTCATCATCATCATCATCATCATCATCATCATCATCATCATCATCATCATCATCATCATCATAATCATCCTGATCATCCTGATCATCCTGGATCGGCTCAAAAAAAAAACTCGTTCCCCAAACTCCCCCCCCAAAATCACCAGAAAAAAGCTCCAGCTCCGCAACCATGAGAAGAAGCGCGGGAAAGAATTACTGATCTTCCCTAGACGTATGTAAAGGGGTATGTGATCTCCCACTCGGGGAGCAGGTATTCGTTCGTATTCGGAAACGCAAGTCGTCCTTCGTACTTGTCGCGCAAGTGACCCGTGAGCAGGAGGATCCACTCTACCATCATTTCCGGCGGGTAGAACTTGCCGGCCTCCTTGATATGCTCTTCGCTAAATCGCCACGCGTACTCCTGGACGATGTACTTGCGCAGGATACACCCCTCGTTACTATAACTGTACAGCAGAATAGTTGCATCTAAGCACGCAATCTTGGTCTCGGCGCGCACACGGACAAGCTCGTGGAGGCACTCGTTTTGAAGACGAGTCATTCCGAGGGATTCGGCGACCTGGAGAGAATAGATGTCAGCATATTTTTTACCAGGACTTCAAAGAGAAGATATAGTTGGTTGACTCACGAGCCAGAGATCGACCAGCAGAGATTGGACGTCGTGAATGGGCTCCATCGACAGTGGCGGACGTGGGAAGAGCTTGTTCGTGTAGAACCAGTTTTGGAGCCAGTGCATTGTTGGACCCATTCGGACATTGATATTGAAGGGATCGCGGTAGTTGTTCTTCTCGTGACCGTAGTGTGCCGCGAGGACGGGTGAGTGATAGAAGGCAAGGTCCCAATCGACGTAAACTTGGGCGGGTTCCGGCGCATTTGGGGTACCAGAATTGACAGGTTGGAATGAAAGTTTGATGAGGCAATCATTTTTATCGCTGTAAATGATGTTAGAAAGGTTTTGAAGCTTGTGGGAAAGGAAGGACTTACAATTGCGTTCCCTCACGTCCCATCGCCGCATTCCAGCGCATCGCAGCCGGATCACGCACACGCTTATCAGTGAGATGATGCTGGTGTGCCATTGCGGCCAACTGACGGACATTATTCCTGGCCATCACTTCTTCGGGTGAGACCTGGGGAAGACTGAATGAGGTCAGTACAAAGCCAAAAGATATCAAGAATATAGAAATATAACTTACGCAGCGGGCTGAGTGTTCTGATTCCAATTTGGACCATGACTTCCGTTACCACCCTGAGCTCTGTTGCCACTCTGGTTTCCCTGGCTTCCCTGATTTACCTGGCTTCCCTGATTTGCCTGGCTTCCCTGAGCTCTGCTCTGGTTTCTCTGGTTTCTCTGGCCTCCCTGGCCTCCCTGACCTCCCTGTCTACCGTTTTCAAACCGAATTTGGCCATCTGGGTTCTCTCTGCCTGGATCATGTCCATCCGGAGCCCGTAGGTTTCTAGTCTGGCGCTGGTCATGCTTGCCTTTCTCACCCCCAATATTCTGTCCATGAGCATTACGAGCTACATCTCCTGTGCCAGTTACGTTTCCATTCAAACCAGGTTGGATACTCTGCGGAGCGAACTGTGGCAAGTGTTCTTGGTCGTTCTGAGTTGGATTCTTTTGGGTAGCTTGGGGAGGTTGTCTTGCACCTTGTTGTGCAGACGACCTATTCAAGTTCTGGGAGTTGGGTGGTTGAGGTGGTTTCTGGGGTGCGATTCGAGCAGCTGCATCGACTGGGTTAGGTAGAGAGCTAGCCCGAAGAGCCGGTTGCTGAGCGGGTTGGGTAGGCTTAATAGGCTGTGAAGCTTGGCGAATCTTCTGTAACTGCTTATCTGGCAGTTGGTACTTGTCAACCAAGGCAGCATCGGAATGTTCCTGTGATTGCTGTGCATGCTTTTGAGCAGCAAGCCGAGGAGTGATCGCGTCAGTCTTCGCGTTCAACTTTTGTTGCTGCGGAATAGGATCTACTCTCTGGTTGGGGCTTTCCCACGAATTTTGCTGCAAAGACTCTTGCGATTGGTAAGCCTGTTTCTTCGTAGCAATCTGTGGCGTGATTGCGTTAGTCTTCGTGTTCAACTTTTGCTGCACCTGGACGGCTTCGGCTGCTACGTATTGGCTGCCGTATGAATTCTCTTGCGTAGGGATATACATGTCAAGAGCCGGATCGATGGGCGGGTATGCCGAGTATGTGAGTTGGTGGGCATTCGGCGGCGGGTGAGGATAGCCTTGGTCCATTGGAGGGTTGAACTGGTGTGCATTCGGGTGATGATAGCCTTGGTTCATTGGAGGATCGAACTGGTGGGCATTCGGGTGATAATAGCCTTGGTCCATTGGAGGATTGAACTGGTGGGCATCCGGGTGACGATAGCCTTGGTCCATGGGAAGATTGAACTGGTTGTTCATAGGAGGATTGAACTGGTCGGGATCTGGGTATTGCATCGACTGGACCGGTTGCCGAGGATCAAAATTTTGCTGACTCTTGCCGCCCATTACGCCTTTCGGAGCCTTCTTCCGAGCTTCCAGTGGAGCCTGGTACTGGTAGGTACTCTGCTCTTGCGGATGAAATTGTCGGGGATAGAGTTGGTAGTTCTCCTGCCCGAACTGATCATACTGATTCTGGGCAGGTACCATGTCTGTCATGGCCCTCGGAATCTCACGTTGGAGGTACTGGGAAGGAGCCACGACAGACCCGTTGTAGTTGGCGAGTACGCCCGGCGCGCCGCTCTGGGGCTCGCTCGAGACCTTCTGTCTCTTTGCTCTGGTAGAATCGCCGCCCATGGCCTCGGCGTTCCGCTTCAAGGACCCCTTAGGGGCCGCTTGTGCGCGCGCGAGTTGTTCGTCAAAGCCGGGGAGCACTCCAGGCGGGTAACCCTGGGGCTCGTGCAATATCTTCTGTCTCTTTGCTTCAATAGGAGCGTCGTCCATCTCTCCTGCTTTCCGCTTGGACGCCATAGTGCGCGTCAAGGCTTTGATGGAATTGAGGTGGCGTGGATACTAAACTGACGTCCTGGTCTTTGTAGATGTTAGTTTTGAATGGGCAGGAAGGGATCATCAGAGTCCTCACAGATGTCAAGGTGCTGCGTAAAAAGTACGATCTCTGAAGATTGAGTTGTGTTTTTGGGTGGTTGGAGGAAGGAGGAGGGAAGAAGAAGAAGAAGGTGGTTGAAAGATTTAAATTGATTGTGTGGGGGGTGCAGTTCACTTTCAATTCACCGGAGGCCGAACTGCCGCGATTTTGTTTTGAGACTATTGGCGCAGAGACTTCGTATTGTTGATACCGTGCGCGTGCGGGTGAATGTGTCGTGTTTGAAGGAAGGACGAGAAGGGGAAGAAGAAGATACCGGTAAGAATTACGGTCGGAGCGATTCAACTGCGGTGAATTTACCGAAGTCCTCGATCCTTGAATTTGAATTCTTGAGAGTTCGGGGGAGAGCAAAGCTGAATATATATGTATATGTATTAAGGGACCAGATATCTTCTGTATCATACTGCTTCAGCAACCCTCGAGTACAGGGGAAGTCTACGCAAAGATGTTCAGAAGCAATCCACTATCCAGCTCTCCAGCCCACTCTGATCTATCTCATGTCTGTGACTTGGAATGACCCCGTCAAGCCGATTACTTGGAAGACTCTAGCCACGCAGCAAGCCTGCTTCTGCTCTCCCCAAGTTAAAGACCAAGATACAACAAGGCCACAAGAACATGGGCTCGAGATCAGACAAAGGAGAAATCCAGTACGGGCATCGAGGCTTGATCCTCGCTCCAACTGAGCAAAGAGAACAACATAAAGACAATGCACACCTCGGGGAAAGCCCCGAATCCATAACCTCACCCTCGTACCCGGAGGCAAAACAGGGCCAAAGAAAAGAAGAGTGCCAGAATACAGAAGCCACCAGGAAATGCAACAGGACTTATGCTTTTCAAATAAGAAAGAGAAACACACGCAAGGCAAAAGCAAAGCAAGCTGCGTACAATTCTCAGATGCTTCTGCCTCCTCGCACACAGTCTCTCGAAATCAGACACATATCGGCTTGAACGACAGGACAGCCTCCCAGGTACCGGGCTCACGCCAAACCAGCTCCATCTCACGATACACAAGCTCCAGGGACCAGCCCAGCTCAGCCCAGTCCAGCCCTTCGATGTCGAAAGCCGTTCCCTCCAGCAGGCGAGAGACAGACCGACCGTCAACTCTCTTATTCTGGGTAATACACATCATATATCCATGAGCCAGCCAGTCAGTCAGACAGTCAGTTCGTTCTAAGGAGAGCAGATGAAGAAAAGATGAAGAAGAAGAAGGAGGAGGAAAGAAGGAAAGAAAGAAAGGAAAAGCCACTTGTATACGTATATATATCCCCACTAGCTGCTTCCACGGCTCAAACGTTTCGTCTTGGATGACTGATGGAAACGATGCTTAGAGACGGAGAAAATTAAGTTAAAGCAGCTACTCAACCAGCCAGCCAGCCTTCCTGTCCTTTCCTGTCCTATCCTGTTCTGTGAAAGGCTGCCAGTTAGTTACACTTTCCCAAGTCAAACCAGGAGAGAAGGAAGCATACCAAATACTCCTTCTCCTCTCTCTGTACCCCTTCCCTGTCTATCATCATCATCATCCTCTTCCCTCGCCGACTGAAAGCTAAGTAGTTCCCACCTCAAGCTCCCATCCCACTCTCTCAAGGTCCATCCTACTCAATCAATCAATCAATCAGTCAGTCAGTCGATCAATCAATCAAACATCTATTCTATAACAAACGAGACCAGGCCATGCCACACAGAATATCAAAATCCCCTTCCCAAAAACTGTCAACCAAGCCAAGAAGAGAGAGGTGTTACAACAGAATAAAGTAGCTAGGAGACCGGATCATCGGTTGTCGTTGAAATAAAGGAAACCATGTGCCGCCAAGACCTCCCTCCAGCTTATCCTCTTCGGGTCCAACCAAATGTGTTCGAAAGACAACCGCCTGCTTGCATCGTCGCACTCAAGGAGGCTTTTTATTAGGCATCAAGTACTACGTACAGCGATACCTAGTTTCTTGCATCGGTCTTGAAAAGGCCAAGCACTACGAAAAAGTATATATTATACTGTATCGCTGATTATTGTTATTACTATTAGCCGGCACGATGATTTATAGCCGACGTAGAAAATTTCGAATTCAAGATTCAAGGCAAGAGACAAAGGTAGATAATTCTCTCTGCACTCGCCATCAGAAATCGATTCATCATCCTCTTCTTCTAGAAGCATTCGCATCAAGATCAATCAATCCACCATCTTCTTCTTCTACAAGCTTGTTTACCTTTCGTCAACCTCGCATCATCAGATGATAATAAACACCATGCTACTACCGTCGCGATCTTGCTAGCCTTGAGCTCTCTTTTTGGTGGAGCTCAAGCATACATGTATTCTAGCGAGGGAAATACAGATTATCTCCAAGAGTAGTCGTCGGCTGTACCTCAGTTTCGAGAGTAAGTTTCACACTGATTTATATAATATAATATAATATAAGCTTCAAGCTTCAAGCTTCATACTACTTAACCACACGCGAATCTACAGGATCTGGCTCAGCGCATCAACAAAGACCACAAGCTACTCATAGAACAGTCTCCATCAGTTACCCAATCAGGACCTGGCTCTTATCTGTGTAAGTTTACTCTATCGATATGAAAATCGTGTATCATCTCTCGCACGCAGAGCTAATATATATAAAACGGTAGACGACCGTGAACTCTTGCAGGAGACAGAAGGGATGTGGTGTTGTGCTGTTGAAGCGGACGAGAAAAGCCTCAGAAGTATGAGCAAGAAGCCTACGTCCCGAAATCATACATCGGGACGGACTTTTCGGGTGGGCAAAGAGAACTACGTACGTATGGGACAAAGAAGAACGGGTCATCATAGTTACCTCCGGGATGTCGTAAAAGTGCAGCGCTGCGCTTCTTATAAGCTAGGAATTTGAGAAAGCAGCGGCACATGCTCATTCCAGAGAGTGTGATAAGTTCCGATGATAAGGATTTGGGTTTGCGGGCCGTTGTCAATTGGAGCGACAAGAAATGTTGGAAAATCAAAGGACAACCTGGACCGCAAGCTTGATCCTTTTCCAGAAACAACCTCATCCATTGGTACACTAAGTAGAGCTCATCCATTGTTCGCGTACTCCGTAATTGATCAAATCTAAACCTGAACCTCTCATTATTATTGTATTAACACCTTCATGCAATGCGTGTCCATTCATTACAACTACTTATATACTATGCGCATTCCTTAAGGTCAAAATTTATTATTGTATTACGTATAGTTCGCCTATCAACTTAATAATACAATTGCTATATAACAAATAAACTTTTCACGTGATGTAACCTTTTTTTCTCTTTCAATCCTTTAAGCATAGGTATACAGCTGCGTACGCTTTACATATGAATTATCTGTATGATTAATTATCAAAAGGCGATACGATTTAAGTTTCATTGTTGGAATTTTTTATTTAGGGAGGGTTTTTTTTATTTAGAGCGGATTTCTGGCCGTCGCTGGAGGGGAGGGGATGGGATGGAATGGGATGGATTCGCTTACGATGAAGATCCTAGTAGGACTATACTTTATTTTAAGGCGGAATACATGAACTGTGGTGAGATGGTGCAGCAGTAGTGGGGGGAAGGCGGGAGTATAGATAAATGATTGCAGTGATTGCAATAACTGCAATAACTACAGTAATTACAATAATGGCAATTATTAATTACGTTATTTGCAGTGACTGCAGTGATTATAGTGATTGCAGTGTGAGGTCAGTCGGCATCACCGTCCAAGGCGCCATACCTCAAAGTTCTTGTCTGGCAGCCTCTGCATTCAGCGAGACTACGATGCAGGGTCAGCAGATTCTTCCAGAGATGAAGTCATGAATGTAGCAATCCAGTTTCGTTGGTAGTCATCTGAGAGGGAAGCTAAATTACGGCTATATTGATTTGATCTCCCGAGTCGATGGCCAGAAGCAAAATCATCAATCATCATCAATCAAGCTCCGGATCCATCGGAAGCGAAAAAAAGAAAAAAAAAAACACCGCTCGTCTTTTCGTTAGCCATCATGTAGTGCATCTTCATATCGAGAATAAACACGTCCAGCGTGTAAACACCCTTGTATAACCATCATCCTCCAGCAGTAATGAGGCGTTTTGCCAGCTGCATCATAAACGCCATCAGCACCAGTCGTAGCAACATCACCAAGCAATGCGTAAAAGTGAATCATCATCCATGATCCAATAATCAATCCATGTACTTCGACATAAGTTAGCCGTGCACTTTACAAAATAGCGAAACTTGGTAGCGGCTGACTTCGAAGCTCGAGAAAATTGAGGAAAGGGAGCAGGCAGAGTTTGTACATACGAAGTCTCCCTTGAGGATTCTCTCTTGGAAGGCATCAGGCTTCTGGCGCTCAGGTTTCGGTGGAGCAGCAGGAACCGCAGTAGGAGGAGGAGCCATCTCGCTGACACTCTTAGCGCGCTCATGGGCCGGCATGGGCTTAGCGCAAGTGGGAACGGAGAAGCTGGGGCGTTGAGTCTGTGAGACAGCACTCTGCGCGCGGGATCTAAACTGCTCGGACAAGTTGAAGCCACTGCCATCACCTGGGCGAGCAGACAGAGGATAGTCAGAAGCAGTTCTGGGCTTTGATTGCGTGCTTGCCTTATTTGCGTGAAACTGGGGGCTGGGAGGAGTCACACCTCCACCCTGAGAGCCCGAGCCCGAGCCCGAGCCCACGCGAGTACTGCGTGGCCGAGAAGCAATAGGTGGAAGGGGAGAATAAGAGGGTGGTCTACCGGCTGTGCCTGGGCTACCACCACCACCTCTCGCGCTCCGAAGAGCTTGTGCACCAAAAGAGATACGGCGTGTGAAGGGGGTTGCCGGGTTCCCGCGGCCCGGACCTTCCTCGTCATCGATGGCATTCTCGTCGACGGCCTCAGAGTTCGCGGTAGAGACGCTGCTACGTCGACCAGCAAATGGGAAGGGCGAAACTTGGGTTGGGGATGTGCCGAGACCAAGGGTTGAGATGGACGACATACGTCGACGTTGATCCTGAGCAGCGGCTGTGGCGATGGAGCCTGGGAAAGGAGGAGTCGGACCAGATGTGCTGTTGGACCGACCGACCGTCCCACCACCGAAGATGTTGTTGAAGGCTTGCGAGGTGAGGGAACCACGGCGGGCTCGGGAGGAGGCCTCATTGGGAGGGGTGGTATCACTGCCGTTGTTGTTCGACATGTTAAATGCTGGATGGTAACGGGCTATCAGTGTAGAGGTCTATTTGAGGGTTAGTGCGACCGATTATAGTGGTTTTGGGATGATATCAATGTCCCTCAGCTGCTCTCTTTCAGCGTGGGGGTGGTTGACTGACGTGGCTACTTCCGGGGGATGTGTGTTTGTGTGTGTGTGTGTGTTCTTTGTTGTCGGGGTATTTGCTCGCTTTTTTCGGAGCGTAGACGAGCTTTGTTTCTTTTGATGTCTTCCGCCGAAGACCAGGCTGCAGATGGAGGGAAGAGGATCTACGAATCTGTTGTGTGAGGTGAGGTGAGGTAAGGTGAGGTGAGGTGAGGTGAGGTGAGGTGAGGTGAGGAATCTGGAGGTTGATGGAATGGAATGGTGTCAGGATTTCAAGGTGAAGAGAGAGTTGGTTGTTCTGAGGAGAGAGAGCTCTCGTTTTGACTAGTGATAAGAGCCCCTCCACTAGTACCCAATCAGCGTAGCTCCCCACGGCATCGACCTATCAAAGCTCTGGCGGTGGAGGCGGAGCAGGGAATTCCTAGCCGCATAGTCATTTCGCGGGGTAGGCTAATCCCGAAGAAGCTTAATTGATGCCACTAAGACCTCGCCGTACTGGAAATAATCCGTTCCCGTACTCCGAGTTGTACAACAAGTACTGTCAGGAGAGATCGAAGCTTCTACTCTAGTTACCCGTTTCGAAGTCCCCCCCCAACCAAGGAACCAATCTAGGCATGTCTGCAATTTCTTATCCTTATCCCGATGTCTTGGTATCCTCTTATCAACACGTGCAGCTCTTATGGCAGCTTGTGTGCGATTCCTTATCCTTGTATTGATGTCTTAGTCTTCTCTCATCACCACGTGCTATGGCAGCTCTATCGACATTCCATCGGCGACAACAGCATGTTCAACTCCCGCCGTTCCCGTGTCCGGGACACAACCCCCCCCTCCCCCCCAGCGTCCCACTGCATGAAGGGCGTCAGCAAGATGCCGGGTGCTGCTCGATTGGAATGGCGGTAATGTAATCGGGAATCTCGCAGGCCTCAACGACCCTAGCCCTCCCCCCACCTGCAGCTTTAGACGAGACGCCCCAAGATTGGACAGGCTGTGCGAAGCTTTTGAACCGTTGAGGTAAAGCTACATCCATACATATACCGTACTGTACTACGTACGTAGTACTTCCCGCTTTGCTGCTTCAAACATATCAAGTAGTTAGTGCTGGGCCAAATACCCGAAAGTACCCTCCCTACTGTAACAATTGACATGCAGGTAGACGACGCCGTTTGCTTTGTCTTACCATGCGGACGTTGCTTGTTGTCTCGAGCGAGGCGACGATCAAATCATGCTGAAGATCTTTAGCCCTTTGCGTAACCCCTGGCCGGGTATGTCTTGGCTCAACGGAACGAGGTGTAAGATGCATAACATCACATGATATATATAGTGGTCGACCGTCATCACATAGTTCCAGAGAAGCCATTGCCACAGATAATGAAAGGTCGCTCTCAGTCTTTTCGTGCATCGATTGAGGCCCGATCCTGCAGGAAAAGTATGAGTTGCTGAGCGGGAGGAGACGAGGCATTCTGGTGTTGACAGAAAGAAAAAAGAGGTGTGTCATGTGGTAATCACGTGTAAACTGATGTCGTGACAATAAGGTGTGGTCTGTGCGTTAAAAGATTACTATTCTACATGGCATCTACCAACCCGTTACACGCGTCCGACCCGCCCGCCCTCGATTCAATATCAAACATGGCATCCGCAAATGCGCCACGCACGCCCAAGCCCATTACAATTGATATATCATCCGATGACGATGCGGATCTACTAGGTAAAACGCCAGCATCGGCCATATGTATCGACGACGACAGCCCCCGGCCAAAAAAAAGAGCGCGCACGTCTCTTCCCAAGTTCCAAAAATACGCCTTTAGCTCAAGCGTTTATGGGGGATCTAGCGATGATGAGGCGCTAGCTACCGCGTGTTCGGAAGTAGAGATGCAGCAAAAATTGATGCGAAGTTGGGTAGATGCTGGCATTTTGATGGCCATCAGGGAATTGGCTGCCGAGAAAGCCGGGGTGAAAGGGTAAGCTGACATGCTGCGGTTCGTGAAAGCTTTGCTAATAGTTGCAGTGCTGAACAAGTTACTGGCCAGACGAACATGACTAATGAGCTGGCTCGGCCTGTAAACCACAAATTCGTCCTTTCAACTCCAGTGGCCCCTCAGAGTACAGGCCCTCGACCGCAACGCGCTGGACCCTATATGAGTCCATACCAAGATACTCCGGTCCAGTATTCCTATCCGAATTCACCTCCCAAGAAATTCGGGCTCCAAGGGTATCAGGCTAGTCCAGCTCCATATCGTCGGTCGCCACGTACCCACCAACGTATGGAATATCCGCCAAATCCATCTCACAGTGCGACCACGCATTCTATCCAGCCTCACTATGCTACCCCTACTAGCTCCCTGATGTCTGATCACCCAAACCCCACCTTCAGCTCTTCAGCTCCTTCTCAATCTAGCCCCACCCCTCAGCAACATGTAGCTTACCACAGCGGTAAAACTCCCAAGCCCAACGACACAACCCGCCAGCCACTCACTCTTGCATGCACCAACTCCCAAACTTCCCAAACAACCTCTCGAAGCAAGGCTGCTGGTGTATCTCTTGTCCTTCCAGCAGATCAATTTCTGTCCTGGTTCGACTTGGTGCGTCGATACTGTCCCGTCAAAGAGAGATCCAGTGGAGTTGCTGGGTATAATAAATTCAAGGTACAACGCGCCGAATGGTTGGCAAAGCTGAAGATGAACGTCCCACCTTACAATACGCTATGCCACGCTGAACACGAGAAGCAAGAGGTGGAAGACGCTTGGGCTAAGACACCAAGCACGAAGCGAAGGCAGGTCGAGATGCTTGCGCATAAGTGCAAGTATAGGGTCACTGTTAATGTGCCGCTTCGAACTGTGCCCGCCGAGGTCCGCCCCTTCTCACTTAAGGCATTGGATACCCTGTACAAAGTACCATTATCACCGGACCAGAAAGAGACGCCCGTGCCTGGATCATCTCCAGCTTACTGACGCAAGGTTCCTTACTGACGCAAGGTTCCTTACTGATGCAAGGTTCCACAACGTGTGCTCGACTCCACAAGGCAAACACACTCTCGAAGCCCTGTGCAGACAAAATTCCCGTCGCCAAACGCAAAGCCATCGAAGCAGAAGCCAACCTTCTTGCAGCTGAGAGGAATCTGAAAATCTCTATGCCATTCAAAACGAATCCGAGCTTCCCAGAAAGAAAATCCGTCTATGAGGAGAAGCTCAAGACTTGGCTTTGCCAGCTTGGTCTCGACTACGGGCGGCTCTGCTTGTGTCCACCGAAGACTATTCCTCGAGGAGTTACATATCTGGAAACTATAGAAACTGCTGGTATATCACAGGCGTTGGTTCGATGGTAAGACTAGTCTTGTTGGTTGCTGTATTTGTTGTTGCGTCTGACCTATCCTAGAGGTCCTAGGAATCATGTACTTGTCCTAACCACTCCATGGTACTCAATCGTATTCCGACAGAATCTGTATGGAACTCCCTCGGAGCGGAGCGGAGCGGAGCGGACAAGCGCCAAGCTATCGATACAGTAGGTAGCAAAACAGCGTACTACAAAGCATCCTCCACGTGAAAATATGCCCTTCCTTTCCATCTCATTTTTCTTTTCTTTCCTTTTCTTCTCTCTGTCTTATCAAAATCCACAATCGGTCTAGGGACGTACATATATATTTATAGGTAACAGCCCTCCAAACCTTGAAATATGGGGAAGGGTTTTACCACCCCACCTTTTTCCACTCTATCTTTGCACCCTACCTTTTCACCCCGCCTTCCCCCCCTCCCCCTCCCCCTCCCCCCCCCGACGTTCTCCGCTCTCCCATAATGTCAACAATTAAATCAACAAAGACGCCTCCCCCGCCTGCACCTCACGTCCCTATCCTCCTTCTCGATGGCGGACTCGGGACCAGCTTGGTTGACGAGCACGGCTGCGTTTTCAACGACAGTACCCCGCTTGTAGGTAGCTTTTCATATGCATATGTACATGTATATTTTTTTTGCGGCCAATTATGGTTTGGTTTGGGTTTCTGTCGTGGGGTGTCTGTCTGTGTCTGTGTTGATTGAGAGTTTACTTTTTATTTCCATTTTTATTTGGGATCAGGGAGACGGAGAGAGAGAGAAGAGAAGAAGAAGAGAGACGAGGAGAGAGAGAGAGAAGATAGAGAGAGAGAAAGAAAGAGTTTAGTGCTACTCACGCTAACACCAAGACGTCCCCCCCCCATCAGTGGTCCTCCCACCTCCTCATCTCCGACCCCACAGCCGCGCTCCGAGCCACGCACGCGGCCTTCGCTCGCGCCGGCTCCGACGTGCTCCTCAGCGCCACCTACCAGGCCTCCTTCGCCGGCTTCGCGCGGACCCGTGCCGGGATCGATGCTGTGGCCGCTGCGCAGTTGATGCGCAGCGCTGTGGATGTCGCGCGGGATGCTTTCCTGGGCTCGCCGGCGGGCGGGGGCGGGAAGGTGGCGCTGAGCCTGGGCGCGTATGGCGCGACGATGGTCCCGAGCCAGGAGTATAGCGGGAGGTATGACGAGGAGCGGATGAGTGTTGCGGGCTTGGAGAGCTGGCATTGGGAGCGGATGAGGGCGTTTGTGCCGGGGCGAGAGAGGGTGGGGAGTTTTGAGGGTGGTGGTGGTGGTGGTGGTGGTGGTGGTGGTGGTGAGGGGCCCGAAGATGAGGATGGGGATGAGGATGGGGATGAGGATGGGGATGGGGATGGGGATGGGGACGAGGAAGAGGAGAAGGTGCGGGTGTGGAAGGAGGTCGGGTTCGTGGCGTTCGAGACGCTGCCTCTGCGGCTGGAGATCGAGGCTGTGAGGAGGGTCATGGGTCGGGTGCGTGGCGGCGCCCGGGACTTCTGGATCGCTTGCGTCTTTCCGGGCGAGGGGAACCGCTTGCCGGATGGGACTTGCGTGAGGGATGTGGTGAGGAGTATGCTGGGGAAGGGGGAGGGCATGGCGGTGCCGATGGGGGTAGGGCTCAACTGCACGAAGGTGGGCAAGGTGGAGAGCCTGGTTCTGGAGTTCGAGAGCGAGGTGCGGGAGATGGTGGCGGAGGGCGAGGCCGAGTGGCCCAGTCTGGTGGTGTATCCGGACGGCACGAATGGAGAGGTCTACGACACCACGACGAAGGAATGGGTGAAGGCTGCTGCTGCGGGGAGTCAGAGTATGGTGAGTCGGCTCCTGGACCTCGCGTGCGTCTGCAGAATGGAAGTGCTAAGACAAGGCTGACTCTGACTTTGGTGTGTGTGTGTGTAGATGTCTTGGGATGAGACCATGTGGGGGATTGTAAAGAGGGCGACGGAGAGGGGACTCTGGAAGTCGATCCTCGTGGGAGGCTGTTGTAAGACTACGCCGGAGGATATTGGGAAGTTGAGGATGCGGATAGACCAGTCGTCGTCGTGAGTGAGCCGTATCTTCATCTTCTTGGGTGTCTGTCTACAGTCTACTCTACGGTACAGCGATCGTCCGGCGGGCGAGAGCCATCACGAACCAAAATCCCCAGCCGTGCCGCATGCATCCGCCTGCGCGCAAGAGACGGACGGATTGGTGGATGGATGCCGTAACGTGGTGTAGCGTAGGTGAGGACCCAATCCCAGATGAACGAACGAACGAATGCTGCGCTTGAAAGACGCATGGCAAAAAAGAGAAGAGGAAGAAAAGTCGTCGCTATTGATGTACAATATACAAGTTACAATTTTCACATCCACACTCACGAGCCGAATTGGTAATTACAGTTCCTCCATCGCCTCCTGCTGCTCTCCGTCTCCTCCCCCTTCATCTCCAAACCGATACTTGTCCCTCCCCCAATCCAACGGATCGCCACCCGGCACGCAAAGCCCCAAGCGCCAGAAATAGTCCCTGTGCGCGAAGAACAGCTGCCACATCTTATACCGCGCCGGGATCGGGATACCCCATCTCTTGCCCAGTCCCTCGGCGCTAGTCCTGTCATTCTGTTCGAAGTCGGCGTCGCCTTCAAGCTCGTTATACGTTTTGGCAGCGTCTGTAGCAACCTCGTAGTCAAACCACGATTCGCCAGCTTCGGAACTGGCGATGCAATTTGTGTCTTCGTCGCCGTAGCAGAGGCGGATGTCGGAGAGGGTGGGCTGCAGTGACGCTTTCGAGATGAAGTGCTCGCCGGCATGCGATCTGTATCCCCATTCCTGCAGCGGAAGCAGAGGGACCGGGTCATCGATATGCGTTATCCGTCGGTATCGTCCACTGCTCACCTCCTTGCTCCCATTAATCCCATGCTCCGAAGGTAGGTCAAACTTCTTATCGATATAATTCCTCAACCCCGAGTTCCCAATCCTCGGCTCCCCGAACGTCGTGACAACAGGTTGGAGTCCTAGGGCGTCGAATTCCAGCGCCGCAAGACCGGCCACGGCTCCGCCCAGCGAATGTCCAACAAGATCAAGGCGGTAATCCGGGTACTGCAGATGTAGCGCCGCAATATGCGGGAGGACTAAACGTCTAGCGTTCTGCCAGGACGTCCAGAACCCCGTATGCACCGTACAGTTCAAGCATTTAGACTCCTCTTCCTCCATCTCCGACACCTCCTCTTTCCTCTCCCCCCCATCTTTCCTATGCCACGGGATCCAGTCCCGCCACGACCTATGGTGCCTCTCCCTGCCCACCGCAGGCTCACTCGAGCTATCCGGGCTCCCAGGAAACGGCACATACTCCTGGGGAACGGTACTCAGATCCACAATCGTGTTCGCGATACTATACGTGCCCCTGAACACGACCAGCACTCGGCCATTCCCCACCCATCCCGACCCGTGGTCGAGCACGATGTAACCGCAAGAATCGCTCATCAAGGGCCCGGTGTTGAAGGTGTCGACGAGCTCGAAGGCGGGAAACTCGGCGCAGCGGGAGGCGCAGACAAACGGCTTGAAGATGCCGGTCGTGCCGACGCAGTAGGAGATGTCGACGATGCGCGAGAGCTCTTCGAGCTCGGCGAAGAGCGCGAGGGAGATGTTGTTGGTGCTGCTGTCATGATCGGAGGGTTTGGGGCTGAGGATTGGTGTCTGCGGAGGGATGGAAGGATGCGCTGCGACGAGTGTCGCCGTAATGAGACTGTAGATGATGCTAGAGAGAAGCATCCTCGATGGTTGCGTTCACATATTAGGTAGAGTGGTAAGGTGGTTGAGAAGAAGATGCGGTCGGAAGGATTGCGAAGAAGAGGCGAGTCGGAAGGATTGAGCTCGTGATGTTGAGCCCTGTGCCTGATTTGCAGGCGTATCGTCATGGTGCAGCCACACGTAAGTAAAACCTGGGGTAGACGCTAAACTCTATTACGGACCAGGATCAGTCTCGTGACTAATCTTGGAAAGATATCTAAATCCTATTGCATAAGATATGAATCACAGGAGACTCTCCGATTGATTAATAGCATTCGCCTGAGGGGGTTTCTTTTTCTCTTCACGGGTGGCCCTGGGGGAAAGAGACAACACCATAAATTTTCACGTGTTGACTTTTTGCTTCCAAGTCGACGCCACAAATAAGGTAATCAGTGGGAGTATAATTGTAAATTGTTATTGGGTTCCGGCGCTGCCCAGCGCATGTAGATCCTCTTTCATCATTGCCAAAAGATGCAGCCGTCCGATGATCATAAGGTCCTCCCACCCCAGTGTTTACCCCAAAGATGGCTTGAAATGCCATCCTGAAACTCACTCCCAGACGCCATCCTCCGCTTGTTTTCGCTTCCATCCCGTTTCCGATGCTTTGTTCCCGAACTCCAAAACCTACAAATCGCTAAGATGCATTGCTCAGTCCCCCCAGTTATCCACACGAAAACTCCAATATGATCACATCTTGAATCAATCGCTTCCTCGTCTCCTTGTCTTTCGTCTGTTGCCATACCTAGACTGCCTAGCCGAAGTGCTCAATGATCAACTGTTCGAGATCCAACACCTTGTATGGCTTCGCCAGGAACCCATGCATCCCGCTCGCTTTTGCTCGATCAACCGAGGCCTCTGTGATGTCCGCCGTCACAGCGATGATGGATATCGGTTCGCCATGCGATCCCGCCAACTTCATGATTTCCGCCGTCGCTTCGTAGCCATCCAGGTTGGGCATCCAAATGTCCATCAAAATCGCGTTAAATCTCTCTGCCGGGGGCCTGCTAAGTGACGCTTTGTATTGTTTGACTGCCTCCAGGCCATCGAACGCCAGTGTGATGTTGGACCTATCATAGCCAAGCTTACCGAGGGATCCGATAGCCACTTTCCGATTGATCGCATTGTCTTCGGCAATCAGGAATCTCAACGGATAGTCGCTTGCAAGCTTGGGATTGAAGACAGCGCGTTTGCGAGGAGCGGACTTGGCCCAAGGATGACGTATGCCCTTACAAGGTGTCGACGTGAGTCTGGATTCCATCATAGGTCCGAGCAGTGGCGACGGTCTGGGCGTTTGATAGCCCGAAAGCGGTGATGTTCCGACTATAGGCGTGTCCGACTTGCCCTTTTCCAGTGCTGATAGAGGCAATCGGATAAGGAACTCGGACCCCTTCATCGGGCCATGAGTGCAAGACCTTTCCAACGTGACGTCGCCTCCTAGATTCCTCCGCACGTGCGCCTTAGCATTGAAGAGACTCAGGCCTAGACCATCCCGTGACCTGCTCATGGAAGCGTCTTCCTGAAAGTGAGGCTTGAAGAGATTCGATTTGGATTCTTCAGAAATACCACACCCGTTATCCCGCACGGAAATCTCAACCCCTTCGGACATTGTAGAAAGGCTGACCGTGATCGTGATGGTACCATGCTCTGTGAACTTGATGGCATTATCCACGAGTTTTTGAATTGCGAACTGGAGATGCTGCTCTTCAGTGATGATCACCTGAGGGACATCGGCCGAAATCTCTAATTGTATGACCCTGTCCTGCACCTCGCCCCGGGAACCGATAGATCTGACGTGGATCCGTTCGCCCAGTTCGGTTTCTTCACGAGTCTCGCTTATAGGTCGGCCGTGCCATAGAGCCTCGTTCACCAGGCCTCGCATGAAATGCCGGGTCTCGATACGGCGGTGAGTAGAGCTTGTAACAGCGGATGCAATATGCTTCGAGTCGAACCGTGCCTTGGAAAGGATGTCTGTGGATGAAGGATCCGCTGTCGATGAAGTTATCGCAGGACCAGAGGCTCCACTCCCTGTCTTTCCATTGGAAAGATAGTTGCAATCGTCGGAGCTATATGAATGCGGTGTTTCGGCCTTTGTCGCGGAAGGTCTCTTCTTCATAGGAGGAGGTTCAATATCGAAAATCGGATGAGTTCTTGCGTGCTTCGTTCCGGCTAATGAAGGCAGCGAACCTGCGCTTGGCCACCGTCTATGCGGTAGGGGCGTTTCTGGGACTGCTATTCCGTGGAATGACTGCTCATCAGTCGGCGTCAAAGGAGTCTCGGGCATTTGCATGTTGAGGTCGTATGCATGCACAACATTATCGGCAGCCTCTATAGCTCTTCTAGAACTCTCTGTTGGTTCTCGTTAGTTTACCTACCAGATCTGAGGTCGCACACGCAAGCATACCTTGAACGATCTCAATGTGGTTCTTCAGGTCGCTAAAAACAGAACGTACTTGCTCGCTCTGCTGGTTGGTGATGGAATCCAGAATAGTCGAGTACATGATATCGAGCATACCAACCACGCCTTGCATTGGCGTTCTCAATTCGTGCGACAGGCTTCGGGCGTATGGCTTCAGCGATTGTGAAGCCATTAATGCAGCAAGCGGTGTGGTCTTGGTGGGTGTTGATTTAGGTGGTGCCATTTCTTTGACAAGCCCTCTTCCCTCCAAGATCCGCTGCACTATCATGTCCTCCAGGGAGTGCATAAACATCTCGATGAACGACCAACTCAACGTCCGCTTCGTGGAGCCTTCCAAAGACCAGATCATGCCGAAATGGGCAAAGCACTTGCCTTCGAAGAAGAGCGGGAGCGCGATGTAAGCCTCTGACCGCTTCCACGGGAATTTGTGTGGATTGTTGGGAGAGAGCTCGGCCAGCCTCTCCGGAACGATGAAGACCTTGTCGTGTCTCATGTGAGCACACGGGGACCCGTAAGCATTGTATCTGTACTCTCGATGCAACTCTTTCACACCGGCACCATCATTCACGTAGCATGCTACCCCTATTAGAGACGAGCCTTCTTCGCCTAGCGGAGGCATCTTCACAGCGCTGTCCTGATCATCTACGAGCATCCGCTTAGCAACGAAGCCGCACTGTGAGCCAGTGACATCACACATCTCCTCCATCAAGATCCTCCAGAAGTCGTGCGTGGATGCGCCTCTTAGCTTGGCCTTGAGGTCCACCAGTCGTTCAGATGCATTGCTCTCGGCTGAGGAGGAGAAGTATTGCTGCAGTAAAGCTTGAAAGCCTTCATCGCCGGCATGTAGGATAGCGTCAGTGCGGTACTGGGGTAGACATAGTGTTGCTCTGTCCAGGTGACGGTGACGGTGATGGTGATGGTCGTCCAGTGGTATTTCGTATGGTAATCCTCCTTCCAAGGCTTTTTCTGAGCACACATCCATCGCCGCCGCCGCCTCCTCTTCGTTGATTTGCCGCACGAACGGAGGAGGCCTTCTGTCCTTTTCTAGACGGAGTCGTTTTGCTCGTTGCCGAGGTGTTCTGTAAGCTCGAGCGAGGCCAGACTGACGAGGATGGATACGAGAGAGTAACTCTGGCATTTGTAGCGTGGCGCACAATTCCGGCTGGTCGGTCCGTCTTGATAAGATGTATTCAATCCAGTATTGTTGAATGAGAATGAGATTGAGGGTATCACGAACGGGGAGGGAGGGTCTCGAGATATTTCCGAATGCTCGTGTCGACGACTCGACCTGCACCTGCACCGGTGAGTGAGGAAGAGTGAGGAGGGGGAGGTGTGGCTCTGCTCAGGTGGGGGAGCACGGAGGTCTAGGCCTTGGGCCTTGGGCCTGGACGCAAGTCTGATGGATGATGGATGGATCGAAGATGACCTGGCCATAAGTACCCAGCAATTCGTCAAACAAGCATACAAAGACGAGGTACGACTTTCTCGCTCTCGCTCTCTCTCTCTCTCACTCACTCTCTCTCTCTCTCTCTCTCTCTCTCTCTCTCTCTCACACACACACACACACACACTGCACCTAGGACCCAGGATCCAGGACCTAGTACCTAGGACCTATAATAGTATGTCCTAAGACCTAAGACCTAAGACCCAAGACTCAAGAGCGAGTTTGAAGTTCTAGACTCTCTGGGTTGCTGACTGGGATCTCCTCAAAAGCAAAGAAGTGCGGATATTATTGGTACGATGGATGGATCGGTAGCGGGCGATGGATGGATTGGCGCGGGGTGGAGGACACTTGGGTGGTGCTGGTGGTGCTGGTGGTGCTGGTGGTGCTGGTTGGTGCCGGTGGTGCCATGGTGGGTTGAGATGCGAGATGACCGGTCGATCGGAAAGTCTAGAGCTGCATCTAGCTCCAAAGTAACACGGCCTTATTACCTAGTACTATTCTCCAGTCGACCCAGGCCACCCACACCCAGGCCACCCAGTCACTCCGCCCGCTCTGGATTTAGATTCTCGCTTGGAGATTCAAGATCTAGACCCGACATCCAGACCTGCCCCTGGACTCGGGATAAAGTACTACTAGGTACAGTAGTGACTGAGGATCAAAGGTTCAAAGGCCAAGTTGGGTTAAACCACGGCAGAATAACGTGTAAGTAGTAGTACTGCAGTAGTCCGTACTACCTACTACGTAGTTTTAATTAATAAGTATACTTGCATGCACGCTCTCTCTCCGCTCCGTATACCGGTACTCCTGAGGGAGCATGATGTTCTAGAAGACAACCCTTCTTTCCGGAGCTTCTTCGCTTGTTGTATTGACATGACGAGACCCATTCCCCCGACAGACCGGCGTGAAGAACACTCGTTCCTCTGCCCTTGTCCTATCTACCTACCGGTACCTGAGAGCGTATTTATATGTCGTACCATGTCTTATGTCTTGATGTGTAATTGCTCAATCCCTGTGATATATCACTTTCCATGTCCATCCAACATGCAGGCCTATCGCCGATGCATTTGGCACCTTGAAACCCCGTCTGGCAATATTCCGCGCGCAGGTACCTAGCCCAAGAATGTACGGACTGTACGGACTGTACGGACTGTACGGACTGTACGGACTTTACTCCGTAATCAGGTGGCTTTGAAAATTAGCTTACCTCCGCCTCAGCTACTTGCTTAGAGAGAGAGAGAGAGAGAGAGAGAGAGAGAGAGAGCGAGACAGGAAACGATGGCGTGTCTGCAAATCATTTCCTACAAATTAATACAACCTCACACTATGAAGCCGTATAGTCGTGTTCGATTGATCACCACCGAGGAATATCGGTTGCACCACGTGATCTACAGCGCGGTGAGCGAAAAGGGTTGTTGCCACGAACGCGTTCTGCCCACCATGACGATGCACCACGTCTCACCATCAATCAGCCTCGAAAGGTTCCCTCGCGCACCTCCGGCCGACCACATCCTCCAAGATGCTACAAACCTTTCGCCCTAAACAGTACCAGATTTTGAAATATCAAATATGTCCATTCGCGTGCTCTTACGCGAACATCCTCACCGATCGATTGCTCTTGTAACGCCCTCCCACGCCCTCATATTCCGCCATAGCCCTACTACCAATGAAGCCATTGCAAATGGCTCCCTTGCTTCCGTGCAGTCCAGTCAAGGCCGCTCATCCGTAGATGGTGCTGCGCCGAGATACATGGTCGAGTTTGCAGATGTCTCGACGGTCGACCTGGGCGAATACCGAACGTTGAGCCCAGTGCCTATTCGCGGAACGCTGGGCTTGATCACTATCAACAATGATGTTTTTCTATGCGTGGTGACAGGCGCCACCAAGGTGGCGTCCGTAAGGCCGGGAGAGACTGTGGAGAAGATCTTTGGGGTCGAGTTCTATTGCCTGAATAGTTACGAGTACGATAGTAGCTTCGGAGATCCGCTGGATCCGTACGCGGCAGAGAGTCAGGAATACGGACACAGTCGGAGAGATCCGCTGGAGCATCCATGTGTGGAGTTGCAAAAACTACTAGGAAATGGCACTTTCTATTATTCTACGGACTTCGATTTAACAAACAGGTTGCAGGACAGGTTTGGAGCTGTGAAACCTTCTTCCTTACATCCTACTAATATCTTGCAGATCTACAGAAGCTACCACATTCGAAATAGATAACCTGGACGACTCTTTCCTCTGGAACTCTTACATGATCAGCCCCTTGGTCAAGTTTCGAACACGGCTATTACCACAGGAGAGGGCGGCATTGGACAACTCGAGGATCCTGACATCTGCTATCCGGGGCTTCGTCCTTAGCATTGCAATACCCCCATCGTCGGCGCCTTTGCGATCGTCGAGAATTGGACTCCCTTCATCCTTGACGCTTATATCACGGCTGTCGTGCCGGAGAGCAGGCACTAGATTCAACAGTCGGGGAATTGATGATGACGGAAATGTCGCGAATTTCGTGGAATCCGAGACCATATACTGGAGTCCTACTGTTGTTGGACAGTCAGATCCTGCGACGCCGGAAAAGCAGTCCGGGATGTGCTTTTCTTACGCACAGATCAGGGGATCTGTTCCAGTCTTCTGGGAACAAGCCGCTGGCCTCCTTCCCGGCCAGCAAAAAATAACCATCACTCGGTCACCAGAGGGTACACAGCCCGCTTTTGACAAGCACTTCAGAGAGCTCGAGCAGAACTATGGAGCGGTCCATGTGGTGAATCTCCTAAGCGAGACGAAGCCTGGCGAAGCAGAATTGACGAATCTCTACCGATATGGAGTGCGGCATTCTGCATTGAATCAAGATGAAGGACAGAATTCGCAAGACCACCAGCTTCTGCGGGAGACCGAATTTGATTTTCATGCGGAGACCAAAGGGCCGAACGGATACGAAGCAGCAAGCTTCATCCGGAGACTCATTGAGCATTCCGCTGAAGGCTTCGCTTATTATTTGTCAGAGGATATCGACGATTCTGTCGAAGATAGCCATGAGAAGTCGAACCGAAGGATAGTCGTTGAGTTACAGCAAGAAGGAGTCTTTCGTACAAACTGTTTGGATTGCCTCGACAGAACGAATCTGATTCAAACGATCATTTCGCAGATGGCCATGGAGTCCTTCCTCGCGCACCAGAGAGAGCGTGCAGCCTCAGACTTCTGGATGCGCCACTCAAGTTTGTGGGCCGACAATGGTGATGCCCTTTCGCGAATTTATGCTGGCACAGGGGCTCTCAAATCGTCCTTTACACGGCATGGCAAGATGTCGCTCGCCGGGGCAATAGCCGATGCACGAAAAAGTGCTACCCGACTATACATTAACAATTTTGCAGACAAGGGTCGCCAGAACACCATTGATGTCTTGCTAGGCAGGATGCTTGGCCAAGCCCCAGTCCATTTGTTTGACCCTATAAATGACTACGTGACAGCAGAACTTGCCAAGCGAAGTGCAGAGTTCCAATTCTCGGAGACAATCAATATGTTGGTAACCTGTTCCTGCATGAGATTCGGAAGCTAATGTTCTGAAGCTGGGCCGGAACGTTTAATCTGAATGGTCGGACCACAGGAATAGACGAAGATCTATCCGCATGGCTCTGTCCAAAGCTCGCTGCTTCCCAGCTGAATCCCGAGATTGTCGCTGTTGGCTTTCAAGAGATTGTGGAACTGAGTCCCCAGCAAATTATGAACAGCGACCCGACCCGAAAGCAAGCTTGGGAGCGGGCAGTACGGAAAACCTTGAACAAACACGCTCGTGCCGCTGGAAGTGAACACTATGTCTTGCTAAGAAGCGGCCAGCTCGTCGGCGCCGCGCTTTGCATATTTGTCAAGTCATCCGTTCTCTCCAACATCAAGAATGTTGAGGGTTCTGTCAAGAAAACAGGAATGTCCGGCATGGCAGGCAATAAGGGAGCTGTTGCCATACGAATGGACTATGCCAGTACCCAAATTTGCTTCGTGACTGCACACCTGGCTGCTGGGTTTGCCAACTACGAGGAGAGGAACAGGGATTATAGTACCATTCATCATGGACTACGGTTCCAGAGAAACAGAGGAATTGATGATCATGATAGTGTCATCTGGATGGGAGACTTCAACTACCGAATTGGACTCGGGTCAGACAAAGTCAAACAGCTCATTAGCAATGGCGACCTGGAGAGTCTCTACGACAACGATCAGTTAAATCTCCAGATGGTAGCTGGACTTACGTTTCCCTACTATTCCGAAGCTCGGATAACTTTCAATCCTACCTACAAGTATGACCTCGGGCACGACACTTATGACACCTCTGAGAAGGCCCGAATCCCAGCCTGGACAGATCGGATATTGAGGAAAGGCACCAATCTGCGACAGATCAACTACAACACGGCGTCACTCCGCTTTTCGGATCATCGGCCAGTCTATGCCACCTTTCAATGTACAGTAAGTATTGTCGACGAAGTTCATCGAGAGGCCCTCAGCCGGGATCTGTACGAAAGACGTCGATCAGAAGTAGGCGGAACCTCTGCGAATAACCCGAATGACGATTCCGATGACGAAGACCTCATCGGCTACGATTCTATCGAACCTGGGCTCCCCCCAGCAAGTTCTGATACTCGCAAGTGGTGGCTGGATAACGGACAACCGGCACGGTCGAATATTCAGCCCCCCGGGGAAGGACTGGTCTTGAACCCTCATCGACCTTCGAATCCTTACACACCGACAGACGAACCCGACTGGGTGACCGTTCCTAGGATGGAGCAACCTCGAAGGCAGACTAATTCTTCGGCTGCACCCCCTCCGCCCAACCCGCGCCCCTCGGCCTCGGCTACAACGAACGGGTCCCGGAGGCTGCCACCTGCCTTTGATTCTTCTGTATCCGTCTCAGCAATAACCAAGAGTCTAGCGCAGAACTCCATCGGGGATAGTGCCACCAGGGCGATTTCAAGGCGCCAGAGTCAGCCAGCACTCAACGAGCGTCGCTTTTCAGCATCGACTTCTAGTTCAGCGGGTAAGAAAGCTCCACCACCAGTTGCTCGCAAACCGATACATCTCTCAGCATCTCCCTCGTCAACTTCTTCACCAACCCTGTCTACTGTGACCGCAACCTCGCAACCTCGTCCATCCTATTCGACGCAGAAACCACGGCCGACAACACCCGATCACACCGGCTTCGCACCTCCGCCAAGACGGACGACGGGTCTCGGGTCGACGATAGGAGACAGTTATGGGAGAAAGGGCGTCGATGATAGAAGGGAAATGGAACGAGATGTGGTGGTACCCCTTCCACCGGCTCAGGGAAAGAAGGCAGGAAAAAAGGCTGGTATGCATTGGGCCCACGCTGGCGATGGGTCAGAGGATGAAGGGGGGAGACCCATGCTTCCCCCTCGAAGGCCAACCACAGACTTGCTGGGTAACGATGATGATTCTCAGATGCAAGGCTGGGCGCCTCTGCAGCCAAATTAAGTGCGAAAGGATTAGCACTCTAGGCAGGCCAGTAAGCGCATCCACGGCTTCAAGGACGAGCATTGGGGAAGAGATGACTATCCTCGTGACAATTGGATACCAACGCCCGGGAGAGATTGGGAAGAAAAGTTATTGGCGGGTGGTGTCGGCAATGACAAGGGCGTTCCGTTGTAGGGAAAAGTATGCGCGACCCAATGACTTACGAATTAGGAATAGATGTACGAACATTTCACGAGAGTGATCACCACAGCCTGGTTCACAAGTCGTTGCCATCCCGTTCTATTGTTCTGTTCATTTGGAGGCATTGTAACGTTGCCTTGCCTATGCAAGAGAGAGTGTGGTCAGCACACAATGAATGCCTGCCTCCTTTCTCAGGCAAGGCAAGGCACGGCACGGCAAGGCAAAAGCTACGGAAGCCTGCGCAAAAAAGCGAAGAGCCGGTGGGCAGGCAGCCAGTGCTTTGCAGGCCCAGTTACTTTATTTACTTCCATTTGTCTGGCCAACCACAACCATAACCATAACCGCAACCCCCTTTCTATTTTTTTTTCTTTTTCTATTTTTTATTCCCCTTTTCTTTCCTTTTTTTTTTTTTTTTTTTTTTGGGGGGGGGGGGGGGGGGAAGGTTGGTGGAGGAAAGAGGGGGTTGTTTTTTTCTTCTTTTTTCCTTGCTCTTTTTGGCTTCCCGGCTCAGGAAGGCGACAGCTTGCTCACAAGTATGCAGTGCAGTGAGTGCAGTGTGAGGTGTGAGCATACCTACCTGCAGCCAGCACGCTTTGGGCTCACGAATACTCCCCCCATGCCGCGAGGCTGCATGCGCCTTATCCCCCAACAGAGCCAGAGGTTGATTCTCAGTCATCGTGTGTTTCGGCAGGGCGTTCACGCCAGCCTGGGGCCTGAAATTCCATGTTGCATTTTACGTTCATGTCCTACTCGGTGAGCTGCATTCTCGCTCGTCCGGATGACCTACCTAGATCAGGGACCGGAGCGGAGGCTCTTCTCCTGGTCATCCTTTTTGCTCTCTTTCGATCGGGGTATATATATATATACACACACATATATTGCTGAGTCTCTCTAGCTTGAAGTTCTTCTCTCATGCACTTGAGACACTCACTCATTCTCAAGAGTCGGTTGATTTGAAACCTCCTTCCAGCCTTACTATACAAGATGGATAATACGCAGGCACCATGGACCTCCCCACTCGAGGGCCTCTGACAGTCACCTGCGTCTCGAGGGCTGGCACAGCGCTCGTCATGTCTATAACCAACTACCTCTCCACCCTGCCCCACCCCCATCGAGGTCGTCGAGGAGCTCGTCGCCGTCGTCGCCGTGACGTCTTCCCTGCTGAACTCCCTCCACCACACCATCGCCCGCTTCCCATACGTCCAGGCCCGCCTCTCGCCTCGCTACTCGTTCATCAACCCGCTCTGTCGCGACGTCGTGCTCGCATTCTCGCTGCTTGATGGGGGCGTGCGGGAAGCGCGCCGCTTGAAAATCTTTGAGCCCAACGATGTCGGTCTCGTGCGCCTGCCGCGCGCGGCGTGGGAATTCGTCTTGGGTACGGAGCAGAAGGTGGCGTCGTTGAGGAGTCGGCTGTTTGTGGAGAAGTACCGGGTGAGGGTGTTGATTGATGCTGTGGCTTGGGAGGGACTGAGGTGTATGGCTGCGAATTGGGGGTGGCTGGGGGAGAGGGGAGAGGATGCCAAGGAGTGCATGGAGGAGTTGGCGAGCTTGAGCAGGATGCTGCCGCTTATTGCTGAGCGGTCGGTTGGCGTGCATAAGGACTATAAGCCTAGGCTGTTGAGCATGAGGGGCTTGGCGGAGAAGGTTGTTGTGGGTGTCATGCCGCCTTTCAGCGTGGTGGTGCCCACGGCTATCCCTCCTCCTGTTCCCACCTCAGTCTTGAATGCCGCTCCCATTCTAGCAGCCCAGGCTTTCCATCCCGAGCCCCAGCAAATCATTTCCGACGAGAAGCTAGGATGTCACTCCTCAGCCAGCTCCACTGCCCTGGCATGCAGGTCAGTCCCCTTTCCCCAGACGCCTCACCCGGTATCTCCGCTGATAACTGGTAGCGTGGCAGCGATCGACGACTCCATCCACGAGACCTGGATCCTGCGCCGTAACCGGCCCAGGAAAGAGTTCCAATCCCGCACCTCCGTGCTCGGGCTCCCGCTGCTCTCAACACACGCTTACTCCGCCGCCACCTACGACGTCCTGCCCGTCCCGTCTTCGGCATCCGAGACGCGCGCGCTGCTGAGGGAATGCCGGGGGAGCGCAAGTCGGCTGCTGAGCGCGTGCTGCGCATGGACGAGGGCTCGCCGTGGGAGATTCAGAGGCTGCTTAAGGCGAGGGAGAGAGCTTCTTCTGGGGAGACGGTGCGCAGGAGGTGGGAGGTTGTTGGCTTGCGGGGGGAGAGGACGAATGGACTGAGGATCTCTGCTTTTTCCTGTCCTTCTTTAACTTCTTCCGTTGCTTCTGCTTCTCCTTCTCTTTCTGCTTCGACGAAACGGAAACGCTGGCTCAGGATATGTGGTGGTGGTGGTGGTGGTGGCGATGGTAGCGGTCGTGGGAAACGGATTGTCGAGTGGCAGTTGGTGCTGCGAGGGGAGACGGTCGATCGCGAGGAGCGGGTGTTGCCTTCTAAGCACGTGGATCCGTGGGCATCGTCGCCGCAGCCCGGACCGAAGAAGAATTTCCTAGCACCGGTGTCGATGCCGATGTCGATGCCGATGCCTGGTCAGGTGCGAGGTCAGATGCAGGGCCATCCGAGACAAGCAGCAGCAGCAGCAGCAGCTGTACTGCAGTACGCGGCGACCCTGATGCATGTGGAGAATCGACGCGTCTTTAGCTTTATGGAGGCGGAGATCAAGATGCGGGAGATTGTGGAGGACTTGTTCGATCCGGGGCCGGGACCGGGGCCGAGGGCGGATGATGAGACGGTTGGAGAGAGCGAGGGCGAGGAAGAAAAGTGGTGAATGGAATGAAGTAGCGATAGATCCTTGAGCTGAGCTGAGCTGAGCTTCTTTTATTACGCCCGTAATATGGCTCTTGTTCGGCTTATACTTTACCATATGTGTGTGTGTACGCATGCACAGATAAAGTAGAGAGAGGGTGGTGGTGGTATTTATTTACGCTTTTCTCTTTCTCTTTTTCCTTCTCCTTTTTCTTTTCCTTTTCCTTTTCCTTCTCCTTTTCCTTTTCCTTTCCCTCTCCCTCTCCCCCTCCCTCCCCCTCCCTACCATCTCCCTTCCCTCTTCAACACGGCTCCCGATGTCCACCGAGTGAGAGAGGAAAAAAGCTAGTTTCGGCTTCAGTCTTTCCTATTTCCTATCCCAGACTTCACTTCACTTCACTTCACTTCACTTCCATCAATCAACCCATCAACCCATCAACCCATCAACCCATCAACCCAACAATCCACAATCCAAAACCCCAAGCCAGAATAACCGCCATTTCCGAGCTCATAGCAGGTTTTGGCGCAGTAAGTAAGTAAGTAAGCAGGTCGATTATCTAGCTAGCTAGCTAGCTAGAGCTAGTTAGCCAATCTGACCACCCACTTTCTCCAAACGTCCCGGGGTCGTTGGTTCGTTTCATGAGAGGTTGGTTGTTTGTTCGTCGTTGGTTTGTTGTGCACTCTGTTGTCTCGCTCGCTTAATTCAGCAGTCGCCCCCCGTCTCTCCACCCCCCCCCCCCCCCCTTTTTTGGGGGGCGATTTTTTGGGGGGCGAGGGGGAAGGGGGGCCCTTTCTCCTATCTACCACGGTACAGGCCTAAGTATTACCCCTCGAGGGTGCCTCAAAGGTCTAGTTTTCACTTTAAAACCCCCTGCTTACCCTACCCTCGAGGGGTGATACTTACGCCTGGGACGTGGTATCTCCTTTCTGCTCTCTCCCGCTTCCGGGCACGACCCACTCCACCTACTGACAGACTAACCAATTCTGGCGTAGAAAAATTGACTTAGCAGCACTGATCGAGGGGAAGAGGAGGTATTGATTTGTAGATGAATGATCGGATATATATGAATGCATATATACATGTATTTAACTAATGGGTTACTTTTTCCTGTACCAAGTTCCCTCTACACCAAGTAGACAGATAAACAGGTAGAAGCATATAACAATTGCCTCGCCCATCCCCCGACTTTTATTTATAGTACAGATAAACCCAGCATCGTACAGACCCCCCCCCCCAGCTCAGATCCACCTACCTACCTCCCCTTGGCGCTCTTCTTTCTTCTAACTGCTTTACCACCACCGTTCGGGGCCGTTGTCTTGTTCTTCTCCAGGACCTCGTAGTCATCGGCGTCAGAGCTGTTGGACGGGCCCTCTTCGTCTTCAATGTCGGACTCGGGCTCCTCCGACGGCATGCCGAGGAAGCGGGAGGTGGCTTTGTGCATGATCCACAAAGGGACGCGGAAGAGCGCTGTGTCGCGGATGGTTGGCTGGGCAAGTTCGTTGGGCTGGATTATTTTAGTGAGGAGGGAGATATGAGATTGAGGTGAGGGGAGAGGGACGTACATCAAGCAGGAACTCTTGGGTCTGGCCATCCTCGTCCTGCTGCTCGAGGTACACGTTTCCAGTAGAGTCTACGACCAAGATCTTGCCGTTCTCGGCGACGACACGCTTTCGTGGTCCGGTTGGGGCCGTAGAAGAGGTAGCTGCTGGGGAGGCTTTGGCAGCTTTGGCGCTCTTGGTCTTCTTTTCGGACTTTTCCTTCTTCTCGCCCTTCTCTTGCATCCTGCGCATCTTTCTGTTCATGGGCTGGGCAGCAGAGAGATCGCTGCTCTCGTCCCCAGTGACCGGGGGAGTAGCAGTGCCGTCCACACCGGGTATGCCCAAATTATCACCCCACGCGGCATGGCGTGCGAACTTGATGTATCGGCCCACGAAGTCCTGTTGTCTCTTCCAGCTCATGTAGAGCGCAAGCCAGTGGCCACCACCGCCAACGAAGATGAAGAGCCCAACGAGGACGGAACCAAGACCAGGGCGGAATCGAGCATAATAGTATCCGGTACCCTTCCACTTGGGAAATCCATTGCTCAGGAAGTGATCGTAGCGTTCTCGGCTAGCACCACGCAGGATGTTGGTCACTATTCCGAGACGCGCGAACCGATCACTGGCAGCTTTGGCAGTGGCCTTGATCTCAGCTTGAGTCGGGCCCTTGTTGACCTTCACGCCGGACTTTCCTGACTTGGATTTATCCTTGGCGGCAGACTTGTTGGCAATGAATTGCTGCTTGACCTTGTCGGGATGCAGGGTTCGAGACTTTTTCTTGTAGGCCTTGTTGATTTCTTCTTGGTTTGCCGAGGGGGCGATCCCTAGGAAATCGTAGAAGGAGACACCAAGACCTTCGGAGGCTTCGACTTCATCGCGGAGACGGAAAATTTCCTGATCTGTGAACTGGCGGGTTAGAAACGGACACGTTCATGGTGTGGATCGAGCAGAGGGAGGATTGGGTTGGATTGGATTGAATTAAGCTGGGCTGAGCTGGCTGAGTTGGCTGAGCTGGACTGACCTTCCTTGCTCCAAGCAGCCACGGATGCAGTCAAGCAGGCCAGGATGCCCACGGTGAGGAGGGAAATCCTCATGGTGTATGGGTGTGTGGGGATATGGTTTGTGGTGTTTTTATCGAAGTTGAGAATGCTTTCTTGTGCTTGAGTCTTTCACCCACGGAGAAGCCAGCGAGGCTGTTCGGGGGGGCTAGCCTGGTTTTTCTTTGGGCCTGGATTTCAAGGCCAGAAGAGTAAGTCGGTAGGTACTTAGGTACTTACTTAGTACAGTAGTAGGTAAGCTCTACTCTAGCTCTGCCCTCGCCTTGTTGTTCATGCTTTAGTTTAGTTTTAGCTACTGTAAGTAGTCAGCAAGCAAGCACGAAAGGGTATAAAGCATTGAAACGTTTTGCCTCGTCTTATGCTGGCTTTCCTTGCCTTGCCTTGCCTTGCCTTTCAAAAACCCGCCCTTTTCCTTCTTCCTACTTCACTCTCCTCTTCCTCCTTCGCAACCTCAAGGCTGAAGTTGTCTCAGCTGGCAAGTTGTCTCAGCTGGCATTCCGTTCTGTTCCATCCCGTCCCATCCACCCCCATTTACGCGGATGGCCACAATCTTCAGGTGTTAATTCAGGCCGCCACCAACGGGTCTGAGTGGGACCGAGATAGATTCACCTCTTGGCATCAATTTCGACTTCCACAACGACATCAACGACATCAACAACATCAACAACATCAGCAACATCAACAACATCCATCCCTTCATTCCCGACTTCCAGTTTCTCAGCCGACAATACTCCTCTGCGCCTCGACACTTACGTTGCCTCAAGCTTCAAGCATCGTAAAATTCCAACGCCAGGTTCGTTCATGATCCCCTTTTCCCTCCCTGCAAATATTTCCCCAAGCTCCCTTGCAGGCCTTGCAGGGGCCACGAGTTCGCGGAATTTGTTTCTGATAAATAAAGTTTGTTATTTTGACAGATCTCGAAACTCCCCAATCTAAAAAAAAACCACAGAAAACTTCTGCTATTCATCGTATCGACGACCGACAACCCCAACAAATTCCTTCACTCTAGATCAAGAACAAGAACAAATACCCATCCTCGTTGACTAGAATAAATCGCATTCGCACCTGCCTCGAATTACATGAGCTTCGGACAACCTCTCCCAACACAAAACAAAACAGCACAACACAACATACACCCTCACTACCATCAATCAAGATGTCTCGCATGCAAATCCCCCTCGATGTGATCACATCGCGCCTCAACCTCTCCGACCGCTTCGCCAGCGTGCGATCTCAATCCCTGGGCGCCCGATTCGCAAACTTGAAGCCCGTCACTGAATTCTTTGACTTGAAACGGCTCTCCAAACCCGCAAACTTCACCGAGGTCCAGTCCCGCGTCAACTACAACCTGGGCTACTTCTCCAGCAATTATGCCGTCGTCTTCACTATGCTCAGCATCTACAGCCTGCTCACCAACTTCCTGCTGCTGTTCGTCATCATCTTGGTCATCGGTGGCATGTGGGGGATTGGCAAGCTGGGGGGCGAGGACCTCAATCTCCTTGGATTTCACGCAACCTCGTCTCAACTCTACACTGGTCTCCTAATCGTTGCCGTCCCCCTCGGCATCATCGCGTCACCAATCTCAACCATCCTCTGGCTCATCGGTGCAAGCGGAGTCAGCATTCTAGGACACGCCTCGTTTATGGACAAACCTATCGATGAGGCTTTTTCCGGGGAGGCGGTCTAGGTAGTCGGCCGCGATCTCCCAAATCTATGCCCCCATGGGGAAGACCACCAGGGGCGAAGGGGAGCAGGAGGAGGCGTCAGTGGGAGGCTGAGCAAGTGTTTTGGGACGAGTCTCGCGTGGAGGAGCTCGATAGCGATGACACTGATACACAAGGCGTTGGGTTGAAAAATTCTGGGGGGAAAAGGTTTTACAGCGATCCACTTCATTTTACAGGAGGCGATATGGCCTCGGCATCTCGGGCTAGACGGAGTTATGCTTTTGGGGATTCAGAGGATTCTTCTGAGTCGGAGGATTCGGAGGTCGCGGGGACGGACGCTGTGCAGATTGCTTTGAGAGACAAGGAGGAGGCGTTAGTGCAGTCTGCGCTGGCTCGGATCCGGCGTGCACAGGAAAAGGGGAAGCGAGAAGTCAAACTTAACCAGGATGAGCTGGACGCTTTGGAGAACCGACGGAAGCGTATGCAAGCAGCAGCAACTGCCAAAGCACAGAAAGGGAGCGGCTCAAGTGGCGGTAGCGATAAGGAGAAACGAAGACGGGGCGACAGGATTTCAGTCCCACTTGCACTCGCTGCTGCGGAACCAGTAGGTCGGCCAAGCAGCCTTCACAGCAATAAAAAGGGCAAGGGGAAATCCACACGCTCAGAAGACTCTCCCGCCAACCCACCTGGTTTGCTCTTACCAGGCGCAGACGAGCACCTCGCCTACACTGCTCTCGGCACATATCCTTCTCAAGTCCAACCTCAATCTACTTCCCGTAGCTCGCGCTCAGCAACGACCCAACAGCTGCGCGATAGCAACAACACCGTGCCTTACTTGAACCTCACCCAAGGCCGCCACTTCTCAGATGGCATGCAGCCTGCTTCATCTTACAGCAACAGCTCTCGCCGTCCATTACCTGACGACGCAGACTGGCACCCTTCCAACTCCCGCCCTTCATCCGTCGCTTCTAGCCACTCTCAATCTCAGGGCTTTATTGTAGACCCGTTCGAATACCAAGTCTCTTCCGGCACACCACCGCCTGTACCGCACCAATACCTCCAGTCGCAGTCTCAAGGGCGGATGAACCTCTCGGGTCCAGCAGACGTTACGTACTCCTCCGTTCGCCGCACGCTGCCTGTAACTTCGAGCTATAGCCGCGCCCCAGCTTCCGACCCGAATCTGCGGAGCAGACGCTTGTATGAGCCGGACATCATGGATAGCTCCAGCGAGGAGGAAGTCGAGAGCGATGACTTGGGGAATGGGGTGCAGGTATTCGTCGAAGAAGAACGAGAGGTTGAACGCGATAGGGAGCGGGAAAGGGGAAAGGAAAAGCACGTTTCGAGGAAGCCGGTTGGCGGGAAGAAAAAGGGGAAGCGGTGATTGTGATTGTGGATGTGGATGTGGATGTGGTTGATTGACGTCTCTTCAATGTGTTTTTTATGGTTATGCTCTAGAAATCCTTAGGTAATCCAGTTACTCATCTCTATTTTCCTTGTTGAGAAGTGTTTTTTTCTCCTTCGCATCGCTCTGCACTATGATTCTTTCAGCTCGTCCTCTACGGCGACGTGGAAACAATAATGTGAATGTACAATACAATGCAGGTGGGCAGGTTAGATAGGATGGACCCATCCTGAAAGGTGCTTGCTTGCCTGCTTGCTTGCCTGCCTGCCTGCCTATCTACGGAGTATATCGCTTCGCCAGGCTATAGCATCACATAATATAATAACATACATGGCATAGGTAGGTACCGGTACGGTACTTAACAGTCAGTAGGTATACCGGTACCGGTAGATTTCTCCGTCCTGGGTGGCACGGATGGTATCAACCGTGCGCCAAGCCAATACGTAATAAGGCAAGCTGTCGATTACCTACCGTACCTCTCAGTCTTGGCGCACGGTTACGGTGGCACGAGCAAAAGCTAGGTAGGTATCCACGTAGTAGGTACCGGTAGGTATCTGAGGATGGGGGGATTAAGCGAGCGAGATGTAGCCTAGCCAGCCAGCTATCTACGGCGTGAGCTCCCATCCATTTATCCTCCATTGATTTTCTTACTAGTAGATTATTTGTTTGAGGATATCTTTGAAAATTTAAGGAGAAGATGGGTGGGAGGTAGTTGGTTGTTATAGTTGTTATTGATAGTAGTGGTGGTGGTGCTGGTGGTTGTCTGAAGCCTAGGTAGACAAAAACCTGGTCTGGGTTTATCCTATCTTATCCTAGCTTATGCTATCATATCATATCTAGTGCTATCCTAAATAACGCCTTTGCCTGCGCCTCGCCCATTGCTTGCTTTCCTGAGGAAGCCCCATATCGGATCAACATCCATATTGCTTCTCCGATCATCCAATCCGATGCCCAACTCCTGTTGGTTAGCTCGTTCTTTGCAGAACACTCCCTGCCTCTGGTCTTTATTCCTCTCTGCTCTTTTCCCCCCACGGTCACCACCTCTCTAGCCCCTCCAATTGTCCGCGTTTATGTGAGGCTCTATACGAGCCTCACTTCATGAACAGCCTCGCCAGACTAACCGCACCACCCACCCCTCCCATACCCCCCAGGATACTCCCCAATCCCCCCAAAGCATTGCCTATCCCCCCTCCACCTCCTCCAGCACCACCACCGCCACCACCTATCGGGTAGTTCCCCTCCACTCGTCTCCGCTCCCACTGCGTCTCTCCTCTATGGTTGACGCCCACCCCACTGCCACTACCCCCAGCCTGATAAAACATCTTCTCCAGCCCGGCCGGCATCCGGATCCCGAACTTGGCCAACAGAGCAGCTAGGGCGCCGCCGGTGATAAGTGGCAGGATAACCAGAACAAAGACTTTCATGGGGTGCCTCTTCATGTAGTAGACGAGATCACGGAGCAGGCGTCGCAGTTTATTATACATGCGCTGCATGAAGCCTGTACGGGGGGAGCGGCGGTAGGCCGAGGAGGAGGAGCGGTGATTGTGTGAGGTGCCTGTTCGTCTCAGCTCATCCATTAGCGATATGCGTCTTCTTTGGGCCGTCCATTGCACCATATTGCATCTGTCGCCATTGCAACCACGAGCTAATCGGGAGAATTAAGGTAGGGCAAGAAAGATGTGAAAGCTGGTTATACGACGAGATAGGTAGATGTCGGCTCTCTTGGTGAAAGGAAAGACGCACCGAAGAAGCTTGACCGCGAAGAGCTGTGCTTCGCGTAATTGTCGCCAAATCCAAAGAAGCTTGACCGCGAAGAGTTGTGCTTCCCATGGTGATCACCTAAGCCAAAGATCCCCGACCCCCGCGGCGACGAGTGGTGTTTACTACTCTTGCTGTCGCCCAGGCCAAAGATTCCCGACCCACGCGGCGACGAGTGGTGTTTCCCGCTCCTGCTATCGCCCAGGCCAAAGATGCCAGAGCCCCGCGGTGACTGGTGTTTAACACTCTTGCTCCTGCTCTTGCTGCTGTGGTGGTGGTGATGGGACCCAGTGGTTGAGCCGATCCCCAGCTCGGACATGCCCTCTAACCAGCCCATGTTGTGTTTTCCTTCGTCTGCTTTTCGTTTTACTTATTACACGCTGGCGTTTCCCCAGGTTTTGCTGGCAAATTGTAGACGTGAATCTGCTTCACTAGTTGTTGAGCTTGGACTTGAGCTTGGACGCAGAGGTATCCGCGACGGATACTTCGTACTTACTTGTAAGTATTCCACCGTCTTATATTTTGAAGTCGAATCGATCAATTGGGTATGGATATTATGCCCTCTGGTGGCCACGACACGCGATAGAGCTATTGAGCCTCGGTATTTGGGTGGGAGGGGGGGTATAGGAGTTGGTGTTGTCGGAAGTTGAAAAGGAGAGATCGCAACTGTCGGTACGGATAGCTTGTGATGCCCAGCCACTCCAGTAAATGGTGGTGGACCGGCGGTGAGGGCCCGGCGGTGACAGGGGCTCTTGTGCGCTTTACCGTCTTGGGATGGTGCGCAAAGTGGATCGAAGATGTGGCTTTACCGGAGAAGTGGGGCTCGGCGATAGACAGTGCACCGCCACAGTGACGCACGATTGTTTGGTCAAGTGGGTGACTTTCGAGGACCTGGACCTGACCTGGAATCTCTTCCCCCTTCACAACCATCAACAACCACACCACCAACAACTAACTGCCTCAGCTCTTTAAAATCTGTCCTGGAATTCTTTGAGAGTATCTGCCATCTTAAAAAAAAAGGAATCAGTAAAAAGAATCAGCCAATATGGCAGGACTTCCTGTCGACTATTGTAAATAGCTTCCTCAGCCTGCTCAACACCAACACCATGCTAAACTTGAATACAGATACTGCCTTAGGTATATCCTCAACTGCAAGCCAGCAGCAGATTCGAGATGCGTACAAACGGTACGCCTGCTTCTTCTCTCTCCCAGCCAATATCATACCAATCAGACTATCGACCTTGCCAGACAAAGCTGACCACCCCGCAGAGCCGCACTCAAAACCCACCCGGACCGCGTCGCCTCCGACTCTCCCGAGCGCGCCGAACGCACTCGCAAATTCCAACTAATAAACGACGCCTATTACACCCTCTCGGATGCCACTCGCCGCGCCGACTACGACTCCGCCCGCAAATATCACGGCTTCGGGTCCGGCGCATCTACGGCCTCCACAGCCTTCGACTCCGACGACGACAGCAGCATCCCGGACCCTGGCCCTACCCCCGGTGGCTTTCCGTGGAGCAGCTTCGGATTCGGCAGTAAAGCGAAGAGTAAGGAGGAGGAGCAGACGTTTCACAACGAGCAGTTTGGCGATGTATTTGAAGAGATGCTGAGAGAGGAAGGGATGTCTGAGAATGGGGGGCAGCCGACGGGGAAGTTTTGGAGTATGGTGGGCGGGTTATCGGGGGCGGCGATGGGCTTCATCGTAGCGAATTTTGGGGGCATGGTCGCTGGTGCTGTGGCCGGGAATCGGCTGGGGGCCGTGAGAGACACGAAGGGGAAGAGCGTATATGCTGTCTTTCAGGAGCTGCCACAAGATGCCAAGGGGAAGCTACTGAGTCAGTTGGCGGCGAAAGTGTTTAGTCATGCGGTCGGCATTTAGAGGGTGTTTTAGGAGTGTGGTGAAGGGATTGATCTGAGAGGCGCGGGCTTCGGAGGATGGGTGGCCAGGGCAGGCTTCTCGCGACGGATTTTTGGGGAACAGGACGTGATGGATCCGAGGATTGAGATACCAGATATGGAAGCGGCGTTTTGGAGGGTTTTTGCGTATCAGGAGGACCCGGGCGGGCGGTAGGAACTTCTGTAGGTAGACAGATGAATAGACGAATTGTCAGAGTTGGTCAAGTCTAGACTTTCTGTATAGACATGCAAAATGTCAAGCGGACCTCCTCGCTAAAGTATGGAATCCAATAATTTCGTACATACCTAGCTGAGAAGAAACGGAACACCCAATATTCGATGAACTCTGAACTTGGTTATACAAAGCACGTATAGCTTTTCCCGACGGCGGCCCGACGAGGAGCGACTTATTAGATATCATTGTACTTATTGAATACTAACGCACGATCTATAAACTCTTTGTTGGCATGCGGCTGGTTTCCGATCATCGAGTGAAAACCATCAACAAAAGCCCTGAACTAAAATAAAGAAAGGGTTTTAGGTAACTGGTTTATACTTCTATCCACGATTTAACGCCTGATTCAGGATACCCACAAGCTGATTACTTCTTTCCGCAACTTCACTTTTTGCTCTTCTTCCTCCACGCCTTCTCCCTCTCGTACTCCTTCTTCTCGTGGCCCTCCTCCCCCTGAATCTCCGCCAGCAACCTCTTCTGCTTCTTCTCATACGCCGCATCGCGCTCCTTCTTCTCGCGCAGACTGCTACTCGCCAGGATCTTCGCGTCCTTGCGAAGTTCCCGAATCGTCCCCTTGCGTTCGCGCTTGTGCTCTTTCTTGAGCTTGGCCAGCTCGGTACGCTCGCGGTCGGGGTCGTAGTGCCGCTCTGGGTTGAAATTTTCCTCGAATTTGGGGATCGAGGTTTTGATAGCGAGGGGCTTGTGGTGGTGCAGTTCGAGGGGGCGGCGAGTCAGGCGGGCAGTGGAGAGGTGGTCTGTGAGGTTGATCGTGAGGGTTTGGAGGCGTGCCTGGAACTTTTGGTTAGTGCTTTGCTGCTATTAAATACAGAGGGGGATATTAAACACAGAGGGGGAGTGGGGGGGGGGTTACTTGAGTACTGCTAGAGAGCTTGTAGCGGCACTTTTTGCTGGCGAGATGTTGGGTTATTTTGAGAGCAGGTGTGAAGACTTCTGTGAATGAGGTTTTCCCAGCCCAGGTCTTTGCCGCTGCATCAATCAAGCCCAGATTGGCTTCTACCAAGGCGGCTTTGAGTGATTCTCCCTCGCTCCCCGAGTGGTCTTCGGGTACACAATCGTAAAATTTGATCTTTCGGACAGACGTGGGGGCGTTTTCGATTCGAAAAGAGGTTTTGGGCTCGTGATAGGGGAAGCTGCCAGGAAACTTTGACATCTTCGCAGGGGCTAGAACACATAGGGTGTTCTCGACAAAGTTCATAACTTCAGGAACGAACCGTTTGGCCAATTGTTGATACTGTAGACAAAGCGTACAGAGATATGATCCAGTAACATAATCTGCCAGATTTTGAGGGATCTTGAGTCCCAAATATTTGCCCATGCCCAAGATAGCCGGAGTAACGACTTGATGGAAGTGATCTGATGTCGGAAATATCGAACCAATGGCGGTTAAGATGACCAGATCTCCAGGTACTGGGGAGAGTGCTCGAGAGGTATTCCAGTCTTCGAGGTGATGGCGGAATGCATTCGCAATTTCCACGGGGAACATCTTTGCTAGAGAGTGGATGTGACGGATGATGGTTTCTAGTACAGAAAAGGGCGGCCGTTCCTCTTGATTTGCTAGATAAGAGATGTGGTCCACGAGAGCTACGGACAAGTTCCCCAACTTTGATTTGTTCTCGCTATTGAGCTTGGGGTGATAGAGGGTTCTGATCCGTTGTATGACGGTTGGAATGTCCAAAATGTCAATCCCTTTCGTAACCGCGAGGAGTTGCTGGTGAGATTCGGGGCAAGCAAACTTGAAGGCCAAGTTTCCACTTACTCCATTCTGGGAAGGAAGCTCGAGTTCGTGGACGGGGCCATTCGCACCAGTCAGGAACTCCGGTCTCTTGGCTTCTTCTGCGGTAAGAAGCCCTGCGGTGAACTCGTCCTCTCCCTCTTCCTCTACATGATGCACATCCTCGTCTTCCGAATTATCCTGTTCTGAGCCACTGGCTACCAAACCATCGTCGATCAGAAAGTCGTCCTCATCCTCAACACCCAGTTCAGCCATAGAAGGCCGCACTTTGATACCGGTGCCTAACCCAAAATCGTCGTCGTCCTCTGCCTCTTCATCCTCCGGACCAGCATTCTTCGTATTCTTGTCTTCATTCCCATCTTCCTCGTCACTAACTACGTCGCCTTGCATTCGACGAAGCCTCTTCTCCTCCAACTTCTGTAAGATCCTCGCTCTCTCACTGACGACCTCTTCTTCCGTCTTCGACTTCTCTGTGGGCGCAGCTCGGGCATCCTGTGCCAATTGTCTCAATCGTTGATCGTACTGTTTGTCAAATTTGATCTTGTCCGAGCCAGCAAGCAAAGCCGCACGGTCTGCATTCATGCCGGGTATTGCAGCAGCAGGTGGGGGCGCAGGCTTTCTTCCAATTCCTCGCAAAAGATCATGAATGTTTGACATCTCTTTGTCCAATTCCTCTCGCGCGTCCTCGTCTTCATCTTTTGCTGTCTGTCTGTCGTATTTGTGCAGCTTGGATTTGGCTATAAGTTCCTTCATGACTTCCTGCTTGGACTTCTTTCGCTCTGGGCGACCCTCTCCATCCTCGCCCTCATCCTCGCCTTCGAGATCTGATCGACTTCGTTTCAGTTGACGCTCCTCATCCGAAGGGTGGTCTTCGGCATCTGATAAGTCCAAATCAAATTCCTTGTAGTCGTCTTGCAGCGCAGGTCCATCGAGAGAAAGCGAGTTCCCCATGTGCATGAGCTCTCCTCCCTCGTCGTCCTCCAAATCGAAAGCCGAGCTATTCTTATACTTGAACTGCTTCTCCTTCGTGAATCTTTCCAGCATCTTCTCCTCGGGCGCCATGCTGGGATCATTCTCCCCAAATCGCTTGTCCAATATGCCTCCAACCTTGCGTCGATTCTGTTGCTCCTCGATGTAGGCTTCGCGGCGCATTTCCTCATCTCTGCTCTTTTGCAGGCCTGGCCTTCTTAAAACAGGCTTGTGCGAATGTTCGGTCGTCACGTCGAATTTGGCCTTTTTGATAGTGGTAAAGTCGAAAGGGTTGAACTGTTCCCGAATTCCTGTCAGGGTAACATTCCTCCCCACCTTCTTCTCCTTGTTGACCCCATTCTGCGCATTTTGCTTCTTTTGCTTCTTCGATTGCTGTGGGCCAGTAATTCCTTGCTCTCTGAGGGAGGCTTTCAGCCTCTTCAGCTGGGAGGGAGGCATCTTGTGGTGGAACAGTGAGATGCATTGACGTCGACGTGAATATATTTTTTTACTTATCGGTTATCGCGAAAAGTATCGCTGAGAGAGGGCTAGCCTAAGCGGACACGAGCGGCAATACGCATCGGAGCTATGAAAGTCGCATCTTTCAGGCGGCCAGCTATGATTTCAACTTTTACTTTCACCATATCCACATGTAGTTTCGCAACATGGCGGCGCTTCTGCCCGCCGGCCGAGATAGACTCGCGATCCTGGGGCTCGGGGTTGCAACCTGCGCGATTATCGGAGTAATGCGACGGATGCTGATTCATTACCGCGAAGCTGCCGCTATACGTCCGTCTGAGAACAAGCCTCAATACATAACGCAAGATGTGGAGGACTCTCTGAAGCTCACAACCTTGAGCAAATTACTGGACAGCCCGAGCTACTGTATCCAAGAAACCACCTCAATCATTGTCTGCGAACGAGCGCTTCATGACCAAAACGCTGTTAACGCGCTGCTTTGGTATATTACTCGGCCAGAGCATGAATTAAGAGAGAAGGGCATCAGAGCCTTGACGATAATGATGAACCATTGTTAGTACCATCACACATATCCCATCGGCTCAAGCGCTGATTCTGGCTAGCAACCGTCGCAATGATCAACAAACCCGAAGCTTGGGTAGCTCTAGTCAAGTCGCTAGAGTACTCAATCACGGACTATCCACACAATACCTATGACCCGGAGTGGGATAACTGGTACCTGCGGGATGTTGCTGAGCAAGGCTGTCTGTTGATCCTCCTTCAACTCGTGGAAAACTTCGGGCCTGGAGGCCTGGTTAAATCACGCTTTGTCGAGCGCTGGCTTGCCAAAGAGCCTTGGGCAGATCACGAGTCAGACCGCATGATGTGTTTTACAAACTCATTGCATGGTAATCAACGTCTGCATGAGCTCTCGAAACAATTGTTTCAAGACCATGCTGGATTGAAGCAGTTGGTCAGTGCTGGACTATTACCCCGGGCAATCTTGAAGGCTCCGAACCTCACTACGGACGTTCGCATGATCAATGGAGAGGGTACAGCAGGGGAGGATTCCAATGGGATGTCTGTGGACAATAGGCGACGGCGAGATCAGAACTCCGAGGAGGATCATATCCGGAGGAGGCATCGGGAGGCAATGGTCTTGAACGATGGAACCAGGCCACTAGAGAGAGGTGACATTATTCAGCGAGAGAGATGAAGAACAGTACTTGGCGAAAAAAATCCTCCGTGGAGGTGCCCTGAAAATTTCTCGAAAATTTTGTAAGTCTTGGTCGGCCATTACAAAAGACAGAATTCCGATACTGCAATCAGATTGCGGCCGAAGCCAATCCGCGGCCACCCGAGAGGCGGTATCCTGACTGGAGTGTTACGGTCGGTCTAATGGAATGGCAGGAATCATTCTTGTGCAAGTTGCCTTTTCATATATCTTCTTCAGACCGCCAGTTTCGTGGAGCATGAAGGCTGTACAACACCGTATAGTCCAGCTTACGGACCACTCGCCACCTACGAAACGTACAAGGAATTGCCCCCTTCACCCGTAGGCTAGAGCAACATTGCCTATGAATTTACTTGTTTAAAAATCCGGTGTTTCGAACGTCGTCGACTGACATCTGCTGGTGCTGTCAGAGAGTCATTGTCGATACATGCATATTACTCCCTCCATTGGCTGCACGGCCCGGCACATTGCTACTCTGTCTTGCGCGGGAAGCCGTCTTTAAATTTACGATTTATATTTTCGTATACCTATTTTTGTTGCCAATTGTCTGTTTTGATGTCCTGCATACCTTGACAGCACTCGTGATGAGCGTGAGGGAGTAACCTCGCTTACACATCACGTAAATAATCCCGCGGGTTGTTGAACTCCCATATTTCTGATTGTACTTTCATATCACGTCATGTTTGAAATTCTCCAGAGTCCAGACCAGCGTCACCGGTAGGTGCTAAGTGACCACGCTGGAACGTAACGGTCAATAGTGCACCAGCACATGGTGAAGTATATGAAGTGGTGGCTGTTGCGTCCAGAGGCAACCTCGCTGCAATCGAGTCCCGAATACGCTGTTCTTTCGTCAGCCGAAGAAAGAACAGAAACAGTGGTACAGGCCGTATCTCTGCTTACGGTAGGATATATTTAGTACGAATTACGAGGCTGTTGTGCTGCACCACCCCTACCGTCAGATGAGGGCCGCCTTGTGGATGAATGTATAAATATAAGAATCTCACCAGTTCCGCGACATTCATTTCTCTTTCATACTGCCGCCTTCATACACCTTTCCGCAAGATCTTTATTCAGCACCGTACGATTCCCCCATCTCATAATATCACCTCTCAGTTGTTGTAATCACTCTTTCATCGCCGAGCTAGCGAGCTGTAACTGCTGGTACGTCTTTTCTTTCTGCTTCAATGAACTTGACTCCCGGTGCCACTTCTCTGTACCGCCATCTCGGAGAAGAATCCGTTCTCCACCATAAATTATTTACCAACACGGCTACCAAATCAGAACTTGGTAGCGTGAAAATGGTAGCGGGAACAAAGATTATAGTACAGTTATACGAGTCAGAAATTGCCAGATGGTGAAAAAAATATGTAGCGAGTGACGAGTTCGGGCCGGGAGTATATACAGAGACCGAGCCTCGTCCTCCTCCTCCATCGTTCTTCCTTCCCTTTCAAACTGACAAGCTTCGACCTCAGACCACACATTCGCTATTTTCAACTTCGACTTGGATCTTCCAGCTTCTCATCCATCCATTCATTCCAACTCCCTCACATCGATCCGCAAAATGGCACCTCTACACTTCCTCACCTCAGTCCTCCTTCTTCTCCAGGGCCTCACTACCGCCCTCCCAACCAGCAGCAGCAGCAAAGACCTCTCCCGCTCCCCCAGCTGCTCCCTCCGCTCCGCCCCGACCTCCTTCACCATAAGTCGCTTCTCGACCTTCACGCCCTCGGGCGCCAACACTACGCCGGCTCAAATCTCGTTTTTCTACTCGTCAGTTTCCTCTCTCCTTCTCTCCCTCTCTCCCTCCTCCCTTCCCACCTCAGCCGTGAAAAAAGCGCCCCAGCGAACCAATCCGCACCTGCCCCAAACAAACAGAGACATAGACCAAAGTCATATAGATGCTAACCCCAAGGGTGGAAACAAAAGTGACGACGTCGGCCTCCAGTCCGCCACCTGTCTGCTGAAGGGCAGCATCGAGACGACCACCTTCGACGCCCCGGTTCTGTGCAGCAATAAGAACATCAGCTTCCTGTTCACGGAAAGCGTCCTCACTGTTTTTGAGACGTACGACGACGATAGCGGCGTGCAGTGTGTGGATGGGTATGCTTTTTCTTTCTTCTCTTTCTTTCTCTCCTTTCCTTTCCTTTCCTTTCTTTCTTTTCATGCTCACTTTTCACTCCTCACTTCCCACCCCTACTCCCACAGCTACACCTACCCCATACCAATACCAACACCAACACCAACACCAATACTGACACCACCAACAGGACCACCAAGGAGAAAGCCAACAGCATCGACAAGGTTGAGAAGAAGAACGAACAACACCAGCAACAATACCTAAAGGGTACCGTGTACGTAGGCACCTACTGCTATCCCAGTCCCGCGGGGGTGCCGCTCGGCGTCGGCACGAGCTGTCAGACGCCGAGCGTGAGTTTGGGTGGGAGCTTAGCCCTAGCTCCTGCTTCTGCTTGAGCAAGAGGGGCATTTATGGTTGCGGTTGCGGTTGTGGGCAGGAGTCGAAGATAGATGAGACCTTTCTGGCTTTCAGTGGCTATCGGTGGCGGAATTGCTAGATGGATGGTACCTGATAGATGGGTTGGAGCGGGTTCATAGTTGTGCGTGGGAGGCTGCAGATACTCTGTGGAGCGGTTGATGAGGTTGAGCGCGCGCGCGGGGGGGGGGCGCGGTTAGGTGATGATAATGTAAAAGCCGCCAGGTTCCAAATCTCCATCGTCTTTTCTGTTTCCTGACGTGGCTCTGCAAGTTCATCCAGTCATCCATCTACCTCTCCAATTAACCAACCCCCTTTTGGTTGGGCGTCATCACGGTGGCTGGCTAGCTGGCTACTCACGAGTCGGTTGGTACTTGCGTTGCAACGCAACAACACGACGGAAAGAGGAGACTGACTTGCTTGCTTGCTTGCTCAACGAGAAGTTCGGGGAGAGAAAGGGAAGTAAAGGAATATGCTTTTCCCTCTCTTGCTTTCATTCCCTCTATCTTTTCATTCCCTCTATCTTTCATATTCTCTTTCTGTTCCCCCCCCCCCCCCCCTCTCTCTCTTCTCTTTTTTTTTTCTTCTCCGCCGTGGTGAATGCCGCATGCTGCCGTAATAGGAAAGAGGGCTGGGGTTCGGGTCGAGTCGAGTCGAGTCGAGTTGGGTGTGGGGAAGGAGAAGGAGAAGGAGAAGGAGGTGGAAGTAGAGTCTTTCTTTCTCGGAGGATTGCATGGCACGGAGGCACGGATGGTATTGTCGTACATATAACGGTAGGTATGACGGTACGTACTTGTTCTCGTCATCGACCTATCGAGGAACGGACTGGAGAAAAGGGGAGTGAGTGAGAGAGAGAGAGAGCCAATTCACTATCAGCGGATATCTCTTCTCTCCAAAGAGTGATAGCAATCGGTGGGGGAGTGAGACGAGTCGGCATTATTTCTTCCTTCTATTCTTATGATCAATCATAATCGCTGCTATGTAGGTACCTGCGTTATCTTACACATAGAGCCTCTTCGCCTCGCCTCGGCTCGAATCGGCAAATGTCACACAGAGGCACAGGGGAGATAAGAGGAGTCTGTCTACGATCTAATCACATCTCGGAAATCTCTAAGCCCCAGAATCTAGCAAGCCATCGCAATCTACGGGTATCATCTCCATCCAGTGCGAGCTGCCATCTAGGCGTTGGTAGGCTTGAGAATGTACTTCTCAGCATTCTCGGCGAACGGAACACCCAGCTCAAACAGCTTGGCGATGACGGCCGAGAAGTCCCTGAAGAAGAGGTCGTTGTCCTTGGCGTACTTCTCGACCCATTGCTTGAACTGCTTGTCGGAGACAAGGGCGACGTCGGTGGGGAGCATCATCAGGGACTTGGTCTTCTTGTCCTCGAGCTGTGGATGCGTCAGTGCCCGTCTCACTTCCTCGACCGTTCAAATGAAAAGTGCTTACCTGCTTAGGACCATCCCACTTCTTCCACTGCCACTTCTCGTTCAGCAACAGCGTGTAGTAATCGTTTGTAACGACGGTTGGCGAGAACGTCCAGGGACCAGAAAACCCAGAACGATCAGTGTGGCATCGGCCAAGGGCATGTGCGCCGCTCAGCGCGACGATCTCCTGGTCGTTGAAACCCATTCGGTAAAAGATATCTCTCAGATGCTTGTTTCCTTGCGAAGCGTCAGGCAGACGTCCGTCGGGTGTGCAAGCAGAAATGTCCTTGTCCGAACGGCCGGGGCGGAATGGGATGGTAGGACCCTGCATCTCTTGGATAGCGCAGATGCCGGAGAGGATCCAGAGGTCGGAGTAGGAGATCCATGGGAATTTCTCTGCAGACGAACCATTAGCTCCTTGACATCTCCTTGACAGGAGTTCGAACTTACGCTTCACTGGCTCGAGAAAGTCGCGGGCAGCGACCAACCCAGCATTGGCACCATGGTCTCCCTCGGGAGCAAAACGCATCGTGGCACCGTTCGACCCTCCAGTCCCCGTCTCCTTGTCGAAGGTACCGCTCGCGTGCCACGCCAGTCTCACCAGAACCGGTCCGTACGATCCATCATCGTAGTCGTCCTTCTCCTCCAGACGCGCAGCCACCTCGTTGTACACCTTCTGGTAATCCTCGAGCTTGGGGGCGAAAAGGCCGGGTGTCTCGCCGGCGGAGCCAGAGAGCAGAGTGCCGTTGTTGTAGAAGTAGAAACCGGCGCCACCCGCGACAGCGAGAGCCCCTACGCCGATGAGGAGACCGGAAGAGGACTTTTCAGGTGCGGAGGCATAGCCACGGCGGGATTGGTGTCGGAAGGTCTGGCGTGGGAGGGCGAAGACTGTGTTGCGGGTTGAGGTCTTGAATGCAGAAGTCGATGGGGTTGACTTGAAGGCCGCGCGGGCAACGCCACGAGCTGCAGACGCCATGGTGAGGGTATTAATCTTTGGAGGTTGATTGTGGCAGTTTCTAAAGACAGAAACAGATTTCACAGATGTTGGAGAGAGAATTTAGAAGCAATAGGGAGGTCTGAAGAGGAGGCGGAGAGGGGCGAAATTCGTGTCGAAGATGAAGCAAGAGATGGCGAATAGCTATCTAAGATATATTTTCGGGATCCCAATCCTAGAACTCGATAACAGCACTCGGCCCACAAAAGGCCGAGCGCGCTCCCGACCAATCACATCGCTTGCGTATAATACAGGAAAAGCGGAACATGCTACCGGTAGGTACTGTAAAGAAAAGGTGTACTTTCTGGAAGCTTCGCTGTGTATTTGTCAACTGCGACGAAGGTCAGACTCCGAAATTTTGCTTTTGGTTGGGATATCCCTATCTTAAAGGCAGGTAAGGGGTTACTTAAACCGCCAGCTGACAGTCCGGTCACGCTCTCTTTAAGAGACGATATTGAGAGGTTGCCATAGTTAATAGATCACCTTAAGCCGATACTTGAGATTGAATAGAATCCGAAAAGAAACGATTTCAATCATCTAAATCGTAGCTAAAATGGATCCATCTTAATCAATTAAACCATCTACTATAAAAGCTCGTCTTTCCGTTGAAAGACCGTCCTCGATCGTTTTAAGACCGATTTGAGACCGTCTTAAAGCCGTCCCCGAACTTCAAACCGTACTCGAGAACTTAAATTAGTAAGCAGATACCTTGGCCCTTAGCTTTTGCCTTATCCTCTCCCTTACTAGGTACCGGTACCCCCACTTCCTTTCATCTACCGCCGTCGCTACGTAACATTCGTAATAAGAAGCGAGAATAAAGCAATCTTTCATCGAATCAACCGGTCTCGATTTTAAATCTCATAAACTTTTGATATAGAAGCTATACTAGTGATACCGAGAAATATCCAAGCATCGATTTCATTAAACTTTCATTAAAACGATACTATTAGCAAAAGGGTTCTCGTATTCTAATCGTATTTCATTAAGAACGAGCGAGCATTTGACTATCTCAAATATTCAAGACGGATTTCTTAATGAACGTGTTTTTAAAAATCTGGCCGGTGACGGCTATAAAGACGGCCCATAGGACGGCCCAAAGCTCGAAGATGGTCAAAAAAAAGTGAGCTATTCCTGATCTAGAAACAGGATTGATTTTAAACGGTCTAATGACCGTCTTTTGTGATAGAAGGTGGGGATCGCTGAAATGACCCCCTACCTGCCTTTAAGGTATTTTGGCAGTGAGATTTTTCGCGAGGCTGAAGATTACCAGTCTCCCTTTGATATGCTCTCAGCCGGCCGGGGATTGGGATCTGTTGTCAGCATCGATTGTGTCACCCCTGATTGGCGCATGCATGGATATAGGAGCGAGTTCCTCGCTGAAGTCGACGGTTGGCAATCGAGCCTTTACAGAATTCTACACATGTTACGCCTTATTGGTCCCTGAGATGGAGGTCCAAATGGTCATGAGTAGTACAATTATGCAATTCTTTTATATCTACCATCTAGTCTACATTTTCGCGTGGAAACCGAGTATCCATAATGCGGCCTCTACTACTCTTTCTTGGCTCTAGGTTTCTGGGCGACGTCTGTGGTATGGGAGAAAAGCTGTCTCTCGACAAATTTCAGTCCTTCGTCAATGAAACTGCAGTGTTCGGTTAGCTGCCATATTTACATTTTCAAAAGAATGTGCAAAATGAGGGATGTGCGGACTTACATGACGGGTGAACTGATAACCAAGACAGCCTTCCACTCATTCCAGTTCAGGGGTAAGATCGAGAACAGGGTCTGCAGTATAGGTGTGTAGAGAAGTGCAAAATGCAAGGCCATCGACAGACAAATGGCGTACACGAGCATCATGTTATCCCACAATGGGAGAGTCAAGAGGGATTCGCTTGACGAAAGGGCGTTCATAGCGTTGAGCATCTCGATCACGACCAAGATAGACAGCGAGACTGTGGAAGCCGACTTCGCCATGTCATTAGAGAACATGCTACATCCAAGCTCCGGAAATGAGGTTGGGCAGCGATGGAAGTGAGACAATTGGTAGAAGGAGATCTGGGGTCCTTCGCTGTTGTACATGAACCACCAGGCGTAGCCAGCGACCGTCGCGAGACCGACGTAGACGCCGATGACCATATAGCGGAAGAACAGCCAGCCGCCGATGAGGCGCTCGTCACGCTTTCTGGGAGCGCGTCTCATGATGTCGTGATCGGGAGGGTTAAAGGAGAGAGCGGTGGCGGGGAGACCATCAGTAACGAGGTTCACCCAGAGCAGTTGGACTGGGATCAGAGCTTCTGGCATGCCAACGGCGGCAGTCAGGAATATAGACACGACTTCTCCGATGTTGGAAGAGATCAGGTACCGGATGAATTGCTGGGTGTTGTTGTAGATGGAGCGGCCTTCCTCGATGGCGACTTCGATGGTTGCAAAGTTGTCGTCGGCGAGAACCATGTCGGAGGCGAGCTTAGCAACATCGGTTCCAGATCCCATGGCGACACCAATATCGGCTTTCTTCAAGGCCGGGGCATCGTTGACACCGTCACCAGTCATGGCGACGACCTCTCCGGCTGACTGGAGGAGATCGACAAGCTTGGACTTGTGGCTTGGCTCAACTCGGGAGAATAGACATGCCCGCTTTGCAGCTTCCAGTTTTTCGTTTTCGCTGAGATTGTCGAATTCGCGCCCAGTGTAGGACTTGCCCTTGATATCTTCGTATTCGCCAAAGACGCCGATTTGGCGACAGATGGTCTCAGCGGTGTTGCGATTGTCTCCAGTAATAACGATGACTCTGATGCCGGCTTCCTTGCACTTCCTGATGGATCCGGCAACTTCTGGGCGGGGAGGGTCAAGCATTCCAACGAGACCGAGGAGAGTTAGGTTTTGTTCGAGTTGGGTGTATTGAGCGGTAGACTTGGCAGTCTTCAGAAGCGGGTTCGAGGCAACATCTTCAACGCTGGCGAGAGCAATCACACGAAGACCTCTGTTTCCGTAGTCCACGACCTCCTTCAAGAGAAGATCCGTAAGGCTCTTAGACATGGGGACCCTCTTGCCATTCGCTCCTACCAAGGTATGGGTGCAGCGGTCAATGATGCTCTCAGGAGCACCCTTGACGAGAAGCTTTTGCTGGCTCTTGTCACCGACAAGAACTGACATGCTCTTCCTGTCCCGTGAAAATTCATAGGTGGCAAGACGAGGAGCTCTGGCCTCGTACCAGGAGCTGTGAAGATGAAGAGTTTCCTGCGCAGCGGCACCCGCCCGCCTCTGGTTTTGGGCAGCGTCTTTGGTACCGATTTTTTCAACAAGAACGCGGAGGGCTCCTTCCGTAGGCTCACCAACATTGGAGTAAGTACCTGCTTTTGCGTCAAAGGCGAGCTGGGCATCATTACAGAGCGCTGCTACTTCAGCCATTTGGAATACAGTGCTCGATGAAGATGCGACATTGGAGACGACTGAGCCATTTGATTTGATGCTTCCCTGAGGAGCAAATGTGGTTCCCTCAACATCTAGCTCCTCCAAATCGTTGCCGGCCTCGTTAACGTAGACAACTTTGTTAACACTCATCTGGTTGGTGGTTAGGGTACCGGTCTTGTCAGAACAGATGACACTGCAACTGCCAAGAGTCTCGACTGAAGGCAAGCTTCGGACGACCGCATTCTTGGCAGCCATCTTTCTGGTACCAAGAGCGAGACATGTGGTGATGACGACAGCCAAACCTTCGGGGATAGCTGCAACACCGAGAGAGACCGCGATTTTGAGATAGTAGATCGCGCCCTTTGCCCAGCTCCCGTGAGATGGATCATTGAAATGAGGAATGTTGATAAGCCAGACAACAATGCAAATGATCGAAATCACCTTTGCCAAGGTGTCTCCAAAATCGTTTAGTTTTTGCTTCAAAGGCGTGGGCTCCGAGATCTGAGCTGCGATGCTCTCATGAATGTCTCCTATGGCCGTGGAGGATCCAGTCAGGGCAACAATCGCAGTAGCATGTCCAGTAACCACTGTTGTCCCGGAGAACAGGATGTTGATCTGATCCTGCTTCACAGCTTTCGAATCGGTGACTGGTGCGGTATCCTTTCCAACACTCTCGCTCTCTCCGGTGAGGATTGCCTGGTCAACGTTGAAGCTGTTGCTCTGGATTTCTAACAACCTGCAGTCTGCGGGAATCCTGTCTCCAACAGAGACTGAGATGATGTCTCCAGGGACCAGCTCCTCGGCTCGAATACGTGTGATTTTGCCATCTCGGATAACCTTGGCCTCGTTCGCGGAGTATTCTTGGAGGGCGGCAATAGCTTTTTCGGCGCTGCTTTCTTGGGATACACCAACGACGGCGTTCAGGATCAGAATGGTGAGAATCTAGCGATATGAGCTTGTGGTAGAAAATTTCATGGCGGGGCAGACTCACAACCGCAGGGTCAACGAAAGCTGTCCAGCCCTCACCTTCTTCTAAAAGAGCTAGGACGAAAGAAATGGCGGCAGACCCTAGCAGGATTATGACAAGCTGGTCTTTGAATTGTTCGAGGATCAGCTTCCAGATGGGAGTCGGAGGATCTTCTGCGATCGCTGCGGGCGAGTTAGTCGTGCAAAGCAGCCAGGCGCAAAGGAGAATGTAGCCATACCATTACGACCATGCTTTTCCCTTGAGGCTGCGACTTGCGACTCGGTCAATCCTTGAGTCTCGGACACCGAGAAAAAGCTCAACACGTCCGAGGTGGATCTGGCGTATGCGTTTTCCATGATGAGCAGCGTGGGGCAATGAATTGCAGGTTGGATGTACCGTTATTGCGGCTGGCAAGTTTTTTTAAGATCGCTCATGTAAGGCCAAATGTTCTTTCCAATGGACAAGTGGCAATTACCGGTATCACGACGAGATGTGTAAAGCCTGCTGAGAGCGAATGTGGACCTGGACAAAGAAGCGGGGAGGCAAGATACATCAAACATTTAGTGGTGCTTGGTAGCTCTACTCTCCCCGCCCACGCACTCCCTATCTAGAAGTGTCCTCTTCTCGATGTTGCTGCCGGATCGCGCCCGGAATAACCGTACTAGCGCCCTTGAAGCGCGGTCTTGGCTGCTTGCAGAAAGATCGTCACGTTTTCTTGACCACATTGTCCTCCGTACCGATAAGTCAGTGCTGACTGCGATTCCGATTCAAGGCTGAAGGCAAGATGACGGTTCCGGGTTTTGATACAGTCTTTTGTGGGTTTTGAGAGGCACGTGTAATCTCGTTGTCGCACCAGCATGTTGGCGATTGTCTCATATCATCTGGGAATAGGTACCAATGCAAGGGCCAGGCATACCGGTAGACTGTCCCCGACTCAAGTACCGGTACCGGTACCGGTACCTACACATTTGCTTGCCCTCCAGAATCGAACAGGTAGCCAGGCAATTGTGAAAGTGCCATGCAAATTGAGCCTATTCTCCAAGGTAGCCAGCAGTATACTACGTACTACGTATGTTGATATGACTTGTTATCACTTATAGCAATGATGACCTCCCATGAGGCTTCATTGGCCAGTGCCAGTGCCAGTGCCAGTGCCCGATGCCGATGCCAGCGCATGCAACAACAACACCACTACCACAAGGCAGAAGAACATGAACGAACACAAATGATAGACCTAAGACAGATGTATAATAGCTGCTATCTTGCACGCTGGATCACGGCTTGCACAAGGCGACAACGTAATAAAGTTGCCTAGAGAAAGGTGTACGGAGACTGCTGGGGACCACGGTACAGGAAGTCTTTTGTTCTCAACTGCATAAAACAATCGGACATGAGGTTGTCCTTAATCTATTCTGGTCTGGCGGATCGGCCTCAGGTATGGTTACCCAGATAGCAACAGTCGGCTTTTCACCTTCGCACCTTCGGAGTGGTTGTGGCCCAGCACACCTGATAAGGTAAATCAAAAGACCCATAGGATAGGAGAGTGAAGTAAATGCGTGAATAGATACTCGAGTCCCGGTATCATTCGTCGTCTGGCCAAAGTCGGTGCAGACACTCCATTATTCACCTTGTGTCAAGATTGCTTTGCTGGTCGTCACCTAGCTTGGCTCGCTGCTTTAAACAATCCGGGCCCGACGCCTTAGCGTACAAATTCCCTGAGACTTCTATCGAAAGCGAGACCCTCGAACCGCGAACCTCAGTTCAAACAGCCCGGTCAACCAAATCTTCGACCATAACAACCACCATCCACCATCCACCTCCCACTTCCCCTCCATCCATCTTCGATCCACCGCTCTACCAACACATACTGAATACCCGCAAAGATGACTACCGAAGTAAGTTTTCTCTCTCTCCTGCCGCATCCGCTTCACTACGTCGGCGCTGCCGTGTCGACCCCCCTCTATACCTAACTCGTCTTCCCGACCGTGTTTATACTATCGCTCTGGGCTTCTTCCATCTCTGCGAGGCAACCCGCTGACTCCTATCCACCTATCTAGCGTGAAAGGTACGAAACAAACCCAACAGCGCGATTCCGAGAGCCAATTTAATGCTGAGGCTAACTCCCGCCGCAGCAAGACCTTCCTCGCAAGACTTTGTGAGCAGGCCGAGCGTTACGATGAGATGGTTACATACATGAAGGAGGTTGCCAAGGTATGCGTTGCGCGCCTGCTGCCGACAGTCTTGATACTGGCCGACGGGATTGCGAAAACTGACGACGCGTGACGCAGTTGGGCGGAGAGCTTACCGTGGACGAGCGAAACCTGCTGTCCGTCGCCTACAAAAACGTTGTCGGAACCAGACGTGCTTCGTGGCGCATCATCTCCTCGATCGAGCAGAAGGAAGAGTCCAAGGGTACCGACAAGCATGTCTCCACCATCCGCGACTACCGTCAAAAGATCGAGACCGAACTGGAGAAGGTCTGCCAGGATGTTCTTGATGTCTTGGACGAGTCCCTGATTCCCAAGGCCGAGTCTGGAGAGTCCAAGGTTTTCTACCACAAGATGTAAGTCTTTATCGCATGTTGCGCGCTCAATACTTTGAGGCTTTTTTTGACAACGGTCTCTCGACAGGAAGGGAGACTACCACCGTTACTTGGCTGAGTTTGCTTCTGGTGAGAAGCGCAAGGTTGCTGCCACTGCTGCCCACGAGGCTTACAAAGTACCCGCTCCCAAACATCGTTCTCCTTGCGTTTCTAACTGGATCGCAGAACGCTACCGATGTCGCCCAAACCGAGCTCACCCCAACGCACCCCATCCGTCTTGGCTTGGCCCTCAACTTCTCGGTCTTCTACTACGAGATCTTGAACTCCCCAGACCGTGCATGCCACCTTGCCAAGCAAGCTTTCGATGACGCTATTGCTGAGCTCGACTCGCTCTCCGAGGAGTCCTACCGTGACAGCACCCTCATCATGCAGCTCCTCCGAGACAACCTCACCCTCTGGACCTCGTCGGATAGCGGAGAGCCCGAGGCTGCACCAGCTGAGGCACCAAAGGAGGCCGAGAAGGCAGTTGAGCCAGAGACTAAGACTGAGGCCGCTGAGCCAGAGACCAAAGCTGCTGCGCCAGCCACCGAATCCTAGATTTCCTCGATCTCGAATCTCCTCGTCTCATTGTCAAATGCTACTTGATCTTGCTGGAGTAGCTGGTGAACCTGGCCTGCTTGCTGGTGGAGTGAAGGGCAGCATTGGGGTAGAATGGGAGTTGATATGAAAAGCAGAACGAGCGGTTTTGCGAACTTCCATTGGCGATTTGCGAATACACCATCCTGCGAAACCTTGACGATCATGTTTCTCCTTTTATTTCCCGGTCGCGATGTCGTCTCTTCTCTCTTTGCGGTGCGTTCCTCGCGCCTGTCGTGGCGTGCTTTTGCAACGAGGTTCTCTCGAGCCTTCGGAAGCGGGAGGGCGTCTATTGATACTGGATTGCATGTTTTCTCACACCAAGAGCCTCAACGGCATATTGCGGTCTATGGGAGAGATTCTATTGGCAAAGGGATACTCGAATTCTCTGCTTTGGGCTTCTGCTGTTCGCCTTTTTCTGGGGTCTGCTTCTGAATCTTAGAGATATCCCTCGGATTTCTTGCGTAGTCTGGCAAACAAACACCTTCTACAATACCAAAAAACCCCCCACTGGATCGTCCCGGGTGTGAGGCTCCCATGAAGTGCGTTCTGCTCGTGATGAATGATATCCACTTCCATTCCCCTACTATCGCCGTCTCCGCTACGACAGTGCGTAGCTCTATGGTACAATATCTTTTCTACACTGAGCGACCTGCCTACTCGGTTATGCCCTTGTAAACCTCTCGCCGTTCCAGGGCAAGCAAGGCTGCCTGTCTGTCTGCTTGCCTCTCTTCTGAGGCGAGCGAGTATGTACTACGTCGCAGGCGTAAGTATTACCCCTCGAGGGTACGGAAAACAGGGGTTTTAAAGTGGAAACTAGACTTTTGAGGCACCCTCGAGGGGTAATACTTAGGCCTGTACCGTGGTACGTGGGTAAGTAAACGAGTGAGTGAGTAGTTAATGGTAAGATTAGGGGGGTGGGGGGGGGGGGGGGGGGGGGGGGGGGTCTGAGGAGATGGATATGTGTATAGAGAGAAGGTGGGGGAGGGGGGAGAGAGACAGAGAATTTGTTGTTGGAACGGAATGATAGAAGAAGAGAGGATAGTAAACAGAGTGGGGTTGAGGAGAGGAGAGGAGAGGAGAGGAGAAGGCTTGTATGGGTGGGTGGGTGGATGGATGGGTGGATAAATGGATGGAATATAGGGTAGGGTAGGGAGGGGATGTGTTTTGGGAGTCCGTTATTGTGTGTGTGTGCGTATGTCTATGGAATTTTAACAGCGGAGGTAGAATACGAGATTGGCTTGGACTTTGAAGTCTTTTTGTTCGGTGGGGAAGGGGAAGGGAGGGGAGGGGGACCGAGTGTGGAAGACGGTGGGTGTACAGCGAGCGCTATTGCAGAGGTATGAAATATAAATTTGGTGTAAGGACTGGGTTGAAGGTAAAATAATTGAAGGTAGAGAGACAGCTGGAAAATAGAGGATGATTGGTGGGAGAGGTAGAATTTATTTCATTGTTCTAAACCCCATAGGCACTTTGCACCAGTGTGACCCTCCGTACATGTATCTCCGAAACTCCTCAAGACCCAACACAGGTACCCAGGATTCTCCGTTCCGAGTAAGGATCCTGCAACGTTGTTAGCTACTAGTCGTGCTAAATATTCAAGCTGACAGGTAGAGTATTGGAGGCTTGCTCAGAGTCTAATTAAAAGTCCTCAAGGGGAATAGGACAGGGATAACTTGTATATCATCATGGTAGAGAGAGTGTGTTAACCGGCAGAGAATAGATGGTACGTACTGTGTGATAGTCCTGAGGCTAAAGTTGATCTGTGGGTTAGTTAGGCCTCTGAGGCCATAGAAGAGCCCCAATAACGCGCAAAGCAGCATGACCAAAGGAAAAGAAGAGGTTGCAGGTAAGCCAGAGCGTGAGGACAACATGTGAATAATCCGGACGCTGAGACTGGGACGAGTAGTCGAACTCTCATTAAGAGAAGTTGACTTCTGTCAGATGAAAGGGCAGGCGACAGCCCGACTCGTAGGAAAATGCGCGGGAGAATCGAGGAAGGAAACAAAATTTTCGGTTCGGACGAGAAGTAATCCTTTCGGTGCCTCAGAAATGGTCATGCTGTCCTTCATCGCTTTCTCAAAAGAGAAAACTGGGCCTCTTCCTATATTGATTGAGATCGTATCTCATCGTCATCATGGGCATTTGTAGTGAGTAGGAGAAGAAGAGAGGCTTGTGGATTGAGGGAGCGACAAAATTTATAGCACAAGACACTATTCTCTAAAAGTACTAGCGTTGGTGGCTGGCTAGCGCGGTCATCCGGCTGAATTCATTCCTGGAACGCGACAAACTACCTCCCGCCTTCGCTCCCAAACCTGCAGTTCTGACATCCCAAAGCAAGGCGGCACCGCGATCAATCCGATAAATTGGTAGAGCTCATCAACCTGTTTCTACAACCAGCGAGACCTCAAAGTACCGCCAACCTCGCGCTCGTTACCAAACCAACTTTGCGACTATGAGCGACTACGGAGGCGACGATGAGATCAAGAAGCTCAATGCCGAAGTTGTACGTTGCTTCGGAATCTGCCATGTTTCTCCTGATGCTTACACCTTTTTCTCTAGCTCGAGGACCCCGACAACTTTGAGCACTGGGAGAAACTTGTTCGCGCCGCGGAAGCTCTCGAAGGCGGACTAAACCGAAATTCAAGCCCGCAAGCCATTGCAACAACGCGCAGTGCCTACGATCGATTCCTCGCAAAGTTTCCTCTGCTATTTGGATATTGGAAGAAATATGCCGACCTGGAGTTCTCCATTGCTGGTACAGAGGCTGCTGAGATGGTATGGCTGTGTCCCTGCATAATGATATACCAACCCGGGTGCTGACCGTCTACCAGGTCTACGAACGAGGAGTCGCAAGCATCGCAACCTCGGTGGATCTGTGGACCGACTACTGCTCGTTCAAGGTCGAAACGAGCCATGATCCAGACGTGATCAGAGAGTAAGTATAACTGGACTCTTTCCTTCCCTTTTAACACAGACATCTGCCATGCGTCGCATGCTGCGCAATGATCGCACACACACACACAAAATACATTTGGAGAAACATTAATACAGGGTCGCAGACGGTGAGAACTGCCAAAGAGTCTCTCCCTGTTTGATACTCTTCTCACCCACATGATCAGGATATTTTCTTCTGCTATCACACGTTCGCATTTTACATCGTACCACTTTGCACAAGTATTCGGCCAGGACGGAAAATGAGGATCACTAGTTCAAGCCCACCTGCCCTTCCCGTATTTGCCATCCTTGCCACCTGAACTCCCTTCTGCTCCCCCATTGGAAACCCAGCTAACACTGCGTGATAGGCTCTTCGAGCGAGGTGCTTCTTGCGTTGGATTGGACTTCCTCTCGCATCCCTTCTGGGATAAATACCTAGAATTCGAGGATCGGGTAGAGGCGCAAGACAAAGACTTCAAGATTTTTACAATCTTGAGTCGTGTCATCGAGGTTCCTATGCATCAATATGCGCGCTACTTCGAGAAGTTCCGTCAACTCGCTCATGCCCGCCCTGTTACCGAGCTTGTTCCAGCCGACGTCCTGAGCCGACTCCGTACAGAGGTAGAATCAGAGAACGCTGCGACTTACCAAGCGGGGACTCAAGGCATCTCGGAGATGGAGGTTGAGCGCGAGTTGCGGACCAAGATCGACAACTTCTACCTCGAAACCTTCACCAAGACTCAAACAGAGACCACCAAACGCTGGACCTACGAGTCAGAGATCAAGAGACCCTACTTTCACGTCACCGAGCTTGACTACGCTCAGCTTGCCAACTGGAGAAAATACCTGGACTTTGAGGAGGCAGAAGGTGACTTCAACCGGTCGGTATTCTTGTACGAGAGATGCCTCATCACTTGCGCATTCTACGACGAGTTCTGGTTCCGCTACGCCCGGTGGATGTCTGCCCAGGAAGGGAAGCAAGAGGAGGTCCGGAACATCTACCAGCGAGCCAGCACCATCTACGTGCCAATTGTCAGACCTGGCATTAGGCTGCAATATGCGTACTTTGAAGAGATGTCTGACCGCTCGGATGTTGCTCGTGATATCCACGAAGCTATCCTGGACCGCATGCCGGGTCATGTCGAGACGATCATTTCTTGGGCCAACCTTGAACGCCGCCAACACGGGCTCGAAGCTTCGATTCAAGTCTACAAGGCGCAGATCGACAACCCTGTGGTCGACCTCTTCGCGAAGGCTGCATTTGTGGTGGAGTGGGCTATTCTCCTCTGGAAGATTAAGGGATCCGTGGAAGAGGCCCGCCAAGTCTTCCAAAAGAACCAGCAATGGTATCTCCAAAGTCGCCACTTCTGGGCCAAGTACCTCGAGTTTGAGATTGCTCAACCAACGAGCACCGAGACAGAGGCGGAGCATTACACCATCATCAAGCAGATCCATGATGATCTGATTAAGACTACTGGCATGAACCTCTCCACGAGGAAGGAGCTTACCAACATCTACTTCAGCTACTTGCATCAACGCGGCACGAAAGATGCCATGAAGGAATTTCTGCAAATTGACAGAGAGCTCAATGGGTAAGCCGCGTCTGAAGTGCACATTCCAACAAGATACTGACGTGTGAACAGCCCTCTCTCCGTCCAAGGACACTACGCCAAACCCAACGCCCTCACCAAAGGCCTAGAGAACGGCCACATGGTCCCAATCGTCGACGAAGTCACCCTCCGCAAGGGAGAAGTCCGTTATAGTAACTATTTCGAAGAGCGCCGCGATGTGCCTGCAAACGCGCAAGGTACTGCCCCTTTTGCTTGAGATACCCCACTTCTTACGACTTCCCCCTCCACGTCTTTGCGGGTGTTTCTCTGGTTCGGGTGACGGCTTGTACCATAGTAATCTTATCCTTTTTACGCTGCCTTTGCCTCCTTTTCAAGATCAGCTCTGGTAGTGGAGGATGGAAGGGGCATGGGGGAGGTGGTTAGCGCACGGGGGGAGGAGATATGTATGTTGGAGTTGCTGTACCTGTAATTAGCTTTGCCTTTTTCTGAGATGGCGATTTGATGCGTATGTCGCCTGTTCGATTCCCCATCTGGCCCAGCGGCACTTTTAGTAGAACAAAATGAAGAGAGAACGAAACCCAACCGGATCTTGCTTGGAACGTGAACGTGAACGCGAGCCAGGAACCGGGAGCAATGCGTCTTAGTGTGAGTCAAACTCGCTCTCTCTCTCTCTCTCAACCCAACCCAACTATCCCACCAACCATCTCACCAACTAACCACCCAACTCACCACCCAACTCACCAACCCCCAAATAAGCAGGTACCGACCCCTTAGACGAGCAGGCAAGCAAGCAAGCAAAATCAATCCCCCATTATTCTTTCCTAGTTTTTTCCTCTTTTTTTTTTTATTCCTTGTTGCCTTATTGTTGGCTTGTTAGCTTGTTAGCTTGTTAGCTTGTTGCTTTCTTTCTTTTCTTTTTTTTCTTTTCTTTTCTTTTCTTTTCTTTTCTTTTCTTTTCTTTTCTTTTCTTTTCTTTTCTTTTCTTTTTCTTTTCTTCTTCCCTTTTTCCACCTCCCCCAAACTCATTTTCTTCTTCTTACTTTTTTTTAAAAAAAAATAAAAAATAAAAAAGAAACTCGCCCCCTTCCTCCCAAGACTGAAGACTGAAGATGTAGGATAGGAGAGGATGGGATAACACGATGACAGTGATAATGACGGTGAGCGGTGACGGTGAGCGGTGACGGGGGCGGTTCTGAGCGGGTGAGGGGGGGGGGGGGGGGTTTCTGGGGGTCTCTTGGTGTAAATAGATGGGTAGAGATACCTTACATAGATAGATACATAGATACAAATACCAATACACATAAATACAGTAAGGTACACAGATAGGTTTCTCCAAGTGAGTAATCCCGTCCAAGGATAAATCAACAGATAAGCAACAGTCAAGTTCGGCGACCCTCTCTTTGACCCTTTCTTTTTTATCTTTCTACCGTTTTACGTGGTTGTTTGGTTGTTCGGTTGTTGTTATCGTTATCGTTATCGTATTGATCCACGTCGGGCGGGTAGGTATCCGAAACGCAAGGCTTGGGACCTTGGAGACCTCTTCTTACAAGGTCCGGCGACGTGCCGAGGAGAGGAATGAATATATATATACCAAGTACGATCTCATCGAGAGTCGAAACCACGTGGAGGAAAACAAACCAACCTCTCGTCAAATAGCTAGCTGAACACTCGTACACCCCTGAAAAGCAATCTATGATACTGTGCGTCGACTTTTCTCTCTTCTCGATAACGAGGTATCGACTACGGATGGCCCGACGGGCGGCCTCGATCCGTATAGTACCAACATCGTTCGCAGCCCGTGGATAGAGCCGGTGTGTGTGCAGAAGGCTCTTGCGGAGGCGCGATACCGTGTTTTCGATCCATCGAACTAAGCCCTTCCCATCCCATCCCATCTCTGATACACGTTCCCCCTCTATCGCAAATCCTCCTGGTCGTTTCAGTCGGTATGCCCGTCAGGTATATATAGATCGTAGTCGGCGTGGTATTCGAGAAGAAGGAAGAGGGAGGTGCGGAATCGCCGGTAAAGGAGAATCTTCGAAGAGACGTCGCATATCGATGATTCAATTTCGGCTCTCCAGACTCTTGTTCTCTCTTGCTACCGCAAGAGAAAGAAAGAAAAAGAGCTGAAGGTTCGTAAGGGGCACCTCGTACAGGTAAAGAATCGTATCCAGAAGGATGTTGACTGCCGAGTGGGAGTTTGAAAGTTAGTAGTTACCTAGGTATATATATATATATGTGTGTGTGTACGCTTTGCATCTCCTCTCTCCTCTCTCCTCTCCTCTCCTCTCCTCTCCTCTCCTCTCCTCTCCTCTCCTCTCCTCTCCTCTCCTCTCCTCTCCTCTCCTCTCGAGAAAGAGAAAGAGAAAGAGAAAGAGAAAGAGAAAGAGATCGAGAAAGACAAAGAGAAAAGAACACAGGAGTCATCTCAATACGTGGGAGCTTAGGATGCAGCAGCGGTGGGAGAGAAGGAGAGAGGGGGAGGAAAAAAGGGAGCCAGAGTACATTCATATGAGCGCGATAAATTCATCTTGATCGATTAATTGATTCATTGATTCTCACATCATCTCTCATATCATATCGACGCCCTAGAGCCTCGACTACATGCGTGCGTCGTAGACCTCCTAGCCATCCAAAATGACCGATCTGCCATTGGCATCCACCTACATGCATCCCCCCTCGCCAGGTGTTCGTCCATGCTCCCAGCCGGAGAAAATCCATCCAGCGAAAATGCTAACAAGCAATGCAGCTCAGCCAAGGCTCAAACTCAAACCAACTCCATACCGCTCAGATCCCATGCATGAAAAATCCGGCAAGATTGCCCCCTGGTTCGACTACTAATCGTACAATTACTTACTTGACGAGCCCTCTCCGCTCTCTCACAATTTGTGTTGTTCTGTACTGTTCTTCCACTCCACCCCACCGAGGAAATCACCAAGTGCGTGATGCAAAACACATGAACACAAAACACCACAACCGAGTCAAGAAGCAAGAATCTGAAAGGACGATCCGGGTATAACCTCCTCAAGTACGCTTATTGAAAGTACGTGCCGCTGGACTCGGGCAGTGGCCGCTGCTGAAGAAAAAAAAACAATTAAGAGTCGGAAGTGTGAAAATGCAGAAAGGTAGCGCCCAACGCATGTAACTATGCGGCCGTGAAATTATGTCGCGGCCAATGGCGTGCTATTATACATTGGCGTGCGCGTGTCGTGGAAGGGTGAAAGAAGGTATTGGTGACTCATTAATAATCATTGTATCGATCGATCGTAGGTGGCTCTGGCGCCTGGCCAGGTCGTTCAACGTCCTTACGCGTGGCCCAAGTTGTGGTAGGACGTTACAGATTCTGGCGCGAAAGCGAAAGACATAGAGGTGTCCGTCCCTCACTCGAAGAAAGCCAAGACCTGACGTGGTCTGTTGGATTACACTTCCTCATTCGAAAGCATCAGTGGAGAGCTGCCTACGAGAAGTCGTCTCTCATCTTGCTATTGCTCTGCTTCCGCGGTCCCAGCCCCATGCCGCCCATGTTCATCCCAAACATGCTGCTTTCGCGCCTCTTGGACTTGCTGCCTTGGAAATCGGAGCCATACTGCTGTTGCTGTCGGCTGTAGCCTGAGCTACTAGCGAATTGATCGTAGGATGGCCCGGCGAGAGTTTGCGGCTGCTGCGGCGTTCTGCCATATTCAGGGCCGGCCATGGTTGGGGCGCCCCCGAGTGATTCGTACGTAGCCTGGAGAGGTGTAAGGCCAGTATCGTAGTTCAGGCGTGGTGATTGCTGGTAGTGCTGAGGCTGTGGGAATCCGGGCTGGGATTTGGGAAATGGTTGCTGGTCGGAGGATGGAGTCGGCAGAGGAGCAGTCACAGTGGGTTCCACGGGTCCGTCGCGATCATCGGCTTCGTCTCCAAAGATGCCGTCGTATTGTTGCAAGAACAACGCGAAGACCGGAGCAGGGATATTGAGTGTGGGAGAGAAGACGATACCCACGTTGCGGACAGTCATCTTGTTGATGTCGGCGTTATTGATGATATTGATCAAGAAGCTGGCGAGATATCGAAGCAATGCGTTGTTGGCCCGTGGAAGTCGGTGGACAAGCCCTCTCAGGGCGCTGATTTTCTCCTTGACAGCGCGCAGTTCCGTGACGCCGACGAAGTCGAGATGGAGTTCTCTGGTCAAGATCGTGTTCGGCAGCTCTCGAAGGTACAGCTTGAGCAGCGAAGCGATAGCATGGATGTCGTAGTATTGATCTTCCGCGACGAGGTTGACATCTCCTTCGACATTGAAGCGTTCCCTCAACTGCTTGATGAGGACGTTGGATCCGCTCAACCTAAAGATACCTTCCTCTCCCGCAGCATTCTTGGCATCGAGGTATTCGATGCATCGGTAAACTACAGCCGGAAGCTCGATGTTAACATCGACTGGGTGGTTGTATCGCACCGCCTCCCCGAGAGGAGAGCCAAACACAGGTCGGATTGGCCCATGCTGATCGTACATCAGCTGCGAGAGATTGCTGCTCGAGTCGTTCGCCCCGTTATCATCGTCCGAGGCCCGAGGCTTCGATCCGAACCCGAAGAAGCTACGTTTCTTTTGCTTGACGTCTGACACAGGCCCGAGCGTGTTCTGCGGTCTGTTGCCCCAAGTGGAAGTGTCCTGGATGACTTGCGCGTTCTTCGGCGCCGAAATGGTCTTCATCGACTGCGAGTGCGGAACCTGGGCCATGGGATCCTTCTCATATCCATACGTCGGTGGCGAAGGGGTCTCCGAATTCTTCGGTCGCGCTCCGGACGGAGCCTGGCCCTGCTTCATGTTCTCATAACCGACGCCCCGCAGACCCTCTTCAGTGAGATTTGGAAGTGTCTGGCTTCTCCCTGGGCCAGCATACATCTTCTTCTTGGGCTTTACGCTGATATGTGCCGACCCGCGCGACTCCGTGCGATCATGCTGCTTCACGGTTGGACCGTAGTCATCGTCTCCTTCTTCCTTGTAATCAACATAGAGCAGGAGTGCCTCGACCCATTGATCCCGCTCCTGGTCACTCTCAGCGCAGAGAACATGTCTGACAAGACTGGACGAGTCCTTCCGCTTTGGCTCGAGGATCAGGAAGGCGTGGCGATACTGATTGTCGACATCTTCAGCGTCCGCCCGAGGCGGCGAAGTATTTTCGGCTTGCTGTTGCTGCTTGCCAATCTGAGCATGCTGCAGCTTGATCACACCCAAATGAGGTCCACCGGGAGAATCATAGTACTTGAAAACTGGGCCGTCCAGGACGAAGTATCGAGCCTTCCAGCCACCAAAATTCTTCCCTCTCTTCGTCAAGTAACCGTTCTTCAGAGGCCTACCCCCTGGTCCAGTCTTTAACGGGCTTTCGCTGGAGGGGTTACCACCAGGTATCATGTCGTCCGAATTTGGGGCCATGGTGTTTGTCGACAGGTATTTACAGATCTGCAATGCTGGTGCCGTGTCCATTCGCGTATCCAGTATCTCCTCGAGGTATCTATCTAATGCCGTTCGGCGCGCATCTACCTTCGCAGGTGCATGGCCCGTGAACAATGATCGATCCGGGGTCTTGGCAGTGAAATTATTCGATTGCTTCAGACTCTGATCCAGGTTGGCGAGGGACGATGAGTCCTTCTCCACCCTCCACAGTTCTCGGCCATCTGATCGGGCAAAGACTGCCAGTGTAAAGACTGGGTCTTCCTCCACATTGCGTGGAAACATGATACTAGCTCTTGAAGGCTTGAGGCGCGAGGATGCCACCTTGACGTGAATTGAAGGTAGGGCATTCGGCGGAAGCAACAGGTCAGGATACTCTTCAGTAACCAATCCTCTGTATATTGAGTTTGAGTCCGGACTTTGTTGAACAGGTGCAGGCCGATCCGGGGGGCTTGGATTCCCGCTCTTCTTGGTGACCACCAGAGGTTGAGGGGAGACGAGTACCAGAGGAGTGCCTCTCGGCGATTCTGGAGATCCAATCGACGACATTGGCGTGCTCGGCGGTAGTGGAATCGGTTGTCTGGGAGCTCTAGGTGACAAGGGAACCGCGCCTGGGAACGCGGCCACTCCTCGAGGAGACACTGGGGGGGAGTTGACGGTAGAAGACGGGTTAGACATGGATCGAGGGATTGAAGAGTTCATCGGCCTATCTACAGGTCGTGGACTCGAAGGCAACCCAGGGCTGAGCATTGGTGGAGCAATCAGGACCGACTCGTGACTTGTTAGTATGCCAGCCAGAGAGCCTGCGTTAGACTCGTGAGGAGACAAGTGGCGCCTGTGGGCACCCGGCGGCGAAATTTGGACAGTCAGTCGAGTGCTCGTGGGCATTGGGTCGGCCACATTTGCGAATGGGCCGTTTTTAGGAGTCACTGGCCGGGACTTCGACGTGCTCTCCCCGCTGTCCCTGGATAGACTTCTGATCTCCGCATCCTTCGCGGACGCAATCTCTCGTTCCCTATCATCTTCCTCTCTCGTCTTCCGGCGGCCTCGCTCAGTGAAAGCAGGCAGTTCATCGACGTCCAGGATGTCATCGTAATCAGAATCTGTTTCATCCCCAGCACCAGAAGAAGCCTGGCGCAAAAGGGGGCTGGTATCGGTCTTCTTACCCAGATCCAAAGGCGTCGGGGGTGCTTTTCTGGGCGGGGTTGGAAACGATTTCCGACCATCATCTGAATTCGGGGACGATTTAGTCGATTTTACAGGAAACCCTTGACTGGCGGGGGGTGTCCTTGGCGGCGGTACACTCGGTGGTGGTCCTCTCGGAGGGTCGGAAGCCATACTCCTAGATGGTGGTAGGGACGCACTATATGGTACATCTCTGGCCACTTCGTTTGCCATTCTCTGTTGCGGGCCAGCGTCGAACCCTGGACCCAGGGCATCTGGACTGTATTGTTGAAGAGCATTTTCCGTGGGGGGTGGCATCTTGTGGTCGGCTTCCACCATGTTCTGCACCGCTGGCGTCTGTATTTTCAATGTAGGAGGGGTGAGGGGATGTGAAGCCAAGACCACATCGATCGGCGAAGGTGGCTGGTCCGGTTGCTGGTCTCTCAGCCTGGCAGAGACGACGGCTTCCACATCACCCGCCTCCACCTCTGCTGATCTCGTGTCTGAAGCAATCGAGTCGGCTTCTGACCCCGATCCCTGGGTTGAGTCCACCGGGGAGGGATTCGAAATTGGTGCCAGACTCTCCTTCAGCTTCTTCCGGTACCGCTCCTTGTCCCTCAGTGCTCGCTCGAGATCCTTGTTGAGACCCAAGATCATTGCGCGTTGTTTGTCCACCAAGCGCCATAATTGCGAATTCTGTGATGTCTGCGACGCCTTCTCCTTCAACAGATATTGAATCACGGCTTCCGAGGACCCAGCTGCCTGTATAAGATTCGCAATGTCCAGAGACCCAGCTTGGAAATCTTGCGAGCCTGACTTGGAGTGTCCACCAGAGATCGAGGATACCGCCGAGTCGATCGACGTCGTCCGAGGAAGAGGTCCTCGAGCCATGTCGCCACGGGGTGCTGGACTCGACGCCATGGCTGTTCGCACACCTGGAGGGGGACCTCCTGAAGGCTTGGAGACTATGACCGGATCGGAAACGCTCCGCGAGGGACCATTCGTACCGTGTGAGGCGTGAGGATTGCTAGGCCGCGTTGTGAGTAGGCGAAGGAACGCATCATTGGATCGTGTAACTGTCTACCTACCTGCGTCTATCCCGCTCGGAACTCGATTCGACTGAGGAGTCTTTTGACCTGTAGAAGCTCTGCTCGGAGGCCAAGAGGTCGTCCAGACGCTCTTTCGGTGATAAAGGAGATGTGTATGAGTGATCGCCGGCGCTTCGAGCAAAAGTGGTTTTTGTTGGAGTGACGCTGCTCGGCGGCGAAGTAGCAGTTGTACTGATCTGGAGAGGACTAGGGGCAGCCTTGCGCAAAGACCTACAGATAAGAATTCCAAGTGTTAGCAATTGCAGGGCATCTTTCACTTCGATGTGCTCGGGGCGCTCGGGGGTGTGGGGGGGGGGGGGGGGGGGGGGTGGCGTCAGGGTTCGGTAGGTACTAGATTAAACTGCGGCCCCGCGCTGGCCTAAAAAAAAAACACACACCTGCTCGTCGGCTCTGACCCGGGCGATGCGTTGTTTGGAGAGTAGGCGTATGAGGGTGATGTTGTGGGGATGTCTTGAGGGGAGAGTCGCAGTTGGGGTTGGGATTGGTGGTGTTGAGGTTGAGGGAGGTGTGGGTTGGCATCGTTCTGTTGCGACATGGCCCACTGTCTGGAGTGTCTGGACTGGGACTGGGACTGGGACTGGGACTGGGACTGGGACTGGGACGCTGCTTCAGACTGCTGGACTGGAGACTGGAGGCTAGAGACTGGGAGACTGGAGACTGGAGACTGGAGACTGGAATAGGACGAGACAGGGCGAGACGGCGCCGGCACCAATGAATGGGCTGCGAGGGCAGACCAGCGTGCCTACGTTGGTTGTAGAGCGGCTCGTTCGGTGGGCGCCGAGGGGGAGTTTCGAAATGCCTGGTTGCGGTGTGATGGGCGTCGCACCTTCGCAGCAAGCACCGAGAGACAGGATTACACAGCCCACCGAGTCATGGTGGTGATGCTTGTACGTACGGTACGCAAGTCCGGACAGTTTGGAGGCCAGCCAAGCGACGGGGGAAATGCAGTTCGCTGAGGCGCGAGATGATCTGACGAGAGGGCCCGAACGAGGCTATCACAAGTATAATATAGTGAAGTAAGTAAAAGTAAGTAAGTAGTATGAAGGAGAAGAAGCAGAGGAGGGCGGAGGGCGGAGGGCGGAGGGCGGAGGGTGGAGGGTGGAGGGTGGAGGGACAAGGGCGAAGGGCGAAGGGAGAAGGGGAGGAGAAGCAATGAATGAATGCAATATCCGCGAGGCTGTCTGTCTGCCGAAGGCCTCGGCTAGCTGTCAATCAAATCAACCCGAAACTTATTTATCTGATCCAAGGAAACCTTTACCTTTCGGGCGGTTGTGTACGGTACACCGACCCTACGCACCAACCGACTACTACCGGTACTATCTACGAGCTACGAGCTACCTGAGGAGTAGGTATCTCCGTATCCTTTCCTGTCTCTATTTGACTACACACCTCCCTATCCATCTGCTCCAGTACACAAGTGCCCAACGACCTTCCTTCCATGCATGCACGAAGCGAGGAGGCATCTGACGGCATGATCTCTGTGTATCCAGATGTCCAGAGATCCAAATCCAAATCCAAAAATATAAGAATATAAGAATCCGAAAATCCACATATGCAACAATACAAAAATAGCCGACCTCGCTGGCTGAGATTACACGAGCGCCGAGTAAGACCAGAGAGGAGGAGAGGCGGCGGCGGCCTGCTGCAGCAGTTGCTGCAGGTACTCGGAATGCCTGACAACTCCGTGACCAGACTCGCTTGCTGCGCTGTACGGAGGATGTACGGCGCAGTCCTCTTCAATTCCATCACCACCACTCACTCTCCCGGGCGCGAGAGGTGATTAGGTACCACTCCGCTCTCTCCACTGGCGTGCTTGCCGGTCGGATAGCTCTGGCTCGTCAGGTAGGTCAGGTCTATATACATATATGTATAATATGTATAATATGTATAATATGTATAATATGTATAATATGTATAATATGTATAATATGTATAATATATGTAATATATGTAATATATGTAATATATGTAATATATGTTATATATATCGGTGGGTCGTTTGCGCGCGTATACAGTATTAGCGAGGACGGGGGCGGGATCGAAAAGACGGAGGAAAGGAAGAATGCGTCCGTCCCCGGTGCGACAAGGCCGTCCCCAAGAATCGGCAAGAGGAGGGGCGGCTCTCCAGGGGGCATCTAAGACATATGTAGTATGTACGTAGTATGTACGTAGTATGTACTGTAGTATCTATATCTGGCTTGGCCTGGCCTGGCACTCGACTGCAATCGTAGTCCGGGCTCTACGGAGCATCTACCGGTAGACAGTACTTATACGTACGTGGTATAGTACGTTGTACCTAGACCTACCTACCTACCTACCTACCTAACCTTTGGCTAACTTACCAGCTCGGAATCAAGCATCGCATCGCATCGCATCGCATCGCATGACACCGCATGACATCGCAGCCGTTCATGCCCCGCCTTCCCCCCCCGGAAGCTTATTATTAGGATGCAGTGCAGGCAGGCAGGCAGGCAGGCAGGCTGGCAGGCTGGCTGGCTGGCACCTGCCGAGTCGGCGTCAACCCCGGGCAGCCAACCCCGGTCCGCCAACCTGTCGTCATTGGCCTCCGGCACCAGTCCCGATCCGACCAAGCGCCGTGGCTGCTGGAGCTGAGGGCCCGTCTTCACCCGCACGCCGCACGGGAGACGGGTTCGTTTGAGGCAGAGATTATCGAGGTAATTTTAAAAAAAAGAAGGGAGCGCCCGCTTTTTCTGACCCCTCTCCACTTCTCCGGAATTTAGGCTCGCGGCTCGCCCAGCAGAGGAGGGTAAGTGGTATTACTTCGTACCTACTACAAGGAGAGTGCACCGCCTCTACCTGCGTGAAGCAGGATTGGATCGGATGGAACGGTCTGAAACGTTGGCCCCGGGTAGCAGCAGCAGCAGCAGCAATAGCCGCCGCCGTAAATATACTACGTAGATGATTTGGGATGAGAGACGTTCGGGTTCGGAAGCAGTTTGGGAATCAAGTTTCACAGTTTGGCTTTTCTGCGCGACAGTACAGTACGGACTGTAGTAGTCAGTAGGCTGCAAGTAGTAGTAGTAGTAGGCTGTAGTACCTACCTACTACCCCCTTGACCCCTATCCCTGGAATTCTACCGTACTGTAATAGTAGTATAAGAGATGCGCACTGACTACGACGGAGATAGGTTAAATTTGATTCGCGCCACTCTCCTTGGCAGCCGAAGCCATCCATCTACTCTGGACAGCTAGGAAGTATAACTACCTGTATCAACCTCTCTCGGTCACCGGGGATAGAGCCTCGCAATGTCTCCAAGTCCGAAAGAAAAACAACGACAAGGACCAAGAGATAGAGAGACTTGACGCTCTTATCCATTGTTTCGTTCAAATATTCCTCGCTTCCCTGCCTTCGGAAAACGGACACTGATAAAAAAAAAAAAAAAAAAAAAAAAACCCTTCAAAAGAAACAGGTCCCCGTCCATAAAGTGGGGAAACGGAGAAGGGTCCTCTCTGCATAGCCATACAGTACAGTAGGTAGGTAGCCATAGCCAAAGTCAAAGTCAAAGCCAGAGCCGAAGCCAAAAGCCCACCCGATGACGATCACAATCAAAGAGCCTTTACAGCTTCCGTCCCCCAATCAAGTAGCGTACACACACACACACAAATATAGTAAGTAGTATACACATACATATATCTATATATTACAAAACAACCATGAAACACCAACCAAAAACGGCAATCAAAAAACTCCTCTGCCGACCGGTACCAGAGAGAGAGAGAGAGGGTACCTAAATCCAAACACAGAGCTCTATACGGTACCGCTACTCAGCATCGAAACGCTCACCGCTTAAATCAAAAACACCGCCTAAATTAAAAAAGAGACTCTTTGATACGTAGGTAGGTAGTAGTAGTATAACGCTATCGAGGTCGCCAAGCCTCCCATATAGACATGCGCGGGAAGGAGAGGCCAGCCTGCCAGCCAGCCAGCCCGCCAGCCCGCCTGCCCGCCTGCCCGCCTGCCACCGCGACTAGCGCTCTACTACCGGTACCTACCTACCGCTACGTACCTACCTACTGTAGAACAACCAACCCGTCACGGGACACAAGTACCGGTAGCAAATCCACATCCCGCCCCTCCGCAAGTACTACCGTACCGGACTTGTACATTTACTACGTAGCAAGCAGCCCACGCTTCCACTGAGGCCGTCGTATATCAAACTCCTCAAATCAGGCAGCAGACAGCAAACAAACGCCCCCTCCTCTCCTTCAGAAAAAAAAAAAAAAAAAAAAAAAAAAAAAAAAAAAAACCACACTCCAATCCATATTTCCCCCCCCCCCTTCAAGCTTGCCCCCTCCACCATCCCCTATCCCAACCCCAACTCTCACCCCAACTCTCACCCAGAAAGGCTTATTTCTCGCCTTCCTCACTCGCCTTCCTCACTCACCACCATACCGCACACACATAGCACATAGCACATAGCACAACCAACCAACCAACCAAGCACTCAAGTAAAAACCATCCATCCCCCCATATACCCATATACCCATCCCCTCATATACCCATCCCCTCATATACCCATATACCCAAGTACTACTGTACTCTACCCCCACAGAGTTGAATACAGTAAATACAGTAAATACAGTAAATACAGTAAATACAGTAAATACAGTAAATACAGTAAATACAGTAAATACAGTAAATACAGTAAATACAGTAAATACAGTAAATACAGTAAATACAGTAAATACAGTAAATACAGTAAATACAGTAAATACAGTAAATACCGTATTGCTTCATTCGATTCATCTCACTTCATCTCACTTCATCTCACTTCATCTCACTTCATCTCACTTCCGCACGTACGTACGTAGTACGTAGTACCGGTACCGGTAGTATACCTACCTACCTACCTACCTACCTACCTACAGTACCTACAGTACAGGCTTCACTAGCGTCGAGGCTCATCCCCCCTTTTTCCTTTACCCTTTACCCTTTTTCCTTTTTCCTTTACCCTTTTTCATTTTCCTTTCATTTTCCTTTTATTTTCCTTTACCCTTTTCCCTTCCCCTTTTCCTTCCCCTTCCCCTTTTCCTTACCCAGTTTCGCCTAGTCACCCATATACTACTACTACCTGCACACCTGCACACCGGCACACCCGCACCCCGGATCGGATCAGCAGCCAGAGCCCATCAGCCCATCAGCCCATTAGCCCACCCCGATGGGAAAATATTGAACCCAATTCTGACTCCCTAATTATCCCACGATTCGTAAGCAGTAGGCCGAGCAGGGAGAGAAGACAAATGCGTTCATTCATCAAGGCAGATTGGATGGGCCCCCAGTCTGACCGGTGCGGCAAGGTCACCTGCGCTACCAATACATCGGGAAGCCATGACAGTCTCACCCCCTTCCCCCCCCCCTCGTTTCCCACCGGTTTCTTAAAGGCCAACCGGCGGATCATAGCCACCGTGTCGCTCCTCGTCACCCTCGGCCCCAGAATCGCTCTTCAGATCACTCGCCGGTTCAACAAAGACGCCCTGATCCCCAATAACAAAATCCTCTCCAATCCCCACTTGTTCTTGCCGTCTCCGCTCCCTCACCGCCTCCCAAGCTCTGACTTTGTCTCGCCTCTGCTTCGCCGCTCGTCTCGCTACGCCCGACAGCGTGTTGACCCCGAGCCTGTCAAAGATGCTGAGAGCGGCCAGGAACTTTCGAACACTGGATCCTGTCTGTTCTTCAATCCATCTGTCAATATCCTCGTCGCAAGCGGCAGCTGTGACTACGTGTAAGCCCTTGAAGACATCCTTATTTTTTAACTCGCCAGGTTTGGGAGTGTAACTATCGACCGAGGACGCCGTAGCCGAGCTTGTCAGGGAAGCTACCTCATCTGCAGGGACGTTGCGCCTCCACGTCGGTTCCGCCCTGAAACCGAGTCTTGGCAGGGAACGTCGTTTCACCGGGTCGGCGACAGCTTCTTCTACACGACGGGCATCAGCAATTGTTACAATGCCGTTGTCAGGGAGGAGGGCGAACATGTCGTCAGGGGTTTTCGGGACAGTCAAGAGAATGCAAAACGAGCTCTGTGAAGACTTACGTTTGGCAAGTTCCTCTATTGCCTTTTCGACCGTACTTTGCACTTGAGCTCTTTCCGGAGAAGCATAACTTCGGGGAGACTCGGGTAGTACATTATCCACGGTTGGAGGACTTGGAACTTCCTCCGGGCCTGTCCAAGCTGTGGCAGGAAGAATTGGCCGAGTTGATCTGCTGGACGCATCCATGTAATATACTTCGACGGGTGGTACTTCCACCGGGGAAACGGAAGTGGCTGATATAGCAGCAGAAACCTGTCTCGACGGGAAACACTGCTGACACTGGATAGATCCTCTCGCAGTGCAAGCATGCATCCGACTCGTCACAGGGTGCGAGGCTTCTGGTTGTGGTCTCGGCTCGGGAAATAGCTGAGGTTCTGGCTGCACCTTTGACCGATCCAAGGGTCCAGCACATTGAGCACATACTGGTGGCGGCGCACACCTGGTGCATAGTGGCGGAGACGGTGGATTTCGTCCGGCCTGATAACACTCAAGTTTGGCAGGATGAGTACTGGGTTCCACTGGATCCATCAGAACCTGAGTCCACTTTCGCCCCCTCTCCTCAATACTTTTTGGGTGACTTCTGTATACTCGAGGTGCCTGATAAGATCCGTCTGGTTGAGTGGGCGCCGTTAGGAATGAAAAATTGCGGGTGCGCTCTCCGGGCTTTGCATCAGGTTGGAATGAAGGGTTTTTGATGTGGTCGGTTATGGGCTTCATCTCTTGAACACCAGAGCCTGGCTCCGGCTCAGAATCAGGGCCTATGGTTTGCGTTCCCTCTCCCACCCTTTTCCACATCAATCTCGATGGCCGAGATGATCTCTGTGGTGGAGCTGAGACAAGGGGCTCCTCGGACTGATGGACACAATCAGCATTGGATTGGTTTGCCTTCAGTGAAAAATTATTGCTAGGATCGCTAAGGAGCGGAGACCGTTCGAGACTGTACTGGTCTGCATGGCGAGAGACTGCTGTAGTAAATTCTGTCTGCGTTCCCATATCCTCATAAGCCGGTTGGGCACGATCTACCCGTCTGCTCTTTTCAGTAGGTCGAGGAGGAACAGTAGGCTGGTCTGTAAATTGCCAGATCAGTAAGAGAACTACGGGAAACTATTTTCGGAACCACACAGTATAGCTTTCACGACATAACACATTTGCCATGCAGAGCAATAAGCCGAGAAGTCGAAAGAAAAGAAAAAAATAAAGCACTTACCTTTCCCTGTAAGGACATCTTCCTTCCTCTTATCCAGAGACTCGACGATATCAAAATTTTCGACCCAGCCAGTAAGAGGAGTAGAGAATTTCCGTTCCTCTACCTTCGTAGAAACAACACTCCTTTTCTGAGTGGGAGATCTCTCAGGTGAAGACTCAGGTCGGCTGAGCCATGGGAGAGACTTCTTCGTCGTCGGCTGAGGTGGTGATGGAGGAGGCCTTACCGGCGCTTGCCTCCGTGAAGCGTAGAGCTCGTGCGGAGGAGTAAACCCAATGATTGTATGATCGGATGAAGTTTCGGATGGCGATTTTGCTTTAACTTTCGGTCGACCATAACTTCTTTCGTGAGGCGGAGTCCAGCCGAGGACAGTACTGCCCGTAGACTGAGACGCGTAGGATGCATGTTTATTCCTCGAAGCACTTTGCGTATTCGCTTGGGTTACTTTGGCCTTGTAGCTATTCTTCGCAGGCGATGATCTCTTTTGTTCGACCTTCTCATCTTTCGAGGGTGTTGGTGGAGGCGTCAAGCCCTTTGGCAACTTCTATATAGCGAGCGTGTCAGTATCACAATCGACATGTTAGGGAGTACCGGGACATCTCTTGAGATGATCCTGGGAATACAGGATTGGAGTAAATGGGTTTCCCCGCTACATACGGCCATTCCTTTCTGCTCAGCCGATGTGACAGAGAGCCCAGCTGCTCGGAACTCTGATATGTAAGGCTTGAGCTCTTGAATAGTATGTGCCGAGATGCTTGTCGATGAAGGTGACGACACAAGAGATTCCCTAGAAGGTAACTTTGCCGCATGCAAATACAATTCAATTCCCTTGGTAAACCTGGCAAGCGCTCTTTTCTGGCTGGGACTGCGAGAGGCGCTCTCTGATACCAGAGTCTGGACAATAGACTTTAGGGAAGCAGAAGATCGTCCATGAGCTTTGGAATTTCGACTGTAATCCTGGACGGCTTCCCAGAACTCTGGAGAGCCAACACCCTTGGTTTTTCGCCCTGACGATACTCGTGAGGTCGGTTTTCGGAGAGTATTTTGTTTGAACTGAGGCCGGGCAGACGATATACGCCTCTCTGGATTGGATAGACTACCTTGACGTCAGTCGTTATCATGAATGGGGATGTTCCGAAACAGAACAAAATGTGTCCCTAGAAGATCCTGGGTTGTCAAGAGTTTATCAGTACGTACAATTGCGTAGAAATGCGATTACTAGCTTTCCGAAGGGGTATCGAGTGTTGGGCAGAGTATAATCGATCAGGATTGAACGAGTACTTCTGCGGATACGGTGCTGTCCAGTATGCGGGCGCCTTGGAAAGACTCCTCAACGAATAGGCTTCGGACTTCTTAGGTGGTCTCACCCGTCTCGCAGAAGTGCTTGCCGGACCGTCGGTTGAGTGAAAACCAGAGTCTTCAGGGGATTCTGGTCGGAATACAGTCCGCCGCGCTAAGGCACGATATCCGGACCCAAAGGTGGCCCCAGTAGTGGCTTCGCTTGCAGGTTCTGCCCCTGATATAGCCCGCCTAAAAACTTCTATACTGTGCCTTGCCCGAACAGAAGCACGTCCTTGAGAGCGCACGACGTAGGAAGCAGCTCTCGAGGCTGGTGCTCGTCGACGACGGAATTGTATTCCAAAAGGCCAATTCCTGTTCTCCTTATCGTTCGGGATCCTGAGGATTTTGGAGTTCTGCTCAGAACTGGTTGAGCTTCGAGTATGGATCGAGTCAGGACGGGTCGAGACGACGCGAATTCGTGGCAGATGGTGATAAGGATAGCCCTTCCAATGAATATCAAGATGATTGAGCATCGTAGATTACGAAAAGAGCCGGTAAGGATTCATCTTAGGTAGAGAAACGAGGAGAATTGGCTTGGTGGAACGAGGGGTCGAGGTCTCACCCTGAGGAAGTTGCTCCTTCCATAGCTCTTGCCTCCGAGTGTATCTTGAGCGTAGGTAGACCTTTTCTTAAACTCTTAGGACTTGAAATTTCGAGTGTCCCAGGGCTATAGAAATTTTTGAAAATTGGCCTTGAAAATGGTATGGATAGCGGGTGCGGACCTCCAGAATAAGACCCTCAACAAGCCAGGTCTTTGAGATGTAACCATAGTCTCATGGAAACATTAACTGTGCCAGCGGAGTTTATCAATCATCGTATATCTTTGATCCTAGGAGAAGAGTACATCTCGAGCTGTCTTTGCCCCTTGCGCATCAGATACTCAATAGCACTGAAATCCTTCTTGTCGAGGCCTATGGTCTTGTTGAACTCATCCCTAGCACAATTAGCTATTGATATAACTCAGCCAAAGGAAAAATCAACCATGCCATCAGAAGGCTACTAACCTCGCATACTTCTCAAAGTGTATCCGCGCCTTCAACCGTCAGTGAAATGATTGATTTCTTAATCGAAGTCCACTCACCTCACCCTTCGTCCTGCACACCCGCAGACATTGCCGATAAAGCGACAGCACATCTCTCTGTAATCCGGATAATCTCATGCTGAATCTGGACGTCGTAATTGCTCTTGGAGATCCTGATGTTCGCAAATTGAGAGGGTCAATAAGTACGAAGTGAACTTTGCATGACGGCTCCATTCCGAAAAAGCTGCAGGGATCAAAAGCTCCGGCCGAATGTGGGGGTGGGGGAGGTCCAGTGACAGATATTTGGACGTGATAGAAAAACCAATACATACTTCGTAAAAGGACAATAATTCCAGGAGCAAAATCTGTGAACTTGGACACTCTGCCTCTCTGAATATCTACAGAAATCAATCGGCAAAATGTCATCATTTTCCGTAAGTCAAACCCCAGGCCCCCTCTTCTCTGCAACCAAAACTCACAAGTCACAATGCTCCAGAGACTCGTCCGTTTCCTTGCAAAGGACGGCAGGACATACTACGGCGATGCTATCCTCCCCAAGGGAGTCACAGATATAGCGGAGGCAACACAAGCCAGAGTTATCCGTGGTCCTATCTTCGGAAAACACGATGTCACGGATCAAGTTGCTGATATTCGACTCTTGCTTGCCCCGCTAGCGCTGGAAGATGTCAAGACTGTGCGATGTTTGGGTCTCAACTATGAGCAACATGCTAAGGAGGTGTGTCTCCGTACTTGATTTCATGTCATACAAAGAAATAGATATGTATATATATTGACAACCCCTAGTCCAACATGCCCATTCCCAAATTCCCCATCCTCTTCGTAAGTCCCTTGTCCTTCGCTTATCAAGACTAATGTAAATATATATATATATATATATATATATATATATCTCACACACTATCTCACAGTACAAACCCATAACCTCACTCGCCGGGCCCACAGACCCCATCCCCATTCATCCTCTCGCACAGCAAGGCTCCGGTCTAGACTACGAGTGTGAACTTGTCGCCATCATAGGCAAGCCCTGCTCTGACGTCCCCGAGTCCTCAGCCCTCGACTACGTCCTGGGCTATTCGATCGGCAACGATGTGTCGCACCGCGACTGGCAGATCAAGCACGGTGGCGGGCAATGGTCTCTCGGCAAAGGCTTCGACGGGTGGGCGCCCTACGGCCCTGGTATTGTGTCCAAGAACCTGATCCCAGACCCCCAAAACCTCCGCATTTCTACCAAAGTCAATGGCCAGACAGTACAGGACAACAACACGCGCGACATGATCTTTGGCGTGGCGAAGACTATTGCTTTTCTGTCTCAGGGGACGACGTTATTGCCAGGTGATTTGATCTTTACCGGCACGCCGCAGGGAGTAGGCATGGGGATGAAGCCGCAGAAGTGGCTGAGGGATGGTGATGTGGTGGAGGTCGCGCTGGAGGGCGTGGGGACTTGTGTTAACAAAGTTGAGTTTACGAAGGAGAAGCCGAAGCTGTGAGACTCTTGTCCGGTAATCCTGCTGAGATCTGCACATGGAAAAAAATCGCGATAGCTTGACTTCCTCCAGGATTCATCACAACTTTGCCTCGCTTAGTCTTGGTTTTAGGCTATCGAAATAGTCTCCTCGTCCTTCCTTGTGAACACCTGCTCAGAATCCCCAGGTTTAATCCAGAACTTGAACTTTCCTACCTGCGCATGTCTGCTGCTATTCTCGGCTGTCAAACAGGTCAGAACAAGCCCATACCCTGACGAGTCATCTTCTCCGCCCTGAAGACACTACACCGGCCCGGTCAAGATCTGCGCCGCAATAGCTAACACCGGATCCGCGCTTAGCTCTTCCGAGCACTTCGACCACAATAGGCGTGGCTGGAAGTGACATGAGATTTCCCAGATCTGACGTATATTCTCTCCAACGGTCCTCCAATTTTACATGTATGCGTAAGCTACCTGGACGTAAGGCACCGCTGAGGGCGCGTCCATAAAGACCTCCAGCACAGTCGCAATGCTTCCTAGTCGAAGCTTGCAATCCTGCCGGCAGCACCCAGAGAAGGATACAATGGCATCGAACGCTGCCCGTGACCAGCTAGGTGCTCCGTTACCCGTACGTATCCGATATCGAGCATTCGATTGGAGATAACCCATTATGTAGAGTACAGGGCCGAGAAGAGCAGGCTGGACTTCCACAGGCCCGCCGCTCACTCAGCATGTATCTCTTTCTGTCCTCAAGAACCCAGCAACTGGGGAAATCATCGCTGCTGGAAGAACCTTCCCGCTCGGACTAGTCTTCAACTGGTGAGTACCATGTCCCCAGCACGTCGGTGACTTCGTCCATAGATCGATGGTGCGGCTGGATGATTGAAATATCTTCCCTGCTGCAGGAATTCGTTTCCCTGGACTCGGAACAATGGACTTTCTGTTTCCTCGAGTTGCAACTCGTCCGTGACATGATGCTCTGCCTGCGTGTTGAAGGACATAGTTCATGAGGCTGGCATTGAATCCAACTATTCTCCCAGGTGCTGTTACAGACACATAAACGAAGGTCTGTTCCTGATCTACCTCGCGAGCAAAGAGAGCAAAAGCGATAGCTTACATGCCTACCAACTCTAGTTTTGACATCGAATGCCCACTTCCACGAGCAGATGCTTTTCCCGTCCAGCCATTTCCGAGTCGATCACTCCAGATCTCGCTACGGTATGTCGCGAATTAGCAGTAACCTTTCAATGCTCCCATTACAAAAAGAAAAGTAGCAAGCTTTCCAGAGGGGGTCTGGAAAATCTTGTAACGATTAGCATTAAAGACTTTGCGAATGGAACAACCAATTTTGATATACTATCCGGAAATCACCAGACTTGGATACTTTTATTGTTGACTAACATCCTCGCTAAATCAGCCCAGAGCACAACCTTCCAGGCCCCCCTACCCTCCTGATCAGCAAGCAACCGAGGACATCCCAAAAAGAGGTTCTCGAATTTCAGCAGCATCACACCAACAGTCGTAAAAACAAGTAGTATATTCTCGCGCCCGAGCTCTCGGTGAAGTAAAGTAGTAAGTAAGCCATTGGTTCCTCAAATGCCGACTTGTGATACTCAGCCTCCTTGAAGCCACACACTCTTCCTCAACTCAACCCTTAACGCTGTAGAATAGCTTATAAGCCTCACCTTCATGCTCATCCGCCTCTCATAGTAACCACGAGATAACCCTTCAGTACCTACCGTACCAAACGTTACCCAGTACGGCACCCCATCAACGCTCACCCAACTGAGACACTCCTCCACCCCCTCCATACCACTCCCACTCTCAAATACGGCTTTGAGTTCTCACTTCCGTGTCCTCGCTTCCAAGCCGTGAGCTATACCAGCAGGATATAATCTCGCGCTCGACCCGACAAATTGTGAAGTAAGCATATCCGTACCAGGCACGTGTGGAAGCTATGTACAAGGTACGGAAGCTAAGAAGTTCTTTAGCCGCAGAGTTTCCCATATTGAAAAAATCTTTTGGCATGGACTCAGTCTACGATTTGGTGAAGCAACAGGCCCGCAAAATCTTTGCTCGTGAGTGATTCATTCGGCTTGGGTGGAAGCTACTATGCGGACGGCAGTAGGGTGACCCCCAAACAGAAGAAATCTCTAATCGACAGAACCTAGTTTCTTCTTCTACTACGTAGGACATAGTCTAGACCTATCCTGCAGAATGTACTCATTAGGAACCTCAACTCGCGTTAGCCTTCGCATTAAACGAGTCGGCACCGATAGTCCTCATCTTCTTTATTTTCTCCCTGAGTAACTTCTCTCGCAATTCATTTGCCTGCCTCCTAGGATCTTTCATCTGGGAGCCCACAGATACGTCAGCCGGGTTGGAAGCAAAAGGCACGCCGCTGACAAGGTAAGCACCGAGAGTTACGAGCTACTACCAACCTCGTCGGGCGGAGCATTCTTGCTTTCTTCTCGTCGTGATGAGTCCCTGTCGTTCTCTTCTTCAATATCAGCCTTTCTATCCCTTGCAGAAGCGGAAGAGGTATTTCGTCGCCTCTTTGATGGTTCATAACGTTCAACCGAAGAGTGGCGACGCTTTCGGTCTCTCACACTACGACTAGAACTTCTGGAGCGACTTCGACGACGGCGTTGCGGCGTTATACTCCGGCTGTTGCTCCTAGTTAGCCGACGCTCGTCACGTTCACGACCCCTTCCAGATCTGAGCTTATCATCATCAGTATCCCGGGCTGGCGTACTTTCAGCCCTCTCTCTACTGCGAACCGTGACAGTGCGAGGGCTGCGGCTTCGTGATCTGGAGATTGAAGGAGTTCTTGAGGGGGAACTAGCGATGCGTCGGGATCTTTGAGACTTTGGAGGCGGGGATCGGGAGACAGTTGAGGAAGATCTTCTACGTCTGGTGGGTCTTGGAGAACGAGAGCGGGAGGAATCAGAAGGAGTCGGCGATCTTCGACGTTTTCCACGATCTTGTCCTCTACCACCCTTTCCACGGTATGAATTTCGTCGATCTGGTGACCTCGATCGTCTACGAGGCGGCGAGCGGGAGCGAGATCGAGATCGAGATATGGAGCGTGCTCGTCGGCGTGGAGGTGTGCGAGAGCCTGACTTGGGTCTTGCAGGAGATGGCGATCGTGATACAGAGGAGGATGGTCGTCTACGATCATTTCTCCTCCCACTCCGACCACCTGGAACGTAGGAATCAACTCTCGGGGGCTCTCGGTACGCTGGACGTTCCCTAGAACCTCTCCGGCGAGGCGATCTTGACCGTTGGCCCCTTCGTTCAAAACCTCTGTCATCCCATCTTCCGCCACTGTCCCCGCGACCAAAATCCCTATCTCCTCTGCCTGATCCACGATCGAAGTCTCTATCGCTGCGACCTCCTCGCCATGTATCTCCTCGTCCTCCACGGCGTCCTCGATCCCCTCGATCCCCTCGATCCCCTCTATCCCCTCTATCGCTACGTTCGCCGCGCTCACGGTTGCGAATAGTATTGGTGTCCCGTTCACGGCGTTGCTCCTCTTCCCGACGGATGCGTGCTTCTTCCGCGGATTTTTCAGCTTCGATCTGTGACAATGTCAGCCAGAAATCTCCCAACCCGAGGTGACAAACATACCTTTTCCTGTATCAGCTCCAGCTTCTTCGCCTCGAGCAATTCCTTCGGGACGCCCTGCGGGCTCGTTTGCGCGCTCAAACAGAGCTTCCACAGTTCCTTGCAGAACGGGGCCGTATCTTTATCGAGAAATCCAGTGAGTTGTATCTGCATTTTCTTGATGTCGGGCTGTGAAACTTCTCAGCGTGGCACAGCCCAAGAACGGTATTACCAACGTACAAATCGAGCACCCTCAATGAGATTGAAGCATAGCTCAATCACGACATCGTCGTCATTGCCCAGAATCTCAGAAATCCTCCCTGCGATCCATCTTCAAATCGATTAGAATTCTCCACGAGAGAAGAGAGCTCGAATACGTACTTCTTCATCACCTCAGCATTGACTTTTTGCATGTCGACTTTCTGATTGAACTCGGGAGGAAACTTCGTCGTTCGCAACAGCTTCGCATCTACGCTGCTCGCCATGATGAGTGATTTGCGTAAAGATGTGGTGTTGTTGGGGCAGGAATCCTGGCGCTGCGTGAAGTTAAAGATATCTACCTACGGAGTAAATGTACTGTCACGAGGCTGAATGCGGCTAGTAGTGGCGCTAGTCGACAAGCGCCAATCTTCAACCTCCACTTCACACGCGGCTGAACGGTTAAGCGACTTTTTTCTTTTCCTGCTGTGGTGAACCCCCGATCTCGATGCACTATGGTGGTTCATTCTAGGAACCTCCTGTGATTCTTTACTATTTCACTGAGGGACATCTACCATTTTATCCACCCAAATTATCGACTATTCATGCTTGTTGTTCTTTAAAGGCCATGTGTGGGGACTGGCAAACACTGGAATTCCTATTTTGTCAAACTGGTGGACTAGGTCTGCACGGCACTATTCCCTATACAATTTTCTCACTCACTATCATGCAATATGATTAAACATTTCCTTATTAAAATATTGTATATCTACTATTATGTAAACTGATCATTTTCAGGAGTTTGGCAGCTGACGTTGATTCGTTCACAACAACCACCGAATCCAACATCTTGAGGTTTCGCTAAATGCCTTGCATATTTGCATAAGTACCTGGGTAGTCTAACATCATCCTCTATTGTTATTATGCAAACATACATTTATGTATTGTCCTGCTTGTTCGGCCTTGGGCATCTTCAAGAGATGTCGTGGAGAACTGGCCTGTAGCTTTCCTTTCACGTTGTCGAGTTGGAGCGCTAACGACCGACTCGATCACCCAATTACCCGAGACATTTGTCTATTCCCCAGACGAAGAAGAGAAAGAAGAGAAACCCTGGTAAACTTTCTATTTTTTTCATTCCTTTTCGCAACAAGTGACTTCCATCCCAGGGTGTGTATTTACGAGAAGGGAATAATAAGCAGGTTGGATCTGGTCTCAGATAGTCCTCGAATTGCGAATTGAGCCGCCAATTTAAGTGCGACTCTGCGACGGGCACATTTGGAAACTCCATTGAGATTTGAAATCCTTTCTCATCCAATAGATCATGCTAAAATATCATCTTTGAGGAATTCTTAGCATCTCATGGGAACTTTCTTCAGGCTTGGGGCTTGGACCTCTCTCCAAGCTTCAAGCTTTCCACTCTAGAAAGTACGAGCTTGAAGTTTAGGAATCTTCCGACTTTTGAGAAACCTGCAGATGCCTGCCATTGACTTCAAAGAGCCAATATTTCAAGTCATGTTTGATAAGGGGCGTGCGGCATCAAGCTATCTTGATTTGGCGATTCTTCAGTGGGCACATCTATGAGAGATATCGTTATGGGAGCATGCGGCGGACTATACAAGTAAAAGATACCTATATATATCGTCACTTGGATCAGATCGGCCCGGCTACTATTGCAAAGATGATAATGTCTCGAAGACACGAAGTTGGTGCAGTAATGTTTGTACCATTTTTCTTTCCCATTGAAATCTAAAGGGAATTTAATACAGCAGCTCCCTAGTGTTCGATCCGAATAGTATTGTCGACTTTACGGAAGGGGTTGAATATCGCAGGATTGAAACGTTAACAATGAAACCTGAACGTGTATTGGTAGGTATGTAAGAGGCTCCAATGAATCCTCGACTCTTTAATCGAAGAGGAAAGTTTCGATCCTCCACTTGCGAATTATGAAAAATTGACTCGTCGATCATTTTATATATTTCGACAGTTGTGATGAGCCTGCGAGATGATGGGCATCTTTCCAGTGTTCCGACTCACGGTTTGTCAATATCCAAAATACTTTCCGAGTCCACTTGAATATGGACCAAGAATGTCTCGACGAACTACAGACCAAGTGCTTTGACTCTGAGCTTGGGTGTTTCGACGACCCTGAGAGAGTTGGTGTCATATTGCAAATCCCAGAGGCATGGTTTCGAAATTCTTTGCGTTTGCGACGACTATCAGTATAGCCTCGACTTGTATGTCAGAGTTGTGGAAAGTCTCCCACGGCTTATGGGCACATCAAAATCCGCAACGAGAATTAGGATGGATCTCGATGCGGATCCGAAATTCTTGCGAGCTGGCACTTGTAAAAGTTCCCAGCTTCTCTGCAATGGCCAGTTGATTTAGCGTCGGGCTCGCGAGAGAGAACATCGCTCCTTCCTTGTATGATTTTGCCGCTGCCCACCGCCCCACAACCACGGGTCGGTAAGATCCCTCCCTTGTCTCTTCTCCTCCTCCTCAAACATTAACAACATGTATTCCTCCTAGTTATGCATTACACTCGTAACCTCGCTGGGCCACAACTCATTCCTATTGATATTTCCTCTCGTCCCAAGCCCAGTGTCCCTGTGTCAGCAGGCTTCGTCCACGAGCTCGTCGTCCAGTTGGAAACGAAGCAAGAGTCCCGTCGTACGTGCTCTCTCTCCGAAGGTGCTCCGTCGCCGAGATTCCGTGCCTATACAGGGCTCCAACCTCTCTCTAGAAGCAAATCGGCCAGAGCTCTCGCTGTAGGGAACCCTACACAGCTCCGCATTGACGTTGTCCGCGGACCAAAGGCCTGGTCAAAATCAGAGTCGGACTCACAGTCCCAGGAATTGGCACTGCTCCGTAGAGTCGAAAAGGAAAAGGCCATCCTTTCGGAGCTAAGTACGCAGACCGACAGACCGAAGTGAGCACATCTCGCGCGTTATCCCCAGCACTTGAGACCCTCCCAGTCCTGCTTGATTCGTTTTATGCGTTCAGCCAATCCCCACGAATCTGGAGGCTTACCAACAGCGCCGAGGACATGTCCCCGCTAGGCTCTCCCATGTTCTCAGCTTCTTCTGTTACTCTGGCAGCCGACTCGGCTGCAGACTCTCGCCAGAAGCGGCCTGTATGGTGGAACCTCCCAAACCATTCGCAAGGGTTTTCTCCGTCTTCTTCAATGTTCCCAGAACCTTCGGCTACTCTTGAAGACAAATTCATACCTGATATTGAAAGACCTATCAGCCCGTAAGTGTAATTGTCCCAAAATTTCTGGGCGCATGGCAATTGTTGACTCTTTGCCTAGGCGTAGTCAGAGTCCCCTTGCAATGGCCACTGCCCCGGCTACTCCCAGATTAAGAAGACCTGAGCTGTCGGAGATATCCACCGATGGTCATATTGACAATTTTAAAGACCCAATCTACCCTAAATCCGATTCCAACCCAGTTCCTGACCCAGTCTCAACTGCTGGCAATGTCGCCGGTGACCTTGGTGACTTGGAAGCACCACCCAGTGGACTTCCTGTACTTGCGCCCCTTCCTGACGGTGTCGTCCCCGACCTCCCAAGCGGGCTTGCGAGTAAGCCAATTTTCCCAACTGCGTCACGCTACTGACTTCCACCCCTAACTCGTTACCCAGTGCCAGTCGACATAACCGGCACCCTAGATCCGCCTCCGCTACCCAAGCTCAGTAAGAAGCAGAAGTGTCTGAACAGGGGCAAGAAAGCAATCCGGAAAGGCCAGAAGTGTGTCCGCAAATGCAGGGGAGGGGTTTTGAGGGAACCAGTGCTCGCGGTGGTCCTCGGGCGGCAACTAGCCAAGCCCACCGCAAAAGCCCTGAAGCTCCTGGCCAACGATATCCCCATTGAACCCGTAGAAATCACGTCGGCTGTAGTACCAGAGGCAGCCACGTCGGGTCTAGTGCCACTGCCACTGCCGGTGTGATGAAGACGGACGAGCCAGCTCTCCAGGGCACGGCTAGAAGAAATGGAGTAGGCTATCACGGTACATCGAGACCGGGACGAGGTGATGCAGGTGGGTGACTGGAACATGCGTCCTTTACGATACTAGATCGACTCGTTTACTTCGGCTTGCCCAGGTTGATTACGAGTAGGCATCACAGAACGAGAATGAGAATGCATAGTCTGTATTGTTCTATGATCCCAGAGCTTCATGTAACCTGAAGAATGCCGAACATACCAAAAGGAAGGTATCGGTCCACTAGACGCTCTGAATCGGGAACCGGAAAACGAGCAAGAAAAAAAAATGCAAAAATCAGAAAGGAAAGTGGTATTCCCATCCTTCACCAGGACTGGAGAAGAAAACCAAACGCCAGTCTTCAGAATCCGGGTATGTCTCTTCCTAACCAGACGCCTCGCTTCCTATGTTTATCCCAGAAACCGTGCAATCGTGCCAAGGGCAAGGATGGGAAAAGTGGAAAGAACGGCCCATCATGTCGACGCCATTTGCAGTGCCTCTATCTGTTGACGCGGAGATGTCTGGTGCGGGCTTCCTTCTCGCGATAGTCGAGCTCGGATCGGGCGTGTCTGGCGACCACTAGATGTAACTGTCAGATTTGGATTCTTGGGAGAAGGGGAAAAGGGGCGCTATGAAGTTTCTTATAGGGGCGGGGAGCGTACCATCATCAACGCGCTGCTTGGCTCTCAATAATCCCGTGTCGCCCATGTGCTTGAACTTGCCGCGCATCTCGAAGAGCTCAAGGAGGGTCTTGGCCCGCTTGAGGTCTTCGTCCATCTATGCCCATATCGTCAGCATGTATTCCTCTATCTCAACAACAACCACTAAACCAGGTAGAGAGCAAACGTACCTCAGCACCAGCCCCTCCACCTGGGGTAGCACTCCCAATCCCGACTGAGCTACCCGTGCTGGCACCCGATTCCTCTCTCGTGAAGTTTGGCGGTGGTTTACCCGGCGCGACGACCGTACGTCCCATCCTATCGTACTTTGGCCCTTGTGCTCCCGAATCTCGACGGCTCTGTGGAGTGGAGGCTCCTGTGCCGGTGGAATTGACCGGAGCTGGCTTGGGGTTCATGGGCGTCAAGAGCGCATGAGCAGCGGCGGGGTCCTGGACGGTGGTGTTAACTTCCGTCTCTGTCTTTGTCTCGGCATTCTTTGGTGTCTGGATTTGCGTAGTTGCGAATCGAGCCGGTGGCAGAGACGAGAAGCCTGGGCGGCAGAAGATGTAGGAGAGGATGCTTGTGGACAAAGCAGAAGCTGGAGGGAAGCTGGGGGGAGGAGGCATTGATGAGGAAGAAACAGGTGGGCATGAAGATGAAGATGAAGATGCAGGAGGAGAAGAAGCACCCACGGCGTTCTGCAGGGCTTGCAGATCGGCAATGATCTGTGCCATCTGGAGGCCTTCCATCTTGAGGATGAGTGGGAGTGTGAGTGCGCTGACCTGTGGTTGTCGAGATGTGGAAGAGGGGTGGAGATCGTGGGTAGTTCGTGGTTTTATAGGTACGCTAGAATCGGGGTCGGAGACGGCGAGTGAATTGAATAGCCGTGAGGATATTGTTATTGTCTCCGTGAATGGCCGTGAAGAAGCAAGAAGAAAGAAGAATGTTTGTAGGTATTTCGGACCATCTGGTGTTTATCCTTATGTCCTACAGAGAATGTTCCGGTAGTAAAATTAGAGTTTCACTTTGGGTTTGACTTTGATTTTGACTTTGGGGGTCACTGATTTCTCCGCGAAAGCAGGATAGTCCGGGGAAGGCGCTTGCAACGCTCTGTATGGCTGGCTACGCGTATATTTAGAAAATTCGATTCTATATTTGGGACGATTTTCGACATGGGGACAGACATGCTGGTCACACGAGTAGATACCGGTAGTGCTGGATCAATCAATCAATCAATAGAGGGTATTTTCGTAATAAAGTAAATTGAACGGCTGGAACTCGTTATCAATTATTCTTGGAGCACGTGATCGGCGTAATATTTCCCCGATATCCGGACCAATTAAAAGCTTTGCACGAAGCACCGCAATCGATTGCAAGTCAAACAAGTGGATACGATGGTATTTATAAATATGAACACTGCAGCATTGTGCAAAGTCCGAGGCTTAGGAGATTTGGCTAGATTTGAACACAAAAACGCGTTAGAAAATACATTGCTGAACGTGAATGATCTGAAACTTGTATATACGGAGGAGCTCGTTATTTATTAATTAATCAATGAAAATTTCGTTACTTCGTACAACTTACGAGTAGGTCTTGAGCCCACTCTGTGCTCTGGGCGCGTCTAGGTCCGCACGTTCATTGCTTGTGTTGAATTCCGCCATAGCTTCAGCATCAACATACAGAGACAGGAAGGACGTATTACTACTCCTCCAAACTCCCTGCCATGTCTCTCTTCTTCCGTCGCGGTCTTGCCACCTCTTCAGCGTCTTCCTTAAAGAAGGCTTCTAAGGTGGTCTGTATTGGCAGAAACTATGCGTAGGAATACCTCCCACTATTAACCCTCCGGGCACTTATGCGAATTTGTAGAGACCACATCACGGAACTGAAAAGCGCCCGTCCCAAACAGCCATTCTTCTTCATCAAGCCTCCAAGTTCCATCCTTCCTCCTGGCGCTGGCCCAATCATCAGACCCCGAGGTGTGGACTTGCACTATGAGGTCGAGCTGGCTCTGATCATGGGCAAGCAGGTCAAGGACTTGGAGCCCGGTGACTTGAAAGGCGCTCTAGATTCCATCGAGAGTTCGTTTCCACATCCTCCTCCTTTTCAATTGAGTTTGTGCTGACGGTTCTGTCTGGCAGGCTACGCGATGAGCATCGACATGACGGCCCGCAACGTCCAAAACGAAGCTAAGAAGAAGGGTCTCCCCTGGTCCATAGCAAAGGGCTTCGACACCTTCCTCCCCATCTCCAACATCATCCCCAAATCCGCCATCCCCGACCCCCACAAAGTCGATCTCTACCTCGAGGTTAACGGAGAGAGCAAGCAGGCAGACTCCACGGAATTGATGCTGTTCCAGATCCCGAGGATACTGAGTGATATCTCGAAAGTCATGACGCTCGAGAAGGGAGATATTGTACTGACGGGGACGCCGAAGGGCGTGGGGAGTGTGAAGCCGGGGGATGTGTTGAGGGCTGGTCTCAGGATTGGGGGGAAGGAGGTCGAGGAGGGGAGGATCGAGGTTTTGGTTGAAGAGTCTACAAGCTCATACGAGTTTAAAGAGACGTAGAGAGGGAAAAGATGTAGAGATGTTCAGAGACGTGTATTAGATACCCGAGATGGGAGTAGGATATAGACTGGATTGTAGAGACTGAGAGGCTCAGTTCAAACCTTGCCACTGTATTGTACCTCTACTACAGTACTCTGTAGAGCAACAGCAGATCACGATACCCAAAACCGTCCCAACTCTTAAAGCCCCCCCACTGAGGCTACGCCCTGCCAAGATCCAGCCCAGTACGCCATCACGATAAGTAAAGTTAAGTTTAAGGCTCTGATAAGTAGGGAAGCCCGGAGCTCATTCCACCCATATCCAAGTACTACCAACGGAGCTGTACAACGTCCAAAAGTTACATCCACATCCCAGTACAAAATCAATCCATCGCCCCCTCCCCACCACCTCTCCCCACCAGCTCGCCACCAACTCCCCGATTCGCAGCATGGCCGCGCCCCCTCCCGGCGGCCCGTCCACCTCCGGCGAGCCAAAAGACAGCAACAGCAACAGCAACAGCAACAGTAACAACAACAGCAATAGCAACAGCAACAGCAACAGCACGCGCGGCATCCCGCACTACGAGCACACGCGGACGAAGCTCAAGGACCTCCTGGCCAAGCGCTCGCGGCTCGACGAGCAGCTGCGCAAGAAGGAGGACGAGATCCGCGACAAGGAGACGCGCTACCTCGAGGGCACGGCGGCGGGGAACATCATCACGGGCTTCGAGCAGTATGTCAAGAACGCGGGCCTGGTCAAGAAGAAGATGACGGTGCAGGACAGCATGCGCGTCTTCAGCGGGAGCTCGGTCAGTTTTGGAAATGCGCAGGTGGGTTGGGGGGAGGGGCCGGGTGTATTTTTCTTCTTCTTTTTTTTCTGGTTTGGTTTTGGGGTTCGGTGTCTCTTTCCTCGATCTCTCTCTCATGCTTTGGCTCCTCTACTCTACGGAGGTTGGTGGTATGTTTCTGAGCAGTTTGAGAGGGCGGAGGGGGGGGCTTTGTGGGCTGCAAAGGGTGGAGGATGCCAGAGAGGGAACATGAGGGAAGATGAAGATGAGAGATGTGCTGGGCAACCATGACTGACGACGGCGTCGCGATTGTAGGAAACACCTCCCGAAACCGAATCCTCAACCCCCATGGCCACCTCGGCTCCTACGCCCCTCTCCGCTACATTTCTCAAGGGCGATTCGGGATCCAACGCAGCTACGCCCACCAGTACCTCGAGCGGGAATAAGGTGGGCGGGGGAGCAGTGAAGAAGAACAAGAAGGCGGTTGGAGGCGATGACAGCGATACCGATGCTGGCACCGCTGGGGTGCAGAAAAAGGCCAGGACGAATTTTGGGGCCGTGGCTAGGAAGTAGAAGATGTCTTGGGATAAAGAAAGAAGACAACTCAAAAGGGATGTTCTCGGGATATTGGCTGGGCTGGGCAAGGGCTGGGAGGATAGTGTTTTATTTGGTGTTTATGGTCATGGTGCTTGAGACGGTGGAGTTCGAGCTGTCTGTTTTAGGATACCAGGGTATTTGTTAAGTGCTGAGAGTTCATGAGACCTTTTAAGTAGTGATATCCGGATATACGTTGGTTGTCCTTGGCCCTTGGACCTTCAGTTCATCACGGCGATAACCAAGTGCTAATCTTGGTTGGGGATGCTCCTCATTTCCCAAGGATCCGTAAGGGTTTGTCACTGAGCCAAAAGTTCCGTGTCAGTGATTGTACCGAGTTATCCTCAAACTCTTATCCCTCCTCAACCAGGACCAACAGGACCACATCTGACATTCACGAAGCTGAGCCTCGGCTATCAAGGAACTTCTTCATCACTATCACTCCCAAACCCAAAGCTAAACCCACCACCGCCATTCTCCTCGTCGTTCCTCGCAACATCATCCCACTTCCTCTTCCTGCCCTCAGCCTTTCTCTCCAACTCAGCAAGAGCCTGCTCCAGCAACTCCGGATGCTCTTCTCGCATACGCTTCAAAAACACTCCATACGGATCCGTGACCTCCTTCTTGAACCCAGACACCTGATCCGCCGTATTGTCCTTGAGGAATTCCAAAACCCTCCCCAGATGCGCCCTCGGCACGAAGTTTTGCGTGATGGCGATGGACGTCTCAAGATTGACGACAAGATGCCACCATCCGCTCGGAACATGCAGCACTTCTCCCTCTCCACAAACGCCTTCCACACACCCGGGCGTTTTCCTGGCTTCAGCGTGGAATCCCAGAAGCCATTCCGCGATGCTGAGAGGCGAGGTGACTTCGCTTTGGTCTTCGGAAACGTAGACGCCCGGAGGAGGCGGACTAGATGGCGAGGAGGGGAACATAATCCAGTACTTGGAGCCGCGGAGCACGGCGTTCCAGGCGGACGTTGCGTTTGGGTCTTTGTGGTACGTTGAGCCGGAGCGGGCTGGGCCGACGATCAGCCACTTGTCGTCTGGACGGTCGTCGCCTAGGACAGCAAAGAGATCTTCGCCGAAGCACTCCGGGATCCAATAGGAAGCTGTAGGCTGGGATTTGCTGGTTTGCAGGGACATCTTTGAGACGAAGCTGCGGTCAAAGAGATAGAGGGGGCTTTCGTCGGCGCTGTTGGTCATGTATGAGACGTACGTTGCGAGGGTCCAGTCGACGGCTTCGGCGCGAAACTTGACGCTGCCGTATTTCTCTAGGAGGGTGTCCGTGGTCCAGGACCGGTAGACCGGCCATTGCTGCACCGGCTGGGTGAGGATGAAGGGCTTGTCGCTCCATTTTGAGGAGAACTCTTCGGGAGTGAGGTCCTCGAGTCGGGGAATGGTGTTGCAGTGGGGGATATTGTTGGTGAATGGTTTCAAGGATATATGGGTACAGAGAAACGGTCTGTAGAGCACGTCTGAGTAGACGTTGTCACATGTGACTTGGGCGGTCTGCTCTTTGGCCAGGCCGAGGAGAGTTGATCGCCATGTACCTTGCCATGGGAAAGAGCCTGACTTGGAGATTGGTGACCTCTGGCAGTTAGCACTATGTCTGTTGTACACGAAGATTCAAAAGCAAGTTTTTCCCAGACGGGTTGGCAAGAGGCTCTGATCTGTATCACAGACAGCTACAATAGACAGGGAAACACTTACTGGACAAACAGCGTCTTCCACAAGTCATCAGACCTGCAGAATGCGTAGAGAAACTTGCATGTCGAGCCCAACAGCCGCAGCGTGTATGAGTCAAGATAGTCAAGAAATACTGCCAGGACCTCATCCGGAAGTCCTCGAAAGGAACCTATGAAATTCCTGGATATACTGACAGCAGCAGCGGCATACTGATTTCCCGATGGCTTTACCCCCAGAGGATGCTGCGGTATGGCGTGAAGTGGGAGGTCCTCGAGAGATATTACCGTCGACTGTGACCCGACTCCTCCCCCAGCTCCGCTACCACTACTGCGGTGGACTTCCATCGGGGGGAGACCAGTCTCTCCTGAAAGGACTGACGATTTCATAGCTGCCTCAGGACAACTCCTTGCGCCTGGCCAATGCTACCTCTAGGTCTACCGGTAGGTAGGTCTAGGTCTAGGTAGGTCTAGGTAGATCTAGGTAGGTCTAGGTAGGTCTAGGTAGGTCTAGGTAGGTCTAGGTAGGTCTAGGTAGGTCTAGGTAGGTCTAGCTCTAGCTCTAGCTCTAGCTAGGCCTACTCTGTAGTCTTTGAAACTCGTAAAAGAGAAAATGGTCCAATCAGAAGAAAGAAGAATCCCTAAAAGCTGGTCGATAGTCGATAGTCGATAGGCGATAGTCGGTAGTCGAGAAACTGTCAAAGTAATTCCCCTGGTGTGTCAATTCACGTCCGGTCCGACCTCGTCCACATCCACCTCCATGTCCACTGACGGGGTGCCAGTGGGCCCACGTGTGAAAAACCCTATTAAGCGGTAGCTCCTCGCTTACCCGAGCTAGCTCCTTTGCCTCTTAGCGCAACCCTCTCTTGGCGCCATATTGATAATTTTTCTGCTAAGTATGTTCCGACGAACGCCTCCTCCTCCTCCTCCCCCTCCCCGACTCCTGTCTCTGTCTTCTCAAACCATACCAACTCAACCAACACCACACCACATACCAACATCCCCCACACAAGCAGCAACTACATCCCACTACATCTCTCGACCCTGAGAGATAGGTTTCTAGTTTCTTTACACCACAACAACCAAAAAAGCACACTCGTTGCAGGCTCTCCTTGAGACCTCTGCGCATTCCACAACCCCACCTCTTCCGACCAACCAACCAACCTATCCTCGCGACTTCTAGATTCCAAGCGCTGCTTGCGATCTAGATACTCTCGTAGATCGAAACCCGCAATCATGGCTGATAAAGGTCTCGAGGAGATCCCAGAGGGTATGCTTCCCCGGAGGTCTGCGAAGGGGCACACCGCCACTGGAGCGCCCCGCGCACAATTGGGGCATCGCGAGCTGATCAATTTTACAGGACAGATCGAGTCAAACTATGACGAAACTGTCGACTCTTTCGATGCGATGGAGCTGAAGCCCGAACTGCTCAGAGGTACGAGATAACACGGTCCATTTGTGAAGGTGAATAAGCCGTTAACTTCTGGAAAAGGTGTCTACGCCTACGGTTTCGAGCGCCCATCTGCTATCCAACAGCGTGCTATCTTGCCCGTCATCAGCGGTAAGTCTGCAAATGCTTCAGTGTCACATTTGTAGAAGCTCATACTTTCAAGGTCGCGATGTCATTGCTCAAGCTCAGTCTGGAACCGGAAAGACGGCCACTTTCTCCATCTCCGTCCTCCAAAAGCTCGACCCCGCCGTCAAGCAATGCCAGGCCCTGATCCTTGCCCCCACCCGTGAGCTTGCTCAACAAATCCAGAAGGTCGTCGTCGCTATTGGAGACTTCATGAACATTGAGTGCCATGCCTGCATTGGAGGCACAAGTGTCCGCGATGACATGAAGGCTCTTCAGGATGGTCCTCACATCGTCGTCGGCACTCCAGGTCGTGTCCAGGACATGATCCAACGCCGATTTTTGAAGACGGACAGCATGAAGATGTTCGTTCTCGATGAGGCTGATGAGATGCTTTCCGTAGGATTTTTTTTTCCCGCGTTTTAATAGGTCTGTGCCGTTTGCTAATGATTCCATAGCGTGGTTTCACTGAGCAAATCTACGACATCTTCCAACTCCTTCCCCAATCCACCCAGGTCGTTCTCCTCTCCGCCACCATGCCCCAGGATGTGCTCGAGGTCACCACCAAGTTTATGCGCGACCCTGTCCGTATTTTGGTCAAGAAGGCTGAGCTCACCCTCGAAGGTATCAAGCAGTTCTACATCGCAGTCGAGAAGGAGGACTGGAAGTTGGACACCCTCTCCGATCTCTACGAGACCGTCACTATCACACAAGCAGTCATCTTCTGCAACACCCGCAGAAAGGTCGATTGGCTCACCGACAAGCTCACTGCCCGTGACTTCACTGTCTCCGCTATGCACGGTGACATGGACCAGGGTCAGCGTGACCTGATTATGAAGGAGTTCCGATCTGGCTCTTCCCGTGTCCTGATCGCCACCGATCTGCTCGCCCGTGGTATCGATGTCCAACAAGTCTCCTTGGTCATCAACTACGATCTGCCCGCCAACCGTGAGAACTACATCCACAGAATCGGTCGTGGAGGACGTTTCGGACGTAAGGGTGTTGCGATCAACTTTGTCACCGCCGATGATGTTCGCATGATGAGAGAAATCGAGCAGTTCTACAGCACCCAAATCGAGGAGATGCCAATGAACGTCGCTGATCTCATTTAAGCGCTGTACTCCACAAAACAAAACAAAAAAAACCTAGATAATCACCGTTCTGGGACACTGGGGTGGTACCAAAAGGTACCTGTGTCGGAACCCCTCTTAGGGTAAAGTGAGTGAGCACGGTGGTTCGCCCGCGTGCGTGGGTTATTGGGCGACATAAAAGTTGTTGCTCGGGTGCGGCTGGTTTCTTGCGTATCTTTTGGCATTTCGCCGATACTAGAAAGTTGGGAGATGCTCTCTGCTTTTCCGCTCTCCTTCTGTGTATTTATGGATTTGCTTTGGTCACCCCACATGCTTTCTGTCATGTGGATCGCGCTTCTCTAGTGGGCTGCTCACAGCTCTGGGACGTGGACTGACGCCATCATTGGTGCTGCAGTGCTTCTCGTAGCAGTGCAGGGCAAAATTCAAAGACTAAAAATTCATCTTCATCTTTTTCCTAATACTTGCACGTGACTATATTTATCTCATGTTGGCGAGCGGGTGCTCCTTCTTTCTCGGGTTCCTGACGTCTCCCCTCACTCGACCTTTGCTTACAATCTACACCCATAGAGCCAAGCGGCTCCGCGATCTTCTCCCCATCATTCTCAATATATCCTGCTCAACCACTTGCTTGTCCCCGTGTCTTCCGGACATATTCACAATCCAGGAATGGCAGCTCCCCCGAGCGCACCCAGCCTGGCAGGCCTCGCCGCCGAACGTTTGTGGGAGACGCAAATCCGTCGAGAGCACCAAGTGTTACTGAAGCAGGTTCGTGACATCGGGGCTCAGCGCGATACCGACCTCGCCAACCTTGACCGGAGCCGCGAGGAGATCACGCAACTTATCATCGCTCTCCAAGGCAGAATCGACGAGCGAGAGCGCCAGATCAACGAGCAGAACTGCAAAATAGAGGAGATGGAGACGCGACATACTGAATTCGAGTTCTACGTTAGACAGCTGATGGGTAGCTGGGTATCTGCTGGTTTGTACAAATTTCCATGCCTGCTAGAAAGGTGCTGACGGACTACAGAGCGCCTAGAGGAGATCATGGCGACGCCTGCTGCGATAGACTATTGTTCTGCGGCGACAGATCTGCTTGGCTCGCCCTCGCAAGGTCAGTAGAACTCCTATCCTGATGGCATCCGCTGACAATCTGCAGACGAACCTCGAGGCTCTATCGAAGTCGCCTTCGAGAATGCTCGCACAAGACCACCTCCACGAGTTGCCAACAGGAAGCGATCGAAGTCTGTCCTTCAGCCCGTCATCGAGGATTCATCTGCCAGATCTCCAACCAAGGTCCAGTTTTTCAGGAAACCTGCTGTTCCTCCTGCCCGCGCTGTCCGATCTCCCTCCATTGTCGACAGTCAAAAGCGACCCACTACAACTCGTCCTACTAACGGAGATCCTCCTCGAGCTTCTCCCATGACCAGAAGCAGGAGTAGGAGCAAGTCCAGTGAGCGACCTCGGGGCCCTCAATCTGCAAAACTCCCACCGAAACCTACCTCCGTCAAGATTCCCAAACTTTCACAAGGCCGCCGCACCTTTAAGGCTTACTACGAACAAGCTACAGCTATTTTCAACGATCTTGGTATCAAGTTTCAAGAGACGGAACTAGACTTTGTCTCAGCTTTCATCAAGGGTATCTTCACGAAGAAGACTGCAACCGAGCTTACAAACATGCTGGAGCAGTCTCATATGTCAAAGGTTACTCCGGATGGGACTTACGTGGTAATTTGCACATGGGACGAGCTTGGAGAGGCTGTGCGAGATGTGGGACTGGACGTTAAGCAACCAATTGTTGTCAAACGTAGGGCCAGAGATAGTTTGACTCCAGCTGCAATGCTACACATGACTAAAGAGGTTGCTAGCTTCAGAGCTGCGATCTCGTCACCGATGGATCAATCCAACAGCCGCGGCAGTAGATCCTCCAGAAGGCCGGTTGAAGATCCAGGTCCAGGCAATGGAGTCTCTAGTACAGCTACTACCGAAGTACAGCAAGCTGAGGAAGCCGGGTTCAATAGAGGAAAAGCAACTAGGGTCTCTGCAGCTGCGCAAGGAGGTAAGAAGGGTGGTGTGAGAAATGATAAGCGGTGACTGAGTGCTGTAAGTGTGTATGCGTATGCTTATGGGAGTGTGAAACGTTGGCTGGGTATTGCCGTGGCGTTCTGGACGATGGATGGTAGGATGACCATTTAAAGATTGATGAGAGGTCGGTATGGCCGGGGTTTATTTCACCCGATGGGCCCTTGTTGTGAGGCAGGGGAGAAGGTCGCTGGGAATTTTTGAGGCATGAGATCGTGAGATTTGACGAGGGTATTTATGACTGGCTTGCTCACAATAGCTGATATCTCGGGCTTGACTCGGCCTCAACATCAAACTTATCAATCATCATAGAGTAGTGCATAAGACCTCTTGATTTGTTCCATAAGCGCTGCGTTGCTTAAGTCCCATATGCTCTCAGACTTCAATGCTCTTCGTCCGTCAGACATTTACGATCCCACCTTCACGAAGCGTCCTCCTTCCCCTTTCATCCCCGTGCCTTTTCATTTAAAGAAGATGCTCCCTTACCTTGCCTACGCTCATCTTCTCGCTCGGCTGTGATGCCGCTGAACTTGTTAATCCAATCCAGCACAGTCTTGTGCCACAACAGTGAATTTTCGGGTTTGAGCACCCACTACCTCTCATAATCAGCATCTTACTCATCCCTACCTAGGTAGCCCTCCACCATCTCACATCTCACATCTCGAGGTGCAGGAGGAGGAGGAGGGAAAAACTCACATGATTCTCATCGGCAAAGGTCAGGAACCTGCTCTCGACGCCACGGCTCTGCAGCACGTTGAAGGCGGCCAGGCCCTCCCCGATTGGCAGGCGGTAGTCGAGCTCGTTGTGGATGATCAGGTGCGGCGTCGCCCAGTCGGCGGCGAAGCGGCTCGGGTCCCAGCTCTCGTAGACGGCCCGGTTGTCCCACAGGGTGCCGCCGAAGTCGTGGAGGGGGAAGAAGAGCTCCTCCGAGGCGTACTGGTTGAGGGTGCAGAAGACGCCGTCGTGCGTGACGAGCGCCTTGAATTTGCGGCCGAGGGGGTGGCCCTGGATCCAGTTGATCACTGTTGTGATGGGAGGGACGGAGTTTAGATTATAGCTTAGTGAGAACTTGGTGTTGGGGAAGGGGGTGGCCGGGGAATTCAGAGGTAGGGAAATGCTTACTGTAGCCGCCGTATGAGGCACCGAGGGCCACGGCGCGGGTCGTGTCCACGTAAGGGATGTTGTTGTCGATGTACTCGAATCCCTTTACGAGATCGATGTACGGACGGCCGCCCCATTCGCTCTTGATGCCGTTTTGCAAGGCCATGCCGTATCCTGAGGAGCCGGTTGGGTTGGGCGTTACGACGACATAGCCTTGTTCGGCGTAGATTAGGGGGTTCCAGCGCGTAGACCATGACTCGTTCCATGCTCCTTGTGGCTGGGGGATGTTAGCGATGGTACTATGGGTTATGGGTAGAAATGAAAAAAGAAGGACTCACGCCGCCGTGGATGAGGTATGCTAGGGGGTATTTCTTCTTGGGGTCGAAGTTGGAGGGCCTGATGAGCCAGGCGTGGATCAGTTGGTCTTCGGAGCCGGCGTACCAGAATTCGTCGACCTGGTCTTGAGAGATGCCGAATGACTTTCCTCCCTTAGAGCTGGATGATATCACAGACTTCTCTGATGGTCTGGCTGGGTCGAGAACAGACCAGATGCTGCTATCTACTAACGAAGTACTGTTGACGAACAACCGATTCTTGGGAAGAAGTTTGACACTCTCTACAGCTCCGTCATGAGTGATAGCTACCGGGAGGTCTCGTGCTCGGCGAGGAGAAGCTGGGATTTTGAATAGCTTCCCTCTACCTTTTTCTTCGGCCGTTACGTACAGCTCTTCTCCATCCTCGCTCCAAGTGATGCTGTCTGGCTTCAAATCCCAGCGCCCTTCGCCATCTGAAGTCTCGTAGAACTCCTGAACATTGGTGAGGTCTGTAATATCTGCCCAAAGGAGGAGTCTGGGCTTGTCACTCTCATACTGTGGATCCTGCATCCGCCAGAATGCTACAGATTTCGCATCTGGTGAGAAGACTGGAGAGCCACTGTATCCTTTCAGATTGCCAGTTTTGACCAATTGCGGTGAGGGAGGTCTGGTCTCTGTGAAGCTTCTGAGCGGAATGTAGTATAGGTTGCTTTTGGTGGTGGTCGCTTGGTTTAGCTCGGGGTCTTTGGCGACGAACACAATGCCGTTCTTGCTGATATCGAAATCGCCTTTTCCAGCGAATGGAGGAACTGGAGATTCCAAGGAAAAGGAGTGTCCAGCTAGAGCATTGGTCAAGGGGGCAACGACCATACCCCATACTCCATGTAACTTCTGTAAAGTGGTATACCAAATGGCATTCGTGTTCTCCGTAACATAGGCATCCCAGTGCCTGACAAAGAGCTTGTCATAGATCTTTCCCGAATTCAAAGGCTTCACGGCATTTTCTGAGTTGAAGAGCTCGCCAGAGGGGGTAGCGAGTCCAGTAAGGACAATAGCTACGGTATTGGAGTCGAGATGTGAAATTTTAAGGTTCTTCACATCGCCATTGAAGCTGGCAATATCTTCCGGTCTACTTGGTCAACAGTCAGTCCGCTTTCAAGTGACTGCAAAACTCACCTGTTGTCCAAGTTCTCGGCGTCTGCAAGTACCAAGCTCGTAGTCCCCTTGTCTCCTGCTCTCAACCACAACACCAAGTTCTTCTCGCCCAACCATGTTGGCTCACTGCACTGCTTGTCATCCGTGAGCACCTTCGACTGTCCCGTCTTCACATCCAGTACTCGAATCTCCACAGACTTTTTGTGGGATTGGAAGCTCCAGGTCTGGACTGTGAATAAAGCCAATGCCCCATCTGCATTTGGCGTTGCTGCAGATCTTCGAGGAGCAGAGAGCAGCACTTCCGGAGTGAACTTTTCCGCGCGGACAGTCATGATGAGTGAGGTTCGTGAGACGCGGAAGAACGGGTGTTATTTGGACGACTGCGAAGATCCCAGGTTCTGGTTCTGGGGGGGAACTGGGGAAGTCGTGATTTATATAAGTATGTTGAATATGTTGAATACGTTAGATATGTTGAATATGTTGAATATGCTCAATATGCCGAATATGTTGAATTATGTTGAATATGTTGAATTTGAAAGCAAAAGCTAAGCACACCGCCATCTGCCTGCCGCCCGTGCAGCGCCCGTATATATATTGTTAAGTATGAATTTCTGTAATATGTTGCAAGCAATTGAAGCAATCGGGGCACAATATTTTACATTACATTGTCACTCCGTAAACGGTGCCCGGGTGTACGAGCTGATGATAGTTACAATATAGTAGTCGGTGGGTCTGTCTGCAAGGGCATCATCATCCATCAGCCACAGCATGACGGTCGCTTACTTACTGCCAGCTTGATACATCCTCATATATATATATATGTATATACGGATATATATGCTCCGTTCATCATCTGGCCAACACCAAGTCAACAACACAATCCATAACCTGCCTGCTCTCCCAGCGTCCGAATTGTTCTCGGGTCATCGAAGCAGCATTTAGCCGGAAGACCGAGGCGGTGTCTGTCCAGGAGAGTTTCGACAGCTCACACCGGCCTATTAAGTAGAGCTTCAGAGCTTCAATCAAGTCGACACGTCTTCTTGTTCGCAATGGCACAATACTTCCTCGACCTCGTCTATACCCTCATAAACTGTATGAGCTGTTTTCCTGGCTCCCCGCAGCTCAAGATCAACAATAGGAGTTTCAAAATCTTGCGCCTCCTAGGTGAAGTACGCAGCCCAGCCCAGCCCAGCCTAACTCTACAGCTGTCCGAGAACCCGCTGACAATTATCGTCCTAGGGAGGATTCTCCTACGTGTACCTCGTCCAAGACACCAGCAATGAAGCGCTGTATGCGCTCAAGAAGATCCGATGTCCGTTCGGGCAGGAGTCCGTTGCGCAGGCGATGAAGGAGGTGGAGGCATACGCGCTGTTCACTCCGCATCCGAACATCATTTGCAGTGTTGATTACTGCGTATCTTCTGACCGATCGGACCCGGGCGCGAAAACGGTGTACATCCTGCTGCCGTACTACCGACGAGGGAACCTGCAGGATATCATCAATGCGAATTTGGTCAATCACACCAAGTTTCCGGAACGCAGGCTGATGGTTTTGTTTCTGGGAGTGTGCAAGGCATTGAAGGCCATGCATAATTACAAAGAAGGTGGAGGACCGGGCGGGGTCAAGAGCCAGAGGAAGGCAAAGAAGATTAGAGGGGAGGCGGCGCAAGCGGATCAGGAGGAGGAAGATGAGAGTGAGCAAAGGAGAGGCCGACAAAAGGGCAGAGAGGTGGATCCAGACAGCGAGCAGCAGGAACCACTGATGGATGGAGAAGTTACACAAAGCCAAGTAGGCGTTGCACCGGGAGATATCAAAGCGTATGCGCATAGGGATATCAAGCCAGGCAAGCAGAGAGATCGAGAAGATGACGAAGTGTGGCTAATGAGTAGCAGGCAACATTATGATTGACGATGATGGAGAGCAGCCAATTCTCATGGATCTTGGATCGCTAGCCCCTTCACCTACGCCAATTACGTCGAGATCACTTGCTTTGGCTGTACAAGACCAAGCAGCCGAGCACTCTACGATGCCATACCGGGCTCCAGAGCTATTTGACGTCAAAACTGGCAGTACAGTCGACACTAAGGTTGATATCTGGTCCCTGGGATGCACTTTATATGCCTGCCTTGTTGGGAAATCTCCATTCGAGATGCGCAGCGACGAAACTGGAGGAAGCTTGAGTCTCTGCGTCCTGGGTGGAGACTGGAGATTCCCAGATGAAGGCGCAGGAGGAAAGAAAAAAGCCGTGAACCAGCCAGGCCAAAGTGAGGACAGCGAGATCAGCGAAAGTATTCGGGAGGTGGTACGGAAATGTCTGAGAGTTGAACCCGCTGAGAGACCGGATGTAAACGAGCTGATTGATATCGTTGAGACAGTTATTGGGGAACTGCCCGAGGACGGCACTTCTTAATAGGTGTTGGCGGTGTACGATTACAGGACGGGGTTCAGGAGTCCTGGGTAAGAAGATCAGGTCTGCAAGCTGGGACAACGACATGTATTAGTTCTTCTGGAAATTGATGAATTTCCGATCACGGACGGCATTTTTGCCAGATCATGGGCCTGAAACGTTCTTTTCATTGGGTCATAGTGGTTGGTTTACTAGTAAGTAATGTACTGAAGAAGCCCCCGTTGGTTTCATGCCCAAGTGGGCATGGTTATTGAGGCAAAACTTTTCGATGTTCCTCCCCAAAGTCACAGCAAGTTAGCTACTTCACATTTACGCCCAGCGCATTGTACCACACTTATCTTAAGCCATATTGTTTGGGATTTGAAAAGTGCTAGCCAGGCTGTTCGGGCTACCCAGGGCGCATAGTCAAATCGGACAGCCAACATCTTCCCTCTCATTCACATCATCAACATGAACATCAGTATCACATCAGCATCAACATCACCAAATTCATACACAACACGAGCTTATATAAAATAGAAGAACACAGTCAAGAGGAAGAAATCGACAATGGCAACCCCCTCTCCGCCACGCCCACAGACCCCAAGACCTCGACTCCCTCCCCCGCAACCCCCGACTCGCCCCTCACCTACGAGGCTTTCCGCCAACTGCGCGCCTCAGGACACTCGCCTCATGCCCTAATCGCATCCATCCTCATCATCCAGCACGTCCCGAGAGCCAGCATCCCATTCCTGGTCCTCGGAGCCAGCATCCCGTTCTCGGAGTCCTCCGACGTCGAAGCCCTGCAGGGCCAACTGGGCTACCGAGCTTATCACCTTCGTTCTGCTGCTCTGCGTGACGAACGCCAACCTGGGCTTCTGGAGCGAGGGGCTGAGGGAGGGCTGGGCGCTGTGAAGACGTGGGTTCCGCAGAGGAGGGGGAGGTGAGTGAGGATGTTAGGAGGATTACTGGGGGCAAGGAGAGGGTCGAGTGGGCTCCCTCGGGGTATGTGCTTGCTGGCGTCCTAGTGGTTGCCGTGGCTGGGTTGGAGTTCGGGCGGCTCGTGGAGTGGCTTTTTCGATGAGCTCGTTGTGTTGGAAAGAAGGGCCTGTGGAGAGGAGAGGGGATGGATGGTTGATACTCAGTCTTTAGGGAGTTGGGAGAAGTACACTCTGAGCAGATTCTGGGGTTACGAGCTCGTATTGATACACTTTTCAGAGCTGGTTACTAGCGAAGGGATGGTCTAAATCTGGAAGATATAGTCAGATTGCACTACCAACCCTTGTCTAGTCATCGTCCTCAAATGCCATGCAAAAACCTCGGTTTGCTTAGCGACCTTCGCTTGTTGAAAAATGACTTGGACAGCTTAAGCTCATATATTCGTACCGCAGATGGAACCAAATAGCCACCTGTGAATTGCTAGCATGAGGCATTGTGCAAACGTTAGGCGCATCTAGAATCTTGCAGGACCGTTGAAGTATACCTTTATGGGTTGTGCTACCCAAGATCCACTTCCAACCCGCCTCCCAATCGGTCCTATACACACATTTTATACAACGTCCCAGGACCTGCTGTGAACAACTAACCGTGTGTCCCCCATTGGAATCCACCCGAATGCATGTCTCTAAACATTCGGGTCCCTAATCTCCCCCTCCTTCGGCGCGCTCTCCGCCATCGTCCCACAGGCCTTACACCTCCTCTTCTCCTCACTCCCCTTGAACCCCTCGACCGCGGCCTTGATCTGCGTCCCCAGATCCGTACAGTGAAAGCTCTCCTCATACACCACCCTCCTGCAGTCCTCCCGCGGGCAGTACCACCTTAACGTATCCACACTCCCCTCGGGCCGGGGCAGCTCCAACACCACGCCGACCGTGTTCGCGAACCGGACGGGGTTGTGCGGCGTGTTGGGCGGCAGGAGGAACATGCTGCCCTCGGTGATGTAGACGTCCCGGAACTCGCTGCCGTCGACGACCTTGAGCAGCATCGTGCCCCGGTACTGGTAGAACCACTCCGGCGTCGTGTTGATGTGGTAGTCTGTCCGGGCGTTGGGGCCGCCGACAATCTGCGGGGCCCGGAGCCGGGCCAGCTCGTCAGCTGGAGCTCTCTTTTTTTCTTTTTTTCGCAGGAGGTAAAGAGACGATGGGTAGTGAGGGAGGGGGACGGGATGGTACCATGACGGTCATGTCGTCGTTGTAGACGCAGTAATTGTTCACCGGGGGCTTGAGGAGGTGCGAGTTCTCTTCGAGCCTGGGATGTATTGTATGTATATTAGCGTCTCTGGAGCTTGGAGGGTCATGTCGAGGAATAGAGAGCTTCGCATACCATTTCGGGATGTTGAGGGGTGTTGAGAGCATTTTTGACAGGTGAAATTCTTGGTGATGTTGAAAAGTGTGGTGTTTTGGGAAGTGAGGTTTGGAATTCATGGAGGGGTAATCAGTGGCGGGGTCTTGTGTGGATCAGCATACTGATGGATTATCTACAGGGGTGAACAGCGGGACTTTCCGCCGCTAAATTGCTATCGTAACCGAAAGACGTTGGAAGTAAACAACGGGAAGTAAACAAGAAGTAGACAGAGGCCTGGTAATCAGTGTCAGCAGAAAATCTTTCTGAAGTCTAGGTTCTCTTAGTAAGATAAATTGACAAATTGATTCAGCGGATAAGAAGGATCAAAAGTTTGAATTCTGGATACTCAATACGATGCGCCGACTAAAGATTACATATTAAAGCTAAGATATTTATAACATATTGTGATCCTCAAGCGGATCGCGATTCCGCGAAGACAGAGTGACTCACTGGTACATAGAATACAAATGAGCGGAGGAAAACCGCTGGAGAATGCTATTTACTATTAGTATATTCCTCATTTCAAATTCCATCATGATGATGTAGAAAAGGATGATAATGATGATACCAATTTGCGTTTCGCAGCGGGCCCTGTGAAAAGGGAGGTCATAGCACCGACTAGCTCAGCGCAGACTATAAATGGGCTTCCTCCGCCATAAACGAATAAATATCGAACCTTCTCCCTCTTCTACGTATTAGGATATAGTCTGGCCCATGTGGAAACGGCCTCTAGATAGCCAGGGGCTCGAGGGGCTCGCTAGTGGCCCTTATTTTAAGCGAGACAGTTTCCAGGGTGAAAACCCTCTCCTACATCACTTCCTTTGATAGGGTGGTTTATCTTCAAAATCGATTGCTTGGAACAGAGGAAAAATAGGTGAACATGTGAGTTTGGCTGACAGGTGCCCTTGAGCTTTGATTTGTGTAGTGACAGCTGGCTAGCAAGCTTTTGATCTGAAGCAGCTGAGAGTAGCTTGCTAGAGGAGATGCCCGCTGTCAGCTGTCCAAGATGGAGCTAGGCTCAATCAAAGTAGCGTGGGGCTCCTTTTGGGGCCTTTCTGAAGTACATGAAAAGATTTTCTACGTACATCGACACCTACAAGTCACCACTCACTATTCCAATTGGGTTGAGGGTGTCGATCGCTCTAGCGGCCAGGCATCGAAATCCCACTCGCTTATTTATCGGTACTCAAAAGAGCTACGCTATACAGATTATCACAAAAGCGAAGGTGGTGTATAGGATAGATTGTGAGGCCGCGCCGAAGTGGGTTGTTAAAAAGTGTCAACTTAACTAGTGGGTGTCGATTTATAGGTGTCGATGTAGAAAAGCTCTACATGAAGCGTGGCCTAAGGTGGGGGAATGAGTAGATCACTTCCATAGCAATCGATCAATACTGATGATCTCCTACGCAGCTCTGGGAGATCACCACTGTAATAAAGCTTAATCTGACCAAAGGCCCTCATCCTGCATCATACCGACAGCCTTGGGATTCATTGAAGGTTGTAGCCCGCTTACTCCTCTGGGAGTATGAACACCGACGTGTTGAAGTCGATTCAGGTTTGGATTCAGATTTTTAATTGACTTTGACTTCACAGAATCTCCATGATGATAGATGGAGATCGATGTAAAAGATACTAATCAATGAGTAAAGCCTTTGGTTTGATAATATATATATATATATATATATATATACGTATATATACTTCTTTATCTGAATTGCGCCTTCCAATCCATTACAGCCCCTATTAGCCAGTTAACCGAGTGTTAAATCTATTCCATTACTCATTTGATCCGTCCGTTATGTCAAAAGTACTAAATCTGCTTGAGAGCCAGATTGAAGCGGCGTCATTGAGAGAGGGGTAAAGTGCGCACCTTACAGAGGTACAGCAGGTAGGTAGTATCACCATGTCGAAAGCAAGGGGGGTGTGGAGGTGGATGTGGAGCCTACACTTGACTTAAGAAGGGACTATTTCACGTAACGAAAAGAGAAGCATAGTACGGAGAAGTATTTCAGCGATGCTGTTGGGTTAGACAGGTACCCCGTACCCCTGCCGACATGGTATTTATCAATACTTAGCAGTCCACACGTTATTCGGCTGGGAGATCTCTTGGTAATAGCTAGCCGATTTTCACGCTATTTCGTGTCCCTCTATACAAACAGAGGCAGCAAGGGTAAGTGCATACTTGTTTTTATGTCTCAACAAATCATATGGGCATCAAGTTTCTGATAGGAATAACGCCCTCTGACTAGTTCCTGTTGGCAGTCCGTTATACTGGTATCATATTTATTTAATCGCACTACCTGCCTGCTACAAGCTCGCTAATATCACGCATTGAGACAGCTCCCATCTCCTACCCTCGAGGCTCAATACGGAGGTTGATCTGGAGCAAAGTCGAACGGCATACCTCCGACTGCGAAGGGCAAAAATTGCTGCTCTCCCCACATCGGCCACTCCCAGTGCTCTACGAGCTCATTCTGCGGCATGCTGCCATCGATCGGCATGTTCACCGGCAGCACCTCCTGGGCTTGTGGCAATGGATAGCCTACATTAGAGAGCTCTTGTAGGCTCAAAGCAGCTGCATGATGAGGCCCATTTCCAACATGCGGTGATGCGATCTTGTTTGGACACTGTCCGTCATTTGGCACCTCTTCACTGTGAGCAGGGGGGACTCCTGAGCAGTCGTGGATCGAAGCTTCTAGCGCCGTAAAATCCGACCTGGTCTTCCCGAAGAATCGCGCACGATCTTGGTTTAGGCGCAGGTAAAGGTTTTGGGTATGTTTCAAGGTTTGGCTCTATGTGGGGGAGGGTTTCAGTATTGTGTGTGGCCGAGAACAGGATTGCTGACCTACCCATCCATTGCCCATTTTCCAAATGACCTTGAACTTGTTGAGGTACTCGAAATTATGCCCGGCATTCTTGAACGCGTCCGGATTCCTGTTTAAATCCATCCTTGGAAAATATGCGGAGTAGAGATTCATAGTTCCTGCGGAGAACGAGCAAAACCCGGCGAATGGTGTCAAGAAAGGTGTGTTGAGCAGTTCCATCTGTCGGAGAATGGATGTGATGCTAGCAGCAGCATCAAAGAGGTCTTTTGCTCTGTCCTCCCACCAGCCTGGAGGCGCAGTGCTTTCTAAAAGTGGCGGATCGACAGGCCCCTCAGGTTCAGACTCTTGGTTTGGTAGGAAGGGGATGTATTCCCGTGTCAAGAATAGAACACTGCGCTAAGTCAGATAAATTTCGCCCCCCCTCCTGTAACCCCCCCTGAGTCCATGAAGATAATAGTACCTAACGTAATAAAGCAAGTTCACGAACGCAAACTTTTCACCGCATCCCAGAGAAACATGCACAGCAATACCAGTCTCGGAATATCTAAGCCTCTCGGATTGCTGACCTCGCCATTCTTCGAGGCTATCGTATAGAACTCTCCAGGGTGATCCACGAACCCAAGGGCAATTTTCTGGCTTCGACATATCTGGTAGCCGTCTACCGCCGCTGATGATGAGATCTAGAATTTTGGACCAGATATCGAAGCCTTTGATCAAGATCCAGTAGTATTCGTTCATGGTGTATATTCCTGAAGGAGATACCGGCACACCTGCAGCCAAAGTCCTTCCGATCCTTGATGACCCACCGAACGCAAAGTCCTGATCGCCAATCGGCATATCGATTGCCATTTTCTCAAGCGGTAGAGCCAATGGTTGGCTCTTCCCACAGACTATCAGACGGTCCATTACGAAGCAAGCCCAGAAAGTTCTGTTATGTATCTCACCATCTCTGCCATGGCGGTTTGAATCCGACTTCATGGCATCGATCGACTGCATCATTCGAGTTGCTGTACCACTGTGCATCCAAGCTCCCGCTCCATTACCAGCACCCCACTCAAACATCGACATGATCAAAAGAGACTGTGGAAGAACTAGAAGTCAGTGAACGATCGATTTTATTCATGTCTCGGGAGCAGCGTTTTGAGGCTCCTCCTGAGACGCTCGAAATAAGGGTATTGGCTACTGCCTAAATACAGACCTGCACAGTGACCAAACGGGGAGGATCGCTAAGGATGGAACGGAGTCCATCTCGAGCATAAGAAGCGTAGTCTGCTTCGTTTAGAAGAATCGCTTGTGTCCGACCCGGGAGAAGCCGATGGCACAGGGCAAACATTGCTGCAATGTGAACCCAATCTTTCTCTCCGCCGTCCGAAGACCCTGAATATGTCGGTAAATGCAGAAAAGCTAGTTCTGGGAAATTCTGGCAAAAGACTGTAGCGACTTCGATGATCATCTGAGAAGAGGTTCCCAGCATGATGTCTTTGGGAGTCTGCCCCGGTATTGAGGGTTCCCGAACAACAATGCGTGGAACTGGCTGGGGATTTGAAATGGCATGATTGACTTTGGGAGCTTCGGAGACAGTCGGTTTGACGGGATTAGACGTTTTGGGCGTGACCACTGTTGTCTCCCTTCCTGGCCGTCTAAGATCGAATGGGCCAGTGAGAAGGCACTCTTCTAGCCTGTTGCTCTTGAGGCAATTACGACATGGTGGCTCTCCCAGATGCACACACTTTATTTTGGATCTCCTGCTTAGAAATCAGAGACCGTAACGTCGGGAACAGTTCTCAACCTCATAGCCGCCGCAAGTACCGAGAAGTACCGAGGCAGAAGTAAGACAAGAAGGTTAACGGAGGGCTTGAAGGCAACGGAGGGCTTGAAGGCTAGTAAAGCTTGCCTTGCGGCGCCGTGGCTGATGCAATATCTCCGAGATAACAAGATAAAGACTATTGGTCCGGACAATAGATAGTAACCAATGCCAGGATAGCTGATCCGACGCCCTTAGGTCGTCGGGTTCGGGAATCTAGCGGGATACATACCGGCACCATGAGCACGCTATCGTTGTACGGACCATCGTGTATATGTATACACCTGTAAATGTATATGTATGTGTGTGTATATATGAGTGTATATATCTGTCTGGTAATTGCGCTGGGGGCCGAGTCGTGAATCACCTGGTGCGTTATCGACAAGAGAGAAGGTACGGCATGAGGTGTCGTCGGGTTTGAGGTCTTCTTGATCTCGCTAGTTTCGGCTTTCCCTCGGCTTTGAAAAGCTTAGCCTACAGCCCATCCCGGGAAGTCGGTGAAGCGCCGGTACAGTATATATACGGAGGATAGGTATATACACGTATTGGTTGCGGTAGACGGAGGGATATCAGGTCTCGGGCTTCTCTGCATTATCCGACGTTGTGAGTACACACCGGATGAAAAGAGGAGAACTCGCTCGAAACCGATCTGTTTTCTTCTTGATGTGTAATTAAGTACGAGGTTTTTTCCCTGCCGGCCCTGCCGGCCCTCTCGGCCCTCTGCAAGCTCCGGGGCCAGGGGACCTCGCTTCGCAACGGTCGCGTATACGGCTTGCTTTCCGAGGCTTTTAACATCAACGCCACATCACTTTTAGAGGAAATACACTTTACAATTATGTAAAGAAGACCTGATCGAGTTTCCCGAACTTTACGATATAATACGTATAACATAAGATTAAGCTTCAGCCCCGCCGCAAGCGAAGTTTTACGGCCCTCTGCAAGCTTCGAGATTATTCTTGCGGACTCCGCGGTATAATATTCGTAGCATTAATGCTGCTTCACTTTTACAGAATACAATAAAACTTTGAAATCATGTAGGAAAGATGTAAACGCTTCAGGCCGGCTGCAAGCTGCGGGGTGAATTTTCCGAACTTCACGGTATACTACTTTTAATAGTAGCCTCTTTCCAAATACGATGCAAGTAATTGTCTCTCTAGCACTCTATTCCTAATAGTAGTCTTTTTAAGTGCGGTGCAGCCAGCTGCCCTCGAGCATTCAATCTATAGCAATAGCCCTCTTCGGCGCGATGTACGGGCTCTATGGGCTTTACAATTCCTCGTTTCTTGATGGACACCCCTAAAGCAGGAATCGCCCCTGAATGCTGGAGCTCCACCACTGGCATGTTGTGCAAAAGCTAGCAGTAGGGCGCGCTTACAGCTTTCCTATACGCCCTGGTTGGAATTGCCGCGAGTTTCGGCCACCTGAGCTATGGAATTGGCCACGGCCTCACTCACGCCCATATCGGGGGAGTCCTTTGAGATCTTCCTTATCTGAATGCCTCGCCCTCTCTCAAGAACATGGCTATTGTGGTGATGACTGACGAGCTCGTAATGGGCCTAGAATTGCTGCTTACCATCCTGGTAATGAACTTCGAGTGGTCGTAAGCTATTGAGGCCGCGAAGGATCATTGCACTTTGAACTGGCTGTTCCAACATCTCCAACATCAGTGGACACTTCTCCCTCTCACCATTCAAGATATGAGGATTACCTGTCTTACAGTAACACTTTTGCCTCTCCCAGTCGGAGGGCTGGAGAATGCCTCCATGGCGATTGCCAGTGGAGCTTCTTTATTCTCCGAGGACGGCCGGACAGTAGTGATGTTCATCCTCTGTCTTGCTCCGCTCTTCGACACCATTCTACTCACAGTCCTCGCAAAAGGCACTATATAGAGTCTTACAAGTGGAGTGTGGCTTCTTCTCTGCACCCCAGCTTTATACGTTCTTCTCTGGTTTACTTCCAGCAACGTCCCCGGATTTTCGAAGGAGGTGAACGCGACTACTGTTGTTTTTGTCGTATTCTGCGTTTCAAACATCCATCATTTCTCAGTCGCTCATTAGTACGGAGGCCGCCGGATACAAGGCGAGTATCCGGGCAATGATCGTATCCATGCCCTTCACATTAACTGTAACGGTGGCACCTCTATGGAAGATTCGCCTCACTTCAGGTGCAGATGATAGTCTGAAAGCGAAGAACATGTATCCCGCCACAAAGCTGTGCCGCTAACATATGTGTGTGCATATAGATATATATATATATATATATTTTATATATATTTATATATATTTATATATATTTATATATATTTATATATATTTATATATATTTATATATATTTATATATATTTTTATATATTTTGATATATATTGATATATATTTCATAACACCACATGAACCCTGAATTGCTTTTGTTCGCAACTGGAGCATTACCACCACCTTGCAGTTTTGCATGGTATAACATGCAGACCAGATGCTGTGAGAGGTGAGAGAGGGCGAAGCGACTCCGCCACAAGGCCCCAGCTAGCCGACGAAGGACAGCGATCAACGCCTCTCGGTTGACGGCCCATTGAAAACTGGTTCCAGTAACAACTCGTCTGATTACATATGCATGGGCGGTTGGGATACTTAACGGGGCTTGCGACCCCCATCGTGTCCATTTCTTTTTTCCTTTTTCCTTTTTGTTGTCTCACAGTCTCGCGTCGCATAGACGATTTCGATGGCCGAAATCATCGGTCTCACAGCTTCCGTAGTCCAGCTCGTCCAATTCAGCGGCGATATCCTAGTTGCAGGCTATGGCTTCCTATCAAAGGTCGCACGAGCGCCTGCTGAGATGCGAGACCTGCTCTCCGAAAGTGCTGGATTGAATTGCGTTCTTGGCCACCTGCAGACGTTGGTAGAGTCGCCAGCTTCTCCAACTGACGCACTGCATTCCCTTGAGAAGCTCGGGACTTTCAAAGAATGTCACGCGTTGCTGGTAGGAATCAAACGATCCCTAGATGCTTGCGAGCAGGTTCATGGTAAAGACCTCCGAAATTTTGGGCGCAAGCTAGTGTGGCCTTTCAAGGAGAGGGAAACGAGAGACGCTCTCCAGAGACTCGGCCGGATTCGGGGGCTCATATCTTCTGCTATTGATAACGATTCTGCGTAAGTAGCCGGTTACTTCAAAAGCGCAGGGGTTTTATTCACATTTCCAGATTGGCACTTCGCCGCATTGAAAAGGGACAGGCTGCGATGCTCAATGAAGTGACAGATATATCTACGGGACTGAAAGTTCAGATTTCTCGGGATGACTTCACGAAAGTTACGGACTGGCTGTGTACTTTGACCGAATGGAATGCGTCAGAAAGTCTTCAGAGCGCTCTTCAGGTCCGACATCAAGGAACCGGTACATGGTTCCTGGAATCTACGACTTTCAAATCATGGACTCGAAACGGAAATGGGTTATTTTGGATAACTGGAGCTCGTAAGTTGATCTCCACATCCATCTTGCATAGATAGACCTAATTTTGGTGTAGCTGGGTCAGGTAAAACAGTCCTCTGGTAAGTTCTGGACCCGTCCCTGCGAAATCTTCGGTGTACTGATTGATTGCCAGCTCAACGATCATAGAGCATCTTCGAGATTCGTTCAGATCACCATCAACTGCCATTCTATACTTTTTCTGTGACCATCGAGTTCAGCAAAATCTGGCATCAAGGTCATTCTTGATGTCTCTTGCCACGCAAATGGTTTACCAGTCAGAAAATTGCTTCCAATACGCGCAAAAGTTATACAGGGAGAAAACAAAGGACTCAGAGCGTGTACTGAATACTTCCGAATACGCCTCCCTCGTGAAGGTATTTTTTAAGGAGTTTGATCAAACCTTCGTTGCCGTTGATGCACTGGACGAGGCCTCTGATAAGGCGGCTATTGCCCATGCTTTGAAAGACATGTTGGGATTGTCCCCCAAACCGTCAAATAACAATATAGGTGACCCCGCCGTTAAGATCATTTTGACAAGTCGGGAAGACAAATCCATCCAACGCATTTTAGCGCCATCGGGAACGGAGTATTCACAGTTGACCTTGGAGAAGAATTCACGCGCAGATGTCGAAGGCTATGTACGATCTGAGGTCCAAGCCAGGATTTTGTCCCGGGAGATCAAGCTCCGAGACCCAGAGCTGGCGACTGTTATCGAACGTACCATAACTGACCGTGCCGGAACGTCAGTTTGCCCCTGAAATTGTTAAAATGGTACTGACTTGTTCAGATTTCTCCAGGCAAGGTTGCAACTGGATATGATCTCAACATTGAAGACAGACAAGGCGATCAGGATGACCTTGCAGACTCTCCCCGACGGATTAACAGCAATCTACGAAAGCGTTTTGGAATCAACACTGGAGCAGTATCCCACGCAGGTCCAAGATATCAAGCGCATATTACAATGGCTCGTTTGCTGCGCTGAGCCGCTCACTGCTTCCGAGTTGGCCGAGATCGTTGCGATCGGGCCGGAAGACAAATCCTTAGACCTTGACGGGGTTCCAATAGATCACGAAGACGTTACTGAGCCCATCTCCCAACTAATTGCCCTCGAGCACGAAGGTGGCGACGTCATTGTCCAATTCAGTCACTTCTCTATACAAGAGTATCTGTGCGGAAGAAAAATAGCCGCCGGACCGCTCAAAGATCTCCATATAGACGAGGAAGAAGCCCATGCTCTGGCTGCTGAAATATGCGTCCAATACCTATCTTTTTCGGATTTCAATGAGCCTCTTTCTGCGGGCTTAGCCAGTCCTACGAAACATTTGAATCGAGAATTGAAGACCTTTTCTTTACTGGAATATGCAACATTGTACTGGCACTATCACCTTCGCATGAGCAATATGACCCGTGAGGCATTTGCTGCTCGCATGGTGCCACGACTGCAATGGTTCCTAAACTCTGAAACCCAACCAAACATATTCACTCACTGGCAGGCAATGATCCTGATGCTAAAGCCGGATGATAAATCGAGCACCCACTCACCATTATGCTTCGCCATCAGACACGGGCTACGGCCAATCGTCGATGCTATGCTCCCGTTGCTGTCCAACGTCAACCTCGTCTTCCCCAATGGCTTCACCTGCCTCGGTGCCGCCGCTAGCGGAAGCCAAGTCCAAATCGCAAAAGCGCTCCTCAACCGAGGAGCAGACGTCGATCTGCCTACGGGAGACAGAGGCCAAACGCCCCTCCACCTGGCCGCCGAGAACGGGGACGAGGAAATGGTCCGGTTCCTGCTGAACGCAGGCGCATCCATCTATGCACGATCTGATTCCAAGACCACCCCGTTCTACCGAGCGGCCCGGAGCGGCAACTTGAACGTTCTCCGCCTACTCTACGACAAGGGAAGCGACATCAACGCGAAGAGCTGGGATGGCTGGACGCCGCTGATGGAGGCTGTAGAGAATGGACACGCGGCGGCTGTGAAACTCTTGCTTGGCTGGGGCGCCGACCCGGGAATCTGCACTCGTTATGGCAACACGGCTCTGGGTCTTGCCGCGAGCTATAGATCCGCCCCGATTCAGGCGCTCCTGGAAGCGGCCGTGAAGATTCATGGAGAGGCCGCAGCGAATGAGTCGAGAGTAGATGAGCCACCGGATGTAGATACAGGGGATTGTGATAGTGAGGACAGTGACCTGGAAACGGTGTTTATCTCTTACTGAGCTTGAGTTTCAGGGAATTCTAACAGGCTATAGCAACGCCAGGATGTTTCATAGGGTAAAGAAAGGTAGAAAGAATAGCAAGGACATAAGACGAGAAATAGCTGTAGATCATTTGCACAGAAGGAGGCGAAACAGTGGTCGTACCCCTTCCAATGTCTGCAGTAGGAATGTCCGTTCTGCGTGTTGGTGGCCAGTACCTTAGGGCCCGGCCAGACAGCTCAACCCAATCTACCTACTTCAGATTAGAATTCCAAAGGCAGACACCAGATACGTTGCTTGGAATATTCTTCCTATCGAGCATCCAATTTGCAAAGGCGAACACTTCTTCGAAGCAGCTATTACATAGCAACGCAAACAAAAGGACTAGTAAGATACCCAGAACCTAACCTGCATACCGATGCCTAGCCAGCCATCAAAGACACAGAAATAGGGCTGAAGGAGAAAATGGCTTCGTATCTAGCAGGAGATGCCGACTCGCTCAGACGCCTAAATCCAGAACAAGCGCCAGCGAAAACCCCTCCCTGCATTCTCAACCACTGCTAGCCAGCAAAGCCAAACACGGGAATCCCCAGGCCTTGCCACCGAAAGGAAAGGCAGTTAGGTAGGTAGTTACAGCTCGAAATGGCAGAATCAGACCTGATGCTCCTCCCTCAGGCTTTGCTTGGGTCCACAGCCCTCTCTCAAGCACTCGGATGATCCATCAGCATATACAAACACCACGATGGAATGAATACCAGGACAGCAAGCACACCGAGCCGACAAGAGCAACGGATGACACTCATCATTATTCGTGGGAATCTTGCAGAGCATGGAGGGGAAAGAGATAAAACATCTTCCACTCCCGCATCCATCTCCTCAAGAGCAGACTTGCAAAGCGCGGCTCTTCCTTACTCCGTACACGGGCCTAAAGGAAGGCCGTCGGCCGTACCAGATACACATATCGGAAGCTCCGTATAGTCTCTCTCTCTCTCTCTCTCTCCCCCCCCCCGAGCTGAGATCGAAGAGAGCAGGTTGGCTTGGTTAGCTCGTCTCGACAACTCCACTCCGACCGAGCCTCTGGCGGCCCGGCCCGTTCCAGAGTAGCGTGTCGAACGCGCCTGCGAGAGATACCGGTACTACTACCTATGTAAAGCTAGCTACCGCTACTTACCACCATCGCCCTCGCAGTCGGTGGATCCCTTCTCGTAACCACGGTTAGTCCCGAACAAAACGGCCTTGCACCTAACAGTCAGTCAGTTGACTCATACCCAGGCGTGATCTACCTACTCGCTTTGCGGTGACATTTTTCACGGTCCGATAACTCCCATCCAAATAAAACAAAACAAACCAAACCAAACCAAATCAAAATCAAAGTAAACAAACCAGATCAAGGAAAAAAAAAAAAAAAAAAAAAAAAAAAAACAAGCCAGCCAGCCAATCAAGCAAGCAAGCAGAGCAGAGTACAATTGACCCATGACACCAACTTCTAGCCCACTGTTAGCGAAACAATATACATGGCTAAACGAACATCGCTTGCATGTACTCGTTGATTAGCAGGGCTCGGTAGAGCAAAGAAACTTGGTATAGAGCGAAAATAAACTGGCTTTGCCGAAGTCTTGGAGGTGGGTTAAAGGGAGAACCATCTCTGCTTTTATTCTGAGGCCGCAAAAGGTCTAGTCAACACGACCATCTGGCCGTCCATAGTTGCGTACTAATACGCAACCCATGCATAATCCTACAAGAGCCCCATCCGACATTCACCTATTCAATCATATCGATGTCATCACCCGTAGTGGCGGCAGCAGCTGGTCCAGGATCTACGTTATCCTTCGATCCTCCACCAAAGTAGTCCTCCATCTCTGCATCGAGCTCCTCCTGAGTTTTCTTGGGCCTTCCATCACGGGCAAGACGCTCTCCACCACCACGAACTGCTCCAGTTCTCTCTCCTCTCTCACGTCTGGCACCGGGTCGTCGACCATCTCTTCTGCGGGGGCGAGGACTGCGGGAGCGGCTGCGAGTACCTCCAGGAACGTAGCGATCTACGTTGCTGGGCGGGGGACGTCTGACATCAGAATGGCGGATTGGAGAATCAGAGCGGGATCTCTTTGGCGCACCCATGCGTTCGAACAGAGAGCGGGACTGTGGTGGGGGTCCTCGCCGACTGGAGGGGCCTGACGGGACTGGGATCAAACGTATGGGCTGTCCTGGGAGGCATTAGATTGTGTGGAAGCCAGTGTGTGTATTGGTCATACCCTTTGCGTTCGCTCCGTCAAACTCCCGGATTGCCTTCTTGGCATCGGATGCGGTTTCGTAGGTGACATATGCGACACCTTCTGAACGGCCAGCACGGTCGTAGGTGAGCGTAAGATTTATGACGGGACCGATGGTGTTGAATAGATCCTGCCCGAGTCAGCGTGTGTCGATAATGTAATCTCCCCGTCGATTCTTACCTCCAAGTCCTCCTCCAACAAATCGTAGTGTAGATTTTCAACCCGAAGCTTAGAAGACACAGCATCACTGGATAGGTCAGCAACTGAATATGAGCAGCAGCCAAGTATTTCATACTAGACAGGGTCCGGCGTGTATCTTCTATCAGGGCGATTTGGTCGGCGTCCGGCTGGGGTGTTCATGAGCGCAAGTCCGCCATAAGAGTGAGGACCTTCATACTATCGTTGTCAAACTTATCGTGAACCCATTCTCTGCACCATATCAGCAAAAAATAGCTCATTCCAGAATGAAGCGGAGGATTACGAGTCAATATTCCTACTATCTTCCCAAGTCGACTGCGTCAAGGAGGAGGCCTGGGTTAGCTGATGTGTTCAAGTATGTACTTCTCTGAGCCAATCCGGGGCACCAAGCATTATGTTCGCGTGCGGAAGCTGAGGAGTATATCGATACGTTTATGTTCATATGTAAGAGGATTGAGGAGGAGAAGGAGGTGTATGCACCTGTGAGTATTTGTTAGCTGTCTTTGAGCTCCACGGGCTGACGAGAGCGTACCTTTCTTACGCCATCACGAGGATAGTCGTTGCGTTCACTGCGTACGTTTCTGGGGCCTCCACGGCGTCCTCCACGGGAACGGCCACCACCTCTCTACGCTGTATTAGCTGGAGCCTGGTCATAGGCGGCCTTTGCGCGCGCAAAAGGCTGAGTGAGGTATTCCGAGTCTTACCTGGCGTTCGGCGACGATCTCATCGAGTGCGCGATCCATTGTGCGGGTTTTCCAAGTTGAATTGAAGTTGAGGATGAAATCAAGGTTGCTATTCGCGTTGTTTGTCCAGAGGTCTTGACTTCTTCTGACCACGCGAGCGAGCTAGAGACGCCAATACCTAGGCTTATCACGTGACATCCAGCCATATAAATCACGAAGCTAACGAAAATTGAGCATGTACAATGGAGAAATTATTCACATCGAAAGTTATAGAATACGATAGCTCGTCCGATATATCATTTCTGCTGATAGCCTCCTACTTTTTTGAAGTTTCCTTACACTATCGTACAATATATAGTTTTATAAATTATGTATGTCTGTCCTTGAGAAGCTCAAATACATCTACGAATGACCACATTGAGCATACTAGACGTTTAACTACGTACTTTCGATACAAACCTCTACGTGGCGCGTTTGTTGAAAGCCCAATATGAAGGGTCGTTGCAGAGGTTACAACAGCATCAGGCATTCCGCCTTCCCTCCCATGTTTTCGTCATCCTTGTATTATTTCAATGATCCTCTAAGAAGGGCGTCCTGGGTCTTTCTCCGCCCCGGAACGTGCAGCTTTGGCTATTGAAAACCCCTCGCTGTGGGTCTGGGTTGACTTGTTCGTGACCCTTTCCCGCTCCAAAGGGTAGAGAGGTGTATGTGAAAGCCTTTCTCATACCGCGACTCTTCGGATTGGTATGGGACCTGGCCCTGAATCGATCCGTCGTTGAACTGCTGTTCCGGCAAAGTCCATACGCAGGTACGAATAAGGAAGGTCGATTTTCGTAAAGTGCTCACCCAGGCCCGGGCCAACTGACGCATCTTGTGCTAGAGCGGCATTCACATTCCTGGAGCCGTGATGGATAAACAAGCCCGACTCCGAGACGAATCCGAACTGCCCGAGCCTGAGATCGTAAAGTTGTTTTCCTTCCGGAACATTGGCAAATGGTTGGGCAGAAGTAATGTCATCCACGGTGCTGGGAACACTTCCAAAAATAATGCTACTTCGCGTCGCAGGGCCGTTTGAGAATTCTTGAGTGGATTGAGGGCGGCTAGGATGAGCGGCAAAGAACTGGACGAATGAACCCTCTTGAGCGACGTTTCCAAGGGCTGAAGCTTGCTGCTCTTCCATACTTCCATAGGAGAAGTCAAATCGGGCCTCAGGGATCTCGTCATACGTCTTCTGGGGATCAAGAGAGAGCAGGCCTTGCTTTGCTCCCCAGCCACCACCTCCACTTACTAGTCTGTATGAGTAACACGACACGAGAAGGAGCAATGCGATAGATACTCACAAACACGACAAAACGTAGCGCCTTTGCTGATCCAGTACGCTACATAGCCAAAGTGTGTCGCATCGGCATCCGAGTCGGGTTTCCATCTTGCCTTTACGGAATCCCACTCCACCAGCAGGCTCGAGGAATTCGGGTCATGTTTCGCCTTTTCAGGAATGACCAGGGCCCATACACCAATATGTGTTGGTTCTTTTTTGAACACCTCCAAGAATTCTGTGACGGTGGGCTCCAACTCTTGAGAAGCTGGCCCAACTTTTTCCTCGATGCCATTGCAAAAGTCGAGCGTGCGCACAATGTTACCGAGTCCATTCTTGATTTGCCGAGCAGGGGTCAAAGGGATCGCAGGGATGTAAACCTCGGGCAAGCTCCCCATCAGATGATGGTATAGCTTGACATTTACGTTGGTTCTTTCATGCGATTTGCAGCATTTGAAGTCATCATCCTGTGTGCCGAGTCTCCATTCTGATACATTCAGCATGGATCGTCGGCCGGTTTTGAAGAGAGTGTTGGCAAGTGGTAAGGTGACCTGCGGTAGATCATCCGGATCTGGGCGAAAAGTGATGCTGGATTGTATCGAGGGGCTTGTCGGGCTGTCTGATAACAAGCGGTGAGCGTCTGATGCCCAGAGAGGCGAAAGTGTATCCGCCAACGGGCCATGCAGTACCGAGAATCCTTCTTGTGAGATCCGGTCTCTAGCGCATGATATCATCTCTGGAGCTGTTCAAAATTTGATGTCAGTTTCAATTTCAAGACAAAGTGAGGAGCATACAAGCAGTCGAAACAGAGAGTGTTGCAGGCTAGTCATAATGAATCTGGGAGAGACTTACGTGGAGATATGCCATCAACGCATGCCACGACTATGTGAGTGTAAAGGGCTTTTGCCCGTTTCGGCGAGACTTGCTGATTCATAGTCTGCACAATATCCCCGACCAGTGATGCATCGTTTTGAAGCATAGTAGCAAAGCTGGGAGTGAAAAGGAACACGATGGCTTGGGGTTCAGCAAAGCCTTCCCATGTGACCCGCTGGTCTGGAGAAAGCTGGAATTTCTTCACAGCGGCCAGTACATCTTCTCTCGCCTAGGCTGGTTCAGTTAAAATTTGGTAAAGAAGAAGCGGATGTGACCTACCACAAGCTCGGGGTGATCACATCGGATTGTCAATAGGCGCTGGACGGGATTGATGGGCTTGTTGACGCAATCTGGAGCTGCGTGTCGGGTGAGAGACTGGCCGTTCCGCATTTTCAATGTTTTCCGCTCAAGATACTCATTACTGTGCTTTTCCGTTAAACTTGTCGAGGATCCTGCTTCTTTGTCCACCAGTTCTGAGGCTCCATCTTCTACCACAGAGGAGGGTACCGAGCCATTCCAGCTCGGCGGCGGTGGGCTCTCTTCCTCTCGTACCGGTGGCTTCTCTTCATGCACCATATGCATCTCCGCGGCGCCCTCTTCCACCGCACCGCTGGCAGCAGAATACTCGCCACCCTTCGACTCAGAGTGCATCCATCTCAAGGCTGGCCTGGAACTGGATCTGGACCTGGAAACCTTCACGTGTCGTGACACTGATATTGCATGATGATTCAGACCTGCGGCTCGTCGCGTCAACGTGACCAGGCGAAACAGATTTCTGTTCATGTTCGTCCCTCGGTGGGTGCTATCTATGTTTGAATCATGGTGTGGGGGGTAGGCCGAAGCATCATCTTATTGGTACAGCTGGTGCTTTCGTGTTCATGGCCGTCCGCATTTCTCCCTTCATCAAATTTGGAGGAGATTCGGTAGTGAGCTTATGTAAGCAAGCTTAACTCTTGGCAGCACCTAATTATGACTGACTGCGCATTTCGTCTCGTTATTCCACAAATACCTACGGAGTACGCATCACATTTGTTTCACCTCACTGGTGTTTCATTATGCGAAACTTATTCAGTCACTACAGGTACATGAAATACGGTCGTTGTGCTTTGCTAGAGGAGTGTCGTTGCCTCTTCAACCCTGTTTACCAATTACCCCGTGGGTACCTAGGTACTGTGCCTTGTGATATGAAGTGTCACCGGCAGTTCTTCGTTTTTTATACTTTGAAGGAGTCCAACTAAAGTTGAGCAAGCTTTAAACTTCCCTGGTTGGTCCAGTGATAATCCTCTACGTACATGGGCGAGGGCGAGGGCGAGAGCGAGAGCGAGGGCGAGGGCGGCCCTGAGATGAATGCAAGAAGAGCAAGGAGGAATTAGGGTTGATCCTGCACCTGGATGACGAGGGCAATTTCTACGCGAGATGATGGATTCCGCTGAATTCGGTAGCCCTGCGTTATGTTCCTTACTCGGGCAGATTGCGGTCCAGGGACCCCTTTCTTGTCATCGTTCGTAAGATGTACCGGTACCGTACGGAGATCCAACTTCCAATTTTCTTGTCTGTCCTTGTCGTCGTCCCCTTCCTGGAATCCTTGACATGACAGATGGCGGCAGTTTATTTGATTCTCATTTGGAAGTAGCGTTCCCGCGTTGGCCCGTGGACCGCGGATTCATACATACCGAGTACATACAGAGTACAGCACTCACTCTGTACTCTGCTGTACTCTGGACTGTTGCTTGCTTATACTTGCTTGCTTGCGCGCTGGCGGGCTTGGCTAGCTGCCGATCGGGGAAAGCAGATGGGCCACCGCTCTGACAAGTCATCGCTGTATTGAGTTAAGATCATCATGTCGTTCCTGCAGCCTCATGCTGCCGAACCGAAAAGCACTGGGAGCACTTGGAGCACTTGGAGCAAGCACTTCATCAGCTTCCACCCATTGATTTGCGGCACTTCCGGATCACGTGTATGTTTTGTTTTTTATTGTTTTGGAGAGGCGCCTTTAGCGACTGCTTCCACAGCCAAATCCCATCCTCTTATTGATTATTGACGGCGGAGGAAACGAAGTATTGATGGTGTTGATAGAGCAGTAAGGATCTTTGTGACGTAAGAAGGCAGAATTTCCATTCCCCTAACTTGTTTTGACTTTCCCATCCATGCGTTGCGTCGATGGTTGGAAGTAGTAATACTACGTAGGAGTACCGGTAGAGTTGTAGTGGTTGTACTATAGTACTTGGGCCAGCAGCGCCCAGCGCCCAGCGCCCAGCGCCGAGCAGGCAGGGCAGGCTTCGATGCGACACTGACTGTGGCTGTGGCTACCAGGATCAGCATGGAATCGTTGTGGGCCCATCCTCAGTCAAAAAACTGAACTTTGAAGTGGTACAACTAGGTATATTTCCGATATTCAATTCTTTTCGCTGGCGCTGGGAGATGAAGGGTCTGTCCGTACGAGGAAGTGAATTTTTCCAACTAGGAGTACTCCGTATGTTTATTTTTCATTATCTGCTTGCTTGAGCGAAGGCGAGACTCCTCCGGCATAAGCGAGCGCGTATAATTGATTGAATTACACAACCGCCAAGTCGTCTCGTCTGGATCTGTGTCTTACCTCCGCGACCAGAAGATGAGCTTTGGGCACCGGCTGCGGGGAATATCATGTATCAGACGATCGGATGTCCTTAGCAGAGGTTCTTAACACGCTTCGTCGTCTTTCGGACCTGAAAGGCTGATGCTGGGTGGTAGTTAGAGGTGGCAACAACAGCCACTAGTGAATGGATCGAACAATAGATACGGTAGGTAGACGGGTAGATAGGTAAGGACATCTGATAGTCCGTACACAGTAGGTAGATGCGGCATCATTCATCAGGCATGCAAGGACGGGTCGTGTGCTCTTGCGGTGAAGGTCCGTCGTCCGTATCCATCGCCCGTATACCTTAATAGCCAGTGAAAGGCTACCGGCTGCCGCCGTGCGACCAAGGAAGAGCGCTGTACCGGTAGTGCTGCTCAAGTTCCTGGTGGGTGCTCGTACGGAGCTCCTACAGACTTCAGAAGTATGCTCGAGTTCCGGATGTATGTAGTAGTAATACAACTAAGTACTGTAGTAGGTACGTAGTATGAGTAGGAAGTACTTACTTACTACACACCTAGGTAGCTCCTGAATCTGCGGCCAAGATAGCCTGCAGCAGCGCAAGACGTCCGAGAGTCGTAAATCGTAACCAACTCTCCTGCCTGTCCGTAGAATATTGCAGATGGGAAGATCTCCCTAAGGACCTAAGTTTCGTTTCAAGTCGTTCTTTTCTAGAATTCTCCAAGAAGCACGACAGCGGAAGAGGTCATGGGATTTCTGGTGAATTTGGTTCACGAAGAGCTGTCGAGGTGAAGAGGTGAAAAGGTGATCTCCCTGCTCCGGTCGGGGAGGGCGTGCAAAACCTAGCCTAGCCTAGCCTAGCCTGGTCCACCTATAGCTCCACCTATAGCTCCACCTGTTGGCTCCACCTAAAGCTCCACTCCCAGCCGCTTCGAGTTAGCTCCGAGCAGCGATTTACGAGAGTCACTAAATCTCAAATCCCTCTTCAGATCCAGTCTGCCCGCCTTCTCTCATACCACATACGGAGACCTGCGATCTATTATCAACGTCGACGACGGCGGGCAGGATCAGCATCACCATCAACTCCCGCCTGACCCTCCTGATCGGTGCATCTCTATCTGCATTCCTCCAACGGAATTGCTCTGTCTGGTCTTCTGGACTGTCCGCTCCTTACCACACTCACCCACACTCCTTTGACTTCATCCCAACTCGATTTTTCCAACAACGCCAGAGAACCTCGGCCAGTACGATTTGATCAAGGCTTTCTTGACACATCGGGAGAAACTCTCGGCAGTACGTCAGAATCGTCAGAAACATTGACACAGACATCATCAACGTCAGTCCCCCTGCTCTACAAGACACAGTTGGCGAATCTGTCAGCGCTGACGGTTGGACTTCAGTTTTGACCACCCTCCTCGTCCAGAGAAACAATCGCCCGAATCGACAGTCGAAATCGAAGTCCACGTCCCGACAACAAGATATTGAGGGGATTGAGTGATCGAGTCTTTATGCTCGCATCTTAATTGGGCGTCGACACCGGCCGCCGTGCGGCAGGGACTCAATGGCGGCTGCGACATCTCCCGGTACAATGTCGTTCAATGGATTGGACCTATCCAACGCCTCCTTCAGCCCCACAGCAATTGATAATCTTTCAAAGCCTTCAATATCCCCTCGACTCAGCAGTCCCGGGCCTCTCCCGCTACCCAGCTTCGTCTTCCCGGCTCCGCTACCACAGCCCTCTGGCTCAAGATCAGCACCAGCCTCCTTCTCCAGAGCCTCGGGTCGGCGACCACTGAGTGCCATTGAGACCCGAAGTCAATCAAAGGAATGGACAGCTGGCAATGGCGAACCCTCACCATCGCCAGAATCACCGTGGGCATTGCCAAGAACCATTCCACCAAGACCAAGCAGCACGCACCAACGAAACGTCTCCGAGTTTATAGGCCGTGATGGTCTGAATGGAGTCGGAGGTGGGTTGATGTCGACAAGCCCTACAAAGTCCGAAGGAGCCCTCCCCAACTCTCCTACTACACTTGGGCCCCCTGGAGGCCGTCGAGGACACGCCCACAGAAGATCAGCAGCTATCAGCGTGAGCGACTTGGCATTTATTCTCAAGCCTAATGTCACCAATACTCGAGGTGGGAGTGCTCCTACATCGCCTTCGGCGATGCGTGAGCGCCACCCTAACATGCCCTCTCTCGATGCTGCAATCCAGCCTGCGAAATCATTGAACGATCTGGCAGATCCGGAACTCAGCCCCAAGACACCCAAAAGCCGAGTTGGATTTTCTGACGAAGTTTCGATTATCCCTAGACCACTGTCCATGGTCTCCAGCGATTCTTCCAGCACAGTTCGCCATGGACATTCGGTCTCTAATTCAATGTCCTCGATCGTTTCGGGGCCATCCTCGCCATCCTCGAAGGATATACGTAATACTTTGTCATCGACGCACAGAACGGTTGACGCTCGGCCTCGCACTGCAGAACCCATCTTAGACAGAGAACAGTTAGAAGGCATCAACGGACGAGGCTCGCTCACTCTTCTGGAAGATGTTGCGGCTGCATCAACCCCCTCAACCCCAAGATCTGCGAAGAAATGGCAATTTTTCGGCAATGAGAATGCTTCTGGCGAATCATCTCCCAAGTCTCGCCCAGCCAGCGCTGCCTCGTCCGCAAAGGAGTCTAAAAAGGCTGAAACTGCTCCATCTTCTCCTGACTTGACGTCTCCAGCGAACCCAGTCGACTCGATGGAGCCACGCGCCAGCTCCCGAAGGTCCTCTATATCTAAAAAGCCGAGCAAGAACAAGAAAAAGGTTAAATCCTGGGCTGGATCAATCCTCTCGCGCAAATCTCGACAGCGGAAACCCAAGCTTTCCCGCCGCTCACCTACTCCACCCCTGAGAGCATACACACCACCAGTCGGTCAAACGAACCACTTCAACTTCAATGAATCTGAGCACTCGGTACTCGAGAAACCGGGTACTCAAGCGGATTTCACCAACTGGAAGCCACGCGAGCTGCCACTTCAAGAAGAAATTCTAAGTCCCATTATCGATCTGGATGCCGCCCTTGGTCCTTTCAATACTCCATCGAGTTTCGGTGATGACTGGACTAAGTCTCAGCAAAATGGAAAGAAGAAGCGGGCTATGCACAGTGCGGCGGGACTGGCTGGCTTCACAGGACCCGGAATGCATTATCACAGACGGACCGAAAGTGCCCCCGAATTTGAGAACGCTCGATTTGGTCTCCATAGACTAGGAAGCAACTCGAAAATGGCTATGGAAGACGTCTTCGAAGAGGATGAAGATGAGGAGTGGGAAGATGCCAAAGCCGCCTCTGACAAGGAAACAAGCAGCAGGGCAAGCGATGCCGAAGATGTTCACTCTGGTCTCTGTATCGATATCAAGGTTGTGGACTCGGATGGTATGGATTCTGAGACGCCAACGGACTTTGACGATGCTACATTTCAGCGCGCATTGAAGCGAAAATGCTCTAGTTTGAGTGAGGGGGACCGCCGTAACATGAGCTCGACCAAGTCAGCACACTCGACCACTTCTCTGATCGATGAGCCAATTGAGGAGGAATGCATTCCCGTGGAGATAGCCGATGATTCTGTTCCACCGAGGCCTGACTCGAGAGCCCAATCCTCGGACTCGACTGTTACCCCCCCATTCCGACCTAGACTACCCAAAGAACTTCCTCCTGTCGATATACAACCATACTCTCTCCAAGCACCGTACCCTACTCCAACCAGCCCCATCTCTTCTAGTCAAGCGTCTTTCCCATCGCCACGCTCTCCACTATCGTACGATACGCAGCGCATTTCAACCGCCCCGTCCTCTTTCAATGATGAGACCGCTTTCCAGTCGCTGCTGATGGGGGAGCCAGGCCCTGAATTGCGAATGTCAGTTGATGACGTACCTTCTTTGTCGAGCAGCAACTCTACCATGACGAGAGACAACAGTGGCATTAACACTGGTATTTACTCTCAGCTTCGAGAAGGACATCGTTCTGCTTCTGTTTCCTCGGCAGCGATCAATCGCAAACGATCTAGTCTGGCCAGCTTGTCACGGCTCATCAGTAGCTCCCACGGCGAGAAGAGCAAGCTTTCAATCGAGTCCAGACCCCAAAGTGCAATTGAAGGAGAGAAGAAGGAGAAGACGAGCAAAGGGAAGCGAATTGGTCGTATGATGCAATTCTGGAAGCCAAAGGACTCTAGCGCCCCAGCATCCTAATCTGGCTTCTCTTGCCTTTCGAACTCATGCCTTTGATGCTCGAAGAGCAGAATGTTTGATAGATGATGGACATCGGAATTTTTTGTGCATATTTCACTTATAGGGCCTCGTCGACTCGACTTGGTTCCGCATCTCTTCTTTGGTCTACTTGCTCGGCACTTTCAGCGGATCTTCAGCATAAACATTAGTTGCGGCACCTCATCCCTTGACAACGGGCACAACACATCCTTCACGCAAGGGTGGATTGTGGCTTTCTCCCAACTTGGATTCCTAGACTGGGGCTGATGTTCCTCGAGGCTTTGACGCGCGTCTTTTAATGGGTGGTTGGGTTTTTGCATGGAAATGGAGAAGACATACAGCGCGTTGTTTTTAGCTTTTATTTTCATTTCTTGCGAGCTTTCGCTCTCTGGAATATATTTGCTCTGACCCTGGGCATCGGGAAGGAAGAGCACATATTACGATTCGATACTATGGACGAGATGATAGGGAACGGGATGGATGGGCTATAGTGCAACCTGCTTTCGTGTGGGGAGAGAAAGCAGATATGGATAATGCGGTAGCTCGAGGCGCTCGCACTCTGCCGATGCGAGACTTAATGAATATAACTTAGAATATGACCCGACTTTTCTTTCCAAAGGCAGATGTGATCCCACCACTGACGACGTTGGGGCGAGTCAAATTGGACTGCCTCTAGCTCACAAGTTGGGAGGGGGAGAAAGATTTAACCTGAGCTAGGTACGACTGACTACCCAGAGATAATCAAGATTCTACTTATCGTCATGACTTGGGACTCAAAAGTATTGCAAATGGAATCGGTTCTGCTCGGAAAATTGTTTCCCCGCTTGCCGCATCAGATTCCGCCTCGGCCTGAGCAGGCTTGAAAGCTCCCGAGCTCTCATCTCAAGCCTTAAGACATACATCAACGAGCACTTTTCAAGAGGCAGCGACGAAAAGGCGCAATCTACATCGCCACCAAGAATCACCATTCGCATCGGCTTAAGATCGAACTCTTTTCACACCAAAAAAATACGACCCCTGCGCAGCAAGCCAGCAATAACAAAACAACAACAACAACAACGACCACAGCGATAACAACAGCACCCAAAAATGTCCACAGCCTCTTCGTCCACCTCCTCCTCGCGCACACCCACCAAACGCCTCCTCACCGAACTCTCCGCCTTCGCCGCCACCCCGCCCTCCAGCCACCCGTTCATCGCCTCGCTCGCGCCCTCGCCCAGCTCCCTACTCTCCCTGCGCGCCATCCTCGTCGGGGCGCCGCTCCCGGCGTCCTCGGGCTACCGCGCGGGCCGCTGGCTCCTGCACGTCGCCATCCCGCCGACGTACCCGGTGGCGCCGCCGGCCATCACCTTCGTGACGCCCGTGTGCCACCCGAACGTCAAGTGGGAGACGGGCGAGGTCTGCCTGGACGTGCTGGGCGCGAACTGGACCCCCGTCCTCGGCGTTGTGGGCGCCCTCGAGTGCGTCGGCCGGCTGCTGGCTGAGCCGGGCGTGGAGAGCCCGTTGGGCGTGGAGGTCGCGGCTTTGTTGAGGGGGGGGGATCGCGTGGGTGCGAGGGCGTTGGTGGGGTTTTGGTGTGCGGAGGAGAGGTGGGAGGGGGGGTTGGGGTGGGAAGGGGAGGGAGACGGGGACAGGGACGCGGAGGATGCGAGAGGAGAGGAGGTGGGGAGGAGAGGGGAGAGGAGTTAGAGATGGGAGAGGTTGGAGACAAGGTGGAGGATTTGATGGCGGAAGAAGCTTCGGGGCTTGGAGGGGATGCTATCGACGAGAATTTGCGGATGAAACGAAGGAAACGATGAATCGGATGGACTGGGTATATGAAAGATGAATTGCACATATGGAACGCTCGCGTGGGGGTGGTGGCATTTGCATTTCAACGGAGATTGGAAATTGGTAGCTTCTTCTCTCTGGCCGCACAAGAAAAAAAGAAAAAGCGGCTTCGCGAACCGATTTTTGGGAATAAGCTCTTGTTATGCGCTTGCAGCATGAGAATAAATACATGGGACATTTCTCGATGATATCAGTTGATCGGGAAATCATGTGTAGTTAGTTATGAGACACAGGAGGTCGGTCACGCAGTTACTACATGCGTACACCAAGCCAGCGTCGCGCTCTACCAGCAGACTCCACACGCTTCAACTCAGGCAGGATTACCGCCGCCGGTATATAAGTCCATCAAACATCCAGACATTGTCTATGGTATACATACATACACATAAAAGCCCAGTTCTCGTCTCCCTATGACGAGAACCAAGCCCCAAGCCCAAGGCCGCAACGGTGATGCCATGCCACAAACGCCGTTTACACACATAAGCAAACAAGCACCTGTCCGTCCGATTCGCGCGTTATTACCTGCCCAAATCTGCTCGCTTGCTAGCGTATCCTGCAACGCTTTCTTGTTGCCGTCCTATATCCAGCCAATGGAAGCATGTGTGCTCCTTCTACCCCTTTCCGCAAAATCAATATCTCTCGAATCGTGGTCGCCGTGCTGAAATATCTTTCATGAAGTTGAGAGTGGACTGTGCCGGACGGCTCACTCGTTGTAATGGTACACCTGGGAATCTTGGTTAGCACAGAATTTGCGACAAGATGTACAGGAGAGTAAGAGCTTACCTTGTAATTCGGTAAGCCTGTAGCGCCCCATCCCAGTCGTTTCGCCATTTTTGCGAATCCTTCCGTCTCGATGAGGTGGTAGAATGCGAAAGGTGGGAACATGGCTCCGTCGCGGTGAACCTCCGCCTTGACCAACAGCGCCGTGCCCCCAACACCGTCTAGATCAATCTCCTGGTTGGGGTCTCCTCCGTCCTCAGCCATATACGCCATCAAAGTCCGGTAGGTAGCCATGGAAGCGTAACCCTCGAGTAGAATATCATCTGGTCCTAATGTATCTCCCAGCTTGCGCGCAATCTCGCTGTCCTGCCAGCTGTTGAAATCGTAGGGGCGCTCGGAAGCTTTCTTAGTCTTCGAGTCGACAAAGCGCTGGAAGCAGTTGGGGACGATGATAGGCTTATCGTGGGCAGCGAGATCTTGGATCAATGTAGGTGGGGTTTCAATCACATCTGCATCCAGCCAGAGGACCCAGGATGTGGAAGGGCCAAGGGTGGTGAAGAGAAGAGAGTTTCTGGCTCTGGACATTGCTGCTCGTCTAACCTTCTGGTTCTCCATCTTGTGACGCTCGGCTTCAGTTTGGGACTGTAGAGGAGGGTCGAAGTCCTGTCGCTCGATAATGATGCTTGCAAATCGCTGGCTGATGGGTCCTGACTTCTGGGTATGGGTGATTTGTGTTTGGAGTTGAGTAGTCGCCGCATTTCCTTCCCTGCTCTTGGGTATGATAAAGGCCAATGTGATCAGCTCATGTGGGTAGTCCAGGCGCATCAGATTGTCCCAGTACTCTTGGTAGAACTTCGCCAGGGGTGTGAGGATGAGAATGGTCTCCCTGTTGGCCAATGGATTGCTCGAGCTGGTAACGTTGTTCATGTGGTAGTGCACAACTGGAGGTGGTATCCGCTTGCCGCTCGAGGACTTCTCATTCTGCTTTCGGAAAGGGGATGTGGGTGGAGAAAGGGGATTCGAGGCCGCGCTGGCTGTTCGACTCTTTGCCGACGCTGAATCGCTACTCGATGGCGAGAACAGGAAGACAAAGATGAATATGAGCAGGGCCACGCCGATGACCCAGGTGATTGGACTCCTCCGCCCTAAACGCGTTGACCCCATGATTGCGTTGAGATTCCGGGATCCTCACTTGTGCGGTTTGCCCTTAAAATGGCCTATGTGGACTGTCCTCAGCGATCACAATCCGTGTCCGGCGGTCGCTGGTCAAAGGAATGTGGTGGCCGTAGCAGTCGTCGTCCCCGGTGGAGCGAGTTTGGTGAGACTGCGCCGTCAGGATTGGTACAGACAGGTACAGGTTTGTAAGTGTTGATGCACTGTTGTCTGTGAAGAAAAAAGGAGGTACCCACCCAACCCATGCCATGCTCAAGCCTTGAAATGAGAAAGGCGGCTCTTCGGATAAAAGTGCAACCAGCCCGAATGTGGTGGGCTTAATGCTTAATATATCATCTACCATGGGACGAAAAACTCTAAGCTTCTTAAGCATCGTAGATAGTATCAATCATACTTAGTACTTGTAGATTCCCAAGTGGCTAAACGGCTTCTTTCCTTCTTTCCTGATCTCGGGGAATGTGAGGACTGGAAAGGAGCTATGTACCTATAGCTAGCGGAAGAAAGGTTGGCTTGGACAACGTCTATTTATTGTATTGTCGTGTCAACAAGCAAGCAAGCATAACCTAGTCTACTGTATCCCTCGAGTATCCACAAACATGTTCCCCATGTCCTACCGGGTCCAGATTGCATTGTTACACAGAAAAAGAGGCCATCTCGATCTGTTTGGCTTCCGTGAGCGATTGATATCCGTCTAGTGCCTATCTATCGGTAGTATGAGTATCATTGCAGAGGTCCGGATCGTACGGACATGGACATATTACAGTCTGATCACTCGGAATGATCGTCTTCTTGGCCCCTTATCCACCTCTTGGTTCAATTTCCCGTAGCAAGTCTATCCTTTCGGTCCGTTTCTCGAGGTGTTTCCACGGCAGCGTGCCTTAGTCAGGTGATTGTGTATCGCTGCGGATGTTCAGATCAGAATTGAATCCGCTGGTGTCACGGAGATTAGTGTTCCAGGGGGGGGTTTTCGTGTTTTCGTGGTCATGGTCGTGGTCGTGGTACTTGTAACTGTTGACGGCGGCGATACCGAGGGATCAAACGCTGACGGACCCAAGTTCGTCCTGACTCCTGAATCCCCCAACTCGGGGCTGGCGGAGATCAGCCGCTATGCCATGTATTTATTATTAACTCGTCCCGTTGCTGGCGAGCTGGAACATATCGACGCATAATTGTTACACGACGTAGTCAATTCGGTATCAGGGGATGACAGCAAACAAAGGCCCTGATCAATAAGCAGTAAATAATGCGATGCGCATGAAAGAAATGGAAATGAGAAAGAAGTGAAGTGAAATCGGTCGGGGATTCACCCGTTATCCCGTAAACGGTAGAAGTAGGACTCGGGGAAGTTCTTTGTTTGTTCTTGATCTTGACCGCGTTACACCCGGATACCGACCTGACGGATCGATCGATGTGTTTTGGTTTCGAGTCCTTTGAATTCCTCGAATCCTCTGAATGAACTACGGAGAGCCAGAACCTACTTGTATTCCGTACACTTGTGACTTGACTGCCTACTGCTCTGTCAAGCGAGGCTGAAAGTAAGTGCTGAGTTACTTAACTAGTGGGTAGCCAGCCAGGACATCCCTTCTCCATCACCTTCACCCTCACCTTCACCCTCACCTTCACCTTCACCTTCACCTTCACCTTCACCTTCACCTTCACCTTCACCTTCACCGTCGCCTTCACCGTCACCTTCGCCTTCCTCAACTTCTCCCGAACTTCGAACTTCGAACTTCGACCTTCGACCTTCGACCTTCGACCTTCGACCGTCGACCTGCGAACCTTCGAGCCTTCCAGCTCTCACTGCTACAATCCTACGCCTATCCTCCACATCTCGCATCCCAACATCCCAACATCCCACATCCCATACCTACATTGCACCTATCGAGCTGGAGCATGGCTTCTGGCATTGCTCCTTGGCTTTCGTAAATAACTGCGCGCTGGCCTGGCTAAACGCCGAGTCCTACGCGTGGACGCCTGGCTGGGAAGAACCCTGGGACCTGCTTTCACCCCCTTCAAAGCAACCCGGCCTGCATCACGACCACGGAAACACTAAACTGCCTAAATAAACGGACACGCCGCGCCGTGCTCAAGCACCCCGGGATTGCCTTGCATTCTACCTACACCGTCATCTCGAGCCCAAACACCACAACGTGGTCAACATCCTGCAGCTGGAGGCGCTGAAGGAGAAACCCGGCCACCATGGAACCGGTGCCCGAGACAGAGAGGATGGAAGAGTTTAAGACGGCTGCAGTTCCTACTCTACGGATTCTGGAAACGAACGACACCTGTCAGAACGATCTGAGTAGCAGAGACAGGAAACCTCCCACCATTCGTCGATCTACGGAGCCAACTCCTTCCTCACCCCGTTCCCCGATCACCACTCCCTCTCCATCTATACCATATCGATCTCGAAATACCTCGCCCTTCTCTCGAGGCCACCTCCGCTCCAAGTCGTCGACCATGGTGCCTACCATGTCGCGGACCCAATCTCTGCCAGGGTTCAACGCCGCCGGTCATCTACTGGCCTCGCCGCACATCCGCCCCTCGAGTCCTATGGGCTCGCCCAACCGGGTTCGAGCACCTCGAAAACCAGTCGATGATGTGTTCCCAGGCCTGCCGAAACGGCTTTCGAGGGAGGTATTGAGAGACATCAGCGAGACGGGAGACGTATCCGAGGAACACACTCCTAGAGCTACGGAGTGGGGCAGCTCCCCTGTTATCGGTCTACCACCCGCTGCGGGCTTTAGAGCTCGAAGGCCCTCCTCTCCTTTACGACATCTGGCCCAGCAAAACGCTATTGCTGCCAGTACTGCCCCATCCACACCATCATCAGTCAATTCCTCACCCTCATACCCGTCTTACCGCTTCAATGATTCATTTCTGGGCACCAGCAGCTACACAAGCACATTCAGCTATCCTGGATCATACGGATCCTCTTCCGTGCCATCCACACCCACTTCTACTCGGTCCCGAAGTCCCAGTATCTCCAGCTTGGAGACCATACCTGATACTCCCGATGCGGAGGAGGCTGCTCTGGAGGCTGAGCGGATGGCACAATTGAAGGCAGCAGCAGATGCGGCGGACGGAGAGGAGTCCAAGACAAAATCAGATACTGCTGGTTCTCGTGGAAGAACGCTGGGAACTACCTTTGGCCGCGATAAGAGGAAGCGGTGGAGTGTGTGTGGTGCCGAGAGACGAGGTGATCTGAATCTGGATACGATCTGGGAAGACTGAATTCAAGGATATTTTGGAAGAAAACGACCCGCCCTCCCCGCTTTAAGAGATGCTGCAGAGGATGGCCGATCTGGAGGGAGTCCAGGCTTCTGGCGGTGACTTCATAGTCAGGCGTGGTTCGTACTGAGAGAAATGTGCTAGCGATGTGCTGCGCATGCTCTTATCTAGAGCTTGTATTTTTGGGGGAGTGGAATTTCTGGAGGCGGACATCAATCATGCACCGCACACTGCAATTACGTTTCTCCTTGCTCATTCTGAGTTCGATACCCCATATGCCAGTCGTTCGCGGGCTGGCATTCAACGAGCGGAGTTTTGAAGGGGGATTTGCATTGCTTTTCGTTGAAGACGGTCCTTTGATTCATAACGAAACTGTAAATAGAGAAATGAATCAAGTAATCCTTCGATAGGTACACTGACCAGGCGGTTTTTTGATCATGTCTTGCAAGTACCGAGACAATAGAAATGGTTAAAGGGACGTTGTATTTATCTTTTTTGGCTGAGTCGGGGGAGGGAGGCTCTAAGCGAGTAAACATCCTTTGGCTGATCGTGTCTTCAATCTCCCCTCGCCTCATGGCAATGCTGTCGATATTCAACTCCTGGCTCTGGCAATCTTAGTGCTATAAAAAACGACTTTGCTTTGAGCATGCTATTCCTTGGGCATATCTCGAAAGCACTCCATCCAGGAACCTTACGCTCGTTTAACCCTCGACAATTTGCATCCTACTTTACCCACCACTCCTTCAACATGCAGTTCGTCACTGTCCTCAGCGTCGCGGCGCTCATCAACACGGCTGTAGCTCTTCAGCCTCTTGCTCCAGAATTGATGAAGAAATATCCTGTGAACCCCTTCAAACTTATGCCTCAGATTGGTTGCTGACTCTTTGCCGCAAAGGCATGGCCGTTGGTGGAGCTGGAGACATCACAACCATCACCATACCCACACCGGCTCTGGCCCTTCTTGGACCGAGTCACCTGTAGTAGCCACGTCTGCTATCGCAGATCCTGAGAATTTGGCCATCTCGGTTGCTTCTTCTGTCCGATCGACTGTTTCGTCTATCTACACTTTCCCCAACTCTACGTCCTCCGCGAGCTCAACGGCCTACCCAACGGCATCCTCATCATCCAGCTCCCTCTTCCTAACGCAACCGCAAACTCTACCAGGGTCAGACCAACGGCCTACTCGCCATCTAGCTCTTTCGGCTGCTCAACCACAACGTCAATTAGGTCAGTATCTATCTACCCTCATCCATCTCGACGCCTTGGACTCGGCATCACGTTCTGGCAGCCGCCCTTCTATTCCATTCCCACTCACTGCTCGTCTGAAAGGGTGTGAGGCTAACACTAACACGCCCGAAGCACCCTCACCATAACCGAAGGCATCACCTACACCTTGTTCCTCCCAACCCCCAGCTCCACAAACCACACCTGGACCAACACCGCCTCCTCCGTCCCGTATCTACCCTCACCCCCCTTCCCCCCCACTAACGCCACAGCCCTCACGAACCGCACCACCTTCACGCTCATCCCGTTCCCTAGCTACGGCAGCTCCCTCTCCACCACCCTCACATCGCTGGCCACTACAACCAGCTCGTCCTCCCTCGCGGTCGACACCGGAACGTCATCCAGCACCCTAGAGGCTCTCTCGATCCCGCTTTCCGCAGACCCGATCTTCTCTGGTTCGCCGAGTGCGGTCCTGCATCCAGTCACGACCGTTTCACAGACTACGACGGTGACGGGGGGCCAGGCGACGGGAGCCCCCGACCCAGCGGCCTTGCACTGCGGCATCCACAGGCTGCCGAATGGGGCCTACAAGATGGCCGAGTACTGGGAGGAGACACGGGGCGTCTGGGTTACGCTGTTGGGGTGCTTTGAGGTTTGCGAGGTATCGTTTCTGTTTCCCCCTTCTCACTCTCTCTCTCTCACTCTCTCTTCCTCTCCCCTCCTATCATCCCTTTTCTCCAGCTCCTCATTGCCTTTTCCGAATCCCCTGCTTCGTTTTATGTGTGTGTGTGTGTAGGGGGACACTAGGGGTGGTGACCACCACCCAGACCAGGCTAACTTCAACGAACAGGGCGCCAACGACGGCGGCTGCTTCTCTTACTCGTTCTACCGTGACCAAGGCACCGGCGCGCCGCGGTGCGACCTCTCCGGGATGGCCTGGACAGCTTCATCCAGGAGGTGCCGCGCGTGTGGTACGATCTCGACAGTGGCAAGCCTTCGCTAATACTACTGTAGGTAGTAGGTTGTAAGTAGGTAAGGGCTGTGTGCGATACATAGGTAGCTCTACTCTCGCAGATCAGAAGGCCTTTCTTTGCTCTGCCCTGACTTGCCTTTTTCAAGGAAACGAGCGCAACAAGTGAAGTAAACCTGTCGTCCTCGTAGTGTAGGGTAGGATCTTCGAAGCGGGCGGCCGTGGTGTGGTGGAGCGTGGGTGAGTGAGTGAGCATGAGTGAGAAAAGCTGGAGGCGGTTATGCGTGGTGTGATGTGTGGTTGATTGATCTTGGGAGTGTGGCAGCATGGGATGGAGTTTCAGGCGTATTATCCATTCGGAGACCCCCCTTTCCCCCCCCCCCCCCCAAAAAAGGGGGAAAAAAGGGGAAAAAAAAGGGAAAAATGGCAAAAGGAAACCCGCCCACGCGCCCCTGCAAATGAGGTGTTAGCACGACCGTCCAAGTCAGAACATGCTGAAGTCCAATCTACTGCAGATATTTGGTGACAACCATTACACCATCGCGTGGGCCAAACCTGTTTTGAGGAGAGGCTGATGGGTAGTTGGATATATACGTATATACCAAATTTCATCCCACACACACGCGGGTAAACAAAAAAAGAGAGAGAGAGAGACCACTTTCTCTTTCTTCACGCGTCACAGCTGTTCCTTCCCCGCAGATTTACATGGGAGAATGTCAATATTAGTTATATTGATTCTGTTTCTATATGCATTTCAGAGCCCGCGGTATATATTTCTGGCCGATGAATGCTGTTGTTAAGTTCACGCGGGTTCTTGTAAGGGGAAGACGATGTTGCTGAGGAGATCTTTTACGTTATGGATAAGAAGATGGGGTTTGTTTGGTTTAGAAGATGGTCACTTTCACTTGCGGGTGTTTGGATTTATGGGATTGAGGTTGGATTTTGGATTTTTTTGGTATGGCTGGCTGGTAGGCTGGCTGGTATTGCCCACCTCATCCCACCTAACCCTGAAAAAAACAAACACCTGTTGCTGATGATCGGCATTTTCATTCTGCATCTATTGACATTCCAATGATTTTGAGGCTGTCCCCCGATGCAGCTCTGGGAGGAAGTGATCAACCGGGCTTGGTTTGGTTTGGTTTGGTTTGGTATTTTCAAGGGGGACGTTCGCTTCGGTTCGGTTCGTGCTCGCTAAACCGAGCCCCATGTCAACAATAACAAACACTTCAGGATAATCTCAGTCGACGAAGCAGAGAAGCCACCTATCGCATTCTCACCCCGCCACTTATTTCAGCCAGGGGTCTCCTCTTATGCCAGATGATACTTCCCTTCCAATTCCGCTCCCGGATAATCTGATTGAAGTTCGGCAAGGGCTCATCAACCTAGAGGCCCGCAGACGAGCAAAGTTGTCAGTCAGACATTCAACCTTCCTTCTCGACGACCAAGAGCTTCGAGGAAAGAAAAGGGTTACTTTACCGGCTTCCCGATCCCACGATATGCCCAGCCTTGCCAGATCAGAGCCACGGCAAGCTGTAGAGTGACCCACGCGTCGATGGGCGGGCACGAGGCATTCATCTTTGCCATGAGATCGCCATACCTACGTCCTTTCCGCCACCCGTTCTTCATGCGGTCGTGCTGGCGCCATGCAAACTGCATCAAGGGGATGACTTCGCCCAGGTGTACATAGGGGTTCCACAGCGGGGCTGGCGGCAACGTCGCGAAATACATGGTGTACGGCGTATCGAAGATGGGGAGGATCTGGTCTTCGGCAGCATCGAGATAGATGCGACTCGGGTCTTGGAATGGTGAGATACCTGGGAAGGGCGGGTCGATGTAGCCGAAGCGATCTCGATCTGGTGGAGGTTTTGCGTCAATAGAGAGGAATGTGAAGGAAGGATGGTCCATCCGTCCCGTCCGAGATCTCTGCAACTTACAGCACCAGCTCCAGCATTTCTTTTCCTTGGCATAGGTGTGTTCGTCATCCGTGTAGCCGGGATGGATCGTCGTGATAAGATTCTCGTAGAACTCTTCCATGTCTTTCAGAGTGGTTCCGACCAATACATCCCTACGTAGCGAGTCGTTAAGCTTTTTCAGGCGGTCATGGAGCTGGTGGCCGACCGATATGTAACCAGTGGCTGTGACAGGTAATGAGCCCATGGTTTTGGGATGTTGTATTCCTATTATTCGGCGGAGGCTCCGGCCTATGGAGAAGAGGAGAGGGGAGCCCTAGCAACAGCTCTTGCCCTGTGATGAGCTAGCGAGTACGCTAACTACTTCGGGGTAACTATGCAGCCACCGTCCTTACCATACTCTTCCACTCACTGCTAAAGTGAAGACAATAGATTCAATTATGAATATAACGTATTATTGAAGCCAAGACAACAGATTCGAATCCAATCACAAATATTGCCGCCGACGGCAAAACACTGCCAAAGTCCTACTGAATAAGTCTTTACTAGACAGTAGAAACCTCACCCCAACGCTTTGCTTTATCAAAGATATCTGATTCCCGCCGCAAATGGTACCTACCTGTTGACTCTATGTGTTGGAGCCAAGTAGAACGAGACAAAGATTTGTCCCCCTGGTGCTCTCCATTGTATCAAATATTCGAGGTTCTTCGAGACTTCACCCATCCTTCGCTTTCTTTAGGGTTCTTCGCCTACTCTTTTGATTTCTTTGCCTTGCCAACTGTGAACCTCGCCTCATTGGAGAATAGTGGATCTCGTTGCTATCACTTCTTGCCATCAGTCGAATGATGCCGAAGAAATCCAGAGGTACCTCTTCTTATACAAAATAAAATCAGACTCTCACTCAAAGCTGGAGTGAATGCAGCTCGCTCTTAGATATAACACGCTAGCCCCGAGTCAGAAATTTAGAAATTTGTAAGAGCCATTTTAAAGATATGGAAAGGCATCGAGAACAAGCAATATCATGGGAAGGCAGCTAGCTGTAGCTAGGGGATATCAAACTAAATTCATTATCTTGCAACATTTAGTACCGGACTCCTCGCCAATGCCTCATTTTCCCTACCCAATACTACAAGTCCCGCCTCTACCTAGTTAAACTTATCAAGTGCCTCATTCAGTATCTTCACAAACTCGAATACCTCGGCGTAAGTGTTGTACAGCGGTACCGGCGCCACGCGCATGACGTCCGGTTTCCTCTTGTCGGCCACGATTCCTGCTTCGTCCAACATGGCGCTGACAGTGTCTAGCTTGCCCGCATGGAACATGACACTCAACTGGGTACCACGCCATTCAGGATTCGAGGGAGTAATGATGGTGAAGTTTCGCTCGTAGTGTGGGCTAGCGTGGAGAAGGTGCTCGAGGTAGCCGGTGATCATGACGGACTTCTTGCGGATATCGGACATGGAGGTTTGTGCGAAGACGGATAGGGAACCGGAGAGGGAGGCGAGTTCTACGGTGGAGGAAGTGGAGACTTGGTAGCCGGAGGCACCGGGGCTAGGACGGAATTCTGGGATTCGTTAGTATCGACGATTGATTTGATAGAATCGGTCTGGGTGAGGGAAGACTGACCATTCTTCATGTTCATCCGTCCCACCTGGTCACCACCGTACCATCCTGCTAATCTGTGTCTGTACGTCGGTCTCTTCTCTTGCCCATCAGAGTAATCGACCTTCCCGTGTCTCTCATGAACATAGAAACCACCGACGCCCCCGGGTCCAGAGTTCAGATACTTGTACGTGCACCAAACAGCAAAATCCACATTCCAGTCGTGGAGTTGCAACGGTACGTTTCCGACGGCGTGAGCGAGATCCCAACCTACGATCAAGCCCTTGGCTTGCGCATACGCAGTGATAGTCTTGATATCGAAGAACTGTCCTGTGTAGTACTGGATTCCAGGAAGGAGGAGCAGAGCAGTACTCTCTGCGTGCTCATCAATGATCTTCAGAATGCTCCCAGTCGTAACCTCAAACGTTCCATCCTCAGGCCCAATCATAATCATGTTCTCCTTAGGATCAAAGCCGTGCTGCAGGATCTGACTCTCAATCGCGAAGTGGTCACTGGGGAATGCTTTCCAGTCCAGAATGATCTTGCTCTTTCCAGCGGTAGGGAGATAGAAGCTTGCCATCAGCAAATGCAAGTTTATGGTCAGACTGGCCATGATACCAGTCTCGAAAGGAGATGCTCCAACGATGGGAGCGAACTGGCGAGATACATCTTCGGCGAGCAGTTGCCACTGGATCATAGGCGAGCCCTCGAGCGGCACGAAGTGGCCGTGGACACCGATCGTGGCCCAAGTATCGAGATATGCGCTGAGATACTCTCTTGTAGCCTTAGGCTGGAGCCCGAGAGAATTTCCGCAAAAGTAGATGGAAGGATCTTTGGATTCTACCGGAGGATGTTAGCAGCTGAGACACATGTCATGTGATCTAGGAGGGGGAGATGGGGGTGGCGAACCTGGCTTGACGAGTGTTCTCGTCTTGATGTTGGATTTGGAGGGGATAATGAACTTCTCTCGAAAGGAGCGGAGATGGTCTGTGGCATCAAGGGATTGTGCGTATTCGAGAGTGTTTGCCTCGGCCGGGAAAACGTGCTTGGGGGTTTGTTGTTCTGCGAGCATAATGGAACCCATCTTAGCGAGTTGGTCAGGTGTTGATGATCGTGAGAAGATGAAGCTATATATCTTGCATAGTATAGCTAGCTAATGTAAAACGATGCGATGAGTGAGATGGGAAGAACCGGCGGATGAATATATAAATGATCTGATCTGTTCGTGTGTCACTTGCGATGCAGCTCTCGTCATCATGCTGTTAGGAGGTATCCAGTATGATCATTCATCGTATCGGTATTCCCGTGTATCTTAGACGCTTCCGCCTCCGCTTCCGTTTCCGCGTCCGCGTCCGTGTCCGTTTCCGTGTCCACCAACAGTCTCGGGAAACCCTGACCAGAGTTATTCCTGCACGCAACATATGAGAACGATCGGCCTAAGAGGCTGCAAGGAAACGGCATCCGTCCATAACCGTTGACCGATATGGTCGTTTCGCAAGTTCGGCAGCGGTGAGCTTAATATCCGTGTTTACTTACAAGATCCAGATATATATCTGGTTCTTGGAAACTTCGTGTACTACCTACCTCTGATATACGAGTCGAAATTTTCTATCACCATTTTCGCCAGTCTTATTGCTGCATCTTTTTAGTATCATTACAGTTTTTTTATCATGTTGGGCCCATTGAATGTCAACTTGGCGCAATTTGGTGTCTCAGAGAGAAATGGATTCTTACCCGACCAAGCACCCCTCAAGCGATTGAGCAGCCCATACTATGAGAGCTGGGAAACACTACTGTCACAACTCCCAGAGCTCATCAAGACAGGCTCTACAAGAAGCGAAGTGGACCAGTTAGCAGTACTCGCAACATCACATCTCGTCTCAGAAAGCGAATGGCAAAGAGCATACCTGATCTTGTCCTTTTTCACACACTCATACATCTGGGAAGCCGGCGGGCCATCACAGGTACGTAAATCATCCCCCGGGGCCCCGAAGACCATCTCCAGAGCGTTTCTGATCTTGACCAGCGTCTCCCTGCCTCCATTGCAGTACCATTTCTCGACGTGGCATCGCATCTCGGCCTCCCACCGACTGCAACCTATGCCGCCCTCAACCTCTGGAACTTCGAGTCGATATCCGGCGAGAATGACTTCACCAACCTCGACGATCTCCGCTCGCTCCACACCTTCACCGGGACGAGAGACGAAGAATGGTTCTACCTCATCTCTGTTGCCATCGAAGCGTACGGCGCAAAGATCATCCCCGCCGTCATGAAGGCCATGGACGCCGTTCGCGCCAACGAATCTGGCGTTGTTGCGGCAGCACTCGTCAACTTTTCACGTAACATCCGCGAGATTGGAATCATTCTGCAGCGGATGGACGAGCACTGTTCACCGAAGGTCTTTTATGATGACATCCGCCCGTTCTTGGCGGGGAGCAAGAACATGGCCCTGGCCGGTCTCCCGAACGGAGTCTTCTATGAAGAGGGCGCGGGGAAGGGAGAGTGGAGGCAGTACAGCGGTGGGAGCAATGCGCAGAGTTCCCTGATCCAGTTCTTCGACATTGTGCTTGGTGTTGAGCACGTGTCCACGAAGGGTTCGAAAGCGAGGAACAGCTTCCTGCAGGTAAGCCTCCCAGTGCATAGTAACTAGTTGCAAGGGAGCAGTACTGACTAGATACAGGAAATGAGACAGTATATGCCAGGCACGCACCGCAGCTTCCTCCAGAAGATGGAGGAGATAGTCAATATCCGCGAGTACGCCGAAAGCACTTCGATTTCTGAAGTGACGGAGGCGTACAATCTCGCAGTCAAGGAACTTGAGCTGTTCCGAGGCGTGCATATCCAGGTTGTCTCGCGCTTCATCATTATCCCATCGAGACAGGAGAGTCCCAACACGCATCCAGGATTGAACCTTGCGGTTGCTTCGTCGAACACCGTGGACAAGGAATTGCACGGCACTGGCGGAACCCAACTTCTGCCGTTCTTGAAGCAGAGCCGCGATGAGACGAAGGAGGCGGCTTTGCCATTGCTATGAGCGCAGAACTGGATAGCGTGTGGCGAGAACGTTACTTGATGGAATTTGGGATGGGGTTTGGCATATTGAGCATTTTCAGCGGGTAGATAGAATCATAGAATGTGGATATTGTATAATTGCCTGGTGTCTGGGATACTTCCCGCCCCAGATGCAGTAGACGAAAGTAGAGAATCAACAAACACACCACAATGAAAGCAACATACAGTTACAGTTTTGGCTCTATTCGCCTCTACCCTTCTTGCAATCATCCAGGTTCCAAGCTTGCAAAGTCGCAGCAACCACGCTTGCCAGCCCGGCACCCTCTTGCCACTGGACGTCGTGCGGGATGTCAAAAAAATCCTTGAGGACCAAGACCTTGGCCTCCTCGCCCATGCCTTTCAGTGAAGCACCCATGCAATCAATCTGGCCATTATCAACCAGCCCATCGTTGCTCGAGCTGACCAAAACCACAGTCTCTGCTTCGGGCCAAACCTTCACGAGCTCATTTTTCGCAGGCGATGCATAGTCCCACGCCCTCTCATCCTCTCCAAAAGCGCCAACGAGGAACTCCTGATACGCCGGATGGGGGTTGCTGTCTCTCAGCAGCCTGAAGTCATAGATCCCCGCCACGCCAACCACCACCTCTGGATTCTCAAACGGCACCGGAGCAGCGCGAGAAGTTTTCACGCTCTCCCTCAGCTGCAGACTCTGAAAGGCAAGAGTCGCCCCGCAGGAATGGCCGACGACCATATAGCGGCTCCCGAACCTGTACTTGGCCTGGAGGAAAGAGATGGCGGAGATGACGTCCCGGAGATGGTCTGGATGCCTGGCTTCTCTGAGCTCTGTTGTTGGGGTCGACGGGGGCTGTGGGTGGGCTGGATGAGCGGAGAGGCGGTAGGAGAGGGATGCTATGGCGGTGATGTGGGCGTTCATCAATTCTCGGTAAGAGTCGCATGAGTAGAGATGGCGGATCGTCGGGTAGAAGGATTTGTCGGTGATGGTAGGGTCACGCCAGGCTCCGCCATGGATGTAGCTGTTGGTGTTGTCAGGTCTCAGAAACGGATATATATATATATATATATATATATATATATATATAAATGAGAAATGAGAGTTGCATACATCAGGAAGAGCCCACCTCCATCGGGGGACTTGTTCTCTCCGAAGTGGTGATAGACAGTCAGTTTCTGCAGCGCGTGATCCCCGTAGCTGAAGTCCTCCTGCACGATAACCTTGTCTATCTCGACCTCTTCCTCGATGAGGGCCATCTTGTTACACGTGATCCCAAGTTTCTTGAGATATCCAAGATATCTCTGAGTCGTTAAGTCGTTAAGCGCGAATTGACGTACGAGACAGCATGAATCTTCGTACAGCTTGGTCTCCGCACTGAATCTAGTCCTCTCAATTCTCAGTCACTGGATTGAAGAGGCGGGCGTACGTATCATCCTCAATCCGACCGATACTTAACCGATACTTAACCGGGTTCGGCGGAGGTTGCATCAAATTGAGTGCGGACTTGTTGAGGCTTGAATGGACCTCTGCTCGGCATAATTTCTGTTGTCGTCGTCGTCAATGGGTATTGATCGGCTGCAGACAAGTGGGTACGGGACGGTCCGGTACGGAAGCGGAAAATTGGGCTCACACGGATCTCGCACGTCAGGTCGAATTGAATCCTTGCGCCGGCACAGTCACAGCGCTCCTCAGTGCCCAGAACACCCACAACACCAAGATCAATACCAACACCAACACCAACACCAACACCAAGAACCCCATCACAAGTACAGGATGGTGGCATGAATGCGGGTCAGCCTTCTTCAAGGAGGGGCATTGCCACCCCCCTCCCCTATCGACTCTACCTACGCGGACCGAATCTAGCCTATCTCTGGCTCTGCTGCTTGACAGCTCTTGGGCCAGAGGCAAGAGGCAAGGAAGGATCGTCTGCAAGATGGCAATGCGTTGGTATATCTTCTTGACGTACTCAGTACTTTCCTTTCAAGTTCCTCTTATACTACCTGGAACCACCTCGCCATTTTCTCTGCATCTACACTAGCTTCACAATGGGGTCTATCAGTACAAACTGGCGTGAGCTTGACATTGCCGTCGTCGGGGGAGGAATCGGTATGTCCAGACCTACCAGACCAATACCCGACCTCTTTCCTACGTAAGTTAGCTAACAACAACACTAGGTGGTCTTGCAACTGCAACTTCTCTTCGCAGAGCTGGACACAAGGTCACTATCTATGAGCGCGCGGATTTTGCCGGAGAGGTTGGTGCTTCGATCAGCTGTGCGGCAAATGGAACGCGGTTCTTGGAGAAATGGGGTGTCGACATTCCCATGGGACGACCTGTGGTACTGAAGAAGCTGATTTCGCGGGATTGGGCGACTGGAGAGGCAACGAACATCTACGACTTGGCAGATTATAAGGAACGATGGGGTGTCGTAGGTGTATCCGTCGATTTTGGAAGCGTGGCTCATCGATTTAGGTGTACAACATGTTCCATAGAGTAGACATGCATGCCATGCTTATGGACTCGGCTACGGCATCTAAGTATCCTGGCACTCCTGCTGTCCTGAAGGTCAACCACCGCGCATCCGAGATTGACCATGAAGCTGGTACCATTACGTTTGAAAACGGTGTACAAGCAACGCACGACCTGGTCATTGGAGCCGATGGAATCGGTTCGCAAGTCCGGAGAACGATTGGTATCGTGCCCGAGCGAAAACAATCTACATCGCATTGCTACCATTGTATTATTGCAACCGAGGACGTGAAGAGGTTGGGGCTGCACGACTTCACACCAAACGAAGCAATCGAATTCTGGGGTGGACAAGACATCAACAAGATTGTGTTTTCCCCATGTCGAGAGGGAGAGTTACACTCATTTTACTGCTTCTTCCCAGCGAGCATGGCTGGAAACCCAGGCGAAGGGTGGAGCCATTCCATCTCCGTCGAAGAGCTCATGCAACCTTTCTCAACACTGGATCCAGACCTCCAGGCCTTGTTCAGGAACTCCACAGATATCAAGCCATGGAGACTATTTGTGCACCAACCTTACCCCCACTGGCAAAAGGGCAAGACATGCATCCTCGGAGACGCAGCTCACCCGATGATGCCTGATCAGAGCCAAGGAGCATGCATGGCAATTGAGGATGCCGGTGCGCTCGGCATAATCTTCAGCGATAGCTACTCGTTTGCTGGCTCGGCGGAGGATATCAAGAAAGGTCTGCAGATCTACGAGCAAGTGCGTAAACCCAGAGCGACCCGGGTGCAGGCAGCCAGTGCGAGGGCGAGAGAGAACATCAACGAGCGAATCGGGTTCTCGAGTAACACCGACAAGCCGGGATACAAGGTCACGAACGAGTCTGAGAAGTTGACGATCGAGGAGATGAACCAATACGATATGTATGCCGATGTCGCAAGACAGGTTGTTGCTGCTGCTGCTGTGTCTGACGTTTGAGCGAAATAGCCTGTATTTTTTTATTATGAGTTTCTGTCTGCAATGATATATCCCTTCCTCAAGAATCCAACTTCTTCCCTTGTATACATGGCATTCCAATAACACGACAAGGCGAACGACATCTTAAGATGCTTCGTCCTGCATGCCCACTCTTAACTAATCTCTGAAGTAAAGGATGTAAGGAGGCCCACCTAAGCGAGCCGACGATTAACGACGATTCGGAGTTCCGACGTTTCTCCGGATCCGGCTCGTTTCCGCACCTCTCAACTCAGTTCCGCGTCAACCAGAGTAGAACTCCGTAATCCTGCGGTATCAACATACCTCGTACGCACATTTCTGTCTCCGTTTCCGCGCCCCGAAGTAAATTGTCGGATGTCATCCGAACGCCCAGCCAAACGTATACGGCAAGCCTGTGAGCCGTGCCGGTAAGCGCATCCGTGTCACCTGATATCTCCGTCTCCGTGTCACGGGAAGCTGATCAATGATCATGATCACGATCACAACAGGCGCAAGAAGTCCAGATGTCCGGGCGAGAAACCCGTGTGTTCCCATTGCGCCCGGCTACACCAGAGCTGCTACTTTTCCGACGAGCGGCTTGATAAAGAACGTTCGATAACGCCGTCGCCGCATGGTCCGGCTCGATCCGTTGGGCCCAAGAGCTCATCTGTTGCTGCTCCTACAGATCACGTGATATTGGTAAGTTTAGGATGATGTGTGACAAGGAAAGCAAATGTACTTCTACTGATGAGACTACATCGCAGGAGGATCGGTTGAGACTCGTGGAAAGTCAACTCTCGGAGGTGTTGGCGCACCAGAAGACGGTGGATAGGGGGGCTTCGATGCGGGTATCGTCAGAGTCTCCTAGGGCACCGATTTATCGTGATGGTGCTCAGCCGAGCCCACGACAGATGTGCGACGCGTAAGATCGCTCTCCAGATTTCTTCCTCCATTGCCAGGCTCTAACGCTGACAGGGCACCACTGCCTCCGCGGGAGGTCATACTCGGTGCCGCAGAGACGTATCTCCAGTACTGCGACTGCCAACCGCTTCCCCTATTTCATCGCTCATCCTTTATCTACACCTTAAGAGATCGCCAGCCTGAAGTTCTCCTCTCAATCCTCGCTCTAGCCTTGCGTTTCACAGACACTTCAGGTTCTAGCAGTAGCCAAGCGAGGCTTATCAGTGGCTATGTCGAGTCTGCAAGAACGATCATCTCCAAGAAGATATTTGAAGGGCTTGTAGAGCTATCAACAATCCAGTCGCTGTGCCTCTTGACACTTGTTGATTTTGCTGGTATGAACCCTATTTCCGGTTTCTGATCCCCTCGCTGACAAGCTTAGATGGTCACACAAGGCGTGCAAGCATACACAGCAGTCAAGCAATGAGCCTCGCACACAACGCTGGGCTTATCACAGAATACCCGCATGCCCTCCCGGATCAGGAAAAAGAAGAGCGAAGAAGATGTTTCTGGAGTCTCTTCCTCCTCAAACGGCTCCACGGAGCCGACTTTATGGTCCTTGACTTCTCTGCCGAGGACAATTTTCCTTGGTATCCCGAGACAACGGGCGAGCCATCATCGCTAGGGTGCCAATCAACTCCAGCTGCTCCAAATCAGAATGATGGCCAGGGGCCAGATAAAGGCATTGTAGCGTACGCTATACAGCTGAGCGAAGTCTGGTTCAAGACCACCAGGTACGCTCGCCGGCGCGGAAAGCCCAGCACCCTACCCCCTTGGTCCTCACAGTCAGAGTATGCCACTATCCTGGCCCACCAGATGGACTTTGAAACTCGGATGCCTTTCATGCACCGCTTCGCACCCGCAAAATTCTCCCAGCGTTCTGCCGAACATTTGAATTCGACTCGTGATTATTGGGGACCGTGGCTGTTCATCCAGTTCGTCTACCATACCAACATCTGCCTCTTGAATCATCCGTTGTTGATATCTCTTCGGCTGCGAGATTTCAAATGTGTCATTCCGGAGATCTTCCTTCAGCATAGCTCTGATCTCATCTCGTCCCACGCCTGTTGGATTATCTGCTTGATGGATATGCTGGAAGCCAAGTCGTTTAAAATTACGGACCCTTTCTTGGGCCATTGCGTTGCGATCATTGCCACGATATATCTGCAGGAGAGCTTCTCCGAGGATCCAGGAACGCGAAGAGAGAAGCGGGATAACTTTGATAAGTGCTTGAGATTCATTCGTGGGTTTGGTGAGCAATGGCCGCATCTTGGGCGCATAGTGAGTAGTTTCCCCTCCGTGTCGAGCGACAGCTGACAAAGATAGGCCAACAAACTTCAGAAACTAGCGGAGACGGTCTCATCGACTTACGTCGCCAGCGAAGAGCCCACTCGCCAAAACCGAAAACTTTTGATAGACCTGGGACAGTTTTTCGAAGTCTTGGAGTACTCGTGCTCCAGCGAGGTGCCCGGCTCTGCCAGGCAGCTCTTCGGCTCATCATTGCATCCCAGCTTCGGCGATTCCAGAACGGAGATGGCACAAACCTCAGTGCTGCCCCAGCCCACGAGGGTCGAAAGACAAGAGTTTGGAAACCTGACACCGAACATGACCCACGTCGCTGATCCTCTTGACAACCCAAATGTTGTGGCCAACGCACCGCTGTCAGCTGCGACAGCTCCTCTGGTGTATTCGGACAATGAGCTAGCCGTGCTGGCCGAGAGCTTCTTTCACCCAAGAAATGATTACGACGGAAACGCGAATTGGTGGCACTCGATGAACATGAATGCCTTGCGAAGATCCGAGTCCGATGTCTAAGCCCCTTCACTCTATCAGCTCGCTTCTCGTAAAGTTAGTCGCCAATCACCCAAAATAGGGACGATTTCCGAAGAAAGTTTTTATGCGAACTCTGAATGGCCCCTTCCGATGCTAAGTACGGGTCTCACCTGCCAAAAAATTCGAGCCGCGGCCAAGACGAAAGTTCAAAATTTGCCAGAAAGGCTTCGCGCATGAATACCGCATCCGGCCGACCCACCCATCTGATATTTTGTCGGTGTCGAAGACCCAGGAAGTCTTGAGACCAACTTGGTGCACCCACCGACATGTTAAGTTGAAGGCAACTCAGCCAGCCAGCTCTGCTCTGTACGGAGCGTTTCTCGCTTCATCCGATCGTAGCTAACCTTGTCTTGTCTTTGTCTTTAGCGAATAACTCTCCAGTCGAACGCAACAGGCACTGATTCGTTGATCGATCTCCACCCTCACGCCTGTACATCAATCAATCAAAAGACCTTTTCAATCCCATCCACTTACCCATCCCCTTTTAGTTGAGTTGAATTGAAGCGCTGAAGGTTGCAAGTCAGGCGCCTACCTACCGGTACCTAGGGTAGCCTCCCCCTGTGCTGCTGCGCATTGCATTGCTATCCGGTCTTGCGGCGGGACGGATCCCACTTGATCACGGTATTCTTGCTCCTCCTCGTAATGCGTTTCTCTTCTCGTTACTGGACTAGAGAAAGGGGGGGGGGGGGGGGGGGAGAGAGAGAGAGAGAGAGAGAGAGAGAGAGAGAGAGAGAGAGAGAGAGAGAGAGAGAGAGAGAGAGAGAGAGAGAATTATTTCCAGAATTCCTTTCCTATAATATAAAAGTCCCACTCCTTCTTCTTCTTCTTCTCCTTCCTCCTCCTCCTCCTCCTCCTCTTCTTCTTCCTCTTCTATATCTCTTCACCAGCTGTCATTTTTTCCGCAAGCAAGCAAGCAAGCAAGTCCATCTTCTTTCTTCACCACCCAACCTTTTCTTCTCTAGTAAAGCTGAAGTAACCCAATGAGTGACTTCTTATATTTGCACATACATACATACAATACATACATCTATATACACATAAAAGACCGGTAACGAAAGATGGAGATGTAAACGCCTCCCTCTCATCTCATCTCATCTCATCTCTATCGACCCTTCATCTCCATCTCCATCTCCATCTCCTTACCCTGCGACGTCCAAATCCCACTCTTACCTCTCCTCTCACCTCGTCTCGTCTCACCTCGCCTCGCCTCCTCTCGTCCGTCTATTCTCTTCTGTTGCATCCAATCCAATCCAATCCAATCGAGTTCTATTCAAATTCAAATTCAAATTCAAATTCAGATCCAATTCATCATTCGTCCGTTCATCATGCGCATGCGGAATATAATGTTGTAATATAGTATAACATCCTACAGTACAATACAATACAATACGATACAACACTAGAGAACATAGTACCACGTAGCTCCACAACACAACACAATACCATTCGAATCCCATATATACATTATACCACACATCGACTCGCTCTGCGATTGAACACATCCATCGCATTCCAATCGCGAGCTGCTACCCGTATTTATACCTTACTTCACTAGGCCACTATACCACCACTCACTTATACACCGGATCAGTGGCTTCCCCAGTTCCCATCTCCCCGCCTCTCCTTCCACTGCCATGTCACGCGCTACGCCTTTCCCGCGCTTCTGACAGCATTCATCCATTCCTCCTCCCCCAGTTCCCCAAGCCCCGACCTCACAACCCGCTCGACCTGCTCCAAACTTTCACATCCAAACAGCGTCCCCTCCAGCGCGGTCAGAAACGCCACCGCGGCGCGCACTAATATCGCGTCCCCCTCGAAAACCATCACGTCCCACAAGCGCGTCGCGTTGTCCAAACTCAGCGATTCTGTGAACAGGGACGTGAAGATCTGGTTCAGGTAGGCGTCGCCTTCTTGGCCCGGGGGGTGCGTAGGTTCTTGCGCGGGGGAAGGCGAGGCAAGCGAGGCGAGGTGTTGAGCGAGTCGAGGGGACTTGAGCTTGAGTGTTGAGGATAGAAGGGCATAGGTCCGTGTGATGGCGCCGGAGTCGCCCGTGTGGAAGGAGAGGGGGATGGGCCGGTTTAAGAGATTAGAGAGGGCCGAGAAGGAGGCGGCAGGGGTCGGGAGATTCAGGAGGAGGAGGGCTGCTATCGTCTTAACCACATGTTAGCCCCGACGCTATCTTTGGGTGAGCAGGTACTGGAGGAGGGCTTACCGATGTCCCGGGGACGTAGCCAATATCACTCCGGTACATGGCATACGCCTTCAGCACATCCAGCAGCGCCCCATGCAACGGGCCACCCGCTTGGAAGATCCTCAGCTCGGGATACGTGCCCTTGACATCCTTCTGGATCGCCTTCAGCCACATCTTCTTCTTCTCCTCATCAGGACTCAGCTGACTCCCACTCTGGATCGTGGTCTCCAATGCATGCGCGCGACGCAGCGCAGCTGTGTACGACGAGGCCGAGAGACTGAGCTGGTTACCGATAGCCTTCTCCCAGACCGTGCCACGACTGCGGGGCGCAATCCCGCGCCACCAGAGCTCGCGAGTGCGTTTCTGCCGCGTGACGTCGTCCCAGTTGGGGAGGACGTGTTCTTCCCATATGCGGAGGAGGGAGCTAGCTGTATCATCCCGACACGTAATCTTATTCTTCTCTTGGGCCGCTCTCTCCTGCTCGGCTCGCATGGCGGAAGCCATCATCTTCTGATATTCTTTCAGATGGCGCTTCTCCTCTGCGGGACACTTCGGTGGGAGCCACGACGGACGAGTCCGTGACAGAACGGCCTCCTTCTCTTTGGATATCGGCAAGGGATCAATCATTATATCCGTCCGGCGGAGGGGTGGCAGTTCTGCCAGAGCCGACTTGATCCTCGGCTTCTCCGCCGCGGGTCGACTCTTGGTATTGAAGCTCCTCCTCGCCATGGGGTCATTCGGTCTGGGTTTCTTCTCCTCGTTTGCCGCGTGGGCTTCCAACGCTTCCGTCAGGGCTTTTGCTTCTGCGCTCAATTCCGACAAGGCGTCGTTCCAGCTCTTGGCTCGGCCGTTGGGAAAAGAGTGATGATGGAAAGGAAACTGCCCCATACTCGCTCCCGGATGAGCCTGCCGTTTCGGGGACCTCAGTTCCCCTTGCTCCGCCGGCCTCGGCGATGTGCCATTGCCAACACTCTTGACCCTCTCCTTCCCACCAGACCTGGGCGACCTCTCCGGACTCGTGGCAGCCGACGGCGGCGTACTCTTGATCCTCTCCAACTTCGGCCGCGGCGACATGGGCACATTCTCCAGAAAGCATTCATCGGGCACGTCGTCCCCATCATCCTCGTCACATTCCATCTCCAACTGCTCCGCCGTCTTCCTCTCGCGATTCGCCTGAGAGCTGGCCCGGCGGTGCTTCATGGACAGACTCAGGCTCGGGATCCGCGCCATACCCGGGCTCGAGCTGCGATTCCGCTTCATCATCGGCAGGGGCCCCACGCTGGGACTCGGCAGCCCCATGCGCGCCCCGTTCTGCATCGGCAGCAAGCCCAGGCCGACGGTCGCGCTGTGGACCTGGCCACGCAGGCTCGGGAAGTGCGGGTGTGTCTTCCCGGCCGTCAGCTCGCGCTGGGCTCGGGTTCCGGTTGTCGCAGGCATCGGGCTCCGTCTTGTCGCACTCGCATTCGAAGGCTTCCGCCGATCGGATGGGAGGGAGGCATCGTAGGGATTGCTCGTCGTCTTGACTTCGAAGGTGCCTATCCCCGCCTCGGACCTGGACTCGTCGTCCAGGCCTATCTCTTCGAAGTTGCCCACGTCGGACAGGATGCTGTTATCGGATTGGTAGGAGGAGTGGAAGGAGGACGATTTGGAGGATTTGGAAGACTTGGAGGACTTGGAGGACTTGGGGCCCGATAGTTCGGGCGACGAGCCCGGAATAGCGACAGGAGACACGAAGCTGGCGGCATAGTTGGGAAAGGTCATTGCATCTTCGGCGAGGGGGGTTGGGTGGCAGACGAGGGCTCTTTGTAGAGTAGTAATCTTGGCGGGGTGGTCGGAAGGGCCGGTGTGGCTTCGAGGGCAAGGCCTGGGGGGGGGAAAATGGCGATGGCGGGTTTCACGAGTCTGGAAGTATTGATGAGACGATTGATCGGACGACGGTAGAAGAGATGGGGGGGTGGTTGGGATTGCGAATTGAGCAGGATGGCACGGATGAGCAGAGACGAGACGAGACAAGACGAGACGTGGGACGAGACGAGATGGGAGGAGAGCCTAAGAATAGCAACAGATTGTAACGACGGTAGTAGGGATTGTCGAGAAGGATAAAGTCGGTCGGTCAGTCCGTCGGTCGGTCGGTGGGTAGGGAATTACTACTGCGATTAGTCGTGGTAATGCGAATGATGGTGGAAGCTGCAGAAGCTGTGGTGGTGGTGGTGGTGGTGGTTGTGGTGGTGGTTGTCGTGGATTGTTGGTCGTTGTGGTCGTTGTCGTCGTTGTCGGAGAGAGAGAGGATATGATAGTAGGAGTAGTGACAGTAGTAGAAGTAGGGGAAGTAGTAGAAGTAGGAGTAGAAGAAGTAGTAGTAGTAGAAGTAGTGGTAGTAGTAGTCGTACTCGTAGTAGAAGTAGTAGTAGTACTAGTAATAGTAGTTGGGGGGATGGGGGATGGGAGAGAGAGGGAAGAAGTGATCAACAGAGTGTGGTCGGTGGTAGAGTTGAGAGAGATTGAACGACCGACCGAATGCTTGCCCTTCATTCGTGGGAAAGGGAAATGCTGCATCTTGGCCGCTTCAGGAGTGCAGCGGGATCATCCCGTTTCTGGACTGGCTCGAGTCTCGACTCGCGGCTTCTCTCCTTGTCCGGATGGCGGTCTGGGCGGTTGGCCCTGGGCCTTGCGCCTTGGCCCTTGGGCCATCATGGGCCATGGGGATCGTGATCGGAGCATCGGGATGTCGGGATGTCGGGTCGGCACTCGGCATTTGAGACTCAGGGACTGGAGGGACTGGAGGGACTGGAAGGGCCGTGAGGGACTACCGGTAGAGGGACAACCAGCTCCCAGCACCCAGCACCCAGCAGCACAACCACAACCAACAACTTCACATCCCAACAGCAACCAAACTTACCTCCGATTACCATAAGTCACTCGCATTGGATACGAGAAACACACAACCATGCGCATCTCGCGGCTTCTGTTGCCTCGGATTCCAGATCAGAGACGCACGTGCAAGTCACGTGATGAAACGAAGCACGGGAGCAAAGCAAGCAAGCAATCACGGGTATCATAACTTCATCCTAACACCAGGGAGCGAGCATCTCATCTACCCACCGCAACGGCATGCACCACCCTCGCCCTCGTGCGGCCACGCTCACCTGCCTGCCCAAGCCCAATCCTCCCATCCAACCACCCAATAACCTCCCCATACCGACTCTGCCTCTTGCCCAGCACCTCCCGAAACGCGCACACAGCCAACATCTCCAGCTGCGCTGGACTCACCGCACACCGGTACCCCTCATCCCCTCTCTTCCTGCCCGGGCCTTTACCCTGTACCAGCACAGACGCCATCGCCACCAGCCTCTGGATCGTCTGGATGACGAGCGGAGGCCCGGGTCGTTTGTGGCTGGGCAGGCTGCGCGCATAGGTCCACATCTTGGTCGCCGTCTCGGTGAAGGCGAGCGAGAGGTTCGACTGCACCGTCGGGAGAGCATTGAAGGAGGTGTCGAGGTACATGGCGTGGCACTGGATCTTGAAGGTGTCTTGGGCGAGGTGGGTTGACTCGTCAGTGGAGCTCTTCTGCTTCGGTATGGGAATGGCATTCGTGCGGGACGAGATCTCAAAGGGGGGTGGTGACGGGTGCTTTGGGGGTGGGGGGAAGAGCGCGGCTTTGTAGACAGACACAAGCTGGAGGAAGAAGACGGAATGCCAAAGGGAAATTCAGATCTACCAGTCATGATGCCTTTCGGGCCTTTCCGGCCTTGCGGGAATGAGGCGACGAGTAGAACAAAAACAAAACATAACCAGCGGGTATTCGCTGGTGCTCACCCACCCAACTACTCATCCGCCCATCTGAGGCGTGTGGATGGCAGAGCGAACGGGATGCCCCATTCTCCTCAGTCCATGGTCCTATGTGACAGACGAGCTTAGCTTGGGGGACATGGAGCGATGGGAAGAATCGAGCTCGGGTTCTCTTAACCTTTCTTGGCAAGTTTTACAAAGCCGCAGATCAACGCCAAGTTGGAGAAAATGAACGAGGCGAATAAGAACAAGAAAATGGAAGGACAAGATAAGAATAAAAGAATGAAGCGAACGAACTCACTCAAAACCTTTTTCTGGAACGCCTTCCCCGGCATCCGCGAGAACTCCACCGTGAGCGAATCCACGACCGCCGTGGCCCCCCTCCTCTCGCGGTCCCTTCTCACATTCAGCGTCTGCATATCCACGAGGTTGCCGCAATACGGGAAGCCCTGCCCCCCATCACCGTCCCCGCTGCCGCCGACTAGACGCGGAACCTTCTTGCCAGCAATGCAGACCTCGAAGTTGACGAGCGTTTTATCCGGGTGGACCTTGACGCCGTAGTCTGGGACGCCGGCGTGCATCACTTCTAGGAAGCGCTTGGCGTGCGCGCGGTTGCTGGTGATGAGGAGGAAGTCGTCGATGAGTCGCAGCAGGAGCGAATGAGATCCAGAGCCTCCAGATCCGCTGTTGAGGAATCCGAGATGTGTAGCCTCGAGGTCGGCGTAGAAGTAATTGCAAAGTAGACTCGACACTACCGAACCTTGCGGAATGCCCTCCTTCTGGCGATAGAATTTCTTCCCAATCTTGACCATGTTGCGGAGGACGTGCTCCTTCAGCAATTCTAGAATCTCTTCCTTGTCGCGGAAGTAGCCGACGACGCTTTCCACAAAGACTGCATTCTTTTTCCCTTGCGCCAATCCATCCTCATGGGCGAGATGCTCAGCGAACGTGTCGAAGTCATCGGGTGCGTATGCGAGAGAAACCCACTTCTTGGTAGGTTTGGCTGTGTGGTCTGTGAGGTGAGACTCCCCGGGCTTGAGCTCGCAGTGCTTGGAGATGCGATAGCTGGCCTCGGATGGGAGCATGGAGAGCAGATCGAGAATTGCACGTTGCGGGATGGTGTCGAAGGCTGCCGTTACATCGAGTTTGGCGAAGTATAAGGGGGTTTGCGGGGGCAGGGTGGATTTGAAGGCTTTGAGTCTGGTGTAAAGATCGCCGACGGAGAACAGGGTTGAGCCTAGGAGTGCGGGATTCGAGTTCTGCGGGCGATGTTTAGCTCATGGGGTTGAAGTGGAACAAGGGGAGAGTACTTTTTCGTAGGTCAGAACATTATAGGCAGGTGCTAAAACCGAGTTGATGCTCATACCGAGCACAGTCTTCGAACTCGTCTTGAGAGCTCGACGGCGTAGATTCATGATTGGACGAACGCCCGCTTCTTTGGGTAGCAAGCGGACATGACTAAATCCTAGGCTTCGCGAGTTCAGAATTTCTTGGGCTTTGTCAAGTTTGACCTCTTCAAACATGGTGGCTTTCAGGGAAGCCAGAGCTGGTTCGGTGAGGGAGCGCCAGACATCGTGGCGGAAGTAGAAGAGGCGGTAGCGATGGATATTGGATTCTGTCACGTGGAAGTTGGAGCGGACGAGTGGGATCAGTATCGAGTCGAAAACGTAGTAAATGAATTCGCGCAGGAGCTCCCAGCGCTTGGAGGTGTCGGATAGGGATGCTTTGCCCGTGGCGGTTGGCGGTGCAAGCCATGCTATGTTCGCGATCTTGCTCGTTAGACGGTGTAAGATTCGGTGCAAGTGAGACTTACTTTCAGTCCTTGCGTTACTTCGTGCAGTGACAGAGTTTCGAATCTGCGAAGCTCGATGAAGCGGTCAATGTTCTTATAAAAGAGCCGCTCGTTATGCACTCTGTCGTCCCCAGTGCCCCAAAAATCAGATGGAATCAAGTGCGAGAGAACTGCGCGGCAGAACGCAGATACCATAGCGGTTGGTGTGGCGTGATTCATCATAGAAGGTTTCGGGGGCACTGCGACCAGACTCATGGGGGGAAAGGAGGCCCGAGTCGTCTCCTCCGTGGCGACAGACATCTGTGTTTTCAACTCGAGTGATGGTTCTGGAGTTGGGCCTGGGATCGGCAATCGAGGGGACGATTCGAAGACCTGAGAGTCAGCCAAGTCTTGATGAAGACATCAAACTTACTGGACAGTAATACTCAAGCAATGCCTTGTATGGGCATCGGCTGTGTTGCATCTGAAGCTTTCGAACCAACCGTGCTGCTTTGCCACGCAACCTCCTCGGAATTTTGGGTGCTTGGGCGTGGTAGACCGTGTTGATCTCATCTTCGCGAAGGGTGTAGTCTTTGAAAGGCTGCATTGTTTGGAGTGGATCGACATTCTCTGTAAAGACGTTATGTAGGCCGAACTGTCGAGGGAAGATATACATCATCACTTGGATAGTAGTCAAATCCACCGCCGTGGTTCCCGGTTCAGCGACGGCCTTCTTGAGTAGTGGGTATCGGTTCAGGACATCTAGATGTGTAAATACAGGCATGATTCAGTGTGAGGCAACCTACGAATGTGTCGAAGCCCAAATTTCACTTCGAGTTTGGCATTCAATGCGGGCCTCGCATACATCATCCGATGACGGACGAAGTTGATACTTGCAGGAGTATGCCGAGTACTAGTCGGAATTTTGGGTGTTTTTGGTACCTTTGGAGGGTTTGCCTCAAGGAGTGGAAGGTCACCAAGTGGTATGCCTGTCTTCGTTAGATGTGCTTCATCTCGGGCTCAGGGTAACTTACCACTCAACTGATGATATGTCCCACGTCCACGCTCGACCGCGAGGAAGACGCCACAATCCAGAATCAAGTCGATCATAGACCCCTCCCCTTCCTTGCCCATGAGATTTAGAATCTGCGGCCACGGTCGGGCCTTCATAGCCGTCACATGACTGTTCGGGTAGATTGAGACAAGACCTGGAATGGCTGAGGCGGCACTCTCTCCTTGATTGATGAGCCGACGAGGCGCATCCTTCTTGAAGCCTTGACAGAGCAGATGCGGTACTTTTCCATATGTTGCAGTGGTCTTTGTGAAGATCAACCAGATAGCGAAATCCACAACCTAAACGCGATCAGTGTCGTCTCGTCTCGTCTCGTCTGTCTGATGCCGACGTGGAGGGCACCGCAAACAGCAAACCATGAAATGTCAACAAGCAGCGTACCTCGGTTTGTGAAAAGGCGCCAGCGCCGCTTAGATTTACCAGCGATACCGACTCGTCTGGCCGCTGCGAAAAAGCCGACCATTGCTTTCGTCTCTCCTCCGATGGTGCTTCCTTGAACCTCGAGACACCTACCAGCGTCTGGTCAAGAAATTGGGAGAGCTTCTGATCTGTTTCCTTGTCCTCCGCATTCCGTCCCACATGGAGGATCTTCTTTTTCCGAATCTTGGAGCTTGACGGCAATTGCGAGACCAGGTACTCCCGCAGAGTCAGGACCCGAGGGTAGTACTTGGCCAGCAGGGCATGCCTGACGACTGGATCCACGCCATGGGAGCTGCTGGCCATACCCTTTTGGCGCTTCTGGTCCCTATGATGGTCCCCATGGTCCCGGGCTGGCCTCTTTCTCTTTCGCCTAGCGGCCATATGGGATGGAAGCTGGAAGCTGGAAGTTAGAAGTTAGAAGTTGGGAATCGGATGGACGATCTGTACGACACGACACCTGCATATACGCACGCACGCATGCACGCACGCACGCAGGATACGCCGTCAGAAGTTCCTAGAGGGTGACAGGCTCTGGCTTCATCACATTGGGCTGGTGGTACAAACGCGGGAAATGAACGAACGGAGTCGAGAAGTGAGGCGTCGGGGACGGACAGATGCGGATGCGGATGCGGATGCTGATGCGGAGGCCCGGCGGGATCCGAATCGATTGGATTTAATTTGTATTGGGTTGATTGTCTCGGCTGGGGCGTGGCCGTTGGCGAGGCTGAACTCTGGACTTCTGCTTCCCGAAGCGAGCCATAACGCGCAGTAACGTGCTGGATGGATGGCGCAAGGACCCGGAAAATCGATGATGCTGATATCGGTATACCTATACCTACCTAAGCTGGCTGACGCGAGCTGATAGTAGGTAGGTATATATATGTATAGATAAATAGATACATATATATACGTACTGATATATATATCTATCTATACCTATCCATATACCTACCGTACCTACTGATACGGCCAATCTCGTTTGAAGAAAAGAAGAGAGATTAGTCACGATTTTTCTCTTTGTTTACAATAACTCGGTACGCCTAGGTAGACCCTCCTCCGCGCTTGTCTGGCTGTCTCGTCTAAGGTAGGTAGGTAATAAGGTAAGTAGTCGTACGTAGTAGATATCTCGGTAGTCGATGCATCATCAATCCCCATGTACCCACGGTACAGGCCTAATTATTACCCCTTGAGGGTGCCTCAAACGTTTAGTTTCCACTCTAAACCCCCTGATGACCCTACCCTCAAGGGGTAATACTTACGCCTGAGACGTAGTACGTACTAGTACGTACAGAAGTATTTATTCATCTTCACCAGGGTCTGGGGAGAGAAAAGAGCAAACGGAAACTCTTATCGTAGGGTCGTCTAAGACACAAATAGCAGACGGAACTTCCACTCCGCAATACCGAGACACATATCCAACACATCGACGGAATCTCCGTATCTCTCAACATCCCACATCATCCACACTGATCGTTCCCATCCGTTTCCTTTCCATCCCTTCCCTTCCCTTCTCTTCTCTCACCTTCTCTTCCCATCCCATCCCATCCGATCCTCTACCACCAAGTGTATCCCAGCCGAACAAGTCTTGGCACCGTCTGTCAACCAAAGATCCCCTTTCGCTTTCCCCTTACTTCATGGGCGTCATGGGCGTCATGGGCGTCATGGGCGGCGAAGGGATGAATTAAAAATTTGTGTTGAAAAGGTTCGCTTTTGCTGGAAACTATCTAAAGTCTAAAACTATCTAAAGTCTAAAAAGTCTTTTATTCCTGGACCTACCGTTGTACTTACTAGGCTTTAATCCTTAACAACCCTTGTTCGGATGCCTACGCAGTACCTACCTGCCTACCGGTACTTCTTACCTACAGTACCTACTATTTATTACTACGTATACCACCCGGTGCATCATTAAAATAACTTTCGCTCAAAAGAGAAAGGGAGCTAGCTGCAAAACTACGGACTCACTAACAACGCGTCCGTGCATCTGCTTCGGCCACACCCGCCCACTTACTAATGACCGAGCACCTGAGTGATGAGGTAGCAGCCTTATTAGTCTCACACCTATCACCTCTCACCTTACACCCACCTCACCAAAACCTTCCGTCGGATTTACCTCAACACCGACGACCCATCAATCACGACCCAAGACATCTCTCTGAACTACGTACGACGTCCAGAGTAGACCGCCAGCGGAGCTGAGAGGGAAGAATCCATCATCCTCACCATAGCAACAACCGCCGCCTACTATAGTATCAGGTTGGTGTCCCTCCCCGGCTCCCCGGTGATTCGCGGATTGTGTCAGCGAAAATGATGCGTTGGGCTTGCCTATGTTATGTTTCGGTCAGCCTTCTCAACAATCGATAACTGGTGATTGATCGATTCGATCTGTGACGGCGGGGGCCTCGTGTATGCAACCTCTCAACGTCGGGCTAACAAGTATGCAGTGAGGATCTCTCTCAGGCCCAGACTCCATACTGAGAATCGAGCATCGAAATACCTACCTACGCTACGCCCTCAGCTGCCGTCCAGTACCAATAGTACTGTACCGTATTTCGCTGTGCCTGTCTTGCCTGCAATCGTTGCTCGTGCTCTGCAGAACACCTAGCTATCTACCTACTTTAGTGTACCGACGACGAACCGTCTTGCCCACCCTTGGCCCGACCCGCCCAGGCCTGACCAGATCGATGGATAGTCACAATGGAAAGCGGTATCAACAGCGACCAGAACTTCTACTCTAGGCGCCTCTCTCCTCCCCCCGAACTTCACCATCACTCCCAGCATCCCCGAATCTACAACCCGCTCCCTCTACCCCAATTCGACGCACGATCGCCACATCTGTCCCCGAATCTACCCTTCCTTACCACTCAGAACCTACAAGCCGCGGCTACGAATGCCTACGTGCAGCCCAGATTAAATGGAGGTGACCCGGATGATTTCTACAGGGAATATCGCGGGGTGCCTACAAACGGCCTGAAGACCACGGCTCCCGAGATGGCAGCTCCAGTTTCTTCTCCGTGTGAATCAAGGCCGTCTCCTCAGTCATCTCTAAGATCGAATGGACATGGGACAACGCCAAAGCATCCGTCGCTACCGCAAGCACGTACCTTTCTGAAGCCATCGTATCGGTCAGCATCATCCCCTCTGGACGACAGAAGTCTCGGCAACGCAATGGCCCCATCTGCTGTGAATGGAATTCCAAATGCCGGGAAACCGAGTGTCAAGGACTTATTGAAACGATTTGACCAGAACAACGACCAAGCTGGATCGACTGGTCGCAAGGCAGCTCCGCGGCCGGCTTCGAAGGATCGCAGTGGTGCTGGGTATTTAAGGGAGCGTGGATACCAGGTAAGGGCTACTGCTCAAATTGCGGCGTCGCGAGCACCTGGATCGGTCACGAGAGAGCCGGGAAGAAAATCCCCAATCAAGAATCAGAGGGCTCGATTTGCTCCAGAGGACCAGCACTCGACAAACGCCCAAGCAGCCATTCCTCGAAAGGCCCGGAATACCGCTGCGGGCTCGAACTCGCAAGCTTCAAAGTCCCTGACCAATCTATCGCCGACCTCTCCCAACATTGCGGCTGCTCCAACAAGAAAACCGTTGTTTGGTGAGGTTCTGCATGTAGAGCAGGGAACACCCAACATAGCCTATGGCATTTCTCGAACCGCAGCGCGCAGAACTTCCGAGTCCAGTCTGCATCCTTCCCGGCCATCTCATGGGCGGAACAAATCAGACTTCGATGTCTCCCCCTCCTCTCCCACCGCCTGGTACCTTGGTGTAACGCCTACACTTGAGGATGTGGATACAAACAATCCACGTTCCTCCCTGGGGCACAACAGGAATCATAGCGATTTCCAGGATTTCAAAGTGAATACGATGAATGGCGTCACTCTATCGTTTCATAACCCCAAGCCCCCCCTGCCGCTGCCGACGCAGCCCCCTAGTACAACAGCTGTACAGCCACCCCAATCTCGCTTGCCGATGCCCTCAAAGAGGCTGAGCATCTCGTCCGATTCGTCAAGCTTGCCCTCCCCGAGCACGAAGTCTCCAAAAGGGACATCATCGAACGGAGAGCTTCGAAAATCAGAGCAGAGATCTTGGAGCCCTGCCGGCCGGCTCATGACACCAGTAACTAGGGGAAAGACCCCTCGTTCGTCACCTCGGCGAAAAGTCAGGAATCCGGACCAGCCCGTCTCAAACAATGCCAGTCTCCAGGCTTACATCTCAGCCCCTCTACCCAAGACCTCTCCACCTCTTCGAAGCTCACGGCCTCGACTACCTATCTCCTCGGCATCGACCGTCAGTCCACGACGCAAGGCCGCCGATGGGTCTGGCTCCCCACGCCACGTCAGATCTGGCATGAAAATTATACGCAACCACGCAGACGCGATCGACTTGAAGAATCGGGCCACGCCGGAGGTGCCTATGAGTAAGGAGGACTTCGTGGCGAAGAGGGAGTTGATACGCAGGGCATACACAAAGTCGATTCACGAGAGTGAGCAGAAGCAGATTCGATTGGAAAACCTACGAAGATTGAGTGAACGGCGGGCAGTGGAGGCATCATTAACGTCGCAAGCGCCGCAAGATATCGAGAAGGACTTGCCATCTCCCACACAGGCACCTCCTGAAGAAGCTGTGGTGGAGGCTAGATCGTCTCCTGTGCAGGCCAATACGTCCCTACTTCCTTTGCATATCAATACGTCCTTTCAAAGACCAGAACCTGTGCAGCAAAATGTGGCGTTGGGTGAAGATTCCCCAACCCTTGGGATGCCGGGCACCTCTGCTGACGGCGAGGACGTCCCTCCTCCATCTGCTATTTCCAATGCAACTGGCGTCACGGATATTGACAATGAGCCACAAACCGAAGCTGCGCGCCTGAGCCGGATGCCGTCGAGGCCCAGTGGACTCTCTAGTCACTCGGATTTTTTCGGCGATATGCTTAGTCCCGAGCAAGCCTATTACGGAATGCAGGGTCTCGGATCGGAGGTAGATCAGGATACCATCCAAATCATGCTTGATGCGACTCAGGTAAAGAAGTCACAGCAGCTCGAGTCCACTCCTACTAATGAAGGATTTACCCGAGAACCCGCACCCGCAGTTGTGTTCCGTGCGGATGACCAACCCGTGTTCAACTCTACCATTACCGCTGCAAGTCCTCGAACGGAGACGCCAGCTGAACTTCGCGCCATCTCTCCCTTCGCGTCTGGTGGAAATCACTTCGAGGCGGAGGATGAAGTTCACGATATGCCAGATGAGGCTATGAATCCTAGAGCATACGCTCAAAGTCCCGAGATTGCATACAATGAAGAGCCAGTTGATTCCCTTAAGGTCGAATTTCCAAGCCTCCATACTGCCTCGGTTACTCCAAGCGAAAATGGTCAGGACTTTCCCAGCACTCCTACCACCGACATGGAGTGCGAAAGCTCAGACGGAGGAGAACACACCAGTTCTGCTGAAATTGAAACTAATGAGCACACATTCGAGAGCCGAGATGGACAGACGTGGCCGCGAACCTCCGACTCGAACCATCAGTCCTGGAGGACCGATTATTCCGTTGAGACTGTAGAAGAGTTCTCTGAGAGAGAGGAATATCCTTACCCTGCTACATCAGAGACAGAGCAGAAACCGCTTCCACCTCCCAAGACGTGTGAGGTGTCTCCTGACAGCCCGCCAACCACGGATGGGTGCAGCCCACTTCCGTCACCACGGCTTCCGACGAAAACATTAATGCTTTCGAGCCCTCCCCGGCATCAACTTCCTCCCATCTCGACAGGAGACGGGTTAGGACTAGGGTTTGCTAGCGCATCACCATCTTTCAACATTGGCTCGTCTACTCCCCACTGGCCTGAACACTCTCCTCCACCACCACCCGAAGAACCAGTAGACGCTTCCCGTTCACCTCCTCCTCCGAGTTTTTACAACCGCAGGCCACCCTCCAGTCCGTACCAATCCAGTGCAAATGGCAACCCAATTCCGGACTCGAGGCGAGCAAGCGGTGATCTTTATTCTCCTCGTCCTTCGATATCAACACCTCGGTCTAGCTCTCAGATCTTCTGTGATGATGCTAACAACGATTCCAAGGCCAAACTCCAACCTGATGCGACTGATGCTAACAACGATTCCAAGGCCAGAATCCAACCTGATGCGATCATGACGGAAGAAGAGAAGCAGGCACAGGAGGCGACTCGGAAACGCCTATTCAAGCGAATGATGGGTATCAAGGAGCTGATTGATACTGAAGCAGTCTACATCAAAGATATGAATGTGGTCGAGGAGATCTACAAGGGTACTGCAGAGGCATGCCCTAAACTTGATCCTGGTGATATCAAGACGATCTTCCGGAACTCTAACGAGGTAGTGGATTTCTCGACTCATTTTCTGGACGAATTAAAGTCCGCGGCATCCAGTATCTACTCTCCACGAAAGAAGTCGAGGAGCAAGGCAACAGAGGCTTCGGCTTCCGTTGAGGGATGCTCCGTTGCAACCAAATCGAACGAGGAGACTGACGAGCAGAAAGATCGAAAGACGTTCATCGGATCGCAGTTCAACAAGAATTTGGCGCGAATGCGGACCGTATACACAGATTTTCTCAAGAACAGTGAAGCTGCCAACGCTCGCTTGACGGTCCTTCAAAGCGATGGTGCTGTCAAAGTCTGGTTAGGCGAATGCAATTCTGTGGCCAAGGATCTCACTGGTGCATGGGATCTCAACGCTCTACTTGTCAAGCCGGTTCAACGCATCACTCGGTACCAGTTATTCCTGGCTACATTCAAGTCGCTCACCCCACTGGATCATCCCGATTATGCTGCCCTTCAAACTGCGGCACAAGAGATGGGACAACTACTGCAGGATATTGATGATCTCAAGAAGCGTCTCGCCAAGGTCGGAGAGATTGTTGGTCGAAAACGCAAGGAGTCTGATGTTCGGACTGGTATCGCCAAGGCCTTTGGGAGACGCTCGGAGAAGCTTGCCGCAAATCCGAACCGTCCACCTGACGACGAGGTTTATCTCAAGCTACACGACAAGTTCGGAGACGATTACTTGAGACTTCAGGTCATTCTTCGAGATGCCGAGTATCAGACCCGAGAGGCGACAAACTACGTCAACAATAACCTGCGACTGTTTTCGGCTATGGAACTATTTATGCGCATGTTTCCAAGCTCGATTCCCGAGATTGAGAGCAAATGGGTGCGCTTCAACATGTCCATGAGAGCCATTGGTAGTGTCGGGCTGGATGATCACGTGGCAGCTGTCCGGACGCAAGTCATCGAACCCGTAGAGAAGATAATTGCCCTGTACGGACCGCCTGGACTCGCCATGAAGAAACGCAACAAGCGCCGTCTTGATTACGAAAAGTCTCTGACTCTGAAGTCTTCGGGAAAGAAGATCGATGAAAAGTTGGTAGAACTTGTCGCACAATATGAGGCTCTGAACGAGACGCTGAAGCTCGAGCTCCCCAAGCTGGCGAGTTTGACCAATACTATTGGGCAGATTTTCTCTACTCGGCTGCTGTATATACAATCAGACTGGTGGGAGATGTGGAAGGAAAAGCTTGGCCAGAACTTGGAGCAGGGTCAGATGGCGACTAGTATTCAAGGTATCACTGACATGTTCCACCGTGACTTCAAGTACTCGGAAGCCAAAATGCAGGAATTCTCCGTCATCAATGGAACCTTTGGCCACGGCATGTCATCCCGGCCATCTCAGTCAACTCAGGATGACGAGTCTGTACGAAAGGGCAGACCATCAAACATTTCAAGCCGTTCGCGTGGAGTCTCACTCAACAGCGAAAAATCACCCAGTCTACCTACTCCAGATTTCGGAAATAGGCAAAGTGGCCCATTCTTCTCCCCCCTCACGGCGAACAGTCCAGGCCTTCCACCACCCCTGCCCCATTCACATTCCGTTTCTGGGAACTCTCGACCAAGATCTGGATCTCCCGTTACACCAGACGCATCCTCCAGCTCACGATACTACTACAATCCCGGTAGGCCAAGTACGAGTCGAAGCCATACTTCTGATACCCCAGGAATGCGTCAAAGCCACGACTACAATAGCCAATACCGCCGTGAATCGGGATCAACGTACAACTCGCACTATACTGATGGCCCGCCCCCATCCACCAGACCGTTCTCTGGAGTATTCCACTCAGCGATGCCGCTGCCTGATGGTCCTGAAGATAGCCAGCGATCGTCCCGAGCCTCCTCGCGTGATCGCAACATATCAGGCGGTTATAACGTGTTGTACCTTGCTGCCAGTTTGTTCGAATTCAATATCAGTGCCACCAAGTCAGAGGCTGGGTACCCGTACTTGACATATCAAGCTGGCGAGGTATGTTTATCCATTCAATATAGTTTGGACACTTTTCCTCACATATCTGAGCTTGACTTCTCTTATCTATACCCAGACCTGTTTCGAATCTGGACTAACACCTTCCAGATCTTCGATGTGATTGGTGAAAAGGGGGAGCTCTGGCTAGCCAAGAACCAAGATGACCCTGATGACCAAGTCGGCTGGATCTGGAGCAAGCATTTCGCCCGACTAGCTGCTGACTGAATTCTCCTTTTGACTTCGGCATTCTGGTATTAAAGGAATTATTTCGACTCTGAAAACCAACAACGAAAATCTTTCAGCAAATGGCGTTAGGCGGCATTCATTTCACGGACAACCAAGGCGTTTTCAACAGATTCTTTTTATTTGCTGCGATTAAGCGATCATATGAACGGCATAAAGCGGAGCGATCCTACAACTGCTGTTACTTTCTTTTGAGAGTTTTCTTTCCTTTGTCAAATTTCGACTCTGGAGAGAATACTACCGATTTTTCTTTCTCATTTTGTTAGTGTGGTGTGGATAGGATTGGGCTGGACTGCATGGGCTTGCTTTCTGAATTTGGCGTGAGGGCATGCTCTAGCTAGGTACTGATAGCTGGATGGATGGGCAAGGGAAGATATGTATACAATGACGGGTAGATAAAAGATACTTCTGGCTGGAGAGAAAGAGAGGATTGTATGCCGTTCCGCAGTCTCAGTTAGATCAGTAGGCACCTTTACGAAAAGGTCTGCGGCTGGGCCAGAAGCTAGAGGCAAGCAAGGCACGTGATAGAGAGGAAGGAGAGAAGAGAGGAGAAGCAGAGGTAGCAAGCAAGCATTAAATGAATGCGCAAGTGACAAAGTACAAGCTACTGCCCGTGATGATCCTCTCTATCTGATGAAAGTGTGATTATGTTATCACGACGCCTCTTGTGTTAGTACTTTGCATCGTCATATCCCCTCTTCTTTCCCAGCCTAGGTAGTACTGCGCTTGGATGGATTAATATAATACCCTCCTCATCCTTTTCTCTCTTTCCTTTGCTTACCCCTTGGCAAACCCAGGCGCCGATAGATCATTTTCGTCTACTCTAATACCTACTTTTCCATGGGCTGCGAGGAGTGCTTCGCTTTGCTGAACAGAGAAAGGGGAAGAAGGAAAAGGACGCTCGCTACCTATCTATCTCTCTGTTTTTATTTCATTTGTCTGTCTTTCTGTCAAGCGGTAGCCTGCCAGTCAAGATAATTTCAATCGTTGGTAGATTGTTGCATCGCAATGCTAAATTAAAGTAATCAAAAATCGTACAAATAGGGCGGTATCCCAAGTCCATTAGTATGCTCGGCGTCTGTATCGAGATAGCCGAGGATTAATTAGATTAAGCGGTGTTTATTTTTTTTCGGGAATACTCAAGGTAGCCGAAGATTAGGTACTGACCAAATACCTGAAAACGCTCTATAGTGCTGATGGAGCACTAAGGTTAGGAGGAGATTCCGATGATTGCATGAAGCTTAGTAATTTTCTATCTAGGAAGCTCATCAAGATGAGGAATTGTATACCTCAGAGCTCCAGTGCGCCAAGGGCGCTAATGGGCGAGGCTCATCTGTAGCTTGGAACCTGAGGCATGCCAGTTCCGCACAACACGCTCCAACGCTGTAGTTAACAAATGAAAGCCGCAATTCACAAATCCCGATTCCACGTCGGCGCGCCGAGCACCTTGCGCCACTTCTCGCCCCAGACCATCAGCGCGACGATGGGCAGGAAGGAGCAGAACAGGGCGGCAGCGAAGGTGAACCAGGCCCAGAAGTAGCCAACCTCCTGCGCGAACGGCAGCGCGAAGTAGCCCACGACGAACGACAGGCCGCGGGACAGGTTGAACACGGTACCGGACTCGGGGGTCTGCGGCTTGTAGCAGTCGGACGTGTAGGCGTAGAGGGTCGTCGAGGCGATCTGCAGGCCGAAGACGCCGAGGCCGAGGCCGACGAGCGGGACGTAGAAGCTGTACTTGCCGACCGTGGCGCCGAAGAGGATGAGCCCCACCGGCATGAAGACGGCCGACAGCGTGCACAGGTAGAGCCGGTACTCGGGCTTGCGGACGTTCTGGTGGCGGCCGGCCTGCTGCAGCACCAGATAGTCGGAGGCGCGGCCGGCGAAGCACTCGCCGAGCACGGAGCCGATGATGAGGGAGACGCCGAGGCAGGCGCCGATAGGGCCCGGCCCGAGGCCGTAGAAGTGCGTGTAGATGTTCGCGAGCGAGATGGCTGGCATGACGTTGATGAAGGTCCAGGACCAGGTGTAGTACCAGAAGGGGAGGAGGATGGACGGGTACCTGAGCATGGACGGCGACTGCAGGAAGTCCGAGACGCGGAGGTGGTGCCCGGGGATCATGTTGCCGCGGAAGGAGAAGAGCATCTGCATGTACGTGCGTTCGGTGCGATTGGCGAGGAAGGTCGGGTCGTGCGAGAAGAGGGTTTCGGGGAAGCAGAAGAGAGCGACGAGGAGGCAGAGAGAGGTGCTGATGGCGCCGAGATAGAAGTCCCATTGCCAACCCGCTGCACCACCGAGGAAGCCGCCGACTGTGAAGGTGAATCATTTATGAAATGGGAAAACCGGGGAGAAAGGACGAAGAGAATCAAACATACTCAAGGCAGCCACATGCGCACCGTTCGTCACAAAGATGGAATAAACACCCGTCTTCTCGCCACGTTCATGCAAGAAGAACATGTCGTTCACACAGGCGGTTCCCACACTCATCATGCCTCCGAAGCCAAACCCACACAGGGCTCGGGTTCCAAGCAGTGCGGAGAAATTAGGCGAGGCACCTGAGCCGATGCCTCCCATAACAGTGATCAAGATGGCGAGGAGGGTGACGGGGCGACGGCCGTAGTAATTGGTCAGAGGGGTCCATATGAAGGGCGAGAGACCACCGACGATGATTCCGGTCGTGGTGCTGTAGGCAGCAACTTTAGGTGTGACGTTCATGCCGTCTGCGAGAAGGACAAGCGAAGGGTTGATGAGAGCGGCGTTATAGGGCCCGAGGAAGGCCATGAGGCCGACCTGGACGAGGACAGCCCACTTGAGGCGGGAAGGCCAGTTCTGTTGAGTCTTAGCGTTTTTTATGTATATATATGTATATATGTTGGGTTGGGGGGTTGTTGTTGTTGTTGTTGTTGTTATTGTTGATTGTCCACGCATAAGGATAAGAGCGGTAAAAGTCGAGTAGAAGAAAACGGGTAGAGAGCTCGAGACTGACTAGTGGATCATCCTTGAAGCTCGATGGCTGAGGAACAAGAGGTAAACCATGGGAATCCAGGCGTAGATGTGCATCTCCATTCCAATCCTGGCCCTCCATCTGCTGGTGGGATTTCTCTGGTTCACCGTCATGGACGGAGTGTTCGGTCTCGAGTCGATTGACTGGCAGACATTTTGACGATATCAGATACATGAGTCCTGGAAGAAGAGAAGAGAGAAGAGAGAAGAGTAAAGAGAAAAGAGAAAGGAAAGAACGAAGAGTATAGTCGAAGTCGAAGTCATAGTCGTAGTCGGAGTCGGAGTCGGAGTCGTAGTCTATATCACGTGCAGCCATGAATACAAGCTTCAGCTCAAGCTCTACCAAGATTTCTGCCAAGCCAAATAAGTGGACCCCCGCACCCCCAATGACTCTATTACTCCGTATTTCCTGCAGAGCTGCTCTCGTAGTCGTCGGCCTCTGCATCTGCATCCCCACCAGAATCTCCCCCCCCCATTATTTCACCCCAAGTTTGCCCGCGAAAGCTTGATTCCTTCTTCTTTTCCTTCCTCTCTTCCTCTCTTCCTCTCTTCCTCTCTTCCTTTCTTCCTCTCTCCTTTTCCTTTACCATCGTTCATTGTTCCCTACCATATACATTTATATATATATACACATATATACACATATACACACATATACACACATACTACTCCGGCTCTCTCTCCAGCCCTCTTTCTTGCCTCTTCTCCATGGATCACCAATCCCCCAAGATCAAAAAGACTGGCAAGGCGCGCATCCCCGATCACCTGCGCCGTCGAGCACTCGTCTCCTGCGATCGCTGCAAGAAGAGACGGATCCGTTGTTTGCGATCCAGCGCCAGCGATGCCAATGAGCCCTGCCAGGCATGCCTCGACGTCGGCGTCGGCTGCGAGTCGACGCTCCCGCGTAAGACACGCATCTACGGCTCCGTCGAGACCCTCAGCGCTCGCTACCGTGTGCTTGACACCCTGATTAGAGGCCTCTTCCCGGATCGCGATACGAACAGTATCGAGACACTGAATGCCATTGCCGAGGCGCACGAGATCCGGCTGCCGACCTTCGACGACCGGACCGTTGCTGAAGAGCTCTTTAGCCAGCCCGCGAAACAGATTGCGCCGAGTCCACCGCAGAGCGCAGGCGATGTGACGAGTCCTTCGGTGGCATCGCGAGAGTCGGAGAATTCAGACATCAAGGGGAAGGTGCTGGAGGAGAGATTGGTGCCCCTGCCGCAAGGACCCTCGCATTATATTGGCCCATCAAGCTCGTTTGGATTCGTGTTGACCGTGCGGAACATGGTAGCCGAGTTTAATGCGGCGCTGAGGACAATCCAACCCGACGACGAGCGGTCAAAACTCTCGGCGGATTTTGCGGGCTCGAATTGGAGCAAGGCCTTGGAACCGATTGTCAAGGACGAGAGCGATGAGTCGTCCGAGGAAACTGGGAACGTGGATAGACAGTTTGGGGTTCAATCTTCGAGTGTGCCCAGACAACGTGCACCCTCGCTCTTTCCTAGCTCGGTGGACAGCGATCGGACGAATCGCTTGAAGAGAATCACTGTGTCTTCACTGTTGCCGGGGAAACAAGTGACCGACAAATTCCTCGAAGCTTATTTCGAGTCTGTCCATCCGAACTATCTTCTTTTCCACAGACCAACTTTCCAAGCCCGATATGAGAAGATGTGGAACCAGCCGCACCTTTTGACGCGTGACGATCCAGGCTGGGCCTGCTGCATCTTTATGGTGGTCGTTTTTGGGGTACAGGCTATAGAAGATCGCGATGCGAGGCAATCAATGCAAATTCAACGGCACTATCTGCAGCTCGTGCAGTCCATGATGCATTCTCTGATCAGCACTTCGACGCTTGTCAATGTCCAAGCTTTACTCTTACTTCAGCTGTACCAGCACAATTTTACAGAAAGGAATAGTGCTTTCATGCTTCTCGGATGTGCTTCTCGGATGGCTATGGCTCTCGGTATGCACAGGGAAGGCACATCAGGCGGCTTCGACGACATGGAGAGGGAAGTCCGAAAACGTGTATGGTGGACCGCCTACATGTTTGAACAAAACCAGTGTGCCATTCTTGGTCGTCCATGCGCAATTGACGACACGGAAGTCAATATCACCTATCCAAACGAGCTTATGCTTGATGGCGGGGCTTCAGTACCACCTGGGTACATCGACCATTCAGTTCGTCTGATGAAGCTCCTCTCAGACGTGAGGCGGAAAATCTACTCTTCGCCTTCAAGCGCGACTCAACAAGGCAAGTCCCCAAAGATGAACGTTGCTGTTCAGTTCCTCCTGGATTTAGACTCGTGGAGCCACAGCCTTCCAACCCCCCTACGTCTTGAAAATCTCCCCCAAGTCCCCAAACATAGGCGCGCAGTTATACTACTCCATATCACCTTTTACCAGATCCAATCCCTCGTTACCCGCCCCTTCATCCTCCGAAAGGTTGGTGTTCAATTAGCTCGCAAGTTGGGTCGACACGTTCGCTCCCAAGACCTCGATGCAGAAGAGCTCAAATTGTCTCACGCTTGCGGAACCTCTTCTCGACAGGCAACTATGCTCCTTCAGCAGCTCCTCGCCACAGGGCAATTTGATGGCGTAGCTTGGGTAGACGCCTACTATATCTACCACTCTGTCTTCATCCTCGCCCTCGACTTTCTTGCGCGTCCCTGGGACGAGCGCGATACCGCTGAAGATCAGTCCCGCAAACAAGCCGTCCGAGACGTCATGACCGCTCTCCAACCAGTAAAGCTCTGTCCAACATTCACTATACTCACCGGAGTCTGCCTCCAACTCGCCAAGATCGTAGGGATCTTCGATGCAGGTTCCGATGCGCCGGAAAAATCAGATGAGTACAAGCAGTACATTGACCAGCAGCATGCCTCATTCGGCGTCGAATACGGGCCTATCCCGCACGCAAACCCTGCACAAGGTAACCAGGGAGTACATAACTGGTTCCAGAAGGAGCCAGTCGATCTACCATGGGATCTGAAGGATTTCTTCGGTGCGGAGGGCTTTGTAAATGCAGGACCTGTCGTTACTACGCAAGGATTTGGAACCTTTGTGCCTCTTCAGGGAGTATATCAACCTGTGCCGATCATCGGGGAGGTAGGGGAGGAGCTGATGGTGCCACCACACATGGCATATGCCCAATACTCTGCTGCGCCGCCGCCGCATCACGTTTCTGCTGCTTGGAGCGCTCTAGATGGGCCATTTGGGGGTCAGAGGTTGGGTAATGGCATGCCCAAAGGGCCAGGTGTGCTCTGAATGACGGAGGCTATTGATGGGTATTCTCGCATTGAGCCTGGGTACATTAAGCCTTGGATGGGATTCTGCAAACAGATCATCAACCCCTTTGGGGCTGGCATCTTGCCGCATCGGGGTACTGAACTCTACCATGGCTTTTTGGGACCGTTCAAGTTGGAACACTAGATGAAAGTCTGTGTTGCTCGACAGTAGCCTCACGCACTGAATATCCCAGCATTGGAGTAGGTATGGATATTGCCGGTAATTCTGTTTCTGGGCATCGGAATCAGCAAGCCTTATCTGGTCGTCTCCGAAGCAGGTCGACACTTACCTCACTGCTGGCGTCTCCCAACCCCAGAAGACAGACTGTCGTACATATTCCTGTCTAATGGAGTATCAGAATACAAGGAGCATCGACTCTGTTTATTGAGAGTGCTTGCAACGAGGAAATTCGGCAAAATGGATCCTTGAGATAGGGGGAAATCAAGGAGGCTCGGGCGCGGAAGAGAAAAACAAGGAGTTTGAGAAGCCCGAGGAGGGCTGCTTCTGAAGGCTGCGAGAGATGAAGGTCTCCGTTGGTGCAGCACTTGCTGCTATTCAACTTCCGTTTGAGTTTCCGTTTGAGTTTCCGTTGAGTACGGGAATTATTTGTTCGACTGATCCTCGATGCGGTGAGGCTGATGGATAAAAGAGAAAACATTTTAAACATCACCTTGGGCATATTGCTGGCCACTAACCGCTAGCGTGCGACATTCACCGTTGACAGCGAACCATGTAGGCACGTGATCTAGACGAATGGATGGATTAATGAATGGATGGATGAATGAATAGATAATGAGTAGATCTATGAGTAACATTGAGGCAAACCAATATAATGGAATCCTGGACTGTAAGAAAGAAAACATCACCGTGCGCCAATGTACATGTCGTTGGCATACTTCAAGGCTAAATTCTCGGCAAGCGACATCAGCCCTGATTGCCTCTCCCTGGACAAGCTGCTTAACATTTTGTCTTTCACGTCTTCTTTTATATCTTCTTCTACACACAATAACAGCGTTCGGAATCCAAAGATAATCATGGGAACCGACCTCATCCTCTTTCCAGGACCTGTCCTGGCGGCCAAGGGAGCCGCCTGCTTCACTTGCTTTGCACAACTGCCTACGCTGAACAAATGCAGTCGCTGCAAACGGATCAGGTAAGTCAGTCCGTTCGTCAGTCAGTCAGTCGGTCATGGCAGCCTATATCTGCTAACCCATATTCTGATTCTCGATGATGCAGATACTGTTCGCAAAAATGCCAGAAGAAGGACTGGAATGATGGCCATAAGAAGCTGTGTAAAGTGCTCCTTGGGTTGAGCGACTTCTACCCTCCGGTGGAAGCCCAGACATGGCAACAGTACAGGCAGCAAGTGGTATGTAAAGAAGAGGAAGACGAGGAAGAACAAGTGGATGGATCAATCAACGAATCAATCTAAAAGGACTCATCATTCATAATAACCTTCGTTCAAATGCTAATAAGTTTCCAAGCTCTCAAGTGTAGCTGCTCTCCGCGTCTGTGGAGCGCAAGTCAAGCCCATCACCCTTAACGACGAGCGTATCCTTCTGTAAGCCGTCATGATCGCCTCTCCTAGACTCCTTCACCCGACCCAGACTAACCCAAGACCACAGTTACCAGGCGTACTGCTCCAACTGCTACCGCACGCCTCTCCAGCTGGCCCCAGACACCAAACTCAAGCTCTGCCCCAACTGCTTCATCGCAGCAACGTGCACATCCTGCTCCAGCACCCCCGAGACCCACGCCTGCGCCAAGCTCTTCTCCATCGCCCGCGCAGAAATGTTCGCCATAGACCACTTCCTCAAAACCGGCGAGCCGACAATCCAGATGCCCACCGAGCTCCCGCGCTCCACCTACCGACCCCTCTCCACGGCCGCCTCCTGGCTCGACTACTTCACCGTCATCTCCGAAAAATCGATGCTAGTGGGCAAGATCTCGCCCGACCTCCAACCTCTCCAGCCGGAGTACGACCAGTTGGCGAGCGCGCTGACAGCAGCCAGCGACAAGCACAGTATGATCCTCACCACGCTCGCCGCCTTCGAGGCCGCAATCCCCGACCTGCCCACCAAGGAGCACATCACGCTGCACCTGGTCGGGGCCACGGGCAAGGAACTCGACGCCCTGATGCTGTTTGAGGAGCTGCTGCACCTGCTTCCCAAACTACGCGCCCTCAGCTACGCGTTCGTCGGGCCCCAGCTGCCCAAGCCGATGGAGGGCACGCATAGCGTGGCGCTGGACTGCTGTCCTCCGTGCACCAACGCCGGAAGAAGCCGGACGATGAGCATGTTCCAAGGCTCCTATCATGAATACGTGAAGGGAGCGGACTTCGCGCTGCCGGATCTGGCGGTGGTGTTCCATTCCGGACACTCGCAGGAGGCGCAGGAGGAGTGGAAGCCCACGATTGAGTATCTAGTGGAAGCCGGCTTTCCGACTGCCTTCACGACGTTCAATGAGAAGGAGATGTTGGAGGAGACGCAGGGGTTGAGACGCATGGGCGCGAAGTTTGTGCAGGAGGGTGAGAAGAACAGGTGGATGGGGATGAGGCCGCTGCTGGACCCGATGGAAGAGGAAGAGGGGAGCGTGTATCATATGAATATGTACTGGTACATGATTGCGGGCAGCGGGATGAGGACATAGCGGATTGGAAAGCACGTACGGCGTTCGGATAGGATAGGAACAAAAGCGAGGCTCGTTCAAAGGGACATGGGGTGTAACATGAGGAGATATCTCACCAAAAAATTTAAAACCTGAGTTCCAGATTGGCGCGGTCGGTGATTGCTGTGGATCCCATCATGAAGTTGATGGCTATTCAAAAGGGGGATTAATGGGGGGAAAACTGACTAAGCGTGGAAAACGATAGAAGGAAGATACGAAGTACAGCGACACTACTACAGCCGAATCTGCACTCGATGGGGCTCAGGGGCTAGGTAGATTTACTGGAAAAACAACAACAGAGGGAATCATTTTAGCGAGATCTCTCTACCCGGAATGTTTTGTTTTGCATGATACTTAAGCGAGATTGAGGTACGTGCCTGTGTAACCGGTGGCCCTGAGTTCGGAGACAAGAAAGCCAGTTTTCTTCGAGAAAGTACCGTTACAACCTCGGTCTCGTACTCAGCTCGAGTATGGAAGAGTAGAGGGTCTAACTGGGAATCTGTAGAGAAAAGAAATGGGGTGGGGATCATGCATGTATGTTCCTTACTGCCTAGCTCACCTATTTGCGGCTGAGATCCATGTCATCGTATCGTGGGTATCATAGCGTTTCTCCAATATTGTCCATCATCTGTCCTCAAATTCCATCAGGCCCTCAACGGCAAGATGTGCTGCAAACCCACCTCTCTCCTACAAAGCGGACACTCCGGCTTCTCCCTCACCCAGTCCCCAATACACTCCCAGCAAAAGACATGCCCACAAGCGGCCGCGCTCGGATCCTTCAGCTCCTCCAAGCACAGCGTACACTTCCTGTTCTGGCCTTTGATGAATCCCATCACGTCTTCTTTCCTTAGATCATACCTCGGTTCCTTTAAAACCTGAGTGTGCGTCACAATCCCAACTTCATTCCCGGTATGCGAGACGACGTTGTTGGATTCGAAAAGTAGCTCATTGCCGTGGGACGGAGGCTCCAGTGAGATTTCTACGCCGCCCTCGAGGATGGCGCTGCCCCCGTTCATTTGGCTGGCGTTTGCTGGCACGGGATTGGGCGTCCGTAGGGTGTGGTGGAGATGCAGCCAGGCTTGTACGCCGATCTGCAGTAAGAGCAAAACCCCCAGCACTTCATATCCCACCCTCGCCTCGCTCGGCGCAATCTTCTTGGTGAAGATATACCGCAACCCCCATATCCGCTTGGAGAGCTGGTAGTAGGCCCCCGAGAAGTAGAACACCGTTAACGTCAATGCGTGCAGTGGTGATGGCGAGGTGATGGTTGCGAGGTGTTCCAAGAGATACGTCTGTATCCTGTAATTCCTACTCGCCTCCTCCTTACGCCGGCCCATCTTCCTCAAATTCCCCTCCAGCTTCGCTCGTATCCTTGCCCGGAAACTGGGCAGTATCTTTGCCAATCCATATGGCAGCAGTACACTCGACAGGATATATCCAGCCCTCCTCTCCAGTGCCGGCAGCTTCAGAGTATCATCCTCTATTTGTATTATGTCGCAGTACTCCTCGCCCAAAGTCCTGTTCCCAATGAATGTAGTGAGACTCAGGTACAGCAGTTCCGAAAATGATCGAGCTTCAGATGTATAGGTGTGCAGGAATCTTGCACCGTAGAGACGCCGCAGGAGGGCTGAGAGGTGGTTGAGTAGGATGCCTTCGAAGTAAGAGTCCTTCTGGTGGGCGCGTATGATGTCGGGGGCGGCGGCGAACGGGTAATTGAAAGATGGGGTGGCAGTCACTTTCTCAGATACACGGTCTGCCATGCTGAACTGAAGATGTATTTTTCCTCTTCGAACACGGAGCGTTTCCGTTTCTCAGGATGGGTGATGGGTGATGGGTGATGGGTGATGGGTTGAAGAAGTGGAAGTTCGCGACGGGGAGCTTTTGTCTTGTGGTCCGGACCTCGGGCCATCTCACTTCTGCACTAGCCAAGGCGCATCTAGAATCTACCGTAGATTCTTCTCTGTACCTACGTAGCCTTTTGGAGGAAGAATCCTATCCTCCCCTCGACTCCATATACACCACACCACACTCACATCCACACCCACACCCAATTCTCGACGTCGCTGCCACCACCGCCACCGCCACCGCCGCCGTCGCCTCACCTTAGCCACTCTTTCAATCGCGTGCAGCAGTCGGTCGTCCTTCAATGCGGCCTTCTTCTCAGCGGTAACAATGGATGGCGACCCGGCTGTGGAGTCAGAACTCGACTCCTTCAGTCTTATACTCCCCTTGCCCTACCGAATTTCATTGATGTTTGTACTAGGTATATCTTCTCCGCTGCTTTGACATACATATCTCTATTGACACTGTCCAGGTGTATGGGCATGGGGCGCCAACCTCCATTACCTCTCTCTCGTCAAGATTGTTCGTCTCCCTGTCCCGTTTTCCAACCCTCCTCCTCCTCCTCCTCCTCCTCCTCCTCCTCCTCCTCCCTTCCATGCCCCAGCTCACCCAAGTTACTCAACCACCAGGACGTCCCCTCGCTCCTCCACTACCCCCCGCGAGCCTCCCCTCGAACAGACCTCCCTCACTACCTCGCAACCTACCGGCTGGGTCTCCTTCTCTCCCTGCCTACAGCCCTCTCTCTGCTCATATTCTGGGCCGTCTCGCGCCGTAACCCAAGCCTAGTGATCTACTACGACTCCCTGCCCATGTCGCTCCTCGTCCTGCTCGCCCTCATATTCGTTCTCCCCCGGCGCTTTTCCTCCGGAGGACGAACGAGATTTCTGAAAATGCTCCTACGCGTCGCAATTGGTGGCCTCGCACAACCTCACGATGGGAAATTCGGCGATATCTTGCTGGCAGACGTGCTCACGTCCTACGCAAAGGTAATAGCGGACTTGTTCGTGGCCCTCTGCATGTTCTTCTCGCGCAATGGGTCTGCCACTAAACGCCCCGACCGCGGATGCGGCGGACAATATCTCGTACCGATCATAATCTCTCTCCCATCGCTCATCCGCATCCGACAATGCCTGACCGAGTACCTGCGCGTGCGCTCTTCCAACCGCAGGAACGGGGGAATGGGCTCCCATGGATGGGGCGGCCAGCATCTCGCCAACGCTCTCAAGTACGCCTCGGCGTTCCCCGTCATCATCCTGTCCTCTGTACAGCGTAACCTGAACCTAAACGAAGATCCTACCCGCCTCACAGAGAAGCCGCTCTACCGCGCTTGGTTCGTCGCCGTGCTGCTCAACTCGATGTACAGCTTCTATTGGGACGTCGCCAAGGACTGGGACCTCACGCTCTTCACCACTCTCATATCCCGCGCTCGCAGCGGCAGGAGCAGCAGCAAGCCGATGCCGTTCGGGCTGCGCTCGCGCCTCTACTTCCCTAGCCCGGCCATCTACTACGCTGCCATCTTCCTCGACCTGCTGCTCCGCTGTACCTGGTCCATGAAGCTCTCGCCGCACCTCGATCACTTCGCCAACTTTGAGTCCATTATCTTTCTCACGGAGTTCCTGGAGGTCATGAGGCGATGGATGTGGATCTTTTTCCGCACCGAGACAGAATGGGTGCGCAGCGCTGAGAAGGCCGGCTTCGGTGAACTCGGCCAGGATGACGTGCTGTTAGGGGCGTACAGGGACGGTGAGGAGGACGTTCTAGATCTGGATAGCGACTTTGGGCACGCGAGCTCGGGCGGCGAATGAGTGCCTGATTTGATTGACTTTCATCTGATGGCCTATTGGAAATTAGAAAGGAGAAAGAGAGAAAGAACGAAAGAGCAACGTCAAGGCGGTAAAAGGTGCGGCCTGCCTGTGTGGGAGTAACCAACCGACTGGTTGCATACGTTTCCAAACCGGAGGCGTTCATTCATTCGTTCACTCACCATAAGACTATTTATTGTACGATTGCAGTCGACTTGAACGAACCAACCAACCAGCCCACCAACCCACCCACCCTCCTAAAGTAGCAGCAGCAGGAACTGCCACTTCCCACCATCTAGGAAACCAGAGGATGATTGACTTTGCAGCTTCAGCAGTTTGTTTGTAGATATGCACATATAGACAGGATATAGATAGGAAGCTAGCAAAACTATGTACCAACTCACTAACCAATCAACCAATTAACCAACAACATATCCATCTCGGTACACCCTACCTCGAAAGGCTGTTTTTCAGAATCGTCGATGCAGAATATGGCTGCCGCTCCTTTCCACTTATTCTCAGGCCGATGGTCTGGATACGTCCGCTTCTGAACGTATCACTCGTTCATTTACTCGCTCATTTATTACTTCTCTCGGTCACTTCTCCATCTTATAAACGGACGACAGATAGTCGGTAGGTGAATGAGCGTATTAAGCGACTCAGGCGGGATGAATAGGTAGATGAAAAGAGATATTGGGTTATTGGGTAATACAATGAGGGATTAAATACTTCTTCATCAATCAGTCAATTACCGACCGTATCCCATTCGTTTATAGATGTGGATACGGGAGACGGACGGGAGACGGTCACGGATAGTATATTATAATTAATATCGTTTCATAGTTTCTGATACACTTTACATTTATATTCGACGTCTGTTCGACGGCTCGTACCGCAGTACATAAAAACTCGAACGCAAGTTCGAACTGGTGGATCCCCAGCTTCCCATCTTATAAGTGGAAACACTTTGCGAGTATATATCGATATTGCATGCTTCCAACAAGAGCTGGCGCCGCCAAATTCTGGAGTCCGCACCACGCGGAAAAGCCGAATCTGTTGGCGTCCGGGTACGGTAAATTTCCGCGGCTCATCCCATGGATCAATATAGGTGCAGACGTGGACAGCGAGGACATGTTCTTCAAAGTGACGACTTCGCCTGGGAACGTAGCATTGTCGAGGTGTGGGTACAGTTGAAGACTCAGACTCAGCCGGGGTAGTTCCAGCCTGGGGACCCAAATAATCAAGACCTGAACTCGGAGCACACTCTCTGCCCCAGGGCGTGAGTAAAATACACGGGCCTCGTAGGGGCTATTTCCCCATGCGCTAGTTGGAGGGGGACATCCTCCGGGAGCTGAATTGTGCGGTGTCTCGGAGAATCGGATACGGCGTGCGAGTTGGACCGGACGGACTAAATTCATAACAAGAGGCAGCGTCGAAAGATCTATTCGTCATCATCCTTCTCCTCGTGTGCCCCTTTAACGAGAGCGTCTTTGCGGATAGGAATCTTGATGCCCTGCATAGAGAAAATTTTGCTGAGCTCGGTGCTTTCGACGACACCAGGGAAGCGCTTGGCGGAGTAAACTGTGAAGACATCGCTGAAGACAGTGCTAAGGACAGGGGCTTTAGTGGTGTTCACTGCCACCCCAGGGCCCGTACCACTCAGCTGAATATTAGCGGGTGAGGGTGGCACGCCCAGATTGACAAACGAGAACCGGAGGCTACCAGTATGAGCTTTCGATATTGGGAAAGAGGGTGGAGAATACTCACCGGAAGGAGCCCTCTGTTCTAACCGATAGATCTTGAAGGACAAACCAGATTCCGATCCTATCTTCGGTATCTATCAATCTGAACGCGCTTGTCGCGAGCTGGCCAATCAAGTTCCGAGTGAACATGCCCTGTGGACTACTATTGCCCAGTGGTCCTCTTGGGGCGACCATATCTTGTTGCGGATATGGCCGAGGGCCTTCTTGACCAAATTGATGGGAGGACGGTTGCTGATGTGGAGCACCATATTCCCAAGGCCTGGGAGGAGGGCCTCCTGGAAAGAAGGCCTGCTGGGGTTGTTGTGCGTGGCCATTCGGAGGAGCATGTTGTCCATTGGGGGGTTGGGTGTATTGGTTATGCTGATAATGCGCTTGTGAAGGTAATTGAAAACCCGAGCTAACCTGAGGCCTGCCCGGATATGAATTGAACGGCAAGCCTTGCTCAGCCTGATAAAGGCCGAAGGTCAATGAATTTCTCTGGATGGCTTCTGCGTAGGAAATGGGGCTTGTAGCAGAGATTGAGGGTGATGCCATGGAGTGGCGGACGAGATTTACTTCGTCCCTGCCGCATTCAGACCAGAGGTCGACGCTTATGATGAACATGCTGTGCTCGATATCGCTGTATCATGGTAAGCTAAGATAGGCAGCTAAGGTGGAGAGGGCAGTTGCTCCAAAAGCCAGCAAGACTTACCTGCAATCTATCTCTTTTCCAGTCGCCGCGTCAGTGACTTTCAGCCGGACACATGGTGGAGGGGTAATCGGGCGGCGATCCTGTAAAGGTTTTATTTAGTAACCATCACGATTGAAGGTTTGTAGTACATCCATGGTGTATACCTTGTCTCCGAAACCACACATTCGTGCCCGTACTGGTTGTTGCATAACGACAAGCCTGTAGCAGTTAGAAATGATGAGGGGTGGTTGAGGAGAGGCATACTCGTATTTCCTGCCATCCACGACGCTCGTCCGATTCAGCGGCTCTCGGGCATCTGGCTGGGCTCCTGGTGCCAGAGGTGGGTTCCCTCGGTTTCCAGGCGGCAAGTTTCCTCCTGGAAAATATGCGGGCGGGAGTCTCGAATCAGGAAGCGGATTCTGCGATTGATACTCGGTGGGAGGAGGTGGCCCATGGGCCCAATCGGGTGCTGGCGGTTGGTGTTGGTGTTGGTGTTGATATTGATGTTGCGGTTGCTGTTGCTGTTGCTGGTATGGCACAGAGGAGTATGGAGGATACTGAGGTTGGTTCCCGCTGGGGCCTGATCGATATGGATCGTTCATACTGGGCAAGGGGCCTCGGTGTATTTCGTGTGGAGGGGATTGTTTTGCGTATGTCTGCATCGTGGAATCGGAAGGAGGACGCAGGATGGAGGAAGATAATTCAGCGAAAGAATCTGGGTTGGTGGTCGCAGTCTCGTCACCGTCGTAGAATGAATGGGATTGGCAGCAGTTGGGTGCTGATGTGACGGACGTCTTTGGAGGATCTCGACTCGCGACATGCGATCTCTTTCGAGTTGGTGCGGCGACGGCGTTCGTGTGTCGGTTCGATTTGGTACGGTAATGTAAGTAAAGCCGATATTTGTACCATCCAGATATACAGCAGGAGGAGGTCGGAGGGTGGAGGTTGGAGGTCGGAGGTTGGAGGTTGGAGGTTGGAGGTTGGTGGTTGGAGGTGGAGGTGGAGGTGGAGGTGGAGGTGGAGGTGCTTGTTAATAAGTCAGGTAGACTGGCGCCGGTTAGGTTGGGGATGACGATCTGCCGACGGAGCTGATGAGCTTGGGCCCTGGTATTCTATGGAGAAACAAGACTTGGTAAATTATATTACATTACTTGTATAAACTATATTGTCCTACTGATCTTGAAATTAGGTTTACCTACCTACGGACAACGACCTGTACGTACCTTACTGGTATGATCCACCTGTTGGAGGGGTACCGATCTCCCTATTAGAAATCATCTCCTCCTCGTTCCGTAGAGTAAGTGAAGTGTAAGTATACTCCGTAAGTATACTCCGTAAATATACTCCGCGATTATACTCCGCAAGTATACTCCGTAAGTGTACTCCGTAAGTATATACCGGTGACTCTCCGGTCTGCAAGCCCGGCCTGGGTCATATACCGGTAAGGTATCGTTTCTGCAGCTGACACCGACCCGCTTATGGTCCTTTTCTCCGTCCTGGTGCCGGGCCGGCGCTGGGTCCCTGCAGGGTTGAGGTGGTGGGGCTGACGGCTGTTCAATATATATACTTGTACAGGCGGAGAGGAGAGAAGAAGAGGAGAGAAGGGAAAAGAGAAAAGAGAAAAGAGAAAAGAGAAAAGAGAAAAGGATAAGAGAAAAGGATAAGAAAATAGGATAAGAGGAAAGGATAAGAGAACACAATAAGAGAACAGGATAAGAGAGGAATATAACGACAGGACCTACATGTGTTCGAATCCTTTCATGGAAAAATCGGAGGTATAGGGCTGATACGGTAGGTGGATATATAGCTTGTTCCTACCTTGGTAGCCGGCTGACACGATATGTGTAGGTCGCTAAGATTGAACGTCCGCATCTATAACAAAATGTATATATTATTCCACCGAGCGCTATCCACGGCACAGCAAAAGACTGTTTGGAACCTTTGGCTACCTCATTGCTACAGTAGAATCAAGGGTTCAGAAGATGTCGATTATACAGCGAGTAAGAGAGAGCTGAGAGCTACCGACATCCTGTGCGAGTAGCCAGGCCAATTCCAGTACGAGATTAGGAATCAAGCCAATACGGTATTCCAACCGATATTGTAGTTCTAAGTAGGTAGTTGTGTCTGCATTAGCTAAGTATTACTTACTTATCCTCCATCTCCCTTGTTGTATCCTTAGGTATATCACAAAATCAAATGCCTTTCCGAGCTGTTGAGATTCTATCGGATATCCGCTTTTCATAATATACTCTGTATAGCCGTCTGAGCTGAGCCATCTCGCTTTTCCTTTCGCAGACCATCTCACATCGGAGAAATATCTGCTGCCGAAAAACCGCGAGCCATTCCTGTTGGATTGGTTTAATACAACCTCGCTTATCTCACATCTAGCTATCTATCATTTCAAGCACGTCATTTAAAAGGTGCTATATCGCTACTGTAGTAGTATATATCAGCTAGCTGTCTTGTGATGTATGATTCGTTAGAGAGATTTCGGAACCAAAGTTAACCTAACATGCGTAGCGACTCCATCAACCCCACTATCATTTAACCGAGTTAATTCCGAAGGAGAGTTTTCGGAGCTCAGTTAACTTACTCAGGTATCTTAGCTTGATTCGGTATGAATTGCCATAGCCTGTACTCCGAAAAGACAGGTCAAGGGCCAGGGCACAGAGTTAATCTCGAACCAAGAGCAAACTAAGCCGATAGGGGATCTGCAGGTCGAGATAACTTATGCTTATAAATAATTACTGTACGCAGGTCGACAGATCAGTGATCGTTACTTACGAAGTATCTCTTGAAACCGTCCACCTTACTAAGCTCTTGGCTGTGGCATTGACTCTATACTTAGGAGAACTGAGTGAGATAACTTGGCTCTTGGCTCCGAAATCTCTCAATTGTCTTTACAGTAACATCTTCTTACGGGGTTGACGGATGTATCGGTATCGCCCTACAGTATACCGGTAGTTTGTTAGTCGTCTGTGTCTCGCTTATTCTGCTTCGGTATACGGTAGCTACGGTACGCTTAGAGGTCTGTTGCTACTACGTACTTCGTGTCCTGCAAGGGCAGCGGCCGGTAGAGGGTCTGCCCACAGACCTAGCTACAGTAAAGAATGCAGAGCATAGACTCAAACCTCTTGTGTCCTACGCAGAGAAGAACACCAGAACTTGTAGGTACATATTACGTAACCCGACTTCTGGACGAGCGGCAATGGCTTTCTACCTTTTCAGAGGAATTGTTCAAGTCGGAAGGGAGCAAGTGCTACGGCGAGTAGAATTGCCTTTATACAAGCTTCGCAAATCGTCTTGCTACTCTCCAGGCCAGAGTGTAAGTAGTGCTTGGGCTTGGGATCTAGTGCCGTATAGTCAGTATCCCTCGAAGACGACCACAGGCTATAGGCTATACAGCACGGTACGTACATACATACATTCGGCTGAATCGCAGATCTCACCCCGAAGCACGCAACCACTCCTCATCATTCAAGGCAAAACCTCCAAGAGGCGGATCATCCTCCTAGCTACCACAGCCTCGCACACGTACCTCGAGAAACCTCACCCAGGCACTGCGTATCACCCCACGACCAGATCCCAATGCAAGGGAACCCGCCATCCAGATCGTTGGACCGACCACGCCTGTTCGAGATACCACCCACTGGCTAGCCCAGGCCCTCCAACGCCTGTTCCAGAAAGATATGTACCGGTATGTACACAACCCGGATGGATCAACGGGGTTTGGTTCAAGCTGATCGAGCGCCGAGGTATGTGAGCTAGCCATCGCGTATCCACCCAAAGGTACGTACGTACAACGTCTTGAATATGTATACATATACATATTTACATCTATACATCTATACATCTATACATCTATACATCTATACATCTATACATCTATACATCTATATATATATACATAAAATATCCAATCATGGCTCCCGCATTTGAAGAGCATGGTCCTGATAGAGAGCTGCATAAATCAACTCAACAAGCTCCGATTCCCCGTCCATCAATCGGTAAGCGCGAAATGAACACAGCATTAGGTCGTTATGCCGTGAAACGATACCTAGCATTTCGGGACATTAATTTGTACTGCCCAGATGCACGCCACCAGGCTGCATACAGCATACAGCAGCCAGCCGCCTGTCCGTATGTACAACGTCCAGTGTCTCTCTCTCTCTCGAGCCCCCAAAATATTGGCATTTCGATTGATCGAGTCAGGGGTCGTCGACGTATATCACGCCCGCTTCACGATTAACCGCCCATTTTACTATTCCATAGTCGACCGTAGGCTAGGTCTTTACTTGGGCTCTGCTTTCGCCGCTTATTAAGCGGGGTCTATTTCAAGACCTGGAGACGAAGCGCTTTCCTTGGGGTTCTATCAACCGCGTGGGAAAACACTCTACAACTAGAAGGAGATATTGGCGTAAATATGCTTTAACACCACCATGGTCATTGCTGCCATTGCCATCGACACTTGCTATAATGTCCTGCCTCCAAGCTTACTCCGTTAATCACCTACTATCCATGGCCGATTTAGATCAAAATTCAATTACCAGCAAACAGATTAATAAGCAAACAAACAAGCAAGCAAACAAACAAACAAACAACCGAGAAAAGAATAGCCAAATATCCGTCAGTTTGTAGTCAGCGCAATCCCATGTCAGTGAGTGAAAAAAAAAAAAAAATGCAACGTTGGGTATCACCCACTCACTCTCCTCGCGCACCCTCCCAAGCCTCCTAGGCCCCAATTCCATCCCGAGTCGATTTCCCGACCCTCTCCAATCCTCCGCGACGAACTCACTTCCCAAGCTTCCCCATAATCCACTCCTTGCCCCGGTCCGCCAGCCCCTTGCTCCGGTCGGCATCACTCCTCGTGTCCTCCTTCTTGAACCCGGCACTACTGGCCAGCACCTCCCCCCCGTCCTCGTTCCGATCGTCCCCCACAGCGGTCTCCCAGTTGCCGCCGTCCTTCCTCATCTTCTCCAGCTCGGCAGGGGACGGCTTGAAGACATTCGCTGCGCCGCCCCGGCCGACGTGCGTGGTATTTCCGCTTTCGCGCCTGGGCTGGCTGTACAAACACCATCCCGTCAGACCAGTCCCCCAATCGTGAACTCGTCAAAGGGCAGAGGGCACAAAGGTTAAGGTAAGGTAGGTAGGTACATACCCAACAACATCCTGCGCCCGCCTCGCCTCCTCCCCCATGTCGTTCTTGGCCATGTTCCCGCTCCCGCCCCGCCCCGTGGTGTACATCTCGCCCTTCAGCGTCGGCGTCTCGAGGTTCACGGGCTCGGCGGATGGGTCGGGAGGGCCCATGTTGCCGGCGCCGCCACGGCCGTGGGAGAGGGCGCTGCGCTTCTGCGAGCTTGAGGAGTCGCTGCGACTGATCTCGGCCAGGGATCGAGGAACTGCTGCCATGGCTCCTGGTTGCGAGTTATAAGTAGGGAGGGAGGTAGGTAGGTGGGTAGGTAGGTAGGTAGATATGTAGATTGGTAGATATGTTGTTGGTGTGTTTTCGCTGGTTTGGTGGGGGAAGGGTGCGATGCCAGAAGAGGGAAAAAGTACCTAGGAAAGCCGCACAGTCGTCTGTCTTCAAGGTGATGGGACTAAACCAGACCAGCCAACAAAGGGAGGGCGCAACCAGCGACGATTTATATCGAACCGCACCGCCAAAGAAAAAAAGCCGATCCGTTACACGAACAAAGTGCAAAGGGCAGGGCGTCAAGCCAAGGCTCTAACTACCAAGGTAAACAAACTAACGAGGCCAAAGAGCGTTCCTGCGAACTCAAACGAAGGGGAAAAAAAATGCACTTTGCAAACTCAACGAGATCGAGACGCTGTATGCAGAGCAGAGCAGCGCACAAGCAAACAAGCGAGCGAGGAGAGGCAAGACAAGAAGGAGTCTCAAACGTAATGGAAACACAACGACGTGACGGGTAGACGCGATGGCGCCATCGAAGCTTGATGGCCAACCCCCGAAGGCTTAACTTTCGGTTGAAGCTTGTATTGATGTTGACATTGTTGACATAAACTTTCGTCTCCATCGTTGATTAGGCAAGGGCCAGGGGCTGCACATATTACCACCATACTACTTCTACGTATCTATAGATTGCAGTCAAAGTCGATGGAGTTCATATTGCCAACCTCGTTAGATATCGTAGACTCATACCAGCCAGCGCCAAACGCAATGCAGTGCATGGATCCCGCTATGCAACAACTTCATCACTCATACTCATCATCATGCTCATATTCATTACATCCTCATGCTCACCCAGATTCTATAATCCGATCCCACTCTCCCACCAGTGCTTGCCAGTATACCACCCGATACCAAGAGGCTCCCAGCACCACCATCCATCACCCGCGACGCCAAACCCAAGTCCACGCAGAGGGCTGATCGGAAGAGCTTCGTAGAGCCAGATCCCACCACGCGCGAAATCGTCCGTCAGCCACCACCCGGTATAGAACATCCACGCAAAGACGAAAGCAAAGTTTCCAAACTTCCGCACCGCCCGAGGCATCTTCGTGATCGCCGGCCCCAGAGCCGTGCACACGACCATCTGAAGAACGATTCCCACCGGCTGCAGCATGAAGAAGAGTGGGGCGTGCCATTTGCAGGTGCTGGGAAACTGGCTTATACTGCCGCAGTAATGCAAGAACCCGGAAATTCCAAACGCAAAGAACAGCGCGAGGAACTTGGCAGCTGGCGACTTGGCAGTTACGTACCCCTCTCTGATGAGAAAATTGGTGGGCGCGGAAAAGACAAAGCGAAAGGTCTGATGCCACCATCCACCCCAGAGACCGGCGAGACCTTTGTTGGTGATGTTCGACCACGATCCCCATCTACTGGGCCAGTACCAGGCTTCTGCTCGGAGGCCGAAGACCTGAGGTCCGCAGATAAGAGTGATGAAGACTGGTGCGAGGAGGAAGGCCATTTCGAGCGAGACGATAACAGCGACTGAGCTAATGGTCTGACGGATCATCTGGACGGTGAACGGCGAGCATCCTTCAAGGTACCACGGGAGCGCGTAGGTTGTTGGCCCAAAGATAAAGTAAGGGTCTTTCATCATGACCACTTTCAGAACATCCATCACGAAGTACCCGACCAAGAAGTTGGGCATAATTGCGCGGACCAGTTCTGCTCGGGTGTCGTGTCTCTGGAGGCCGATGCTCGAGAGTCCGGATCTTGACTTGGCCTCAACGGGCTCTCCGAGCGAGGTCTTGACGAAGGGTGGAAGGGCCGGTAGAGGTGGGATAGCAATGTTCCATCCCGGAAGGCGGAAGTTGAGCAGAAGGTCTGATACCCAGTAGAATCGGTCCGTGAAGTTGTCGGGATATGACTGCCAGTAGTATTCTATCTCCTGGTCACTTGAGCCTTTCGCAGACTTCCCGTTCGACATTCCTGTAGGCTGTGATCCTCGATAATTCAGATCCGCCGATCCATTCTCTTTCCTGTGCACACTGGGTTTCCCGTCTGGCTCTTCTCTCGGAGGAGCTCCATTGGCTTGTCTTTTCCGAACCCTCCTATTCACTCTCTGCGCATCAAACTGCGGCTTATTCCACACCAACCACGTCACACTCAGTATAACACCCCAAGCTCCAGTCAGACCCGAGGCATATCCTGTCGCCATCATAACACTCGAATCCTCATTGACCGTTTTCCACTGAAAAGCAATTATAGCCAAGAGGACCGGCCATCGTGCGGCATATATAAGCGGACTCTTCGTATGCGGTATGCATAGGTATGCGAGGAGGGCCATAGAACCGTAGAGATGGTACGGGAGAACGAGAGGTCGCAAAGCACCCTCTTCGACGCGGCGGGCATAAGCTGCGCGGTAGGCGTCCATCACCTGGCGATACGAGGGAGCTGGCCCGGTAGACGTGAGGTGGGGGAATACAGTCTCCATTTCCGTTGTGCCGTACACAGACAGATGGATGGTAGAAAGATAGATGATTTTGGCTTGTCAAGAAAGAAGCGAGGGTTTGCGCTCCATGCGGAATATACATGTATGGCTGAGGGCCGAGGACTGAGGGGAGGCGAGGTGAGCAGTCAGGAAGTGCGTTCGGTGGGAGAGGAAGACGCGATTTACGATTTACAGTGCCGTCACGTCTAACTAAGCACTTCAGGGGTTCTCGCTTTGTCGATCATTGATAATTAAGCAATATCGTTCTTTCGCCAGACAATGCTTCCGAGTTTCTATGTCTTGACAGTTGAAGATAAAAGATAATGTAATAATGGACATCAGCTCTTTCTACCTATACGGATGTCATCGGCATACGATTTCGAGCTCCCTTCCGTACCGAGGTTCTGAACAGAATGTCGGCGCCGACTCGCGACCGACCGGAAAGGCGGCCGCAGATTACGGAGCGGGTAAGAGTTCTTCCAGCGGCGATGCGTTTCTACAGTTCTTTCCAAACATCAGAATATCAGAAATATCAGAATCTCAGAATCTCAGAATCTCAGAATGTCAAAACTCGGATGCATCAAAATGTCGGAGCGTTAAGCAACCAGGCATACATGAATCGCGCTCCGGTCAGATGTCAGTGTAGCCCAAGTAAGACATCAAGAACGGCGAATCTTGAGATCGAGGTGGCGATCCCGTGACATCCCGATAAATCCCCCCAGCAAGCGATCGATTGTCAAAAGACCCCCTTTGATTGGGCAGGGGGGGGCTGCTCCACCGGAAGGGTGTTTGTCCGAGCTCGGTTCCCGAGGTCAAAGTCAAACAATCGCCATCAATCAACGACGTCTACATTCAAAACCTCAAACTCTGCTATTGACGCCAACAACGCCCCCGACAACACAACTTCAAATTTCAATGCGCTTTATACACTCCGCGCATCCAGATTGAGAACAGCAAGCCCTGATCAGAAATCACAATTTTTCCTTTCAAGAACAACATCCCGATCTGATTTGATTCGATTTGATTCGATTCCATTCGCCTACGACTGCGACCACGACCACGATGGCCTCCCTCCGCTCAACCTCCCGCCTCTTCGCGGCCAGCAGACCAGCTTTCCGCTCTGCAATGCCCGTACGCGCATTTGCCTCGCATGCGACGACAGGAGCTGCGCCCGCCAGCAAGACTTCCCAGACTGTGGAGACCTCCAGTGATCCTGCGGCGAAGACAAAGACCTTCCACATCTACCGCTGGAATCCCGATGAGCCGACTTCGAAGCCTCGTATGCAGAGCTACACCCTGGATCTGAACAAGACGGGCCCCATGATGTTGGACGCGTTGATCCGCATCAAGAACGAGGTTGATCCCACGTTGACCTTTAGACGGAGTTGCCGAGAGGGTATTTGCGGAAGCTGCGCCATGAATATTGACGGTGTCAACACGCTTGCTTGCTTGTGTACGTTATTCCCATCTTTTTTTCCGGATCTTCCAATGCCTCGGGCCTCCCCCAATCTCCCCAGCGTTTGGCTATTCTGAACACAAGCTGATTCCTCTCTCCGCACAGGCCGCATTCCTACAGACACCAAGAAAGAATCCAAGATTTACCCGCTCCCCCACACCTACGTCGTGAAGGACATTGTCCCCGATCTTACCCTCTTCTACAAGCAATACAAGTCCATCAAGCCATACCTCCAGCACTCCGGCCCCGGCCCCAATAACAAGGAATACCTGCAGTCCAAAGAGGACCGCAAGAAGCTCGACGGTCTCTACGAGTGCATTCTCTGCGCCTGCTGCTCGACTTCTTGCCCTTCGTATTGGTGGAACTCGGAGGAGTACCTTGGCCCGGCTGTCCTGATGCAGAGCTACAGATGGTTAGCGGATTCGCGTGACCAGAAGAAAGAGGAACGCAAGGCGGCCTTGGACAACAGTATGAGCGTGTACCGATGCCATACCATTCTTAACTGCTCGAGGACGTGCCCTAAGGGTCTAAACCCAGGGATGGCGATTGCGGAAATTAAGAAGGAGTTGGCTTTCTGAGAAGCCTCTGTGGATGAAGGGGACTATGAGACTGGAGGCGTGGTTAGAGACGGCAGAGGGAAACCCACATGTGTTTTTCGGGGGATCGTACCGCGAGACGGCGGGCGTTGTATGCTGAAAGCAGCGAAATGGTCCGAATTTGCGGCCTCGTGTATGAGAGAGTCTTTGCAGCATTGAACTTCCATTACTGTTCGTTTTATCCTCCGGATCAATCTTCTCTCTCTCCCAGCAGGCTTTATACCGTATGTAACCAGTATCTCTTGCCAAGTCGCCATCTGCATTTTGAGAAGCCCAAGCCTCTCATCTTTCCGTCCTCTACTTCTTGCTACGATACAAGTCTGCGGCCATAACTTGCTTCTTTACTCGCTTCGAACTAGATCTTCCCCAAAACAACTGAAGGGGCCAGCATACTCCCTCACAGAAGAAGCTCCAGCGCGGTTGTTCTACAGCTATCACCCGGCCCTCGCTCATGAACTCGCTAGCTCACAGAATCCATCTACACGGTACAAGGAAGATATCAAAGTATACCTGGTAAATGACCAGGCCAATCGTAGATATCCTCGGAGCGAGCTCCTTCCTCTCTCGACGCACCAAGTACCGTACCCGGTAGCATTCCCCTCCTGTGATTTGTCATCTGAAGACCCGAAAACGACATGACCTATTTTTACAAGCTCTCGCTTGCTTACATGGCGTGTGCAGAGTACAGAGCACGTTCTCCGTGCGTATGTACGGTATCTAAATTCCATTCTAGGTAATAATCTTCAATGCAGCTTGATAGGTGGACAGATACCTAGATACTTGTAGATAGGTAGCTATCATCCGCTGATCTCAAATGCTTGCTTACTTAGGTACATTAAAGGCTTCTGATTTTTCAATAAATCTCAACCCAGGTCAATTTCTTTCTATTATGATAACAACGACGACGATCATAGGTACTTGTACAGCAGCGTCTGGTTTTAGCACGCGTGTATGTTTATACCTAAATTTGTGAGAATAAGAAGTTACTTCCCAGCGCGCAAAATACCCATTTTGTCCTGCTTTCAAAAATATACGCAAATTTTTGAAAGAAAGAGCCCTTGTTTCGTCTAGGCTCCGCGTGGGCCACTGGTCGGCTGCAGATTATAGGTAGGTGTGCGACTCAATGTCATGATGATTTCTATCGGCAATGGCATGAGTTTTGAGGCGTAGAGAGAGATGTTTACTGAGAGCGAGGTGTCATCAAGTGAAATAAAACACTTGGAAAATACAATGCTCACTCAGCCTCGGGCATAGATGCAGCCGCAAAGAAGATCATGGCAAGGCCCTCAAAAGCACAGGTCGTTAACAGTACGCCATACGTGGAGAACACTTTTCCGTATGGTTCCCTTATATTGTATTCCCTTCCTTCAGCTGTCGTCAATCATCCCCAGCGATGCATCCAATCTAGAAACAAAAGAAAGTCGTCCCTTGGAAAATGCATCGAGCCACCGCCCCTCCCCCGAAACACCCCAGACGCCACGCCAAATATGCAGCAGAAGACAGACCCACCGTCCATTGTACGCCCGCAGTAAAAAAAAGGAACCCATTATCCAAATTTGGTGTCCAGATTCGCAATAAAGTCTTCTATCGACTCAAAGTACCCGTCTTCGACAACGCTAGAATTGTGGTCTCCACCGGGCAAGGGCTTCCATACTTTCGTAGGAGTCTGGCAGAGTTCGTAAAGGCGGCGCATGTGGCTTGGTCTGGTTCCAATCAGCTCTATGATACGTCGGAGGAGACGAGAGTAAAGGGAAAGTGTAATGGTTGTCAGAAGTTCTCAAGGTGTATAATCAAGTCCCAGAAGGGATCAGGTTTTGTGGATGGAAATTGAGTCATCATTCAAGGAGTGTTCATGAAATGGAAACAGATAGTGAACATACGGTACTATCTCATCTTGTAGACCAGACAGGAAGAGAATCGGAACTTCGGTGATAGAAGGTAGGAAAGTGTCGGAGGCCCAGACTTGATGACAGAGGAGCGTGAGATATTTCGCTGGGGGAAGGATGCTATCTATTTTTAGTATGGCTTTCAGAATTACCACGACAGGGATGCGTATACATACGACGGGATTAACTTTCTCATGCTCAGAAATGTGTTCTCCAGAACCAACCCGACTAATCTCTTGTCGTTCTGGTGCTTGGCTGTCAATTGGATGCTCACTGCCCCGCCCAAGCTCTGGCCAAAGATCACAATGTCATTGTCTCTGGTCTCGGAGCGTGTGCGTAGGTATTCAAAGGCAGTTTGCGCATCGACCATGAGGCCGGACTCGTCTGGCGATCCCGTGGAAAGTCCGTATCCACGATACTCGAGCATGAAGACGCTGCAACCCATTCTCTGGACGAACATCCGCGCGATGGGGACTCGGTGCCCGATGTTTCCAGCGTTTCCGTGGAACATCAGGATTGTGATTCCTTTGCGCATACCCGTCTGTGGGGGGCGAATGTAGAAGGCCGAAAGCTGCTCGCCGTCGGGGGTGGGAATCATCAACTCCTCGAAGTCGGTGATGCCGAACTGGGACGGTCGAGCGACATCGGTGCGGGCATTATCTGGGAGGTGCGACGGGTAGATCAACGCTCTACGACGGTCAGCGCAAGCCAATTGCGAGGAGAGAATGGATTGATTCCCTCCCCTCGTGGTTTTCCGTATGGAACATACTTTTGCTTGAAATAGAGCAGGGAGCTGAGCGCAGTAGCGACACCCTGCCGCCAGTGTAAGTATAGCGACATGCATCACCGCCAGGGACGTTACAAACCGATGAGACCAGGACCGGGAGTCGCATGTAGCTGTACACGGTGCCGACGATTCGGGAGATCTGCTGGAGGTAGCTGCCCGAGTTATCATGGGAAGACATTCCGGTAGGAGGCGGAGGCGGAGGGGGAGGTGGAGGTGGAGGTGGTCGTGGAGGCGGTCGTGGAGGCGGTGGTGAGCTTGATCTTGGTATGGTATGATGCCCAGTCTGGGCCTGGAAAGGCCAGTTCTCCGAAGGTTTATAGTTGTATCAGTCCTGGAGGAAGGGCATCGGCAGAAGGGAGTAAGTAGTATGGTAACGCATCCATGTACGTTGTATGTTTTGCTTGTATGTGAGAGTTTGCAAGTATGTATGTAGTCGGAGGGTCAGATGGGTGAAATCCATACGTATGTCTGTATTTGGGTAAACGACTAAGCGGGCGCCAATACTACTAGGGCAAGCTATCGGCTCATCTCAGTCACCGACACTCCGACACTCCGACACCGACACTCCGACATTCCGACACTCGTCCATGCTCCATGCAGCCGAAAACGAAAAACCAAGCAAGAGAGAGTCAATGCGCCTCGTCAAGTCTCAAGGTCGCGAGTAGGTTCCGATTCGACAACACTGTAAATAGATCAAAATCGCTGGTACGTACAGTACAGTGGTACTACCGGTAGTACAGTATGTGTAAACAGCCGGCCCCGCAGCTGTCAAATGTGGGAAATCGATCATCGACCAGGAACCTACGGAATGATCTATTTTGGAATTTAGAATTTCTTCTCGACGTACAGTAATACTCCTTCCCGCTGCGTCATATCCACCGCCGCGGGACCCCCCCCATTGCCGATCTCACTCGGTACAGGGACTACGTACATAGTAGTTCAACTAATAAAAAAAAATTATTTACATCTTGCTGTTCCACCCCACCAACCCACCAACCCACCGACCCCCCCATCACAGCTAAAAACATTCCCAAAGATGGCCGCGAAATCCTTCAACAAGTTCGAGCAGGACCTCGAGTCTCTCAGGGCCACAGTCGCCACAGCCACCGCCTTGATTTCCCAACTACAAGACCCGTCAGCCCCAACAGGACACACCCAGTCCGAGCTCAACGCCCTGAATCTCGCCCACGATGCAGCGTCTCTGATCCGCGCGCATGCCACGAAACTGTCCCTCCTGATCATCAACAAGCCATTCACAGCATCGGCCATCGCGACGGTCCTTCGCGAACTCGTCAGTGGTCCTCTGCCAGGCCTTGCGTCTGCGGTGGAGTTGTGCGATGGCAGGTACACGAAAGCGATGAGCGAGGAGTTGACCTACCACGCTGCCAGTGTTTTCACCGAAGTAGGAATCCTGATCAATGCCATTCCGCTCGACGGCAATATCCTCAGCGACGATGCAAAAAACGGCACTGGTTCGACCGCGGGGAAAGGTAGTCTGGCCATGACGGGCACCGTATGGCAGGCTTGCGACGCGGTAATCGAGTTAAAGAAGATCGGTATTGCCGGCTTGGCGGTCCGGAAGGCGGAGCAGTACAAGGCGACGCTGAAAGATGCGCTGGAGGAGCTGCAGGAGTGGGCTGAGGAGGAGTCGGACGGGGAGGACGGGGATGTGGGGAGTGCGGATGAGGATGACGCCCAGAGGGCCGTGGACGAGATGTTTGGGTCGCAAAAACACATCTCGGCTGATGATCCGGAGAAACTACGGCCGAGATTGGACGGCTCGCTGAAGAGGTTGCGGTTGCTGATCTTGATGTATCAGGCAGTCGTGAAGAGACGGCTCAAGACTTTGCCTGCATTTCCTCTGGCTGACTTAGCCATTGAGACAGGGAGGTCAGATGGAGCCGATAAGAGTACAGAGGAGAGCAAGGAACATGGGGAAAGCAAGGGTGCGTCAGTCGTTCACCGTGTGGACAAGGCTGTAGAGCTGATGAAGGAACTGCCGGATATTGTGGACGAGCTCGCCAACGCCTTCTATGAACTCGACAAGGAAGAGATTGACGAGAGGATGATACAATGCTTCACTGCTGGAGCTGAAGCGGTCGAGTCATTGAAAAAAAACTGGGAAGGAAAAGAGGACGAGTTTACTCTCTGGGTATGTCTTGCGAAAGGGCTGAAAGTCCTTTGCACAAAAGCTGATCTGAACCAGGCCCAGAAATTCCAGAAAGCCTTAGTCTGGCATGAAGGAGATGTGAAGCCGGGACAGTAATTCATTTGCTAATAACCTTAATCAACAAATGAAACAGTATTCAAAGCTGTGAGGATGAAGTGGATAGCATGCAACGCATGTTTACTGTCTTTTCCCAGACGACGATGGCATTGCTGAGGCTGGTACTACTAAGCTCCTCAGCCCGAGACGGAAATCACACGATTTCCAGAATTGGAACTTGCAGCATCGAACCGATGCTGTCAGGGGAAATGCTCTAGCCGAGTCGCTCAAGGGCACGACTGATGAATTCTTCCACGATTGGTATCTAACCTTTTCCGCCTTTGGCTATTGGAGGCATCGCGGGCAATTCAATTCCACCACACGCCGAGATCCTCGTCACTCATGGACACGGCTTACGATTCACACCAGCCTGGTCACGCATCCCACGGCACCCGTCGACGCCAACCGATTCATCCGAGCAGCCGCAGGTCTTTTCATTCCTCAGCTCTGAAGGGGCTGCGTGCTGCGGTCCCGAGGGGAAACCGGCTAATGTCCAGCCTTGATGAGACATCGATCATGGATCTCGCTCGCAGCCTGTTGGACGCCTTGGACGCCCTACCTCACTCACACTCAGCACGAGGGGTTCAGTTGGAAAGATGAGTCTGGCGTCCAGCACCTACCTACAGGCTGATTGAAGAGTCTGCAGGCGTGCCGGAGAGACTAGGGGTCACGAGCATACCATACCACACCACCACAGCGAAATGGTAGGTCGGGGCGGTACGGCGGTACGGCGGTACGTGCCGCAGGCATTTTCAGGAAGTTATTGTGTGGAGCATGGCCCATCGGATCCGGATTTGGCGGCCAGGCCCCGATGGAGCAGAAGAAAGTGCCATGCCTGAGCAGCGACCGCGGCAGCGGCAAGCCGCCGAGGGTTAACTGGAAGGTCGATTACCCGCGATTTGGGGCATTCAGTTGGGTGGGCTGTCCGCTGCGACGGGAAACGGGGGACGGGCACGGGCTCCGGATAATAGTTAATCCAACCGCGACGACGGAGCCGAGAATGAATGAATGAATGAATGAATGCACTCTGAATGCCTTCCTGCCTTCCTGCCTTCCTGCCTTCTTGCCTTCTTGCCTTCTTGCCTTCCTGTCTCATGCACCTAATCGATCCCCAAGCGTTCCCCGGGCCCAGTCATGCCGACCCCACCCCTATCGGCGCCAAACTCTGAAACGTCTTCTCGTCTCTCTCGTCTCTCGTCCCTCTCGTCTCTCTCGTCTCGAGTTGCCCTGTTGCAGGCTTTCTTTCTCATTTCGTCGTCCCTCCCCCCCGTCATCTTGCAGCAAATTGTCGTCTGAAGTGTTGATTCTTGGCGATCTTGTTTCGTGTTTCATAAAGCGACTTGTCTTTCGCAGGGTCCGGGGGGCCCGGGGGCCCGGGGGCCAGGAGAAATGACGCATAGCCCCTTTCTCGGATCGTGAAGTTAAGCTCTTCTCGCGTATAGTTGGCGGATCGAGGGTTGGGTTGGGCTGGGTTGTCTAAGCGTGTACAGTACAGTAATGGCCTGGAACCACTAGGAGACTAGGGGGGGACTAGGGTGCACGTCTCACCTTTGGAGGCTACCATATAGACTTCTCTTAAAGCTTAAAGGGAGTAGCTTAGATAAAACAACCTCACCTTATATTTGTACAAGATCGAAGTCTGTATATACTACTACTACGTAGTACGTATATATTTGCGGGAGCGAGATATCACGTGTCCTAGGATAACTAGGTAAGTACACTATCAAACTTTAAGCCAATCAATCCAGGTAGAACTATCATTAAAACTCTTTTCCCAAAGAAAAAAGAAAAAAAAAAAGCTAACTAATTGATTCCAAAGTATTAAGAAGAATGAGGTATCGAGAAAAAAAAATGAAGTTTGAAGATTTTAATAAGGATAGTCAAAAAGCATAAGTAATCAAAAAAAAAATATATATATATATATATCGAAAGGAAAAAAGAGAAAGAAAAGTATAAGATTTAAGTAGCAATAAATCGAAAGAGATTGAGAATTGCGTATGAAGAATGATTATACACGTAGTAAAAGGGGATATTTAGTTATGAAACCAATTAGAAAAGAGGATACATGATGGCTGGAAGCCGTCAGGAGGGACTAAGGTGCACGTTCCAAATAGACTTCTCCTAGGGAAAGTAGGGTAGTAGCTTAGATAAACAACCTCACCTTATACTTGTATACTACTACTTCCTCTCTCTCCTACAGAAGTAAAGGCCCGGGCACACTTTGGGTTTAGTTAGTTGTCCGAGTCCGATTTTTACTGTCCAGATTATACGTAGTACAGTAGAAAAGACGGAAGACTGAACCGACCCCTAGACCCGGCTAAATGTGATTGAGGGCTCAGGCAACAGGTTAATGTACGTAGTACTACTATCGGTATCTAAGTACTACGTAGCAAGCCCCTTTACAGAGGTACAGCGGTTAAGTTTTCCGACCCACTTTGGAAACTAGCTCAATCGAGCAACACTTTTACGGTCCCTCGCTCAATTGCATACGGCTGTTAAGGATGCGTAAGAAAAGGTGGGCGAATGTGAATCTCAAGCGCCTGCTAAGATATGCCGGAGCGCTACCGGGCTGTAAACGAGGCAAATGGGAAATCTATAAAAATATTGAAACGTTAATCCTTTTCTACTGTATAGAGTACTACGTATATGTTGTACCATCGCATTCAGCGATACGGAACGGGGGAGCGTAATAGAATAGTATTGCTCGATTAAGCTAGTTTCCAAAATTGGGTCGGGAAAACTTACCCGCTGTACCATCGTACGGAAGGAAAGGAATAGAGTGCTGTCCCGAGGATCGTACAGAGTATACTATAGTACAGAGGTACAGCGGTAAAGTGTTGTAACCCTTGCTACTTCACAGCCACTATTCTAATCTAATTGAGCAGTAACCTGACCTTGATACAAAGGCAAGTATTACTCCGTAAGGCTTTTCGAGATTCTATAAGGTTTCGTGCTTAAGGTAGCAGTACCTCTGTAGGTACTGGTTGGAGTATATTTGTGAGTAGATTCAATACTCATCAGATCAGGGGAAAAATAACTATATATGAGTGTTATAGATCCTCCAGGGATAGACGCTCATTTCTTTTTCAGTTTCTGCTTTCCTGTTTCTTCTACCCGCACTCCCTCCTTACAAAGCCCCTCTTGCTACGTGAGACCAGCACCTCTACCACACTCGCTCCTCTGAATACTCACTTACTCACTTACTCACTCGCTCTCTGGTGGATGCCATCACCATGTTCACTTCTTCCTACTTAATTTTAGTCGCCATTTGCGGTGCAGCGCAAGCGCTCCCCGAAGTTCGACACAAGCACCTTGCCCGAGCGGCAGCAACCATCGACGTCGACGTCAACACCAAATACCAAAAAATCGACGGCTTCGGCTTCTCCGAGGCCTTCCGCAAAGCCAACAACATCAAGAACCTCCCGACCAAGGAGCGCGAGGAGGTGCTGGATCTGCTGTTCAACACCACCACCGGCGCCGGTCTGTCCATGCTCCGGATCGGGCTTGGCTCGGCTCCCAACTCCCAAAACGGCGCCATGAACGCCATCCAGCCCGTCGACCCGGGTGGACCGGACGCCACCCCGAAGTACGTGTGGGACGGCGATGACAGTGGCCAGGGTGAGTGATGCTCTACTACCTACTCCCTTCTCTCTGTTCGTATATATATATATATATAAAATATATATATATTATATATATACACACAAACATCTACATCTACATACACATACACATACACATACACATACACATACACATACACATACACATACATATACACATGCACATACACATTCACATCTACATCCATATATAAACGTCGGCACACATATACTGACCGTGATCGCACAGTCGCTGTCGCCAAATGGGCATACGAGCGCGGTGTGCGTGAATTCTACGCCAACCCGTGGAGTGCCCCCGGCTACATGAAGACCACCGGCAACGATGTGGGTGGCGGATACCTGTGTGGAGTCCCGGACCAGGTCTGCTCCAGCGGAGACTGGAGAAAGGCCTTCGCCAACTACTTGGCCCAATACGTGAAGTTCTACAAGCAAGAAGGAATCCCCATCACCCATCTGGGATTCCTGAACGAGCCCGAATTCGCGTAAGTCGTCGTCGTCGTCGTCGTCTCCTCCCCATTGCCCGCCGCGCCGACTCCACTGACATCGATTCCCTTCCCCAGTCCCAAGTACGCCGGCATGATGTCCAATGCTGCGCAGGCCGCATCCTTCATCAAGATCTTGGCCCCGGCCATGAAAGCTCAAGGTCTCTCGTCCGTTGGGCTCACGTGCTGCGACTCCATGGGCTGGGATGCCCAAGCTAAAATGACGGCCGAGCTGAAAACCGCGGGCGCCGCGGATCTGCTATCACGGATCACGGGGCACGCTTACAGCAGTGCCTGCGATGACAAGATCCCAACCAGCCTTCCGACCTGGATGACCGAGTACGCCGATCTCAAAGGGCCCTGGACGACGGAATGGTACAACAACGGCGCCAAGGGTGAGGGTATGTACTGGGCCAATGCGCTCCACGTTGCCTTGACCAAAGCACAAGTGAGCGCCTACCTCTACTGGATTGGCGTTGAGGGTGGAAAAGTCAACACCAAGCTCATTCAGGTCACCGGCGAGACCTACGAGGTCTCCACCCGCCTCTGGGCCTTTGCTGGATTCGCGAGAGCCGCGCGACCAGGCGCCTTCCGGGTCGCTACTACCACTTCCAGCAAATTGCTCACCAGCGCCTACTTGAACCCTGATGGGACTTTGGGCGTGGTGGTCCTCAACGAGGATGCGGCCGATACTGAAGCCACCGTCTCCCTCGGGGCCTTCAAGGGCCGGAGCGTCACTGCTTTCGTCACAGACAAGACCCGGACCGGTGCATCCCTGAATGCGAAGTTGAGCGGAAGCACCGTGTCCGGATCGATCCCTGGTCGATCCTTGGTCACCTTCTTGGTGTCAGGATCTTGATCGACCACCGGCTAAGCAATCGAAAGGTGTGATTTGGTGTTTGGTAACCAACGCATGAGATCCGAGCTTTCTTGGAGTCGAGAAAAGGATATCGGGCTTTGGACTTGGATCAAGGTTTACTTTCGTTTTCGTACTATCTATCCCGCCCGTAGGGGAAGGGAGTAGAGTACTTACTCGTTTCGACACTCTTTTGAATTGCATTCTGGGGTATTATAGGGTGATATTAGGTCCATTCAAGAGAAGATTACAGCTGCACAAGGGTTTGGCGCTTGAAAGATCGATTTGATGGACTGTATATAAGCCCTCCGCCTTGCACGTCTCCGTACCCCCCCTTGGGAGGCCCTAGGACGAGGAGCGCATGCTACGCTTATAGTCCGCCAGACGTTAGTAAATATAACAACAACAACAACAACAACAACAACCGACGCATGTGATACTTATTGTTGTTATTGTGTGATCACCATTTAGCGATACGATACCACTACAATTACAAAATCCCCCCGGTGATGACAGAAAATCGAGTGAATCTCAAGGAGGGAATAGGTAGTTTTTCCAAATCCCAATCTCCAAATCCCAATCAATCAATCTCCTTTTCCCACCATAACTCTCTCTTCTTGACGCAATCGAGGTTTCAAACCCACAATTTCTCATTCTTCAACACCGCTTGCTGAGCCTGGTTTCAAACGTCACCGAATGAAAGCTCGAAGCAGCTTGGAAATGGTTGATTTAAGTGTTTTCGCTCCCTCGCTAAATCGTCGGTAGATGTGGAATAGGTAGGTACTGGGTCTTTGGTGCACCGTTCCCAGGGGGTATAGCAGGGGGTATACCTAGCAAGGGGCAATAGAAGAGTATACAAAGGTTTTAAGCCAATTGGAATGAAGAAAACATCAACCGATTCAGATTCTATCATAAGTCCGGTTTCGAATCCGCAACGCCGAGGATCATATCGTTGCACTTTATACTACGTATTAGCGTGGAATGGGTTATCCTTAGCATACCGGTAGTTCATCCATACGTCGGATTCGCTTCCATGTACTACTGTACTACCGGTACTTGCTAAGTAAAACAAGGTTGATTAACCGCTATCGACGCTCCTTACAAGCCAAGATTTTAAAACATGGTCTCAGCTACCGTACTTTACTACGTACGAGTCGAGAGTTGATGGAGGCTTGATATTGAATTTATAGTAGTAGATCGATCACTAGAAATAGAAGAAACTGCCTTTTTTTTGCAGTTTCGATTTCGAGAGCAGTTTCGAGGTTTCGAGGTTTCGAGGTTTCATTTTCAAGGTTTCGATTTCTTATCCCCTTCTACCAAAGACCAATTCGCTTAATTAGAAACTGATAACACCTTCGAAACTGGACCTTGAGAAAGTGAATCGTCGGTTACCTGGAATTTAATGGTGAAAAAAATCTGACCCAGCTGCGCCAGGTCGGCACCACCGACCCGGGACCCAGCGACCCGGGACAGTAACTTTTGCCCTTATCAACGCGATACAAAATCAAGCACCGATCATATCGTAGTTATTTTTGTATCCAAAGATGCACCGTACTAGGATGAATAAGAGTAGATCAATCTAATCAATTCTATATAGTAGTAGTTGTTATATTGTTGTGCTAGGTGAAAGTAGTAAAGATAGTACGTTATAGAAGTACTTTTGATGTACTTTGATGTACTGTTGTCGTATTTTTCGATCCCACTGGCCCGTCCGCTAACGAGATTCAGCGTATTTACAACCTCAACCTTAGTAAAATCGCAATCCATACATCGATCGCCACCCTTGCTTGGTTACTATGAACCACCTCTTACCAGTCTGACTTGCAACAAATAGATGCATCTTTATATCTGTAATACAGTCTGTAAAGTAACCAGTCTGAATATTAACCGACGATTACCAAACGCCCGTCCAGCTCCGCACATGATACGGAATCTCGGCCGCCGGAACATCATTTTCCCTTGGCCGACAAGGCTCAATGAAATAATGTCAAAGTGCCTCGTCCGATGCGCTACACCAACCGCTCGAGAATGACGAGCCGATAAACTCCTCGGTCCTTTGCCTCAGAAATACACCATGGATCCGTTCGACGTGCGCATCCGCTTCACCGGCCTCCTGTCGAGCATGACGGCCAGCGTAACAAGCTCGACCAAGGCCGCCCAGTATGCCTTGAAACACCGAGATCTGGACGAGGACTTGCACTCGTGCATCTTGGAGCAGCTGGAGAGAGTACGTAGCCCAGAGAGGAGAGGAATCCCCATTCTGCCGCAGGGAAACCAAGAAGGAGAAGAAAGAAAGAAAAGGAAGACAATCATACTGACTCTCCTCCCAGACTAATAACTCCATGAACAACCGCGCCAACATCATGTTCTTCGTCGAGCACCTCTGCGATATGGCCGCGCGCGAAAACCACTACGACTACATCCGCATGATGCAGCGCGACATCCTGCGCATCGTCGACGCCGTTGCCCCCGAGAACGGCACCGGTGCCGCCAACGTGAAGGTCGTGCGCAAGGTCCTGCAAGCCCTGCAGACCAAGGCCTTCCTGCTGCAGCAAACGGTCCTTGAGATCGAAGAGCTGCTGCGGGAGCGCGATACGGAGCCCGACACGGAGCTGGAGACCCCCCGCGTAGCGGCGCAGAAGCTAGACAAGAAGCAGATCGAGCAGCGCATCGAGGAGGATCGCGAGAGGCACAAGAGGTTGAGGGAGCATATCTGGGCGACGCCGAAGGGGGGAGCCCAGGATGAGTTTGACAAGCTCTGGGAGGAGACGAGTGATCTCGGGGAGGATGATTTCGAGCTGTACGCCGAGGAGGCGGCCGAGAGGGCCAAGTGTGCCATGGAGTGGAAAGAGGAGTTTGCGAAGCTGTCCAGCGGCACTGAATGAATCTTTGGAACGCACCTGGACTTTTGGAGAGACTTCTGTTAACACGAGCGCGGCGTTCATGTGGCCCGAGTGGCGTTTTCATTGGAGGCGTTCGGGTTGTGGACATATTCCTGAGGCTGGCAGGATCTGGCGTTTCTGGGAGACGGGGGGGGGCTGCTCTATCTTTTTTTGTCGCATAAGACCGCGACCTGAGGCAGAGATACCATGGAAATAACAGAATGCGAGCCAAACAGACTTTCTCTCCCGGTGACTCTCGGACGCGGTGGTGTTGATCGTCCAAACATGTTGCCATCGACCGGCGAAGCTATCCCTCTCCTCTCCTTCGATCCGCAGCCACGTGCGACTTACGATATTTTCCTCGAATACTAACAAATGATCAGCGACCCAACATTGCCGCCGGCAGAACGTGCTTGTAGCCAGGCGGAGAAACTCCATACTTAACAGGCTTGAGAAGGGATCTGATACCTTCACACAATTCTCGACTCCTTGTCTCTCCTATCGGTTAATTCGTCCATCGAAAGAGTGTTTTCAATCATCAAAACGGTGGATGCCTGTCCTTAAGCAATGCAATACTTTTCCTAGTCATAAACACATTTTCCTGGCTCCCTAAACGCCACTCACTCCTTTCTACCCCCTCCCTTCGATACTCCAGTCCGAACATTACCAGTCTTCACATCCCTAGTAATTCCAAAGTACTTTATGCCATAGGACCCGACTCCCCAACTTCTCATACTCCTGCCCTCCAACCCAGCTCTCATGCGAGCTCATCCTCGCATAAACACTAGCCCCCTTCCACACCACAACCTGTCCATCCATCTCCCGCGGACTCGTACCCACCAAGATCTTCTCTGCTAGATCCGGCCTCTTCTGCTTCAGCTTCTCTTCGAGGAAAGGACCGAGGCCAGGCGTCTTGCCGCCGCCACCGATAACCATGATGCCGCCGAAGAAATCCCGCAGTTTCTTGTCATCGCCACGGGTGGCGTGGGTGATTGACGTGATGATCGCCGTGTCGAGAGGTGCGGTAGGAAGCACGGAGTCGCGCTCAATGGCGAGGTCCTTCTGCGTTCGCGCCTGGGCATCGACAAACATGCCAGCCGGAGGTATGGGAGTGCCGCCGTTGTGGTAACTATTGTTTTGCAGACTTGGGCCTGGGGATCCGCCATGCGTACCATTGGCACCAAAGACGAAGGGTGCTGCGGGGGTATTCGCGCCTTCTGGTGCTGGTGAAGCAGCTGCGGAAGTGACACGAGAGTTCCCGTTTGGATCATTGAGGTAGGCGAAAGGATTCGGCCTCTCTTTCGATGGAGTGGCAAATTCGCCGGAACCATTGAAAGATACACCATTGGCGTTTGTAGCAATGGATGGCTTGATGCTCAACAATATCGCATTTTGGGCTGCCGACGTCGGGTCATCAGGCATATCCGCATCATAAGCATTGTAGGTGCGATCGATGAGTTTCCGTCGCCCGACAAGCTTATCTGAATTCTCGAAGAGCGAAGGATCGAAGAAGCCCATCGGCGCCAATATGACCTCGTCGTAGGTTTTGAACTGATACTTCCGTGTTGGTTGATGTGGGACGCGAAGATGGAAATCGTGCGTACGACTAGCGATTTCCGCATAGTTCATCGTACAGTAATTCATCTTCAGCTCCTCAGCCAGAAGGAAATCGTACCTCCGCTTCAAGTTGATGTCCGAGTACGGGAAGTAATCGTGCAACATCATCTTGATGAAAGTGTCCGTCACGTCAAAACCTCCCTGCTTGAGATTTATCCTTGAATCTTCGATGCACATGCCGTCCTCTACACAGCATATAGAAGTCTTTTGTGCTCCAATATCGACAATGCAAGCAGTCGTATATCCCGCTCCATACGTCCCTGCCAGGCTCTCCTGGATGAAGCACACCTGCTTGAACTCAAATCCCTTGATGCACATGTGCAGAATCTGCTCGACATACCGCTTGTCGTACAAGTCCGGAATAACAACCACGCAGCTGTATTGATTCCACTCAGAGCTCTTGCCTAGACCCAGCTCGTTCCTAATTGCATCTTCCAATATGGACTCGAAGTCGTCAAACAGATGCTCAGCACTCATGTAATCATTCTCGTGAAAGTAACCCTGCTGTATCGGCCAAAACACCTTGTACGAAGGGTCGGAATCGTCAGGTATCCGCAGAGCTGCCATGCCCGTATAGAATTTCGAGAGGTCTTTGGTGTCCTTCGAAACATCGGTCCACTCAATTCGGATGGGGTCATTATGCTCCGGAATGATCTCCGGCTCCGTCCTCTTGTTGAAATTGATAACCAACTCCTTGGAGTTCGGCAGGACCTTGAACTTGTTGGCGCGCATGTCGACCTTCAGCGCTGCCGTCATCTTGACATAGCGCTTCGAGAACTCCTCCCCAAACAGCTGTTCCGGGGTCCCATCCAGCTTCTGCCTCTTCGGTCTCGGCTCGTACTCTTTCGATTCGGTCTCGGTCCATTTGCAGGCAATATTCATTGGTATGGTCTTCGGCAGGGCATCGCTCGCCAGCCCAATGCGCAGGTTCTGGCTGCCTGGATGTATGACGATGATCTTGGAGTTGTCGGCTGCATCGCTGTCAACATGCTCGTCTAGGTCGCCATCGGCAAGGGTGAGTATGGGCACGTCGGTATGACTCGTTCGTGCCAGAGCTCTGTCCCTGTCCTTCGCATTGCGAATCATCCTGTCGCGATTGGCCTCATGTTGGAGTCGGTACGGGAGGATCTGGTCGTCGCGCTTCATGTACTCGCTGTACGGGTTGATGGTTAGCTAGGTCTTCTATTCTCGTACACAGGCATGTATGGACTTGGTATGAAATTGAGCTGGTCGAGTCCAACGTGCCCAGACGTACGTGTAATAGTTCTTCTGGTTGATCATCGGAACCTCGGGCCAGCTAGATTGCTTCATCCCATTGTCGGTCCTCTCCAGACCTGTAGAGCTGGCTGTCAGTCGATTGATTGCTTATCTCATGCGCATCTCTCGGTCGCTAGCTGGGTACCATACCTTCCTCGCGCAACAGTGCCTTCCCGGACTTTTTGCCCACCATGTCGAGGAAATTGAGCTCGTCGGGGCTACGGGAGGGAAAGAGAAAGGGAGAGTGAGAGGGCGAGGGCGAGGGCGAAGGCTGGTGCTGGTGCTGGTATCTGCTGCTCGAGGGGTTGAGGGCGAAAGAGAATATTGGTGGACCGCGAGCGAGCACGAGAGGGAGAGCTGGGGCAGTTGGATTTGAATGTGGAATTTGACTTGGATTTTGACTTGGAGTTGGAAGAGGAATCGGACTTGGAGCTGGAGCTGAAGCTGGAGCTGCATCAGGAACATTCAATGCACTGCGGGCAGAACTGTCCATACTGGCGGCCATGTTCGGGAGCGGTGACGCAAAGCGGCGCTGGCTTGCCGGTAAAGCGCCGACTGGTGGGGGGGGGGCTGTTGGTTAGTTAGGCTTTGATTGGGTTTGTTTAGTGCCGTATCCTCTGGTTTACGGAGGAGAGCTGGGCAAGCGGTGCACGGTGGGGCTACCAGGGTATAAAAGAGTGGAAAAAAAAAAAAAGGATGACTCAGCGAACATAGGTAGTCCAACGTCGTCAAACTCTGTGAAGCGAATATTTCAGTGCTAGCCTTATTAAGAAGTTAAGACGCGCATCAAAAGAATCTCTAATAAGTATAAGCGAGTTTGCAATTTATATAATCTGTTTTAGATATAAGCACATACAGTTGAGCATGTCAAAATGTGCTAGCAATGCAAATAGGCGCTAAAGCTATTTATTTTGGCTGATCGAAGCTACAGATTCTGATACTTGGCAGTTCTGGGTCATCAATTCCTGCTCATCGGCCACTTCTCGCCGCTGTCCGGACCCGCCATGCAATGCTTGCCCAGCGCGGATTCAAACAGAGTGTACGGGGTACGGGAAGGGGAGTTGAGCAAACACGGGAAATCAACAAGTCAAGACGAGTTCTGGGTTTTGGAAGGTGCCGTCCACATCGAGAGCCATGCCCCCTTACTTTTTGATTTCAGCTCTTCTCACCCTGTATTCACATTAGTCACATCCTTTCACGAACTGCTGGCCCTCTTCAGGCGGCATCAGCCTCCATCTCCCAATCATCCACCGTCTCCTCGACAACCTTCTTCTTGTCGTTTTCCTTCTTGATCCTCCCAAGCACCATGAAGCTGCTCTTCGCACCCACGCTGGGAATCGGTAGACCCCTACTCGCAGGTCCGCCCTTGGCAACCTGACTCCACCCACCACTCGAGGAATTCTGATCTTCTCGTCTCAGGATATTCAGACTGCCATCTACAGCACAGAGCGAAGTCGAAGAGGCAAGACGCAAGGAAGAGATCCTCTTGCCGACAGGCCCCTTCAAGGCGGCCAGTTCCTTGTCCATCTTGACCAGCCGCTGGCCAGTCGCCAAAGACTTGAGGACCACGTCCCCAGATGGGAGGAAGGATACCTCAAAGTCGATTCCCGCCTGGGCGAAATCGGGCTTGAGGTCCGCATACAATTCTTCCATCGTGATTCCAAACTTGGGGTTCGTAAGCAGGAATGCGTTCCATGGCTCTGCATTCGAGACGAGTGTCTTGGAAGAGCTTGCTTCAACGACTGGAGTAGCTCGAACCTTTACACACTGTCCAAGTGTCTTGGCTGGAGCCGAAACAAACTTCGGCGTCTTGAAGATACAGACATGGCGACGAGGCTCCGGATCCTGACTCTCGCTATCGAGCCCGAAATCTTCAGCGAGCGCGTGGATGAAAGCGCGTTGGAAAGCTTGCATCGGCTTGAACCGCAACCGCTTCTCTTTCTCATCCGCCGCAAATACCCGGAACTCCCGCTCATACTGCTGCCCGAACTTCTGGTGGTCCGCAAAGAAGGCAAGTGTCGTAGCAGAGTATGGGATGTGGTCGGAAGCGTGGCTGGCAGGGTCAATGTTGAGAGCTGCAGCAAGCTTGGCGTTTCGTTGAACCTTCAGGCATTCGTCGTTACACTCTAAAGTTTTCTCTGAGTTACCGGCAGAGGTCTTCGAAGCCAGGCACTTGATTGCCTGCTTTTGATTCTGGCATTCACAGGTCATGAAAGTCTTCGCTTGACAGGGCGAGTTTTCCTTGCAAGGATATGGAGCATGGCATGGATCCAGGCAAGTATGCTCGCATACTGTCTTCTTACGACCGCACGCTTGCTTACAGTGTGACATGGCATCCTCGCACTGTCCCGCCCGATGGCACATGTACTGGCAGAAGTGGTTTCCACACCTGAGCTTCTTGTTGCAAGGTAATCCACATCTCACCTCACTGAACCAACATGGCTGGTTTTTCAGCGTCTTCTTGCCACAGATGCAAGACTTCTCTACCAAGAATGGACATTTCGGACACTCTTCTCCATCTTCGTGGCACTGATGCTTGATTTGAGGGTGGCCGCAAGTTCGTTGACGGGTGCAATCGAATCGGCATTCCGGAGGCTGTGTACCGCATGGCTGAGGAGGTTGAAGAATCGTCTTCCCACAAGCACAGCTGATATCCTCGAAAACAGCTTCTAGACAGCTACCGCAAGGTCCTTTATGGCACAAAGAAGCGCAAGTATGATTGAGGCACTTCAATCGTCGACCGCACACTTTCAAGCAAATATGCTCAGGCTCGAATTCTTCGCCATTGACCGGCGCTGCATTGAGTGCCCGATGTTTGCGCTTCGAGGCCTGTCTCTCACCGGCCTTCTTCTCTCCAGGACAGCAACGGTCACCACATTCGTGACGACCGCAATTCAGATTGGTCCGACAGACCCGTGGGCACTGAGGTAGTTCTTCCGATCCCTGTTGACAAACAGACTTCGATATCGTTCGGCCACATCGGCAGGTAATCTCAATCGTTTGGAGGCATGGCTTGCAAACCCCACCGTGACACAGCTCTTCGCATACGTGACCGCAGGCAAGTAGCTTCTGGCACTTCTCTTTACAATGTGGTACCGGGGCCGAGCAGTCTACTCGAGGCTCAAGAAGGAGCACATCGATTGGCGTCTTTCCACATGAACAGTGCGTAACAACGTCCGGGGAAAGTGGACAATGAGGCGATACCGGATCCAGAACGTGGCAGGGCTGTTTACAGAAATGCCTGGGGTTTCCACAATCGAATGGTCGTCGACACTCGGTTCCGCAGTTGAATGATCCGATCCAGCTCTCCTGGCTCAAATGACTCTCCATCTCGTCGTCCCGTTCAGAACATCGTAGAATTCTTTCCGTCCGCCCACAGTAGCAGCGCGACTCGACTTCCACTTCACAGCTTCCACATAGCCCCTCGTGACATTCCTTCTGACAGGTATGCTCCCCGCAAGATAAATCCTCTCCACAGACTTGACCACATGCCCAGCCGCTCTGATAATTCGTATCTACACATCGTCTCGAACTCGTCTCCTTCCCACAAAAACAAGACGTTGGAGGTCCCATATGTCCACAAGATGGACAAGGGCCAGCATGGCATATAAGCTCACATGGATGTGGACAACTGCCCGCCCTCCGCCTCGAGCACGATTGCCCGCAAGAATGTGGCGGCAATCCAGCAATGGAGCGAGGTTCAATCTCCTTTTCACACCAGCAAGAATAATTGTTCGGCAGATCTAGCTTGGGCAGATTGCATCCAGGACATCGCCATTGCCTCGGGGGTGGCAGTTCCCCGTTCTCCACAGCTCGCTGTTGGTGTGTCGAAACCTCGTTCTTGGACCATCTCTTCACACAGGACAAATGCAAGACCGACCAGCAGGTCCTGCAACTCCAGACTTTTGAATTTGGCAGAACTTCGTTAGTACAGATCACACATTCGTACTGCCCGTTTGTAATATCCTCGTGCGTTCTTGTGGCGATGTCGGGAGCTTGTGACTTGGACATTCGACGTTTCGGGAGAATTCGAGGTTGTTGCTGCCGGACTCGAGAGGCGACGGGCTGACCAGGGACGAATTCAGGGGCATCGCCAGCCAGCGATCCTTCGTTGGATGTTGCCGCAGTAAGCTGCCCGCCAAATGCTCGCTGTCCATTGACCATTAGCTGAGCAGCGCCTCTCCCTCTTCCTCTGTATCCACCTCTTCTGCCACTCGCTCTGCCCGGCGTTCTCTGGGTATGTGGCTGTGATTGTACCGATGCTTGTGCTTCGAGTGCTACCGAAGCAGGACGAAGTGCCAATGAGGAGTTTGGAGTTGTATTCCCGCTCGCACCACCACCACCACCACCCCGAGGTCCTCCTCGTCTTAGCCCACGACGGCGTCCTCGACCTGCACCAACAGCTGGAGCTGGTGAGGGTTCAGCTGTCGACATGATCGCAGCTTGAAAGGGTGCGGATGCGATGATAGTAAGAGACGCCGGGGTAAAGGAATTGGGTCTAGGAAGCTCCAGTACACTGCGGTAGCTGGTGGCGGGGTGCTCTTTGATCAAGTTTGCCTTGGTTGAATATGCGCCTTTTGAAAAACAGCGGCTCCAGGTTGAAAAAGAAAAACCTGAAATGTCAATCGTCAATCGTCAATCGTCAATCGTTGAAGGTTTCTGTGGTTGTCTGTAAATCCGATGTTGTATATAGCTGCGAAAGTGATTCCCGAGACAAGGCTGAAAAGTTGAAGTGGCGACGGCAAGAGACTAAATCCCGACTCCGAGAGTTGAGCGAGGTGACGTCGTTAAATTATCTGAACCAATATACGTACCGGTAGCACTACGTAACTAGCCAAGCGGAAAAATAAAAGAAGTGCCCGCCCTATTTCGAACCGCGTCGTCTATTATTTGAACGCGACAAACCAGAATCCGATCACTTGATATTCAGGATATTCACAATACTCTATCCTACCTGACTTATGGCTCCCGGTTCTCGGCGCACGAAATTATCTGGATCCCTTCCACCTTCTAGAACGCTTGTTGTTGATAATGGCTCGTACACGCTCAAGGCAGGATTCTCTTCACCATCTTCACTATTGACCGAAACTTCGACACCTACGTCTACGCCCAGCATCATCCCGAATTGCCTCGCGCGAGACCGAGAAAAGAATGTTTATATTGGGTCCCAGCTATCGTCTTGCAAAGACTTTGGCGATATCGTGTTTCGCCGGCCGATGGAGAAGGGCTACATTGTCAACTGGGAGGCTGAGAAAGAGATCTGGGAGCATGAGTTCTTCGATGCGAAGGCCAAGCTACACTGTGACCCCAAAGAAACCGGCTTGATACTTACCGAGGCCCCAAATGCTCTGCCAGTGCTGCAAGGACATTGCGACCAGATGGTGTTTGAAGAGTTCGGGTTTGCCAGATATCTACGAACGAACGGTATTTACCAATCCTACACGCCGCGTGGAAAATACCTGCAACTAATTTCCAAGGTGCCACTCTGAACGCGTACAATGATATCCAATCCTCCTTCAGAGCACCAGCGCCAGCCGCAGAGATCGTATCCACTCCACCCGCCGAGATCCTTATGCTCATCGACTCTTCCTACTCGCACACGACTATCACTCCCCTTCTCCTTGGGCGGCCTCTACAAAAGTCTGTCCGGCGCCTTGAGGTTGGAGGGAAGCTGCTCACAAACTACCTGACCAGGCTGATCAACGTCAGGCAGTACGATATGAAAGAGGAGACCTACCTGGTCAACGAAATCAAGGAGGCCACGCTCTACGTATCGAATGACTTCAGAAAGGATATGGAGCGAACATGGAAAGGGCCGAAAGGGGACAGGCGACCTGTATTTGAATCGGGGGAAGGGATCGCAAAGGATTATGTCCTGCCAGATTATCACGCCAAGAAAGCGGGCTTTGTTCGGGACCATGATCCGACTGCTGCTACGAAATTGAAGGAGTTGACGAAGGGAAAATCCTTAGGGGCATCTGAGGATGTTTTGACATTGAGGAATGAACGATTCACGGTGCCAGAGTTGCTCTTCAACCCCTCTGATATTGGATTACGACAAAGCGGTATTGCTCAGCAGGTGATGGACAGCTTGTCCAGCATCCCGATGGGGTTATGGCCTGGATTCTTGGCCAACATCTTTGTTGTGGGCGGGAATTCCAATATCCATGGCTTCGTCCCGAGATTACAGACGGAGATTCGAGCGTTGGCCCCGGCTGAGTGCATCGTGAGGGTTGCGAAACCTGAAGATCCGGTCACCAGTACGTGGCAAGGAGGTGCGAATCTCGCAAAGAACGAAGAGGCTTTGCGAAATCTGAGCGTCACGAAAGAGGAGTACGAGGAATATGGTGGCGCGTGGGTCGCCCGGAGATTTGGAGGGCGATAGAATTTTGTCGATGGTTAAGATTCCCAAATCAAGCACGTTCAACACGGCATCTTTGCAAGCGACCTTCTCCAAACCATAGATGTCTACATGCTCCACCCGATCCGACCTGTACATAGTTAACCATTAGCCCTGCTCATCTACAGCTTCGACTTTTCCATTCCCCACGCGAAGCTACTGCCCCTCCCCTCCCCCAGAGCCTCCACGACGGCATCGACGGCCTCCAGCAACCACACACTCCCCTCGTCCGTCGCCAGCCACCTCCCGCCCTCCACCATCCCCTCGCCCTCGGCCTCGCCACTCCCATCCGTAAAGGCCTTCCGCAGCCCGAACACGTGGCTCGTGACCTGCGGCCCGACGCCCGTCTGCGCCCTCAGGCACGCAACGGCGACGAGACTCGTCAGCACTCGTCCGACTCTCGCGCCGGCAGACCCGGGAGGCCCGTCGCGATGCGTGGGTGGGTCGGCGAACAGCGGGCCGTATGCGTGCTGGAGGATGAAGACGGGGAGGTCGGGGTGCGAGTCGGCGAGCTTGGCTGCGAGCGTGGCATCGAAGGGGCGGTAGATGGAGGTCCAGAGGGCGTGGCCGCGGGCGATGATGGCGTGGATGTTGGATTGCGAGGCGGTTCTGGTGATGTGTTGAGATGTCAGTTATCTTTCGGTCTGGCTATAACTCCGTCGGTAGATAGGTTTTTTTTTTGGTGTGTTTGTCTATCGGTGTTTCTTTTCTGGTCCCCTCTATACGGGCGAAGTTGACCGGCAGCAGGGAAGGAAAGCGAAGTGAAGGAAAGGGGGGCTGACCGTGTCGGCTTCGTGGATAATGAGGATATAATCTCGACCGGTAAGCTGGATCTGAAGGCCCCGAGACAGTTGATGGTCCGGGGGATCTGTGATGCCATTGATTATTACTTGCATTGTATATATATATATATATAATACTGCTTGCCCCTGAGGGCCCCGAAGGGAGATCCAACCGTACCCCGTTGAAGCCGATGCATTTCAAGGCCACTTCTCTCATCAGCTCGGCCGTCTCCACGGATTGCGGCTGATCCTGCGCGTGGTCCGTGGCCAGGTGGAACAGGATGGTGAGCGATGCGGGCGAGTTCATGGTCACCGTGGCCGCTGTCTACTTTTCAAGAATAGGTGGTTCGCATTAGAACCACGACTTCATTCACTCGCTCGATATATCTGTATAGACAAGAATTCAAGAAGAACGGACCCAAAGATCGAAATATATCAATATCATGAGGAATTCGCGGACCTACCGAGAGCGTCAGCCAGGCTCTGCTTCCCACCTTCTTCGCCGCGGCCTCCCGTCGCAGTCGCTCATATACGGCTCGGATGCCCGGTGGTGCAGGGAGGGGGTGCGGTCGGGCTCCGGAGGCGTTGATGAGGGCCTTGAGCGACGGCGAGAGTTTCGACATGACTTGACGGATACGTTTCCTACAATCGATAGATGATCGATCTCGGTCAATATTTTTGTGTTGTATTCCTCAACAGAAAGCTTCACATGTCCGACCGGCTGCGGTGACGATCATGCTTTCGGGCATTGTGATTATCCCCGATGTCCTACGCAAGGGAAAACCAAAGACGAATGCGGGTGCATTTTATTACTTTTTCCTACTCCTACTACTACTTCTACTGCTACTACTGCTACTCCTCCTCCTTCGACTCTTACTCCTCCTCCTCCTCCTCCTCCTACTACTACACTATCTGCGCACTCTCGATCTGCTCAATCGACGACACATTGAACTCTGAAGCCTCACGAGAAGAAGATGGCCGCCCTCGGTAACCCTCGCCACGATGAGAAGACCGGAATGATCCGGGTTGAGGCCACGGCCACGGCGACGGCGACGGCGACGGCCACGGCCACAGCCACGGCCAAGCAGCCCGTCAACAACACGGCGTACGATTCCGAGACATCGGCCATGACCAGACGGGTTCTGCTGAAGCTCGATACCCGGTACGAGAATCAAAAACCAAACCCAAGCCCTGCACTCGTGGCTAATCCAGTCCTGTCTGCCTGTCAGCATCATCCCCGTCCTCGCCGTCCTCTTCCTCTGCTCGTTCCTCGACCGCACCAACGTCGGCAATGCCAAAACCTACAAACTCGAGCACGATCTCGGCATGACTGACCGCCAGTACGACACCGGGCTGGCCGTGTTCTACGCCACATACATTGCCAGGTTCGACGTCCTGTCTCTGTTAGAGCCCCATTCCAAGAGCGAAGATGTACATGTATTTATTTGTCTATATATCTATGTCTATATGCCTACATGTCTCTAAGTCTATACGTCTCTTTGTCTACATGTCTCTAAGTCTATACATCTCTTTGTCTCTATGTCTCTATGTCTATATCTCTATGTCTCCATGTCTCCATGTCTATATATCTATAGATATATATATATATATATATACACACACATGTATCCATTGTGCGCCACCGGTATCATCGTATATGAGACATGCCCTGGCACGCCGATCTTCACTGACAGCGAGCGGCCCCTAGTGAAATACCAAGCAATCTTGTGCTGAAGAAGCTCTCCCCGAGGATCTGGTTGCCGGCGCTGACCATGGCCTGGGGTCTCGTGACCATGTGTCTGGGTTTCGTCCGGAATTACAAGGAGTTTGTGGCCGTGAGAGCGATCCTGGGCTTTTGTGAAGGAGGACTTCTCCCGGGGATGGTGAGTAAATCTCTCACTGATAATACGCATGTCACGAGCACAGGGCACTGATTCTTCCGAGCCAGGTCTTGTATCTTTCCAGCATGTATACGCGAGGCGAGATGGCCTTGCGACTGGGACTATTCTATACCTCTGCTTCTCTTAGTGGTGCCTTCGGAGGTAAAGTTTTCCATATCTCATCGTCTGGATGCGCCAATAATATTGACAATGAATGACCACAGGACTTCTCGCCCGAGGTCTCACTTCTATAGGGGAGCATGGAGAGCAGAAGAAGTGGAGTTGGATCTTTATCATCGAGGGACTAATGGTGCGGACCCCATACAAACAATCTCATTTCACCTGAAGACAAGAGCTGACTGACGACCTGGCGAGTAGACCGCCATCGTGGGTTTCGGGGCCTACTTTCTCCTTCCGAATAATGTCGAAACAGCGCGTTTTCTTAGCGAGAAGGAACAAGAGTTCGCCAGTTCAAGATTACACATGGATCGGCCTTCTCGATTGCTTGGGGATGGAAAGTTCGTCGATATATTTCTTTAGGGTTATACAATCGCTAACCAGCCGAGCAGCGAGCATCGCCATGAGCAGTTTGAATGGTCCGAAGTCCGAAGAGGAGTCTTCAACGTCTCCACTTGTAAGTACGGGAAATCTATACCAGCCCTCTGTCTGGATTACTTCCAAGCATGCTTCGTTTCAGCGTCGATCTTTTGGGATTCTCGCTTAATATATTTTATCAGCAAATGTATTTAAACCCGCCAACCTGCTTGCTTGCTAACAATATCTTCTCCCTAGGGCTGAGCGCACTGGCCTACTTCGGCGTCCTTTCTGGCCTCTACTCCTTCGGTCTCTTTTTGCCCACCATCATCGTCGAGCTTGGCTACACCGCCAACGAAGCCCAGCTGTGGTCCGTCATCCCATATGCCGTCGCCTCCGTCGTCACCGTCGCGGTCGCCCTACTCTCCGACCGTCTCAAACTGCGTGGTACAATTATGCTCTTCGTGCTCATCCCCGCTATTATTGGCTACGCAGTCATCGCTAACATCTCCATTGCTTATCCGAAAGTGAAATATGGGATGACGTTCTTGATGGCTACGGGATTGTACGCCTCGGTACCATGCGTGCTGGTGTGGAACTCGAACAACAGCGCGGGTCATTATAAGCGTGCGACGACGACGGCGCTGCAGCTGATGATTGCCAACAGTGGAGGCTTCGTGGCCACTTTTATCTATCCGAACAAAGACAAGCCGCAGTTCCACAAGGGGCATACGGTTGTGTTGGGTCTTTTAGTGTTTGCATGGTTCATGTGAGTAACTATCCGATTTACAGTTACAAGGCTGGGAAGGTGAAGAGGGGGAGCTTATGCATATGCTAACCGGATGATAGGGTGCTGTCCAATGTATTGTACTGCCGGAAGGTCAACCAAGATAAAAGGGCTGGAAAATATGATCAATATGTCGGGTGTGGAGATGATCGGGATCCGGAATTCCTTTTGGTACTCTAAGAGCCAGTTTGGTCCGCGCCAGATATCATCGTATAAGAAGTCAAATTTTCTGAACCATCGAGCAGATAATAATAGGTCTGCCCGTTATAAGGTAAGTAAGCACACGGGGTAGATGGTGTCTATTAGTTGTTATCAACGGTGACTGTGATAGCCTAACAGTACACGCACCTCGGGAAGGGCGAACGCAGGTTCGCCCTTCCCGAGATGATTTTGTTTTACGCGTAAAAAATTTTAAAAAAATCGCTTTGTATCGGGGCGACGCTTTTAATACTATTTAAAGTCACGCCGAGGCGCTAGCACAATCACGTGACCTTTTTTTCTTAATTAAAATTTTTTTTTCGAAAAAATATTTTCGACTTTAATTGTCATTAACGGTGACTTAAGATAAATTCTAGGGGTTGTAGTGATGATTAGTCATTTAATCACGTGAGACTATTTTATACGGATCTAGCAAGATTTCTGAGCAATGCTAAGAGAAATGTCGGCATATAATTTTAGATTTCGAAAAGGGTCGGCCCGAATTAAATATGTCTTACAGCTAAGCTTAATTCAGCTACCGCTATCAATTCTGCCGCAGATAACTTACGTAAAGCTGCTATACGTAACTTACGTAAAGCTGCCACACGTAAACTACGTAAGGCTGTTATACGTAAACTACGTAAGGCTGCTATACGTAACTTACGTAAGGCTGTTACACGTCACTTACGTAAGGCTGCTATACGTAACGCACGTCGCTGCTTTACGTAACGCACGTCGCTGCTACACGTAACGCACGTCGCTGCTTTACGTAGCGCACGTCGCTGCTATACGTAACTTACGTAAGGCTGTTATACGTAACTTACGTAAAGCTGCTACACGTAAACTACGTAAAGCTGCTATACGTAAACTACGTAAGGCTGCTACACGTCACTTACGTAAGGCTGCTATTGTGGTGGAGTTGGGGGTCTGTATTTGTTTTGTCTATGTATATAATACTGATGTTAAGCACTTTTGTCACGTGGGTGCGCTGCATGCTCTAGCCTTGCTAAGCACGTGGTTAAGTCACGTGCAAGCTTTTATATAAACGAGTAGTTGGTTCTTCCTTGAACTAGCATAATATTACATATAATTAGGCTGCTCCATGGGGTGGGGGCCCCATGGGGTTTTCCTCCCTATTCCCCCCATAAGGTCTTGGCCGATAAGGGACTTTTTTTTTTAAACTTTATAAAGAGGATTTTTTTAAGTCAAATTCCTTACGAAAGATGAGGAAACCTTATAAGTTTAAAGTAAGACAGCTAAAAATAATATATATAAGGCCGCTAAAAATAAAACAAATTTACGAATATTTACTAATTTTACTTAATTATTATATTTATTTATTATATTTATTAATTATATATGTTATATTTTACAATTACATTGCATTACATTATAATAAACTAAAATTATTAAACAAAACTTTTAATCATGATTTCCCGCAATTTCTTAACTAACGCTATATCTTTATTTTGAATCGTTACTCGTTTAGCGTAAATAGCATATAAGTTCGTTATTAAAAGTGATTAGTAAATCGATTAGTAAATAAATATATAAATATTTACTTTCAAACTCTTTTACGAAGAATGCTTTTAAAGCTTCTTATAAACATTCTAAAGCACCGCTTTGAAATTTAAAGTCTTGTTTAAAATCGTAAGTGATCTTTCGAATAAGACGCTAAAAGGAAGTCTTTTTAATAAAAAGCTCGGTGCCTTTTTAGTATCGTCGGATCTCTTTTAACGCAATAGCTATATAAATTAGTAATTGTATTTAAGAATCAATTTATTAATTGATTGAACTTACTTATTAGCTTGTAGCGACGGCGCTTTCGTTAGCTTAAACTTTTTTTTTTCGCAATAATTGCAGACTTCTTAAGATACTTGCTTTTTTTAGATTTTTGACGAAAAGAAGTTTTAGCTGCCGAAAGTGATTTGCTAGCTAATAGAACGGAGCGAGCAGCTTTAGCCGTCGAGAATGATTTTTTAGCTCTTTTATATTAAAAGAGAAGAATATCATTTTCATTTGAGTTTTCTTTATTATCGCTTTGCTTTTCTTCATTTGTATCATTATAAAGTATCGTCTTCGTCGCGGTTTTTATAGCTATAGTTGGGCTCGAGATAATAAAAGACCTTTTAAAAGCTTTTTGCGCGAAAGCTTTTTTAATACGATTGCTAATAAAAGCAAAAAAAAGTTTAGCAGCTGTAAAAGAATTGTTTTTAGCACTTAAATCGTAAGACGGATCTTCGTTTTAAAGCTGAGCTAATGCACTCGCTTAGCTCGTCGATTATTATATTGCTTTTAAAGCAATTTTAAAACAATTAGCGAACGAAAGAAAAAGGTTTAAAAAAATTAAACTTATTAAAAGCTGTTAGTACTTATGCTAGTATTGTTAAGAACGATGCTTTTATTTATTTCGGATTGAATAGCCGAAGTAAATCTAACTGCGTTTGCTAAAAAAAATTTGATTAATAAATATTTATTAATTATAAGTCAAAAACATTACCGGATCGAAGTCTAAAAGATAATAAGTGCTAGTTTATATTTGCGCGAGAGTTTGTTAGTATTTAAAAAGCGTCACTTAAAATAATAGAAATTAGCAATTATTAATTAATAAAGTAATTAATACTTACTAGCTTGACCTTAAGAAATTCGGCGAAAAAAGGACGGAGATAAATCGGTTTTTTATTATAGATTTGCAATACCGCGCGGAGTTTTAAGAATTTCTATAAATGCTTATCAGCTATTTGCAATTGATTTACTAATTAATTTACTAATCAAATACTAACCGGATAGCTATCGAGTTGTAATAACGCGGCGCTTAACAAAAGTAAGGTTAAGAATTTCTATAAATGCTTATCAGTTATTTGCAATTGATTTACTAATCAATTTATTAATCAAATACTAACCGGATAGCTATCGAGTTGTAATAGCGCGGCGCTTAGCAAAAGTAAGGTCTAGCGCATCCGTAGCTAATTGAGCTTTGCTAAACTAAAGATAAGGATTTGCGCTAAGCAAAGTAACTGAAAAAGTATTAGTAGTACTTCGATTAATTAAATATAAACTTACTTTATTTACCTTGCAAATTTAAGTTTTCTTCTTCTACGCTTTCGCCGCGTATTGTATCTGCTTTACTTTTTTATACTTCGTCCTCATCTGCTTGACTTTCAGCCGCTTGACCTTCAGCCGCTTGACCTTCAGCCGCTTGACCTTTAGCCGCCTGACCTTCAGCCGCTTGACCCTTAATCGCTTGATTCTTAATTGCTTTATCAATTAACTTATCTTGGCTTGCGTCATCTCTTTTAACTATAGTGCTTGGTATATCGGTAAAAAGAGGTCGGTCCGAAAGCAAAGGTTCGTTTAGTAAAAAGGCTATTTAAAAGTATTAATAAAAGGACCTGATCGCGATAATCTAGTTTACGATCAATAAGTTGATAATTTTAAACAAGAAAAGGACGACCTTATAAAGCAATGAATAGCGTTGTATTTAAAGGCGTAGCAAATAAGAAAGCGATAGTTGTAATTGATTATTAAGTAATAATAAAAAGAAATCAAACTTTATTTTATAAAGTAAAAATTACGCGAAGCGGCCGCCTTATCTTAGCTGCGGCCGCCTTATCTTAGCTGCGGCTGCTTTATCACCTCGTGAATTCATTAGCGGCCGCGCTAAAATGTTTTAAAAATAGAATATACGAGTTCACTTTTAATTTTAATACTTTTATTCTATTACTTTTGATTTTACTTTAAACAATTACTTTTAACGTTTAGCTTCTTTATAATACTATTTAATATAGCCGCTTATCAGCTTGATTCGATAAAAAGTATTATTGCAAATACAGATCAGCTTGATTTAATAAAAAGAATTGGAAAATCTGTAATAAAAATCATTTTTTTATTTACTAATTTATTTACTAATCAAAAACGTTTTTCTTAAAATGCGGCCGATACGACGGCAATCGTAGCGGCAAGTAATCCGGTGTTAAGAAACCTTAGCAAACGCAAAGTAAATATCTTTTTTACGTAGTATTCTAACTTTTATTAATTTATTAATTTTTCTTAAAAAAGAAAGCTAAAGAGAAGCTAATTATCAATTAATCTTTATACGATAAAGGCTAATGCTCGTATAGCAAAGCTGAAACAAGATCTTTAAGCAGATGAGCTTCGAAAAGCTAAAAGACGAGATCAAGCGGCCGCTAATCAGCTTTCTGCAATTTAAAAATAAACCTTAGAATATTCTTAAGTATTAAAAGCTGAAAGAAAGGAAAACTCGATAAGCCGAAATGCGAAAGAATCTTATAGATGAACGGTACTTTTTCTTTTCTTTAATTTATTAAGCAATTTACTAATCGATTTTAAAAAGAATCGAAGCATCTACGCGGATAATCTTGCTATGCAAGCCGCTTTTTTTACAGCTAGATTCAATAATAAAAAATACTTAAATAGCGATTAAGTTAATAAAGCATTCAATTTAAACGAAAAGGTTTATAAAGAATTTAATTTGCGAAAAAACGAAAAAAAAAATAGTAATATACCTCGCGATAGATACGTTTCGATTACCGATAAAAAGATAAAAAAGGTCACTCGGCAATTAATACATCAGCACGCATAAGTAAGCTTCTATTTCATTTAAATATTTATATTTTGCTAATAATATAAAGTCACGCTATATAATAACCGTTTAGCAATTTCGTCGCTATTAGCAAAGTGTAGCGCGGTCTTTGTTAATGAAGTGCCGAGCTGTTAATTTAAAGAGTAAAGAAGCTTTTCTTAAATTAATAGCTTAAGACTTAGCAAGCACGGTTTCAAAACGAATTAAGTAAGAATTCATTTTATTATGCTTTTAATCAATTGAATTAATATTATAACTTTTAGTCTTTATCTAATCAAGCTTCTTTACGTCTACTTTTCCTTTAATGAAAAGAAGTATTAGCGAGCTAAAATTAAAACAAATACCGATAAGATTAAATACGAATTGCCGGGTCCAACCGCTTAATAAAATATGAAAGGATTCGAAAAGAATATTGAATTTAAAAAAGCTGATTGCGATCTTATTTTATTTTAACGCGTTATGCAATTGATTTAGAAAAAAGACGAGCCAGCTCCGGAGTTGTTTTACGGCGTTAAAGATAGCGATACGGAATTAAGATCATTCCTAAACTCAATGCTTAAGTTTATATAGAATAGAATTCACGATTAATTATAAATTTTATATTTTATAAAAATACTTCTATTTATCTTATTTATTAATCGTCGGTTTCCTTAAATTTTAATTCGAAAGAATTGACCGACTTGCTGTAGCAAGTCGGCACTACTAAGGCGGGACACCCAGCAAGGCGGGATAGTAAAATTTGCTCCTTTTTAATAAATAAAAAATCAACCAACTATTATATAATAATTATTTTTGTATAAAAAGATGCGCTTTACTAAGTTTGATATTAATCGATCAATTAAATTTTAATTACAAGTTGTTATTTCGTTATTGTGTTGAGTTAAAGTAATAAAAATAGTACTTTTGTTATATATTTTTCGATTTTGGTAATGCGTATATATCAGAATCAACGCGTATATATTAGAATAAGCGAAGAACACGAAAATCGGACTTTTATTTAAACCTATCAAAAGAATACGTGTATCACTACCAACTTTTATTTAATAATTGATACCTTTAGTAATATAATATATTAAATCATTTATTTTCGATCTATGTGACGTTTTTTTGAATTAAGGTTGTAGTTATTAAGATATTTGCAATAAACAAGTAAATTTGAATTATTTGGGACAGTTTTTGACCATTTTTTCATTACATTTTAATATATTAGATTACCACAAATGAATGGATTTTGATAATTTTAATTTACGTTTGTAAAGCAAAATTTTCTAAGCATATAAAGATTTTTTTTTTTAATTTTTTATAATAATAGTTGTTGTTTAATAAGTGGTATACCGTTACTGTCCCGCCTTGCTGGGTGTCCCGCCTTGGTGGTGCCGACCTGGCTGCGCCAGGTCGGGATTTTTTACAAATTAAATTCAAGGTAACCGACGATTAATTATATTTATTAATAATACTTATTAATTATATTTACTTATCATATTTACTAATCATATTTACTAATTATATTTACTAATTATATTTACTAATTACATTTATTAATCGTCGGTTTCTTGTATAACGATACGCTAAGTCTCTTAGACGCACCTTATATGCGCTAAGCTACTTCTTTTTTTTTTCTTTCGTATTTTTCGTATTCTCTTATTCCTCGCTTTTGACTTATAAACCATAGTTCACGAGTCTTTAGCGCTTTTACCTTCGTGTATATAGACCTTAGCTACTTTCGACCTTTATACTCGGTAATTGTTGATTTTAAATCATTACTTTAAGATTCTCTTAAGCTTTTATATGAACCCTCGCGCTCTCGTGAGTTCTTTTAAGTAATCGCTTAAAGTCGTCATATCTTAAAGTTTTGAATCAAAAGAATTGACCGACTTGCTGTATTTAAAATCGATATAAATATATTAATAAATTATTTTAATATTTACATTTATAAATTATATTTAAAATTAATTATATATATATTTTATTTAATATAATAACGATTTTAAAACTATTTATATAAACTTATCTATTAATTTATAATAATAAAATTCAAGAAGCCTTCGCAAGCTATCGAATTTATTACCTTCTTTTCTTGCGATACCTTTTTTTTATATATAAAAAGTCTTTTGCCCGCTAACAATACTAATTCTATAATATCCGTCGTTATGTTCGTTTTTACTAATCTATTCAATAGATAGCTTAATTTTATAGCCGTTATTTAAAAATCGTTTAACTCGATATTCGTCTATTTTAATTAATTAGCTACGATTACGCTTTTCTTCGTTTAGCATTTCTATTGCACACCGAGCGTTTCGACCGTTCGTTCGTCTAATAGAAAAAGAATAATAAGTTTTATTATTTATTTTAGTAAGGATCGAGTTTAGTTGGTTTGCAATCCTTAATAAATTAATAACTTAATTAATATATAGATAATAAAACGGCACTTACAAATAAATCGACAAGCGTCCGTTAAAATATGAATTTCTTTTATCTATTTTTTAGCTATAATAGATATTCGAGCTTATAGATATAATTATAAGCTAATATGATTATAAAGTGTTCTATCGTTTTAAATAATAAATTTTTAATTAAATGCTTTTATTTTTAATATTTATTAGATTATATTAATTTTATTTACCGCATAGCAGCAGCCGAAAAGAAAGCTGCAAAGATTATATTTAAATTAAGATTTCTATAAGCACTTTATCTTAATATACTAATTAAACTTTAATAAATTTAAGTAAGTACTTGTTATAACGACCTTAAGCGATTATTTAAAGAATTTATAAAAAAGCGAAAGGATCATATAAAGCTTAAAAAGATTATAAAATCATTATTTGAATTTGAAATTAATAATTATCGAAAGTAAAAGTTGAAAAAAACTGAGTGTTAGATTCTTTTTAAGCGATTAAAGAATATATTCGTAACTTCGTAACGGTCGTCAAAGTACTTGCAGTTGCAAAACACTCGGTTGTAAAAGTATCTGAATTCTAATTGCTTTTTAAGATTCAAAAGAGCTGATTCCTTTTATATGATTAGAAGGAATCACGCGCACTAGCTAACTAATAAAGTTACTAGTTAAGTTAAGGGTCCTTTGATTAGTATGATATGCTAAGCGAAGCATGTTAAGTAGCCCGTAAACTCCCTTAAATACTATTAGCTAGCTAAAGTCGATATAAATATACCGACATTAAGGTCTATATATAAAAAGGTTGTTCGTAATAATCAATTTAAGTAAAAATAGCTTAAAAGCGTTAAAAGATATAATTATAATTAAGCTTTAATAAAAAGGAAATAAAAAGAAATGAAAAGATAAAAAAAAAAACCGCTAATTAAAACTTAACGCTCGCAAGAATGCTGCTTAAAAAGAATTAAGCGTAAGCAAAACCTTTTTTAAAAATAAACTAACTTAATAAAATATATTTAAATCATAAAATAATATTATACAATATTCAAGTATATAAGACGTTAATATATAAGTTCAAATTAATAGTTTAATAGCAAATTCGCTAGAATCTAAACATATCTTCTTAAGCTATTAATTCGTTTTCATCTTAAATTACTTTAACTACTTACGAAGATACCGATCTATTTTAAAGTCAAGAGTTCGAAAGCTCTACAACTAGTTTCTTTAGCTTAATACTATTAGCAACTATTAAATGTTTTAATTAATATTATATTTAGAACGTCAAAGAGATTAAGACTTTTAATACTTAATAGTCATAGACTTTATAGTATTCTTAATAACAAAAAGCTAATCAAAATCCTTTGCGAATCGATTAAAATAAAAAGAAAACTTCTTTTATATAGATTAGATTCGTTCAAGCAGCTAAGAAATCAATAAAAGAGCTTATAATATGCTGTAAAAAGTGCGATCGAGCTTTAAAGCATCCGAAGCTAAAAGCTTTTAAAACGAAAGCATTAGCCGATCATTAAAAAACGGACGTTTGCAAACGCGTCGTAAGTAAGCTAAAACAAAAGCTTCGGCAAACTCAATTAAGATCTAAATTTCTTTAACGCAATTTAATACGTTTGTTTTTATTTATAAATTCAGTTAATAAATCTAGTAAATCTAATTAGTAAATTTGATTAGTAAATCTGATTAATAAATCTGATTAGTAAATCTGATTAATAAATCTAATTAGTAAATCTAATTAGTAAATCTAATTAATAAATCAGATTAGTAAATTTGATTAATAAATAATAAAACTAATATTAAATAGACACATCTATTACGAAGAACGCTTTCGCATCAAGACTTAAAATCAGCATTTCGAAAAGGTGTTTTAAATATTATATTATCTACGCGAAGTTCGTTTCGAATAATTAATAATCCGGATTGGAAATCTCTTTACGAATTATAAAACCTATATCTTAAGCTCTTTAATGCTTCAATTATTAAGCGAGACTTCGACGATAAGATTCTAGAAATTAATCGTTATCTATTAGATAATTTATTAGCTAATCAAAAACTCAGCATTTTACTAGACTATTAGTCTAGCATTAAGCGCTATTCTTTTATATGCATAATCGGAACTGCAATTATAAAAGATTGACATATGATTCAGCTTATGCTTAAATTTATATACGTTGAATTCAATCATACAAAAAAAGAATTAATAAGAATTATTTACGAACGCTTTATTAAATTAAACTTAATAAAAAGGATAATCGCGATTACAATAAATAACGCATCTTCGAATAACATAATGATAAAAGAGTTGCTTAAATGCGTCGAAGATGCATTTGAGAAAAAGCTTTTTATAAGCTAAAAGATTTTATACGTTCCGTATATAACTCACGTCTTGCAATTATCTTTTAAAGCGGTGCTCGAACCGCGATTATCGCTAACGAACGAAAGCTTAAAAAAGCATTAAGAAGAAGATTCTGATATAAACGAGCTAAAAAGAGCAAGAAGACGCGATAAACGAAAGATTATATATACACTTGCGATTATAAGTTTTTTTTTTTAAAAAAAAATATTTATTAATTATATTTACTAATTATTAATCAACGTACTTAAGTTCGGAAGTTTGTTAAGTGTGTTACGGCTAACCAACCTCGAAAATCGCGATTTAATAAAACGATAAAAGCTTTTATCGACGATTTAAAGCATCTTTTAACGAAAAGCTTGAAGCTTGTTTTAAATGTTATTACAAGATAAGATTCTACATTCTATATGCTTAATCGATTTATAACTTTTAAAGATGTTATTTAAAGATATTGTATAAAGATCGATAAAATAAGTATTTTCAAATTATCTAATACTTAATAAAAGCAAATCTTATAGTTAATCGATATCTTTCGACCGTTTTACCTTTTAACTATGCACTTAAATAAAGAGCTTAGTCCTATTATTTAATACGGATTTTTAATATTCGATAAAATATTCGAACGTTTAAATAAAGCACAAGCACGATTAAAGTCTAAATATATAAAGATTTCGAAAGAAGATCGCAATTAGGCTGCTCCATGGGGCCCCATAGGGCCCCACGGAGTTTTGGGTCCTCCCTACGGAGGAACCCACGGGGGGTATAAAATTCTGCCCCTCCTCATAAGGAAACCCTATAAGGCGTAAGGTTACTTTATAAGGTTTATATACATAAAAATATGCATATGCATAATTATTAATCAGGTTTACTAATCACATTTACTAATCACATTTACTAATCATATTTACTAATCAGAGACTCAGAGTATTAGTTAAATTTATTAGTTACAAAGGCTTAAGGGTTGGTAAAGACCCGTTCTTTAGCTTAAGTCTACTAGTTATAAAGAGTTGATAAAGACCCGTCTTTTTGCAGTTACGTAAAATACGTTTAACTCGGTCTCCGCTTTTAGCCTAAGCTCTTGCTTATAAGCATAGTTCAAATAAATCTCGTCTAACTTAAGTAGCTCTCTTAGCTTTTAGCACTTATTGCTTTATTTAAACTCATTTTCATCCGAGAACTTAAAAGTAAGGCGTTTGTATGCTAAAGTGCTATCGATAGTGAAAAGGTATAGCATTAATAGCTCTTTCAAGATGCTTTTAGCTTCGGCATGATCGCTATCGAAAAGCTTAAAAGTAAAATCACTTAAGATCAATCGAACCTTAATATCTTTATAAGTGAATTGCTTTTCAATTGGGTTAAAGAAAGAGACAAAGTAATCGAGGAAACAAAAGACTTAAGCGCTCTCTTTTTAAATAAAAAATCAATTAGTGATTATAGAATATAAATATTATTACTAATTTTATTAGCACCGTAATGCTTAATGCCGAACTCGTCGATAAAACTTTTGCGACCTTTCTATTCGTAATCGAGGCCGATTGGTCTTAAAAACAAAGCGGTATCCTCTCCGTTATAGCAAGTAAACATTGAATTAACAACGTTACTATTAGCATAAACGACTACGAAATCCTTATAGCGACTAAGTATCTCGTTGATTAGCTTGTTGCCACCGGTGCTAAAAGGGTTGACTTCGACTATAGCGTTATAAGAGAGAAGAATCGATATTATTAAATAAAGAAAATAATTAGCTTGAAGCAAAGAATCAAAAAGCAAAGAATCAAAAGGAAAATAATTACCCAAGTTAAGTGTAGTTGTAGTTAAGTGTTGAGATTGGTTAAGAAGTTGGGTGTTAAAGTTGAAAAGTTAAGTATTGAAGTTGAAGTTGAGAAGTTAAGTATTAAGGTTGAGAAGTTGAAGTTAAGTGTTAAAGTTGAGGTTGAGAAGTTGAGTGTTAAAGTTGAGGTTAAGAAGTTAAATAGAAAGTAGTTGTAATGATAATGAAAAAAAGAAAAAGAAAAGGAAAGGGAGCGAGTACTTATATAAAAATAAAAGTATAGCTTAATCGTAATCGAAGCATTGCCTCGATTCATTAAAAGTGAATTATAATATTTGAAACAATGAATCGACGCGGAACAAAGAAAATAACGCGTTTTGAAACAATAAATCGACGCGGAACAAAGAAAATAACGCGTCGCTTAATGATAATCGATGCAATGCTTCGATTCAACAAAAGTGAATTACAATATTTGAAACACGAACTCGACGCGGAACAAAGAAAGAACGCTTCGCTTAGTAAATCTGATTAGTAAATTTGATTAGTAAATCTGATTAGTAAATCTAATTAGTAAATCTGATTAGTAAATCTGATTAATAAATCTGATTAGTAAATGCTGCACGGAAAGAAACCTTGCATGCTGCACGTCCCTTTGCTACACGTGCTTAGCTCGGCTATAGCTCGGCTATAGCTCGGCTATAGCACGTGCTTTACCGTACGTAATCTAATTAGTAAATCTGATTAGTAAATCTGATTAGTAAATGCTGCACAGAAAGAATTAACGTACTTAAGGCTGCTATACGTAACTTACGTAAGGCTGCCATACGTAACCTACGTAAAGCTGCTATACGTAACCTACGTAAGGCTGCCACACGTAACCCACGTAAGGCTGCCATACGTAACTTACGTAAGGCTGCTATACTTAACGTACTTAAGGCTGCCACACGTAAACTACGTAAGGCTGCTATACGTAACTTACGTAAGGCTGCCACACGTAACCTACGTAAAGCTGCTATACGTAACCTACGTAAGGCTGCTATACGTAACCTACGTAAGGCTGCCACACGTAACCCACGTAAGGCTGCTATACGTAACTTACGTAAGGCTGCTACACTTAACGTACCTAAGGCTGCCACACGTAAACTACGTAAGGCTGCCATACGTAACTTACGTAAGGCTGCTACACCTAACGTACTTAAGGCTGCTATAGCTCGGCTATAGCTCGGCTATAGCACGTGCTTTACCGTACGTAATCTGATTAGTAAATCTGATTAGTAAATCTGATTAGTAAATGCTGCATAGAAAGAATTAACGTACTTAAGGCTGCTACACGTAAACTACGTAAGGCTGCTATACGTAACCTACGTAAGGCTGCTACACTTAACGTACTTAAGGCTGCTATAGCTAGGCTATAGCTCGGCTATAGCACGTGCTTTACCGTACGTAATTTAATTAGTAAATCTGATTAGTAAATCTGATTAGTAAATCTGATTAGTAAATGCTGCACAGAAAGAATTAACGTACTTAAGGCTGCTATACGTAACTTACGTAAAGCTGCCACACGTAACCTACGTAAAGCTGCTACACTTAACGTACTTAAGGCTGCTATACGTAACCTACGTAAAGCTGCTATACGTAACCTACGTAAGGCTGCTACACTTAACGTACTTAAGGCTGCTATACGTAAACTACGTAAGGCTGCTATACGTAACTTACGTAAAGCTGCCACACTTAACGTACTTAAGGCTGCTACACTTAACGTACTTAAGGCTGCTACACGTAACCCACCTAAAGCTGCTATACGTAACTTACGTAAGGCTGCTACACTTAACGTACTTAAGGCTGCTACACGTAACCTACGTAAGGCTGCCACACTTAACGTATTTAAGGCTGTTATACGTAACCTACGTAAAGCTGCTATACGTAGCGTACGTAAAGCTATTATACGTAATTGACCTATGAACCATGGTTCACGGGTGAACTCTTCTTTTAACTACTACTACCGGTATTCTTAGCTAGCTAGCTAAAGTCGATATAAATATATTAATAATAAAAAAAAAACTAAAGATATCGATAAAAAAGAATTCAATTAATCATTGCAATCAATTGTAAACAAATAAATACAAAAACTTAATGATACAAAAAAAACAATTCAGTAAATAAAATCAAAGTCGTTAATTATAAAACCTAGCAAGAGCGATACTCTTTGCAATTAAACGCTTGATTCCAAAAGAAGCTTCTTTCTTTTTATCTTGTACCAATCCCGCTTTATTATCTTCTTTTTCTTTTATTCGTTTGCGCTTTAAAGTTGATAATAGATTTGTAATTCGTTCGCTTATAAAAGTATTAGATTTAAAGTCGTTAAACTTATATATAATAATTAACTTACTTTGATTTTAAATAACGACTAAAAGAGTTTTAAGTTTCGAAATACTAGGTTTCGAGGTTTAAGCGGCATTTAAGGTTTTATAAAATAGCGAAGCCGAGTCCGGTATTTTATTAGCTTCCTTTCTACTTATTATCTTTTTATCACTTTGCTTAAGGCTTGATATTTCTTCCGCGTTAAAATAATTTTATCGAGAAATATTATTCGAATCGTTTTAATCGCATAAATTTGCTATCGTTAATATTTAAATTAGAATTTATATCTAAATAAAAGCGTATATTATATAATATCGTACCTCGTTGCACTTTATTTTTATGGTTTATATAGCGTTCAAAGCTAGTCGATTCGTTCGTACCGTTCGAATCTGAATTTTCTAAATCGTTTTCGTTTTTTATATCATTAAGAACGTTTTAATCTGTATCATCTTAAGTTTGCTTATCGAGAAGTAAATCCGTAACTACTTTCGATTGATTTACTTTGCTTGGTTTTCTTTGTAAAGAATATAATCGATTTGCTACGACTTTGCTTTAAGAAGCGGAAGAATGCGCTTTATATAATCCTATATGATAGTTAGTAAATCGATTAGTAAATCGATTAGTAAATCGATTAGTAAATCGATTAGTAAATCGATAAAAGGTAAAAATATCGCAAGTAAATTAACTTACTTTTTAAATGCCTTTCGTAATTTAAAGACTTTCCGTACCGTGGCTGTCGCATTTTAAACGAAACATCTTTATCAATATCTTGAAACCCATTTAAGTTCTTTTTTATTTAATATAGTTAATAAATATTTATAAAATCAATATTATTTAAACTTACGTGATTCTCGCACTTTAGCTTTCAATATTATCAACTTAGCCTCTCGTTGCTTAAAACTCATTGTTCGAAAGTCTTAATCGATCGCAAAATTATCGCAAGTAAAGATATATTCAAAACAAGATAAGCTTTGAAATTAACGATTTTGCTATTCTTAAAACTTTTATACTTCTTATTCGAATTCCTCTTTAAGCTGATCTTTATCTAAATCATTGTAATTTATTAAAATCGATTCGAATAAGTGCCGAGCTTTATCTAAGCGAGTATTACATATCTTGAAATATAAAGCAATTATTTCTTTTGCGATTATTGATAACGATAAATTACCGCGACGATAATCGTAAATATCTCTTATAATATTAAATACTTTTTTTACGCAAACACTAATTAAAAAGATGTATAAAAAATCTTTAGCTATTCGAGCTAGATTAAAGTACCGAAGCTCAAGGTTTCGCTAAAAAGTTAAAATCTCTTGTCCGTCGACCGCTAAACTCAATTAATAAAAATTAATAAAATTAAGGTTTTAAATTAAAATTTCAAACTTACGAGCTAAAAGATAATCATGCACTTCCGACGACTCGTGATTTGTATCTTCGAAAGAAGCTTATAAAAAAGAACTTAGTATTAATCTGCCGCGAAGTAATAAAGCAGCTATCGATTGACGATCGATTGCTTTAATATTATTAATACGTTAAGCTATAAATATTAAAGACTTATAATATTCGTTAAAAAGCCTTTCGAATCTCGCTCGATATATTACAGACTAATCTTTACTTTCGTAAAGCTAAAAAAAATTTGAGTCAAAAGTCTTTAACTTAATAGCAAGATATAAGATTATCGCGAAAGCAAAAATATCCTTTAGCTGTGACGAACTGATGAATTCTGACCTTAGAATACAAAGTGAGGAGAGGAAACAGGAAGCTCGGGGAGCTCAGGAAGGTCTATATACATGGCCACAAGCGCTAGGCCTGAATGAGTGATCAGCTGACTGCAGGTAACAAGGCAGGCTGTCACATTAGCGGCCCTTGCGTTTTCTTATAATACTTATTTAATTTCTCGATAGCATTGATAACGCTTTCTTTTAATTGCAAAATCCATTTAAAATCATTGCGATCTTCTTTCGAAATCTTTATATATTTAAACTTTAATCGTACTTATGCTTTATTTAAACGTTCGAATATTTTATTAAATATTAAAAATCCGTATTAAATAGTAAGATTAAGCTCTTCATTTAAATGCATAATTAAAAGGTGAAACGGTCGAAAGATATCGATTAGCTATAAGATTTGCTTTTATTAAGTATCAGATAATTTAAAAATACTTATCTTATCGATCTTTATATAATGTTTTTAAATAATATCTTTAAGAGTTATAAATCGATTAAGCATATAGAATATAGAATCTTATCTTATAACAATATTTAAAATAAGCTTTAAGCTTTTCGTTAAAAGATGCTTTAAATCGTCGATAAAAGCTTTCATCGTTTTATTAAATCGCGATTTTCGAGGTTAGCTAGCCGTAATACACTTAATAAACTTCCGAACTTAAGTACGTTAATCAATGATTAGTAAATATAATTAATAAATATTTTTTTAAAAAAAAAAAAAACTTATAATCGCAAGTGTATATACAATCCTTCGTTTATCGCGTTTTTTTGCTCTCTTTAGCTCGTTTATATCAGAATCTTCTTTTTAATGCTTTTCTAAGCTTTCGTTCGTTAGCGATAATCGCGATCCGAGCAACGCTTTAAGAGATAATTGCAAAACGTAAGCTATATACGGAACGTATAAAATCTTTTAGCTTATAAAAAGCTTTTTCTTAAATGCATTTTCGACGCATTTAAGCAATTCTTTTATCATTATATTATTCGAAGATGCGTTATCCGTTATAATCGCGATTATCCTTTCTATTAAGCTTAATTTAATAAAGCGTTCGTAAATAATTCTTGCTAATTCTTCTTTTGTATAATTGAACTTAACGTATATAAATCTAAGCATAAGCTAAATCATATGCTAATCTTTTGTAATTGCAATTCCGATTATGCACATAAAAGAATAGCGCTTAATACTAGATTAATAATCTAGTGAAATGCTAAGTTTTTAATTAGCTAGTAAATTGTTTAATAGATAGCGATCAATTTTTAAAATCTTATCGTCGAGGTCTCGCTTAATAGTTAAAGCATTAAAGAGCTTAAGATATAGGTTTTGTAATTCGCAAAGAGATTTCTAATCCGAGTTATTAATTATTCGAAACGAGCTTCGCGTAAATAATATAATATTTAAAACACTTTTTCGAAATGCTGATTTTAAGTCTTAATGCGAAAGCGTTCTTCGTAATAGATGTGTTTATTTAATATTAGTTTTATTATTTATTAATCAGATTTACTAATCCGATTTACTAATCAGATTTACTAATTAGATTTACTAATTAGATTTACTAATCAGATTTACTAATTAGATTTATTAATCAGATTTATTAGATTTATTAACCGAATTTATAAATAAAAACAAACGTATTAAATTGCGTTAAAAAGATTTAAATCTTAATTGAGTTTACCGAAGCTTTTGTTTTGGCTTACTTACGACGCGTTTGCAAACGTCCGTTTTCTAATGATCGGCTAATGCTTTCGTTCTAAAAGCTTTTAGCTTTAGATGCTTTAAAGCTCGGTCGCACTTTTTATAGCATATTACAAGCTCTTTTATTAATTTCTCAGCTGCTTAAACGAATCCAATCTATACAAAAGAAGTTTTCTTTCTATTCTAATCGATTCGCAAAGGATTTTAATTAGCCTTTTGTTATTAAGAATACTATAAGGTCTATAATTACCAAGTATTAAAAGTCTCAATCTTTTTAACGTTTTAAATATAATATTAATTAGAACATTTAATAGTTGCTAATAGTATTAGGCTAAAGAAACTAGTTGTAAAGCTTTCGAACTCTTAACTTTGAAATGAATCGGTATCTTCGTAAGTAATTAAAGTAATTTAAAATAAAAACGAATTAATAGCTTAAGAAGATATGTTTAAATTCTAGCGAATTTGCTATTAAACTATTGATTTGAACTTATATATCAACGTCTTATATACTTGAATATTATATAACATCATTTTATAATTTAAATATATTTTATTAAGTTAGTTTATTTTTAAAAAGGGTTTTGCTTACGCTTAATTCTTTTTAAGCAGCATTCTTGCGAGCGTTAAGTTTTAATTAACGGTTTTTTTTTTTATCTTTTCATTTCTTTTTATTTCCTTTTTATTAAAGCTTAATTATAATTATATCTTTTAACACTTTTAAGCTTTTTTTACTTAAGTTGACTATTACGAACAACCTTCTTATATATAGACTTTAATATCGGTATATCTATATCGACCTTAGCTAGCTAGTAGTATTTAAAAAAGTTCACGGGCCACTTAATATGCCTCGCTTAGCATATCATACTAGTTAAAGGACCTTTAACTTAACTAGTAAACTTATTAGTTAGCTAGTGCGCGTGATTCCTTCTAATTATATAAAAAGAATCAGCTCCTTTGAATTTTAAAGAGCAATTAGAATTCAAATACTTTTACAACCGAGTGTTTTGCAATTGCAAGTACTTTAACGACCGTTACGAAATTACGAATATATTTTTTAATCGCTTAAAAAGAATCTAACACTTAGTTTTTTTTAACTTTTACTTTCGATAATTATTAATTTCAAATTCAAATAATAATTTTATAATCTTCTTAAGCTTTATATAATCCTTTCGCTTTTTTATAAATTCTTTAAATAATCGCTCAAGGTCGTTATAATAAATACTTACTTAAATTTATTAAGGTTTAATTAATATACAAAGATAAAGTGCTTATAGAAATCTTAATTTAAATATAATCTTTGCAGCTTTCTTTTCGGCTGCTGCTATGCGGTAAATAAAATTAATATAATCTGATAAATATTAAAAATAAAAGCATTTAATTAAAAATTTATTATATAAAACGATAAAACACTTTATAATCGTATTAGCTTATAATTATATTTACAAGCTCGAATATCTATTATAGCTAAAAAATAAATAAAAGAAATTCATATTTTAACGGACGCTTGCCGATTTATTTGTAAGTGCCGTTTTATTATTTATATATTAATCAAGTTATTAATTTATTAAAGATTGCAAACCAATTAAACTCGATCTTTATCGAAGTAGATAATGAAACTTATTATTCTTTTTCTATTAGACGAACGAACGGTCGAAACGCTCGGTGTGTAATAAAAATGCTAAACGAAGAAGAGCGTAATCGTAGCTAATTAATTAAAATAAACGAATATCGAGTTAAGCGGTTTTTAAATAACGGCTATAAAATTAAGCTATCTATTGAATAGATTAATAAAAACGAACATAACGACGGATATTATAGAATTAGTATTATTAGCGAGCAAAAGACTTTTTATATATAAAAGAAAAGTATCGCAAGAAAAGAAAGTAATAAATTCGATAGCTTGCGAAAGCTTCTTGAATTTCATTATTATAAATTAATAGATGAGTTTATATAAATAGTTTTAAAATCGTTATTATATTAAATAAAATATATATATGATTAACTTTAAATATAATTTATAAATCTAAATATTAAAATAATTTATTAACATATTTATATCGATTTTAAATACAGCAAGTCGATCAATTCTTTTGATTTAAAACTTTAAAATGTAACGACTTTAAGCGATTACTTAAAAGAACTCACGAGAGCGCGAGGGTTCATATAAGAGCTTAAAAGAATCTTAAAATAATAATTTAAAATCAACAATTACCGAGTATAAAAGTCGAAGATAGCTGAGGTCTATATATACGAAAGTAGAAGCGCTAAAGACTCGTGAACTATAATTTATAAGTCAAAAGCGGAGAATAAAAGAATACGAAAAATACGAAAGAAAAAATGAAAGAAATAGCTTGGCGCATATAAAGTGCGTCCAAGAGACTTAGCGTATCGTTACGTAAGAAACCGACGATTAGTAAATGTGATTAGTAAATATAATTAGTAAATATGATTAGTAAATATGATTAGTAAATATAATTAATAAATATGATTAATAAATATAATAAGTAAATATAATTAATAAGTATTATTAATAAATATAATTAATGAATAAGATAAATAAAAGTATTTTTATAGAATACAAAATTTGTAATTAATCGTGAATTCTATTTTATATAAACTTAAGCATTAAGTTTAAGAATGATCTCAATTCCGTATCGCTATCTTTAACGCCGTAAAACAACTCCGGAGCTAGCTCGTCTTTTTTTTAAATCAATTGCATAACGCGTTAAAATAAAATAAAATCGCAATCAGCTTTTTTAAATTTAGCATTCTTTTCGAATCCTTTTATATTTTACTAAGCGGCTAGACCCGGCAATTCGTATTCAATCTTATCGGTATTTGCTTTAATTTTAGCTCGCTAATACTTCTTTTCATCAAAAGAAAAGTAAACGTAAAAAGACTTGATTAAATAAAAACTAAAAGTTATAATATTAGTTCAATTGATTAAAAGCATAATAAAATGAATTCTTATTTAGTTCGTTTTAAAACCGTGCTTGCTAAGTCTTAAGCTATTAATTTAAAGAAAGCTTTTTTACTTTTTAAATTAACAGCTCGGCACTTCTTTGTTAAAGACCGCGCTATACTTTACTAATAGCGACGAAATTGCTAAACGGTTATTATATAGCGTAACTTTATATTATTAATAAAATATAAATATTTAAATAAAATAAATGCTTACTTATGCGTGCTAACGTGCTAATTGCCGAGTGACTTTTTTTATCTCTTTATCGATAATCGAGACGTATCTATCGCGAGGTATATTATTATTTTCTTTTTCGTTTTTTCGTAAATTAAATTCTTTATAAACCTTTTCGTTTAAATTGAATGCTTTATTAATTTAATCGCTATTTAAGTATTTTCTATTATTGAATCTAGTTGTAAAAAAAGCGGCTTGCATAGCAAGATTATCCGCGTAAATGCTTCGATTCTTTTTAAAATCGATTAATAAATTGCTTAATAAATTAAAGAAAAGAAAAAGTAGCGTTCATTTATAAGATTCTTTCGCATTTCGGCTTATCGAGTTTTCTTTTCAGCTTTTAATGCTTGAGAATATTTTAAGGTTTGTTTTTAAATTATAGAAAGCTGATTAGCGGCCGCTTGATCTCGTCTTTTAGCTTTTCGAAGCTTATTTACTTGAAGATCTTGTTTCAGCTTTGCTGTACGAGCATTAGCCTTTATCGTATAAGGATTAGTTGATAATTAGCCTCTCTTTAGCTTTCTTTTTTAAGAAAAATTAATAAATTAATAAAAGTTAGAATATTACGTAAAAAAGATACTTATTTTGCGCTTGCTAAGGTTTCTTAGCACCGGATTGCTTGCCGCTACGATTGCCGTCGTATCGGCCGCATTTTAAGAAAGACGTTTTTAATTAGTAAATAGATTAGTAAATAAGAAAATGATTTTTACTATAAATTTTTCAATCCTTTTTATCAAATCAAGCTGATTTGTATTTGCAATGATACTTTTTATCGAATTAAGCTGATAAGCGGCTATATTGAATAGTATTATAAAGAAGCTAAACGTTAAGAGTAATTGTTTAAAGTAAAATTAAAAGTAATAAAATAAAAGTGTTAAGATTAAAAGTGAACTCGTATATTCTATTTTTAAAATATCTTAGCGCGGCCGTTAGTGAATTCACGAAGTGATAAAGCAGCCGCAGTTAAGATAAGGCGGCCGCAATTAAAATAAAGCGGCCTCTTTGCGCAATTTTTATTTATTTAAGTAAAGTCTGATTTTTTTTTATTATTACTTAGTAATCAATTACAACTATCGCTTTCTTATTTGCTACGCTTTTAAATACAACGCTATTTATTGCTTTGTAAAGTCGTCTTTTTCTTATTTAAAATTATTAACTTATTGATCGTAAACTAGATTATCGCGATCAAGTCTTTTTATTAATACTTTTAAATAGCTTTTTTATTAAACGAACCTTTGCTTTCGGACCGACCTTCTTCTATCGATATACTAAGCACTACGGCTAAAAGAGATGACGCAAGCTAAGATAAGTTAATTGATAAAGCAATTAAGAATCAAGCGATTAAGGGTCAAGCGGCTAAAGGTCAGGCGGCTAAAGGTTAAGCGGCTGAAGGTTAAGCGGCTAAAGGTCAAGCAGATAAAAACGAAGCACAAAAAAGTGAAGCAAATACAATACGCGGCGAAAGCGTAAAAGAAGAAAACTTAAATTTGCAAGGTGAACAAAGTAAGTTTATATTTAATTAATCGGAGTACTATTAATACTTTTTCAATTACTTTGCTTAGCGCAAATCTTTATCTTTAGTTTAATAAAACTTAATTAGTTACGGATGCGCTAGACTTTACTTTTGCTAAGCGCCGCGCTATTATAACTCGACAGCTATCCGATTAGTATTTGATTAGTAAATTAATTAATAAATTAATTGCAAATAGCTAACAAGCATTTACAGAAATTCTTGACCTTACTTTTGTTAAGCGCCGCGCTATTACAACTCGACAGCTATCCGGTTAGTATTTAATTAGTAAATTGATTAATAAATCAATTACAAATAGCTAATAAGCATTTATAGAAATTCTTAAAACCTCGCGCGGTATTGCAAGTTTATAATAAAGAACCGATTTATCTCCGTCCTTTTCTCGTCGAATTTCTTAAGGTCAAGCTAATAAGTATTAATTACTTTATTAATTAATAATTGCTAATTTCTATTATTTTAAGTGACGCTCTTTAAACATTAACAAACTCTCGCGCAAATACAAACTAGCACTTATTATCTCTTAGACCTCGATCTAGTAATGTTTTTAACTTATGATTAGTAAATATTTATTAATTAAATTTTTCTTTAGCAAACGCAATTAGATTTACTTCGGCTATTCAATCCGAAATAAACAAAAGCATCGTTCTTAATAATACTAGCATAAGTACTAACAGCTTTTAATAAGTTTAATCTTTTTAAACCTTTTTCTTTCGTTCGCTAATTGTTTTAGAACTGCTTTAAAAGCAATATAATAATCGACGAGCCAAGCGAGTGCATCAGCTTAGCTTTAAAACGAAGATCCGTTTTACGACTTAAGTGCTAAAAACAATTCTTTTATAGCTGCTAAACTTTCTTTTGCTTTTATTAGCAATCGTATTAAAAAAGCTTTCGCGTAAAAAGCTTTTAAAAGGTCTTTCACTATCTCGGGCTTAATTATAGCTATAAAAACCGCGACGAAGACGATGCTTTATAATGATATAGATAAAGAAAAGCAAAGCGATAATAAAGAAAACTCAAATAAAAATGATATTCTTTTCTTTTAATATAAAAGAGCTAAAAAATCACTTTCGACGGCTAAAGCTGCTCGCTCCGTTTTATCAACTAGCAAATCACTTTCGGCAGCTAAAACTTCTTTTCGTTAAAAATCTAAAAAAAGCAAGTATCTTAAGAAGTGTATAATTGTTACGAAAAAAAAAAGTTTAAGCTAACGAAAGCGCCGTCGTTATAAGTTAAGAAGTAAGTTCAATCAATTAATAAATTGATTCTTAAGTACAATTATTGATTTATATAGCTATTGCGTTAAAAGAGATCCGACGATATTAAAAAAGCACCGAGCTTTTTATTAAAAAGACTCTTTTTTAGCGTCTTGTTCGAAAGATCACTTACGATTTTAAACAAGACTTTAAATTTTAAAGCGGTGCTTTAAAATGTTTATAAAAAGCTTTAAAAGCATTCTTCGTAAGAGAGTTTGAAAGTAAGTATTTATATATTTATTTACTAATCGATTTACTAATCACTTTTAATAACGAACTTATGTGTTATTCACGCTAAACGAGTAACGATTCAAAATAAAAATATAGCGTTAGTTAAGAAATTGCGGAAAATCATAACTAGAAGTTTTGTTTAGTAATTTTAGTTTATTATAATGTAATGCAATGTAATTGTAAAGTATAACATATGTGATTAATAAATATAATAAATAATTATAATGATTAAGTAAAATTAGTAAATATTCGTAAATTTGTTTTATTTTTAGCGGCCTTATATATATTATTTTTAGCTGTCCTACTTTAAACCTATAGGGTTTCCTTATCCTTCGTAAGGAATTTGACTTAAAAAAATCCTTTTTATAAGGTTTAAAAAAAAATCCTTTATCGGCCAAGACCTTATAGGGGGAATGGGGAGGAAAACCCCATGGGGCCCCCACCCCATGGAGCAGCCTAATCGCAATGATTTTGAATGGATCTTGCAATTAAAAAAAAGCGTTATCAATGCTATCGAGAAATTAAATAAGTATTATAAGAAAACGCAAAAGCCGCTAAAAGATATTTTTGCTTTCGCGATAATCTTATATCTTGCTATTAAGCTAAAGACTTTCGACTCAAATTTTTCTTAGCTTTACGAAAGTAAAGATTAGTCTGCAATATATCGAACGAGATTCGAAAAGCTTTTTAACGAATATTATAAGTCTTTAATATCTATAGCTCAACGTATTAATAATATCAAAGCAATGGAGCGTCAACCGATAGCCGCTTTATTACTCCGTAGTAGATTAATGCTAAGTTCTTTTTTATAAGCTTTTTTCGAAGATACAGATCACGAGTCGTCGGAAGTGCATGATTATCTTTTAGCTCGTAAGTTTGAAATTTTAATTCAAAACCTTAATTTTATTGATTTTTATTAATTGAGTTTAACGGTCGACGAACGAAAGATTTTAACTTTTTGGCGAAACCTTAAGCTTTAGTACCTTGATCTAGCTCGAATAGCTAAAGATTTTCTATATATCTTTTTAACTAGTGTTTGCGTAAAAAAGGTATTTAATATTGCAAAAGATATTTGCGATTATCGTCGCGGTACTTTATCGCTATTAACAATCGCAAAAGAAATAATTGCTTTATATTTTAAGATATATAATACTCGCTTAGATAAAGCTCGGCACTTATTCGAATCGATTTTAGTAAATTACAATAATTTAAATAAGGATCAGCTTAAAAAAGAATTCGAATAAGAAGTACAAAAGTTTTAAGAATAACAAAATCGTTAATTTCAAAGCTTATCTTGTTTTAAATATATCCTTACTTGCGATAATCTTACGATCGATCAAGACCTTCGAACAATAAGTTTTAAGCAACGAGAAGCTAAGTTGATAATATTAAAAGCTAAAGTGCGAGAATCACGTAAGTTTAAATAATATTGATTTTATAAATATTTATTAATTATATTAAATAAAAGAGAACTTAGATAGGTTTTAAGATATTGATAAAGATGTTTCGTTTAAAATGCGATAGCCACGGTACGGAAAGTCTTTAAATTACGAAGAGCATTTAAAAAGTAAATTAATTTACTTGCGATATTTTTACCTTTTATCGATTTACTAATCGATTTACTAATCGATTTACTAATCGATTTACTAACTATCATATAAGATTATACAAAGCGCATTCTTCCGCTTCTTAAAGCAAAGTCGTAGCAAATCGATTATATTCTTTATAAAAAAAACCAAGTAAAGTAAATCAATCGAAAGTAGCTACGGATTTACCTTTCGATAAGCAAACTTAAGATGATATAAATTAAAACTTTTTTAATGATATAAAAAACGAAAACGATTTAGAAAATTCAGATTCGAACGGTACGAACGAATCGACTAGCTTTAAACGCTATATAAATCACAAAAATAAAGTGCAACGAAGTACGATATTATATAATATACGCTTTTATTTAAATATAAATTCTAACTTAAATATTAGCGATAGCAAATTTATGCGATCAAAACGATTCGAATGATATTTATTAATAAAATTATTTTAACGCGGAAGAAATATCAAGCCTTAAGCAAGGTGATGAAAAGATAATAAGTAAAAAAAAAGCTAATAGAATACCGGACTCGGCTTCGCTATCTTATAAAACTTTAAATGCCGCTCAAACCTCGAAACTTAGTATTTCGAACCTTAAAACTCTTTCAGTTATTATTTAAAGTTAAAATAAATTAATTATTATATATAAGTTTAACGACTTTAAATCTAATACTTTTATAAGCGAATGAATTACAAATCTATTATCAACTTTAAAGCGCAAACGAATAAAAGAAAAAGAAGATAATAAAGCGGGATTAGTACAAGATAAAAGGAAAGAAGCTTCTTTTAAAATCAAGCGTTTAATTGCAAAGAGTATCGCTTCTGCTAGGTTTTATAATTAGCGATTTTGATTTTATTTACTGAATTGCTTTTTTTGTATCATTAAGTTTTTATATTTATTTGTTTACAATTGATTGCAATAATTAATTGAATTCTTTTTTATCGATATCTTTAGTTTTTTTATTATTATTAATATATTTATATCGACCTTAGCTAGCTAGCTAAGAATACCGGTAGTAATAGTTAAAAAAAAAGTTCACTCGTAAACTATAGTTCATAAGTCAGTTACGTATAATAGCTTTACGTACGCTACGTATAACAGCCTTACGTGGGTTACGTGTAGCAGCCTTAAGTACGTTAAGTATAGCAGCCTTACGTAGGTTACGTATAACAGCCTTAAGTACGTTAAGTATAGCAGCCTTACGTAAGTTACGTATAGCAGCTTTACGTAAGTTACGTATAGCAGCCTTAAGTACGTTAAGTATAGCAGCCTTAAGTACGTTAAGTATAGCAGCTTTACGTAAGTTACGTATAGCAGCCTTACGTAGTTTACGTGTAGCAGCCTTAAGTACGTTAAGTGTAGCAGCTTTACGTAGGTTACGTATAGTAGCTTTACGTAGATTACGTGTAGCAGCCTTAAATACGTTAAGTGTAACAGCCTTACGTAAATTACGTATAGCAGCCTTACGTAAGTTACGTATAGCAGCTTTAAGTACGTTAATTCTTTCTGTGCAGCATTTACTAATCAAATTTATTAATTAAATTTACTAATCAGATTTACTAATCAGATTACGTACGGTAAAGCACGTGCTATAGCCGAGCTATAGCCGAGCTATAGCAGCCTTAAGTACGTTAAGTGTGGCAGCCTTACGTAAGTTACGTATAGCAGCCTTACGTAATTTACGTATAGCAGCCTTAGGTACGTTAAGTATAGCAGCTTTACGTAGGTTACGTATAGCAGCCTTACGTGGGTTACGTGTGGCAGCCTTACGTAGGTTACGTATAGCAGCCTTACGTAGGTTACGTATAGCAGCTTTACGTAGGTTACGTGTGGCAGCCTTACGTAAGTTACGTATAGCAGCCTTACGTAGTTTACGTATGGCAGCCTTAAGTACGTTAAGTGTAGCAGCTTTACGTAAGTTACGTATGGCAGCCTTACGTAAGTTACGTGTGGCAGCCTTACGTAGGTTACGTATAGCAGCCTTACGTAGGTTACGTATAGCAGCTTTACGTAGGTTACGTATGGCAGCCTTACGTAAGTTACGTATAGCAGCCTTAAGTACGTTAATTCTTTCTGTGCAGCATTTACTAATCAGATTTACTAATTAGATTTACTAATTAGATTTACTAATCAGATTACGTACGGTAAAGCACGTGCTATAGCCGAGCTATAGCCGAGCTAAGCACGTATAGCAAAAGGACGTGCAGCATGCAAGGTTTCTTTCCGTGCAGCATTTACTAATCAGATTTACTAATCAGATTTATTAATCAGATTTACTAATCAGATTTACTAATTAGATTTACTAAGCGAAGCGTTTTTTTTTTGTTCCGCGTCGAGTTCGTGTTTTAAATATTATAATTCACTTTTGTTGAATCGAGGCATTGCATCGATTATTATTAAGCGACGCGTTATTTCCTTTGTTTCGCGTCGATTTATTGTTTTAAAACGCGTTATTTTCTTTGTTTCGCGTCGATTTATTATTTCAAATATTATAATTCACTTTTAATAAATCGAAGCAATGCTCCGATTACGATTAAGCTACACTTTTATTTTTATATAAGTACTCGCTCTTTTTCTTTTTCCTTTTCTTTTTTTCATCATCACTACAACTACTTTCCATTCAACTTCTTAACCTCAACTTTAATACTTAACTTCTCAACTTTAACTTTAACACTTAACTTCAACTTCTTAACTTTAATACTCAACTTCTTAACTTTAATTTTAACACTCAACTTCTCAACCTTAATACTCAACTTCTTAACCAACTTTAATATTTAATTATAACTACATTTAACTTAAGTAATTATTTTCCTTTTGATTCCTTGCTTTTTGATTCTTTGCCTTAAACTAATTATTTTCTTTATTTAGCAATGTCGATTCCCTTCCTTTATAACGCTATAATCGAGGTCAACCTTTTTAGCACCGGTAGCAACAAGCTAATCAACGAGATACTTAATCGTTATAAAGATTTCGTAATCGTTTATACTAATAGTAACGTTATTAATTTAATGTTTACTTGCTATGACAAAGAAGATACCGCTTTGTTTTTAAGACTAATCGGCTTCGATTACGAATAAAAAGGTCGCAAAAGTTTTGTCGACGAGTTCGGCATTAAGCATTACGGTGTTAACAAGGTTAATAATAACATTTATATTCTATAATCATTAATTGATTTTTTATTTAAAAGAAGAGCGCTTAAGTCCTTTGTCTCTTCGACTATTTTGTCTCTTTCTTCAACTTAATTAAAAAGCAATTCACTTATAAGGATATTAAGGTTCGATTGATCTTAAGTGATCTTATTCTTAAGCTTTTCGATAGCGATCATGCCGAAGCTAAAAGCATCTTAAAAGAACTATTAATACTATACCTTTTTATTATCGATAGCACTTTAGCATACAAACGCTTTACCTTTAAGTTCTCGAATAAAAATGAGTTTAAGTAAAGCAATAAGTGCTAAAAGCTAAGAGAGCTACTTAAGTTAGACGAGATTTATTTAAACTATACTTACAAGCAAGAGCTTGGGCCAAAGGCGGAGATCGAGTTGAACGTATTTTACGTAACTGCAAAAGGACGGGTTTTTATCAACTCTTTGTAACTAATAGACTTAAGTTAAAGAACGGGTCTTTACTAACCCTTAAGCCTTTGTAACTAGTAAATTTGATTAATACTTTAAGTCTCTGATTAGTAAATGTGATTAGTAAATGTGATTAGTAAATGTGATTAGTAAATGTGATTAGTAAACTTGATTAGTAATTATGCATATGCATATTTTTATGTATATAAACCTTATGGAGTAACCCTACGCCCTATAGGGTTTCCTTATAAGGAGGGGCAGAATTTTGTACCCTCCGTGGGTTCCCCCGTAAGGAAGACCCAAAACTCCGTGGGGCCCCATGGGGCCCCATGGAGCAGCCTACATATAATATAATACACGTACTTATAGCATATATTCGAGTGTCTTTCGATCGTCCTTTTTTTCTTTTTTTATTCACTTACGATTCTATTATAGCTATATTTATATATATCTTTTGATTTGACGTTAAGTATATATCGGAGCTCTTCTCTTTTATATATATTTAATGACTTACGCAAAGAATCGAATTAAAGTTAGTCTTTATACTTTTTTTAAACTTGCTTCTTTTGCGAGAAGCTATATATTCGAAGTTTACGTTATACGTTAAGTTATTAACTATATGCTTTTGCGGTGTTCCTTCGAGAGTATTCGATACACGCTAAACTAATAGTCAAGTGCTTTTGTATATAAGCTTCGAGACTATTGCTTTAAAAGCGATCTTTCTTCGATTTATATCCGTCGAGCATGCTATTCGATATACTCGATAAGTACTACTTAAAAAGTCGTTACTTTAATTCGAGGATCGAGCTAGCTAAAGTTCAATTCGGTATTTATAAAGTTCTATTCACTTAAGCTACTTTGCACGGCGATACGCTCGAAGTATTATTCGTTTAGTATACTTTACTTTTTCGATTCAATATCGATTCTAGTACGAATCTATTATTTTTTTTTTTAAAAAAAAGTAAGCAATAGCTAAGTACCGGAAATACTACGTTAAGCTTAAAAAGTTAAAAATTTAATACTTGCTTCGCAACGGAGATTACGCATAAAGATTTCGAATTGCTTTCGAACATTTTTCGCTTTAGCAAATAAAAGATATGATAAGCGGAAATAAGTGTTATGCAATTCGGAACCGTTTCGATATCGTATTATATTGAAAGCAAGCTATATGCTTGCACGAAAGCTCGGTTATTATTCGACTCCGTTTCTATTTTAATATACTTAATCTCGGCAATTACTTTTCCGCTTATTACGGATCTTACGTTATAAAGTTAAACGTATTATTAATATCGTTTATTATATCGATTTAATTTCGATTATTTAGCTCGACGCGATCGACACTCGACTCTTTAATAAATTACTTTCGACGTATCGAGATCTTATATTTTTATAACATTTCTTTATATATTTAATATTTATTATAAATTGTATTTATTTTATTTTTATTATTCATTTATATTTATATTTATATTATTCTCGTTCTTTTTTCGTATCCGTTTCGAGATACTTTTACACTTAAATCGATATTTATCAACTTAACTTAACGGGCTTACGTTAAAGCTTTCGGAAACTAAAAAAAGCTATAACTTCTTCGACTTAAAAGGATTTCGGACTTAGCGAAGATGCTATTCGTAAGCTAACCGAAGACGAAGTGAAAAGGATTCAAGCTTTTTTACTTTTTATAAATGCTTTGAATTACGTAAGTATCCGTAGACTTTTCTTTAGACTTAAAGCTTTTAAAATGCTTGCTTTCGATAAAGCTAATATTACGAATTATATTCGCTAGCTCGAACGAGCGTTTAAAAATTACGATATCGTTATCGATTCGGAAAAAAAGCAATGCTTTGCTAAATATAATATTTTTAGCTTTTTCGGTTATAATATACGTTGTAATATCGAAAGCTTTAGCGGCTTTTCGAATCCGAAAGTAATTTAAAACGACTTTAAATCGATAATCAAAGAAAAATACAAAGCTTTCGATTTAGCTAGATAAAAAGATAGTATTAGCTTCTTAAACGACTTAAGCAATAAGTAAATAGCAAAAGAAAGAGCTTTTATAGTTCATTCGACAATTCAACTTTACGAGCTTTGCTTGCTTCGTTAATAAAGATATTACCGATAAGCAATTAAAGTAGAAGTTCTTCGATTACTTATTATTATCGATGCAGAATCGGACTTAAAAGAACGTTAAACTTAAAGAAGATCACTTGCAAACTTATAACATAGTGTATATTATAATTAATAACTTAATTAAGCAAGAATAGATTATTACGGAACGGATTAAAAAATACGGCTACGCCGAGATCTTTAAAGCTTTTTCTCGTTATAACTTTTATTAAAACGAAAACTTTCGTTTTTAAATACCGTTTATCATTCTTGAAAGCAAATAAAACTTATACGTTTCGCTCTTTTATAATACTTATTCCGATAGTACTTATGCTTTTCTTTTTTATCGCGCAAGCATTACCGCTGCGAGTTCGATTACTTCGTTTATCGACCTTGACTTAAAGATCGAAGCTCTTATAAAACAATTAGCGAAAGTTAGTATTCATTTAAGACTTATAAGTTATCGACAGTTTCGCTTTTGTACCGAAAGAAGCTTATATAAACTTATTAAAAGCAGCTTAATACGAAAAGACTTAAGAGATCGCTTTGTATCGAGTTTACGAGATTAATGCGGCCGATACTTATTCGAATCGAAGCTACGTTATATCGAAAAGAAAACGGTTTTCAAACGATTTTACGTGCATTTTTTATTAATGCTAGCAAACTTTTAATCTACTTAGTTATTAACAAAAGCTTTATAAATATTAGAATCAATGCTACTTATTTATGCTTTAATACGGATTAGCTTTTCACTTTAACGAAGCGGATTTGATATGTATAAGATTATATCGAAAAAAAATATTATCGATTTCGTTTTAATTTCGAAACGATATTTTTAAATACGAGCAAGTTTTAAAAAAGGTTCGTAAAATAATAAATGATCTTAATCTTAAGCGTCGTTATAAAGCTTTAAAAGCATAACGAGAATCTATTAAAAAGGCTGTACGAAAACGTATTAAAGCGCTTATTCGAATAGCTAATAGCGGCAGTGCGAAAGCTTTTCGTATTAACGATTTTAATACTTCGGATATAATTTGCTAACGATGCATTATATCAGCGGATTTATATGTTCGCGTGTTTAATACGAAAGCTATTATTGCGCTAGTAAAGACTCGAGCGCGCAACGCAGCTTTTCGAGTTACGCTATACTCGTTAAAAAACGCTCTTTCGATAAAAGCAAAAGTTTAATTTATTTATAATTAATTTAAAGTTACTTTCGTTAAACTAATAGAAATAGATAAGCTCGAGCTCGCTTATACCGCGATTCTTAATCGAAACGCTTTACGACTAAAAGACTTACGGAATCTGTCCGTTATATTGCTAAAAGCTCTTAAAGCTATATTTAAACTTAAAGCCAAGCTTTTTAAGATTGCTAAATCATACGAAAGGCTTAGCAAAGTAATCTCTTTTTTAAGAATAGATTACGAAGCGATTCGTATTAAGCTCTTAAAAAAGCGCGATTTGCTTAAGAACTTAATTCTTAATAAAACTATTGCGTTCTTCGCTGCTATTTTTACTTTTAAACGATCTTCTTCCGAAAGTATAATCGATAAGATAATTTAATAAACATTTATTAGCGAGAGCGCTATTAATTGCTTTTAAGCTATAATTAGCGTTGCGAAAGCTTTAAAAGATTGCTTGATCATAAGTAGCAAGCTTATATCGAAAGCGACGAATAATCTAATAAAAGACGAACTTGCTTCGAAGCTTTAACGGTTTATTTAAAAAGAAAGTAATATCTTTTTATTTAATAGCGATCCATTTTGTAAAGTTACGAGTCGCTTTATCGGTAAAGCGCTTTATCGCAAGAATTTATTCTTTTTTTTTTTCTTTTATTACTTTAACTTATAATCGAATTACTAGTAAAGCAAATCTTATACAAGTCTTTGCTCGATTAAGACGGATCTTATACAAAGATGCTATTGCTTAACGGTTTTAACTTAAACGTTTATTCGAATTCTTTTAAATGATTAAGCTTTAATTGCAAAAGAATATTTATAGCAGCTAAATTAAGCACCGCCGACGCAATACGCTTTTCGCACTCGAAGCTCTTTCGATTTAAAAACGGTTTTGCTTTATTTTTATCATCGGCTTTATTCCGATTCTTTTTATAATTATGTTTTATAATGTTTTTTAATTTTAATACCTTTTTCTCGATTAGTTTACTCGTAAAGATCGGCGTACTTTGCGGACCGCAATCGAAAGTAATACGGAACTTCTTTTAACGGAAATCGGTTTAGCTTCGACGTTTAATTAATTATTTTTTAAATACTTTTATTATTATCTATTAACTTTTAAAGTTATCGTTAATATACTCGGACAATCCTTAATCATTAATGCGAAAGTTACACTCGATACAAGTGTAAAGGTTAACGTTATTACTTATAACGCCGCGGTTAAATTCGAAGTTTTTATAACTTACGATTAAAAGATAAGCTGTGACGACACGCCAAGTCTCTTGGACGCACCTCATATGCGCCAAGCTACTTCCTTCCTTTTTTCCTTCGTATTCTTCGTATTCTCTTATTCCCCGCTTTTGACCTATGAACTATAGTTCACGAGTCTTTAGCGCTTCTACTTTCGTGTATATAAACCTTAGCTACCTTCGACCTCTACACTCGATAGTTGTTAATTCTAAGTCATTACTTTAAGATTCTCTTAAGCTCTTATATGAACCTCGCGCTCTCGTGAGTTCTTTCAAGTAATCGCTTAAAGTCGTCATATTATCAACAACTACTTTATTCCGCCGAGAACGGCTTTAATAATATTCCTCTTTTTCAAAATTCCTTAGTAATTGGACGTCAAAACACTCAGACGACTCTAACGGTTACGAAAAGGCTTATTCTAAGTATAACTTGAAAGATAGCACTTATATAACACAACAACTTTCGCCTCGCGAGCAAAATCCTCCGTACTCTTCTTAAAGCTGCTCCAGCAGTGTGACAGCCTGCCTCGTTACCTGCATCAGCTGATCACCCATCCAGGCCTAGCGCCTGTGGCCATGTATATAGACCTTCCTGAGCTCCTCGAGCTTCCTGTTTCCTCTCCTCACTTTGTATTCTAAGGTCAGAATTCATCAGTTCGTCACATTATACAAAGTCCTTCGATTAGGTCGTCGTATTACAGCTTATTGTTATTGATTATTGCTTATTGTTACAGATTACGGCTTATTGATTATTGTCAAGAACGAAGTGAGTTACTTGTTGGGTGCTCCACGGTCTTTTATTGCTTACAGATTATTGTCTCTTTTACGACCTCACCTTTTCCTCAGCTCTTCCGACCTAAAAGAGCTTACTCCTTTCGATTTTTTGCACTTCGGTTGCAAGACGAACTCTCTTCCCCACTCTTTTTCCTGGCGTTTCCGACACTCAAACGCCCCTCCCATTTCCACTACCATGTCCTCCCACGAAGACGACGGCCCTTCCCCCCTTACGAGAATCGCTCAATTAAAGTCTCTCGTAAAGCAATTACGAATAGCCCTTCGCTAGCGCAAATGCGTCCTTCCGGATCTCGATAAGTTCAACGGTACGGTTTAGCGGTAAGATACTTAGCTCCTTTCAATCAAAGCTAAGCTTCTTATCGACGGTGAAGCTCTTAGCGGACTCATTGCGCAATTCTATTACGTTTACTTTAATATAGAACCCGGTCCTTAAGCAATGGTTTTGACTCAATTAGCCTCAGCTTAAGACTCCGGCAATTAAGACTACAATACTCTTTTAGATCAGCTCGCTTTCGCTTACGACAATCCAAACAAAATTCAAGAGGCTAAAGATAAGCTGCTTGCTTATAAGCAAGGTACGAACGCTTTTTATATCTACGTCTCACGCTTCGAACGACTTTTGCACGCTGCTCGCTGTTAGACTTGGCCCGACGCTAATAAGATTATTGCGTTCCGCAATAGTCTGAACTCAATTATACGGACCCGTTTGAATGGCCAATTGACTCTTTCAACTACGTATACCGAATACGTGCACGTCACTTAGCAGCTTGGACGCTTATCCGGCTCTTTCGGTCTTTCCGGCCCGTCTTACGGATTCTCTCGACCTCCGGCTCTATCGGCCTTTCAGAACCGCCTTCGCACGTTAACGGGCCTTTTTCTCGGCGACCCAATAGACCTTTTAGCAATCGACCGCGCTTAACAACTCGAGCAATTGCAGCACGCTAACGAGCTCGGCGCTATAAAGCTTATCGACGCTTACGAGGCTGACCAAACTCAGCAATTGAAAGACCGATATTTTATTTTTTAGCATGCTCTTTATAGCACTCTCGATCAGCGCGAAGCTTAACGTAAATTAAATCGCTGTACCCGTTGCGATGCAATCGACTATTAGATAGCTGGCTGTATCTTTTTTCTAGCTAAGCCCTTAACAAAAAAGCGAGTTCTTTAAGACCTTTTTTCGGACCGACCCGTTAAAGAAAATAAGGGTTTAAGCGAGTTTGACTCGGACGAAAAAGAGGAAATTTTGGCGGAATAGAACGCTTCTAGAAGCTACGACGCTGACCTTGACGATTATCGCGATCTGTAGCTTCGGCGTATTTTTTTTTTTTAGTTTTTTTTTTAGCAATTCTACCCGTGAACTATGGTTCACGACTGAATTTTTTTCCTTCTTCTGTCAGGTACTTTTTAAGAGAGCTGGGACAGCTCTCTAAGGGGGTAGTGTGACAGCCTGCCTCGTTACTTGCATCAGCTGATCACCCATCCAGGCCTAGCGCCTGTGGCCATGTATATAGACCTTCCTGAGCTCCCCGAGCTTCTTGTTTCCTCTCTTTACTTTGTATTCTAAGGTCAGAATTCATCAGTTCGTCACAAGCAGCTCACTCTTCCTTTTCCACGGCCCAACCAGCAGTTCCTTTTACTCAAGAAGAAGCTATTAGTAAGCAAGACGATGAAGACGATCCTTCGGCCTTTATTAACCTCGAAGAAGCCTTGGCCCAACACCAAGCTTTCTTTTAGTCTTAACGAAAAGCCGCTAAACTTAAGAAGCTCTTCGCAGATATGAAAACCCGTAACGAAGAGCTCGATAAAAACGCTAGCGAATAAAAAACCTTCGCTAAAAGAGCTAAAAAAAAAGCTCGTCGAACTCGAAAAAAACTAGACTAGCTTTAAGCGGTCTTGCTAACTACGGAACGCTCGTTAAAGCCTTTTTAAATGTTCTTCAAAGATAATTCTAAAAGCAAAGAGCTATACAAGCTTTCGGTCTTTTAAGCTATTCCTTTTACTTATAAAACCGCTAACCTTCGCCGCCTTTTCGCCGACGACGACGACGAACCACTTTCTTTTTATAAGCTAACCAACCTTCGCATTTTAGCTAAGTTCAATATCCTTAAAGCCTCTTCTTTAGCTTCTTAAGGTCGCGCTCGTATCGAGCGGATCTTTAACTTTAAACAAAAGCTTTTAAACGGTGTAAGCTATTGAGTACGCTATTAGCAAGCCCGCGTCTTTAATAACTTAAAAGCTTTCGATAAATACTTTTTTATAAAACGCTAGCGTAAGAACTACGTCTTTGATTAAACCGAAAAAACAACTTATCTATTCTTAGCCTTTTTAATTATAGATCGTAGCAACTTCGTAACCGCTTCGGAACTCGTTTAAATCGCTTTCGAGTTTTTAAACGACTCCGTTAAAAAAGCTAAAGCGTTAATTAAGTTCGAAAAACTTTATATAAAGCTTAACTAGCAATTCTAAGACTTTTACTTTGTTTTCTTAAAGCTTGCCGCTACCGCTGAAATTAAGGACGAAAACCGATTACGTAAAGCTTTACGTTCTAAGATCATTAAGACGCTGCGCGACCAACTCTATTTAAAATTTATTAAGACTACAACTTTTAAAAACTTTTAAACCGCCGTTTAACAATTAACTGCTGGCTAATACGCGTTTATAAAGCTTTACGACGCTTTACAAGCTAAGTATAACACTTAATTCGCGAAGAGCTTTTATAATAAAGCTCGTAACGAATCCCGCTCGGCTTAAAAAGCAGCGGTCAAGCAAATCACTTATTACGAGAACCGCTAAAATAGCTTAACTTCCGTCTCTTTCCTTACTTTTTAGCGCTAAACCTTTAACAGCTTTAACGCTAATGTAAATCGATTTAATCGATTTAATAAATTCTTTTCTTTCGGAAACGCTTTTAGATTAGCGATCAAGACTTTTAAATCGTTTTATAAAAACTCGAATACGCTAAAGCTCTTTCTCTATTACTTAATCAACGAGATAAAATACAGCGTTAGACTCGAATACGGCTTTTATTCGGATGACTCGGACGATAAGCTTTATTCCGACGCTCTTAAAGATTACTAAAAGCTCCTTTTTGCTAACTTCGACGCTTTTAATAATAAAAGAAACGTCGAAGCTTAAGCAAAGCTTCTTTCTTAAATTAGCTTCGAGATATGCGATACCTCGATTTTACGAAGCTCTTTAGTAATAAAGCTATAACTATACCCGTTACTTTTATTAAAAATAGCTTTTCGTACAAAGTATTTGCTTTGCTCGACTTAAAAGCTAATAAATACGCGCTAATTAACTTAGCGCTACTCAAATCACTTTCTTTCTTTCTTAAACCTTTGATTCAACCCCTCTCGGCTTTATTCTTTATCAAATTATATAATAAAGCTCGTAAAGCTATTATCTTACATTTTGCACTTCTCAACCTTACGGTTAATAAGCGCGTTTAATCTTTTACTTTTTTTCTTATTACTAACCTTAGAAATCATAACGTAATCTTCGGACGAACATAGCTAACTAAGCATTAAATTCTCTTTAACTGCGCTCGCCGCAAGCTCTATTAGCTTCGTTTTAACCTTTCGACCGTTACTTACGCTAAACCTATTAAGATTATATACTTTAATTAGCGTAAAATAAACGCTCGTTATTAACACGACGCTAACAAGCGTAACCGAGCTTTAGACCGCTTTTAAAAAGCTTACGACGTTAATTCACTCGTGAATTATAATTCACGAGCAGATCAAGCAATAACGATAATCGCAAAATCACTTCTTTTTCTTTAAAATCGTCTTTTTTCCGCTTCTTCTTTTAAAATCGTTAAACCTTTTTCTTTTATTTACTTTTTCGTAAAGCCGTCATTTTTTCGCTTTACGAAAAACACTTTTTCTAAAGACTACGTTAAATCAATATCTTAAATAAACCGCGAGCTTATATTAACCGATATCGCTTCGATAAAACCTTTTTTACTTATTAAACGCTTTCGCTAAATATTTAAGTATAAAATCAATTAAAACTTTAAAATCAACGGCGTCTTCGGACACGCTTTCTATATGATCGCTCGTTAAAAAAACGTAAAACTATTTTTTACGTTCTTTTACGAGCTCGATTACTTGATCTTTAAGCGTTAAACGATTGCTTTTATTTAAACTGATTATTAAGCAGTGCTAATACGCTTTATTAACGGCTTTATCTTTACTATCGACTTTGCAACGGAATTATTAAAGCTTATTAACGACCTTCTTATCTTTCTCGAATACTTCGATTATATATACGTGTTTTTTAAAGCTGTTAGCAACGTGCTAGTATTACATAAGCCTTACGATTATAAAATCGAGCTTCTCGAAAAAAAAGAAAAAACGCTTCGGTATTTATTATTATACAAGATATCGATCCTTAAGCTAAAGCTTATTAAAGCTTACTTTATCGATAATCTTAATAAAAGTTTTATCGAACTTTTAATAACGCTATTTGCAATTTTAATTTTGTTTGCTAAAAAGCAAGACGGTTCTTTCCGCTTTTATATTAATTTCCGCGCGCTAAACAACTTTACTCGTAAAGATCGATACTCTTTCTTTTTAATCGATAAGACTTTCGCACGTTTTTTAAAAGCTAAAATCTTTACGAAACTCGATATTCGGCAAGCTTTTTATAAAATACAGATAGACCCAGCTTTAAAAGAGCTTATAATATTTAAAATACGTTACGGTGCTTACAAATGCAAAGTTCTTTTATTTAAACTAATTAATAAACCCGCCACTTATTAACGCTATATAAATAACCTTTTCTTCGACTTTTTAAACATCTTTTATATAGCATATTTAAACGATATCTTAATCTACTCTTTCGACTTTTTAAAGCACTTTTACTACGTTCGCTAAGTTTTTTAACGACTCGACGACGCTAGCTTTTAAGCTAATATCAAAAAGTGCGAATTTAATACTATTAAAGTAAAATACTTAAGCTTTATTATCTTTATCGAAAGCTTAAAAGTAGATCCGGACAAAACGTCGATAATAAAGCATTAAGCGCTTTTTATAACCGTTAAAAGCATTTAAAGCTTTTTTAGATTTTATAACTTTTATCGCCGATTTATTCGAGATTACAGCGTAATCGCAAAGCTTTTAATACATTTAATTAAAGCTAACGTTCCTTTTTCATTTAATTCTTAATATTAAAAAAGCTTCGACCTTTTAAAGCTCGCTTTAATTATTGCGTTAATCTTATAGCATTACAACCAAGACTTCTTTTATATATTAAAAACTAACGCTTTCGACGGCGTAATCGCTTTAGTCCTTTCTTAAAAGCATAGTTCCGATTAGCTATTAGTCGCTTACTACTTTAAAACTATAGCTTTCGCTAAGTTTAATTACGTCGTCTACGATAAAGAGATGCTAGCTATTATACGCTTTTTTAATAACTTCCGCGCCGAACTCGCCGGCTCTTTTTATTAAATTCAAGTAATTACCGATTACAAAGCCTTAAAATACTTTATGACTTCTAAGACCTTTAACGCTCATTAAGCACGTTAAACAAAGCTCTTTTCCGATTACAACTTTATTATCACGTATAGATTAAGTAAAAACAACCCGTTAGCTAACGCGCTAATACGTCGCACCGAAAAGCTTTCTTTTTAAAACAGCTTTAAGCGCACTTAACGCTTGCAAACGCTGCTCCGCGCCGATAACGTTGACTCACGACTTTTAACCGAAAAGCTACGCTAACTTACGCTTTTAAAGACCGCCGTTATTATCGAAAAGATCGCGAAGCTTTTACTGATATTCCGAATTATTAATTAAGTTTTAAAAGCTAATCGGACCGCCTTTAGTTTTATAGCACTTCGAATTTAAGCTTTTAAAGCTAAGTCTTCACTCGTGAACTACGGTTTACGAGCTAAACTTATTATAAAAAGCGACTTGCTGCTTTATAACGGCCGCTTATTAATTCTCGACGTTTAAAATTTGCGCTCGTTACTTGTCCGAAAAGTCTACGACCAAGTATTTACGGCATATCTTAGCTCTCGTAAAACTTATAAGCTCTTTGCAGTATAATACTATTAGCACGGTATAACTAGATTCGTTAATTAATATTGCTGCAATTGCTATGCTTGCAAACGAGCTTTAATGCTTCGCGATAAAAAACTTAATTTGCTCTAACTTTTCCCGATCTTTTCGCGCTTTTAAGAGCACGTTATTATAGATTTTTATAGCTTTAATAAAGATAAACATAACTATAACAACGTCTTTATAATAATCGACCGCTTTTCTAAGCAAGCAATCTCGATCCTTTATCACAAGTCTATCGACGCTAAAAGCTTCGTTAAGCTTTATATCTATTATATCTACAAGTATTTTAAAGCTCTTTTAACACTGACTTCTAATAGAAAACCTTAATACTGGTCCGAGTTTTAAAAAGAATTTAATAAAATCTTCGGTATTAAACTGACCTTTAATACCGCCGCACACTTTAAGACTAACGGTCAAACCGAAATCTACAACTAGTACTTGCAAAAGCGCTTCCGTCCTTTCGTAAGCTATTATTAAGACGATTAAAGTAAATTCTTTCTTATAATAGACTTCGCTTAATTGACGCTTTTTCACGACTCTTTCGGCGGCCTTGCCTTTTTTAAAGTAATTCACGGCTACGCCTTTCGGACCACTTAGAATTAAAGCTTAAAACGACTTAACGACTAAACCCTTTTTCGTAAGCTTAATTAAAACGAAGCTCGCGCTTACGCTAACCGCCACCTCGGAGCTTAGAACTTCGCTAGAAAGCACTTTTAACGCGCTTAAGACCGCATAGCTAAACAAGCTAATAAATCAAAGCGCTTTATTAACTTCGACGTTAATAATAAAGTTTAATTAAATATACGCTCGTTTTTTACTTCTCGACTATTAAAAAAGCTCGATAACCTTACGAATAATCCGTTCAAAGTTACCGATAACGTCTATAGCAGCTTTAAACTTAAGCTTTTCGAGTTAATAAAAGTTCACTTAATCTTTTACTTTAAACGGCTACGAAAAGCATTTAATAACTTTACTCTCGAGCAGATCATTTTTAAACTTAACTTAATTAATATTACTAGCGAACTTAAGTACAAAGTAAAAAACATCTTAGCCGTACGTTAAATTAAAAAGCACTTTAAGTACCGCGCTTCTTAGCTCGGCCGCGATATTAACCTTACTTAGTACTTCGCTTTCGACTTTATGTGTGACAGCCTGCCTTGTTACCTGCAGTCAGCTGATCACCCATTCAGGCCTAGCGCCTGTGGCCATGTATATAGACCTTCCTGAGCTCTCCTGAGCTTCCTGTTTTCCTCTCCTCACTTTGTATTCTAAGGTCAGAATTCATCAGTTCGTCACATTATACAAAGTCCTTCGATTAGGTCGTCGTATTACAGCTTATTGATTATTGTTACAGATTATTGCTTATTGATTATTGTCAAGAACGGAGTGAGTTACTTATTGGGTGCTCCACGGTCTTTATTTATTGCTTACAGATTATTGTCTTTTTTACGACCTCACCTTTTCCTCAGCTCTTCCGACCTAAAAGAGCTCCTTTCAATTTTTGCACTTCGGTTGCAAGACGAACTCTCTTCCCCACTCTTTTTCCTGGCGTTTCCGACACTCAAACGCCTCCTCCCTCCTTATTCCACCACCATGTCCTCTCACGAAGACGACGGCCCTTCCCCCCTTACGAGAATCGCTCAATTGGAATCTCTCGTAGAGCAATTACGAACGGCCTTTCGCTAGCGCAATGCGTTCTCTTTTCGGATCCCGATAAGTTCAATAATACGGTCCTTTTTTCAACGCTTCAGCTCAAGACTTCGGAAGTTCGGAATTCAATTATAATATCGGTATTCTCGGACCAGCTAGCTTTCGCTTACGGTACGGTTCAGCGATAAGATGCTAGGCTCCCCTCTCTCACGGCCCAGCTCCTTATCGGCGGTAAAGCTCTTGGCGGACCCACTACTCAACTCAATTACGTTTACGGTACCCCGATACGGCTCCCGGTCCTCATTCAATCAATTTGAACTCAACTATACGGACTCGCTCAAACAGCCAAATTGACGCTCCTTAACGTATACCGAGTACGCGCACGTCATTCAGCAACCTGAACGCTTTTCCGGCTCTCTCGGCCTTCCTAGCTTTTCGGTTCGTTTTTACGGGTTCCTTTTTCCTTCCTTCCGGCCTTCGGTTTTTCGGCTTTTCGGCTCTTCGGTTCTTCCGGTCCTTTTGGTTTTTCTCCCGGCCCGTCCTACGGATTCTCTTCGTCCTTCGGCTCCTTTCGGCCCCTCTTCAAAACCGCCCTCGCACGGCCACGGGCCCCCCCTTTCTCTTTCGGCGACCTAACCGACCTCTCGGTACTCAAGTATTTGCAGCTTGAGCACTTGCAATACGCTTTCGGTTCCTTCGGCGCGATAGAACTCGTCGCTCTCGGCAATCAAACAAAGACTTAGCTTTTTAGAAGATCGAAATCCCACCCTCCAGCATGCTCCTCACAGCTCCCTCGATCAGCAAGCTTATCAATCTACCCGTTGTGGTGCAATCAATTTGGATTGCTGGGTGCTCCTTCCTTTTAGCTAAGCCTTGAGTTCTTTTCGAGAGAACAAGGGTTTAAAGGGGTTTGATTCAGACGAAAGGGAGGATATTTTAGCGGATTTGGAACGCTTCTAGAGGCTACGACGCTGACCCTGACGATTATCGCGATCTGTAGCCTCGGCGTATTTTTTTGGTTTTTTTTCAGCAATTCCACTCGTGAACCATGGTTCACGACTGAATTTTTTTCCTTCCTCTGTCAGGTACTTTTGAGAGAGCTGGGACAGCTCTCTAAGGGGGTAGTGTGACAGCCTGCCTTGTTACTTGCAGTCAGCTGATCACCCATTCAGGCTTAGCGCCTGTGGCCATGTATATAGACCTTCCTGAGCTCTCCTGAGCTTCCTGTTTTCCTCTCCTCACTTTGTATTCTAAGGTCAGAATTCATCAGTTCGTCACATCATGTACGCTTTTTTTAAGATACGTAACTTCTATTTAAAACACAAAGAGCTCTTCGGCTTTCTCGCGAAGCTTTTCGAATAGATCAAGGCTTATTCGAACGGTATTAATGACTACGATTACTTAAGTAGTAATAAAGCAATAGATAGACGCTCGAAGACGAGCTTTTTTCGGACGAAGAAGTAGTGTAACGATACGCTAAGTCTTTTAAACGCACTTTATATGCGCTAAGCTACTTCTTTCTTTTTTTCTTTCGTATTCTTCGTATTCTCTTATTCCTCGCTTTTGACTTATAAACTATAGTTCACGAGTCTTTAGCGCTTTTACTTTCGTATATATAAACCTCAGCTACCTTCGACCTTTACATTCGGTAGTTATTAATTCTAAGTCATTACTTTGAGATTCTCTTAAGCTCTTATGTGAACCCCGCGCTCCCGTGAGTTCCTTCAGGTAATCGCTTAAGGTCGTCACATAAGCTTTCGAATAATCACCGGTTTATTATCGCGCTTTATCGGATACGCTAATAATATATTTATTAATATCGAAAGTACTACGATTCGTACTCGATTTTACGTTATAGATTCGTTAAAGTTTCGATTTATATTCGATTACTTTTTTATACGTAAAGCAAAAATCGGTCTTCGATACTTTTCGGATTATAAAAGTAGCTTTATTATTATTATAATTATTAATCCGTCTACGAGCTAAGTTACTTAAGCTAAAGTAAGCGATAAAACGAATCAATACGACGAAGCCGTCGATCGCTTAAAAGAGCAGAGTATAAGCTTTATCTATTACGATAAGTCTTTTAATAGCAGCGGCAGCGACTCGGAAAACTAATAATCGGCTTCGTTAAAAGCGCTAAAGTCGGTATATTAAAAACTTCTTGCTTTTCGCTTAGTTTTAAAAGCGAAACGTTGCAGCATCGAAGAAAAAACGACTTTATTATTTAAAAGCAGTTTATCGATATTTTTGCTTTTACGGAATACGACTTTTTAATAACTTGTTAAATAGATGCTATTAGCATCGATAGCTTTATAATCCGCTATTACGATTATATCGACTATTAGAATTCGACACTTTATCGGATTCGAAAAAAGATCTTTTCGGATTCGGTTAAAGTATTCGGTATATATAAGACTAAAGATAAAAAGATCAAGCTAATTGACGAAGCAGACGGCGTAAGAGTAGCATTAAGTAGCAAGGTTGATTAGTATAAGCTATCGAAGGCTAAAGATACGTTATAAAAGCAAGTAAAAGAATACAAGCAATATCTTCTTTCGCGTATTACCGATATATTAAAAGGCTTTCGAATTATATTCGAACGCATAGCGAACTTAAATGTCGGTAATATACTACAGCTTAAAGAAAAAGATTTGTTTAAAAAAATAATATTAAACAAAGAAAAATCAATCGCATTCGCTTAATAAAAGTGCGGTAAGTTCTACGACGACGTTTTACTATCGATTAAGCTTAAAACCATCTTATATACGGCTTAGCAAGCTCTTAACTATTCGTGTCCGAAAGCTTTACAACTTATTATTATTAAAATGCTCCAAGATAAGCTTAATAAAAGAGTTTTAAAGTATTGCGAAAGACCGTATCGGAATCAATAGTTCTTAATAGCTAAAAAACAGCCGGGCCAATACCGACTCATTAACTTAGCAACCTTACTTAATGCAATTATACGGAAGGACGCTAATCTACTTTTAACTATAAATGAGTTTGCTAAAGAATTTTTTAATTATTAAATAGCTAGCTTAATCGACCTTTATTTAAGCTTTATCGTTTCTTTTGTTACTGTATTTGATCACGGCAAAGGGAAACTCAATATCGAGAACGGCTTTTTATATTTGGTAGGGACGCTTTGGGCTAAGCTTGCTAAGCGTTTTCTTCTGATCTGGCCAGCTGCTTTGCTAGTCTAAACTAGCTTATTCGCTTTGAATAAACTAGCTTTGAAGGAGAACTAGTAGAAAATTAAGGCTAAGCTAGGCTTTTAGCTACGCACTTTAGCTTGTAGAGTTAAAGGCATAAACTAATTTATTAAAAAAAGAAAAGGACGGTGGTTAGGTTCGCAAAAATCTTTATTAAAGTTTAATGACTTGAAGTAGTAAAACTAACGAGGTTCACACTTAATATTAAAAGGAATCGAGTCGATTCGCTTAGCTTTAATATTCACTTATAAACTTATCTATTTTATTGTTTCTTTTGTTATTGTATTTGATCACGGCAAAAGGAAACTTAATATCGAGAACGGCTCTTTATATTTAATAAGAACGCTTTAGGCTAAGCTTGCTAAGCGTTTTCTTTTGTGTTGGATCGCCGGTAGCGATCTCTCGTAATAATTCGTAAAAGTCGTGACGTCGTCAAAGTACTTGCAATTGCAAAACACTCGGTGGTAAAAATACTCAATTGTTGCTTGTTGTTCTTGTTTTTGTTTTAAGAGAGCTGACTCTTTCTATACAATAGGAAGGAGTCACGTGTACTAGCTAAATACTAGGTTTACAAGCAGGTTGGGGGGCCTCTTGACCTGTGACAGGCTAAGCGAGGTATGCTTAGTGACCCGTGAACCTTGGTTCACGAGTGAGCTCCCCTTAACTACTATTTACTAGCTAAGGTCGATATAAATGAACCGACACCGGCAAAACTTTCTTTGGCAAACAGTGCTTTGCTAACTATTATATCGACCGAAAAAAAAAGGTATTGAATAGAAAAATGAGATACAAAGGAGAAGGAATAAAGAAAAAAAAAAATTCAAACGCAAGGAACAAAGAGAAAAAAAACTTTTCTTGAAACAAATCCTTTCTTTTTCTAAACCCCGTCATCTTGCGAAGTGCTTATAGTGCTCTCTTCCGTATTGGCAGCCTTGAATAAAACACTCGTACTCGTTCTCAAGGTCGTCGGAATCAGCCTTGCTTGAGGTTTGCTGAAGGGAGGTCTGAGGAGAGTGCTGAGAAGAATGCTGAGAGGAGTGCTGAAGAGAGTGCTGAAAGGAGTGCTGAGAAGAGTGCTGAGACTGATCAAATGGCTCGTCTTAAGAGGTTGAATGCTCTCAGTTGCAAAACCAATTGCTCGGCGAATGTCAGCAATTGCGGCGGTAGAGGTAGAAGCAGGGTTCATTCGCGCAATGGTCGTCTCTGGCACGTTTTTACAAGCTGAATACAGCTTGTCGGCAAGACTTTTATCGTCCTTTAGACTTGGCCGAAGAGCTCTTTGCATTGCTCTTAGCTCCTTTTCGAGCTTTTCAAAGCATTCAGCTAACGAATTAGCTGGATTTTCCTTCCGAATCAGCTCTAAAGAAAGCTCTTTTTACCGATCGTATTTAGCTTGGCGTCGGTGTTCAGTCTTAAAGTAATCTTTGATTGCTATAGCGTTCTCTTTGAAAGTAGGAAGTTGAGCTTTGATCACGTAGTTGTAATAAAACCCAATTGCCTCTTCGGCGAGCATAATCGGGAAAGCAGCTAAGTAATCATCGGTTGTTAACCCGTATCGGCACGCGTGATCGGCAAAAATCTTGAGCCGAGTATTGAAATCGTTTTTCGGCCTTGAATACTTAAGCTCCTTTGGAAAACTCTTTGCAAATAGAGCTAACTCTTTCGCTTTTGGGTGAGGGTCTGCCGTTCCGAGCTCAGGAAAATCGTCGTCGTCAGGGGCTGGGGTGCCGTAGGTGTGCCTGGCTAGCACTCGGGTCGAAAAAGGGGTGCTGGTAGGGGGTCGGTTTGGCCCGGGTCCGCCGGGGGGTTCGTATCCTCGTCCAGGGTCTCGTCCAGGGTCCCTTGGCGGCTCATTTCCTTGTCCCTTTGTCGGGCCACCGTGTCCTCCTCCTTTTCTTCCGTGCCTATCCCACTCGTTTCCCCTTCTATTCCCTCCTTCTGGATCACCGTCCGAGCTATCTGGATCGCTAAGGTCGTTAGCAGGAGCTTGCTCTCTTTTCTGCTCGTATCCTTGGGCTCGGCCTTGGCGGTATCCATTGCCCTGGTCTTGCTGCGAACCAAATCGAAGATCCTTACGTTGTCTTTGGTAAGAGGAAAATTTTTCTTGAATCTGAGGGTCGTTATACTCCTTCGCGTATTCTTTCGGTGACAAAATCGCTGGCTGGAGTAGTAAAGGAACAGGAGAAGGGAGTGAATCGCGAGAACTTCGCCTTGATGACGATTGCCTTGCTGCCTTGAGCTCCTCTTTGTGCCTTGTAGCCTCTTCGATTCTCTCTTTACGCTGTTGCGCGTCCTTCGTAATCGTTAAATTGCGTAGATCATCGAGGTCACGAGCAATAGCGTTATTTCGGCGCTGGAGTTCCTCGTTCCGTAGTATTTGCTTTTGAAGTTCCTCGTTTTCCTCTTTTCGGAGTGATTGGCGAGGCGAATTTGGAGTTGAGGGTAGAGGTTCGTCGATGACTTTGGTGAGACGAATAAGGCCTGATTGAGGAAACCTTTCGACCTGTTTACCTTGAATTTTGGCGACTTCCTCAGTTTGTCGATTAAGGCGTGCAATAGTAACCTCGTTCCACCTAGAATCAAATCCCTCGATTGCTGCCTGCTGCGCTCGCTGTTCCTCCCAGGTCCATTGGTGCTCCTCCTTTATTTGTATGATTGAGGCTAGTCCATTGGCGTAGCTTTTTTGCCTTGGGAGGCACCAAACTCCTTTAGACAATAGGTAATCTTTTAGCTTAATAAGCAACGTAAATTTGCTTCTTCGGTGGCCGTGAGCTTGTTTGGCGGCCAACGAAAACTCGTCCGCGCTTTATCTAGCAAAGGCGTGTCGGAATAAAGACTAAAGCTCGTGGTCTCTTAATCCCTCACTCTTTATGTCCAGGAAGTCTTCGATAATTAATCTAGCCTTTGTGTGACTCTCTGGCTTCGAATACGGTAGTGAATCGAGGTCAAAATCGAGGTCCGACGTATCTTCGTTTATATCGCCGAAGGTAGTTTGAGTGCTTGGATTAAGAGGTTGTGCCGGTAATCTGAGAGGAAGATCCGCACGCGTCGTAGAGATTCGAGGTGCTTGAATCTCTGTTGTTTGAGCTCTTGCTGACGTTCTAGAAGCTCTTTGTATATTCTCGTTGCCTCGGGGATCGATTGACTGCATGTTGCTTAATTGAGGTTCCTTTGGCTTCGAAGGGCGTATTATTATGCTGTGTGTAGCTAGCGTGGCTCTACAGCGTTGATAGGTTGTATATAAGTGACTTGGTTCGGAATCACTCTTCCGTAGAAAATGAGGTATTCGAAGTGTAAGAAAGCGACTTGGTACGGAATCGCTCTTCCGTAGAAAGGTGTAAAGGTATCGAAGTGTTTGAATAATGATTTTCACTGCGGTTGCAGGCTTCTTATAGCGCAAACTCATCACTTCTACACTTTTCGAGTAAGTAGAAGTAAAGTCCCAATTCTTCGATCGATCCTAGCTTCTTTGTGATTGAGTAATGCTATTGGCGATTAAACAATCACTGATCAGTGTTAGATCGCCGGTAGCGATCTCTCGTAATAATTCGTAAAAGTCGTAACGTCGTTAAAGTACTTGCAATTGCAAAACACTCGGTGGTAAAAATACTCAATTGTTGCTTGTTGTTCTTGTTTTTGTTCTAAGAGAGCTGACTCCTTCTATACAATAGGAAGGAGTCACGTGTACTAGCTAAATACTAGGTTTACAAGCAGGTTGGGGGGGCCCCTTGACCTGTGACAGGCTAAGCGAGGCATGCCTAGTGACCCGTGAACCCTGGTTCACGAGTGAGCTCCCCCCAACTACTATTTACTAGCTAAGGTCGATATAAATGAACCGACATTTTGATCTGGCCAGTTGCTTTGTTGGTTTAAACTAGCTTATTCGCTTTGAATAAACTAGTTTTAAAAGAGAATTAATAGAAAATCAAGGTTAAGCTAAGCTTTTACTTAAAAGCAAAGGTAGCGCGAGCAGCGCGGCTTGCTAATTGTCTTTAAATAAAGAGTGTTGTTATGATTGCTCGGTTAAAGATAGTTTGCAGATGTGTAGATGACCGGGCACGATCTGCTTGTAAAGAAACGATGGTTAAGAACTAGCTTATAGCGCAAGCTGATATAAAAGTAGCTTTTGAAAGCATTTGAAAATTATCTTTTTAATCGCTAGATATCGTATTTTATCATTTCGTTGTTTGCAGCGTGTTATGCAACGCTTCGGCGGGAGTTGTGGCTCGAGTATAGCTTTTAGTTTTTAAAGCTTACGCGGCGGAGCTTTTGCCGCATGTTATTAATGTATTTTGCTTTGTTAAAGGTTTCGGAAAAGGTTCGAAACAAAAAGGACTTTGCTAGTCGAAGGTCGAGTGCAAATAAAGCTCTTAAAGCAATAATTAGATAGGTTTTGTTATTAGTCTGCGTTAAGACTATTTCTACTTCGGTGTGATCGGTGTTTGATTTACTATTTCGTAAGTGCAAGATTGCGTGCTCTTCTTCGAATGTAATATCGCGGCGCTAAAGCTTTGTGGCCTCGAAAACGCTCGTATTAAAAAGGTCTGCTATTTCGCAAGTGACTTCTTTAATGCGCAAGAAGCTTGCAAAAGCTACTTTAAGAGTTGTGTCGTAATATAGCTAATCGAAGGCTTTGTCTATAAAAGAGGTTTCGATATCTTCTTAATCGTATTCGCAAAGGATCGAGAGAGCAAGAGCGGTGATAGCTTCGAGTTGTTTTATTAAAAGAAGCGAAGCCTTTTTCTTGACCTCTTTTCTTTATAGTAAAGTGATCTCGAAGATCACTTTGCGTAAGTAATCGGTATTAAAGCTATTAACAAGAAGATAACGCTCGACGTAAGCAGATCTTATAGCGGCGAAAGCTACTTTAATAGATTCGGCTTTAAGTAGTCTTTGACCGATAGTACCGAAGGCTTTAATCGTAATCTATTCCGCTAAATCGTAATCTTTTGCGCTACTTTTAAAGTAACCGTTTATTCTTAAAATAGCAAGAGCGAAGTTCTTTTAAAAGCGTTAGTACGACTTGTAAGTGTTCTTCGTATTAAAAGCGACCTCGTAATAAAAAAACTTTTTAATTAATTTCGAAGCGCTAGCTTTGTAAATAAATTCGAGCGGAAGTTTAGCGTATAAAATAAGTTAAGAAGCTATTAAAGATAAATATTAGCTACGAGCTTTACTTTATTGCATAAGAGCGCGTCGGCTAGTTTATTATCGATTTCCGGTAAATAAACTGCTTCGATAAGCAGATCTAGTTGTGCCGTTAAGAGTAAAAGGCTTCTTAAAAGCTCGTTTTGCTCGAGAGACTTAAAGGTGAGCTTTTTTACTTCGAGTTAAGTCGTAATGTTATTTATATAAACGACAAGCTTCTTTTGCTTTTACTTGTGTCTTTAAATTTGCATCGATTTAAAGACGGCTTAGATCTCGTAAATATTAATATTAAATTAAAAAGCTAAGTTATTAAAGAAGTTTTCGGCGTAAGCGTAATCGATTTGTAAAGTTAATACGTGTTCTTTTTAGTTATAATGCTGATACTAAACGTGATCGAAGTAAAAAGCTCTTAAATTAAAAATCGAAGCGTTTTCGAAAAAGTGTATAATAAGCTTTTAAGCGTCGTTAAAGAACCGTACGCCGTTATAAAGTAAGAAAAGCTTATTCTATTATTTAATATCTTTTATTATTAATCGAAGCACTTTGCGCTTAAGAGTTTGCTGTTATTTAAGATTAAAAGACGTAATAAAAGTTTAAAAGCGCCGATAAAAGACGTAGCTAAGCTGGACCGCGAAAGAGCAAAAGGATAGCAATCCCGTAAGTGATTAAGCTTCGCGGAGTATTAAGCTTTTATCGTCGATTGCAATTTAAGTAAAGTAAAGGACGCGCTGCAGCTTTTCTAATAGCACGGAGACCGTAAAAGTGTGTATATCGATTAGTAAGCTAAGTAGATTAACCGTTATGCTTTCTTTTTTTTTCTTTTTGTTCTTAAGAACTCCGTATATCGCTTTTAATTCGTCGTAAGCTCGTTTGAACTTAAAAAGCTAAAGGATTTAAACCGCGAAGATTGCAATTATTATATCGTCGAAGAAATGCTCGATAAACTTAACGCTAAGCTAAGACTGCAATATTTATTACTAAGCTTCGGCTAAGAGATTGTAAATGAAAAAAGAAGTTAATAAGCTAAAAAAAAGTACGTTATTAATATAAAACTTCCTTTTCTATTAAAAGCTTAAATGCTAGCGCTAATAAGCAGCTATAAAGATAGTTCGGAATGCGTCTTTTATATCTTTTTTTAAGAGCATACAATCTCGGCCCGCTTTTAGCATTATTGCTAAAAGCTTTTCGAAAGTGACGTATTATAACGTCGCTGCTTCGTCGAGAATTTAATCGTTTACGAAGTTTTTAAAGTTCTTAAGGTAAAAGAGGTGCTAAATCTTTCGCTAAATATTGTCGTGCTTAAGTGCGAAGCCGAAAGGTGAAACGAGTAAAGGGTCGGTGTCGGATAAGACTTTTTAGATCTTATTTAACGAAAGATTTAAAGCTATTCGATTATTTATGATTTCGAAGTAAAAATCGGCCGTTGCGAAGTTTTTTTAAACTTTGCGGCAAGCAAGCTTAAAATAGCTTGTTAATGCATTATAGCGGAATATTTAAAAGAGAAGTGTTTTTAACTCTTTAAAATAAGGTTGCAAAAAGGCTTAGAAAGCAAGAATGTAATAAAAAGAAGCAAACGAACGAAGCGAAAGCTTTATAGCATTTACGATCTGAAACTTTAAGGTCGTGTTAAAGCGTGTAAGTTGTGACGACCTTAAGCGATTACTTGAAAGAACTCACGAAAGCGCGAGGTTCATATAAGAGCTCAAGAGAATCTCAAAGTAATGACTTAAAATCAACAACTACCGAGTATAAAGGTTGAAGGTAGCTAAGGTCTATATATACGAAAGTAAAAGCGCTAAAGACTCGTAAACTATAGTTCATAAGTTAAAAGCGAAGAATAAAAGAATACGAAAAATACAAAAGAAAAAAGAAAAGAAATAGCTTGGCGCATATAAAGTGCGTCTAAGAGACTTAGCGTGTCGTCATACTACCTTTTCGTTCGAAAAAAGCTCGTTCTCGAGCGTTTATCTATTGCTTTATCACTACTCAAGTGATCGTAGTTATCAATACCGTCCGAATAAGCTTTAATCTAGTCGAAGAGCTTCGCGAGAAGGTCGAAGAGCTCTTTATGTTTTAAATAAAAGTCACGTACCTTAAAAAGAGCGTATATAAAGTCGGAAGCGGAGTATTAAGTAAGGTTAATATCGCGGCCGAGCTAAAAAGCGCAATACTTAAAGTGCTTTTTAATTTAGCGTACGATTAAAATGTTCTTTACTTCGTACTTAAGTTCGCTAGTAATATTAATCGAGTCAAGTTTAAGAATAATTTGCTTAAAAGTAAAGTTATTAAAAGCTTTTCGTAATCGTCCGAAGTAAAAGACTAAATAAACTTTTATTAACTTGATAAGCTTGAGTTTGAAGTTGCTATAAACGTTATCAATAACTTCGAACGGTCCGTTCGTTAAGTTATCGAGCTTTTTTAACGATCGAAAAATAAAGAACAAGCGCATATCTAACTAAACTTTATCATTAACGTCGAAGTCAACCGAGCGCTTTAATTTATTAGCTTGCTTAGCTATACAATCTTAAGCGCGTTAAAAGTGCTCTTTAGCGAGGTTTTAAGCTTCGAAGTAACGGTTAGCGTAAGCGCAAGCTTCGTCTTAATTGAGCTTACGAAAAAGGGTTTGGTCGTCAAGTCGTTTTAAGCTTTAATTTTAAGTAGTCCGGAAGGCGTAGCCGTAGATTACTTTAAAAAGAGAAAGATCGCCGAAAAAGTCGTAAAAGAGCGTTAATTAAGCGAAGTCTATCATAAAAAAGAACTTACTTTAATCGTCTTAATAATAGCTTACGAAAAGACGAAAGCGCTTTTGCAAGTACTAATTGTAGATTTCGATTTGACCGTTAGTTTCAAAGTGTACGGCGGTATTAAAAGTCAGTTTAATACCGAAGATCTTATTGAATTCTTTTTAGAATTCGGACTAATATTAAAGTCCTTTATCAAAAGTCAGCGTTAAAAGAGCTTTAAAATACTTATAGATATAATAGATATAAAGCTTAGCGAAGCCTTTAGCATCGATAGACTTATAATAAAGGATCAAGATTGCTTGCTTAAAAAAGCGGTCGATTATTATAAAGACGTTATCGTAGCCGTGTTTGTCTTTATTAAAGCTGCAAAAATCTATAATAACGTACTCTTAAAAGCGCGAAGAAATCGAAAGAAATTAAAGTAAACTAGGTTTCTTATCGCGAAGCACTAAAGCTCGTTTGCAAGCGTAGCAATTGCGATAGTATTAATTGACGAATCTAGCTATACCGTGCTAATAGTATTATGCTACAAAAAGCTTATAAGTTTTGCGAGAGCTAAAGTGTGTCGTAAATACTTGGTCGTAAACTTCTCGGACGAATAACGAGCGCAAGTTTTAAACGTCGAGAACTAATAAGCGGCCGTTATAAAGCAGCAAGTCGCTTTTTATAATAAATTTAGCTCGTGAACCGTGGTTCACGAGTAAAGACTTAGCTTTAAAAGCTTGAATTCAAAGTGCTATAAAATTAAAAGCGGTCCGATTAGCTTTTAAGACTTAATTAATAACTCGGAATATCGATAAGAGCTCCGCGATCTCTTCGATAATAACGGCGGTCTTCGAAAGCGTAAGTCGGCGTAGCTCGTCGGTCAAAAGTCGTAAGTCAACGTTATCGGCGTAAAGCAGCGTTTGCAAGCGTTAAGTGCGCTTAAAGCTGTTTTAAAAAAAGAACTCTTCGATGCGACGTGTTAACGCGTTAATTAAAAGGTTGTTTTTACTTAGTTTATACGTAATAATAAAGTTATAATCGGAAAAGAGCTCTGCTTAACGTGCTTAACGAGCGTTAAAAGTCTTAAAAGTCATGAAGTATTTTAAAGCTTTATAATCGGTAATTACTTAAACTTAATAAAAAAAGCCGGCGAGTTCGGCGCGGAAGTTATTAAAAGAGCGTATAATAGCTAGCATCTTTTTATCGTGAACGACGTAATTAAGCTTAACGAAAGCTATAGTTTTAAAGTAATAAGCGATTAATAGCTAATCGGAACTATGTTTTTAAAAAAAGACTAAAGCGATTACGCCGTTTAAAGCGTTAATCTTTAGCATATAAGAAAGGTTTTAATTATAATGCTATAAGATTAGCGCAATAATTAAAGCGAGCTTTAAAAAGTCGAAGCTTTTTTAATATTAAGAATTAAATAAAAAAAGAACGTTAGCCTTAATTAAGTGTATTAAAAGCTTTGCGATTACGCCGTAATTTCGAATAAATCGGCGGTAAAAGTTGCAAAATCTAAAAAAGCTTTAAACGCTTTTAACGGTTGTAAAAGGCGCTTAATGCTTTATTATTAACGTCTTATCCGGATTTACTTTTAAGCTTTCGGTAAAGATAATAAAGCTTAAGTATTTTACTTTAGTAATATTAAATTCGCATTTTTTAATATTAGCTTAAAAGCTAGCGTCGTCGAGTCGTTAAAGAACTTAGCGGACGTAATAAGCGTGCTTTAAAAGGTCGGAAAAGTAAATTAAGATATCGTTTAAATATACTATGTAAAAGATATTTAAGAAGTCGAAAAAGAGGTCATTTATATAGCGTTAATAAGTGGCGGATCTATTAGTCAGTCCGAATAAAAGAACCTTGCACTTATAAGCACCGTAGCGTGTTTTAAATGTTATAAGCTCTTTTAAAGCTAAGTCTATTCGTATTTTATAAAAGGTTTATCGAATATCGAGTTTCGTAAAGATTTTAGCTTTTAAGAAACGTGCGAAAGTCTTATCGATTAAAAAAAAAAGTATCGATCTTTACGAGTGAAGTTGTTTAACGCGCGGAAGTTAATATAAAAGCGGAAAGAACCGTTTTGCTTTTTAATAAACAAGATTAAAGCTGCAAATAACGCTATTAAAAGTTCGATAAAACCTTTATTAAGATTGTCGATAAAGTAAGCTTTAGTAAGCTTTAGCTTAAAGATCGATATTTTATATAATAATAAGTATCGAAGCGCTTTTTCCTTTTTTTCGAAAAGCTCGATTTTATAATCGTAAGGCTTATATAATGCTAGCACGTTGCTAGCGGCTTTAAAAAATACGTATGTATAATTAAAGTATTCGAAAAAGATAAGAAGGTCGTTAATAAGCTTTAATAATTCCGTTACAAAGTCAATAGCAAAAATAAAGCCGTTAATGAAGCGTATTAACGCTGCTTAATAATCAGCTTAAGTAAAAGTAATTGTTTAACGCTCGAAGATTAAGCAATCGAGCTTGTAAAAAAACGTAAAAAACAGTTTTACGTCTTTTTAACGAGCGATTATATAAAAGGCGTGCTCGAAGACGCTATTGATTTTAAAGTTTCTATTAATTTTATGCTTAAACGTTTAGCGAGAGCGTTTAGCGAGTAAAAAAAGTTTTACGGAAACGATATCGGTTAATACAAGCTTACGATTCATTTGAGATATTGATTTAACGTAGTTTTTAAAAAAAGTGTTTTTCGTAAAGCGAAAGAATAACGGCTTTACGAAAAAGTAAATAGAAAAAAAAGGTTCAACGATCTTAAAAAAGAAAACGGAAAGAAAACGATTCCGAAAAGAAAAAAGTGATTTAACAATTATTATTGCTGCTTGATCCGCTTATAAATTATAATTTACGAGTAAATTAACGTCGTAAGCTTTTTAAAAGCGGTCTAAAGCTCGATCACGCTTGTTAGCGTCGTATTAATAACGAGCGTTTACTTTACGCTAATTAAAATATTTAATTTTAATAAGTTTAGCGTAAGTAGCGGTCAGAAGGTTAAAACGAAGCTAATAAAGCTTGCGGCGAGCGCAATTAAAGAGAATCTAATGCTTAGCTAGCTATACTCGTTCGAAGATCACGCTATGATTTTTAAAATTAATAATAAGAAAAAGAGTAAAAGATTAAACGCGCTTATTAATCGTAAGGTTAAGAAGTGTAAAATGTAAGATAATAGCTCTACGAGCTTTATTATATGATTTAATAAAAAATAAAGCCGAAAAGAGTTGAATCAAAAGTTTAAAAAAAAAAGAAAGTGATTTGAGTAGCGCTAAGTCAATTAGCGCGTACTTATTAGCTCTTAAATCAAGCAAAGCAAATACTTTATACGAAAGGCTATTCTTAATGAAAGTGACGAGTATAATCATAGCTTTACTACTAAAAAGCTTCGTAAGGTCGAAGTATCGCATATCTCGAAACTAGCTTAAAAAAAAGGCTTTGCTTAAGCCTCGACGTTTCTTTTATTATCGAAAACGTCGGAGTCAGCAAGAAAGAGCTCTTAATGATCCTTAAGAGCGTCGAAGTAAGGCTTATCGTCCGAGTCATTCGAATAAAAGCCGTATTTAAGTCTAGCGCTATATTTTATCTCGTTGATTAAGTAATAGCGAAAGAGCTTTAGCGTATTCGAGTCTTTACGAGACAATCTAAAAGTATTAATCGTTGATTTAAAAGCGTTTTCGAAAAAAAAGAATTTGTTAAATCGATTAAATCGATCTGCATTAGCGCTAAAGCTATTAAAGGTTTAGCGCTAAAAAGTAAAGAAAAAGACGAAGGCTAAGCTACTTTAGCGGTTTTCGTAATAAGTGATTTGCTTGACCGCTGCTTTTTAAGCCGAGCGGGATTCGTTACGAGCTTTATTATAAAAGCTTTTCGCGAATTAAGTATTATACTTAGCTTGTAAAGCGTCGTAAAGCTTTGCAAACGCGTATTAGCTAGCAGCTAATTGTTAAACGGCGGTCTAAAAGTCTTTGAAGGTTATAGTCTTAGCAAATTCTAAATAAAGCTAGTCGCGCAGCGTTTTAATGATCTTAGAACGCAAGGCCTTACGTAATCGGTCTTCGTCTTTGATTTCGGCGGTAGCGGTAAGCTTTAAGAAAACAAAATAGAAATCTTAAAATTATTAATTAAGCTTTATATAAAGTTTTTCGAACTCAATTGACGCTTTAGCTTTTTTAACGAAGTCGTTTAAGAACTCGAAAGCGATCTAAACGAGTTCCGAAGCGGTTACGAAGTTGCTACGATCTATAATTAAAAAAGCTAAGAACAAGTAAGCTATTCTTTCGGTTTAGTTAAAAACGTAATTCTTGCGTTAGCGTTTTGTAAAGAAGTATTTATCGAAAGCTTTTAAGTTATCAAAAACGCAAGCTTGCTAGTGACGTGCTCGATAGCTTACGCCGTTTAAAAGCTTTTATTTAAGATTAAAAATCCGCTCGATACGAGCGCGACCTTAAGAAGCTAAAAAAAAAGCTTTAAAAGTGTTGAACTTAACTAGAGTGCGGAGGTTAATTGGCTTATAAAGAGAAAGTGGTTCGTTATCGTCGTTAGCGAAAAGGCGGCGAAGGTTAGCGGTTTTATAAGTAAAAAAAGTAGTTTAAAAGACCGAAGGCTTATATAGCTCCTTGCTTTTGAAATTATCTTCGAAAGACACTTAAAAAGGCTTTGACGAGCGTTCTGTAGTTAGCAAGACCGCTTAAAGCTGGTCTAATTCCTTTCGAGCTCGCCGGGCCTCTTTTTTAGCCCTTTTAGCGAAGGTCTTTTATTCGCTAGCGCTTTTATCGAGCTCTTCGTTGCAGGTTTTTATGTTTGCGAAAAGCTTCTTAAGCTTAGCGGCCTTTCGTTAAAACTAAAAGAGAGCTTAGTGTTAAGTCAAAGCTTCTTCGAAGTTAATAAAAGCCGAAGGATCATCTTCATCGTCTTGCTCATTAATAGCTTCTTCTTAAGTAAAAGAAACTGCTAGTTGAGCCGTGAAAAAAGAAGAAGGAGCCGCTAAAGCAGCTTTAAAAGGAGTGCGAAGGATTTTGCTCGCGGGGCGAAGGTTGCTATATTGTATAAATGCTATCTTTCAAGTTGTACTTAGAATAGGCTTTCTCGTGACCGTTAAAGTCGTCTAAATGTTTTTTAACGTTTAACTACTAAAGAATTTTAAAAAAAAGGAATATTATTAAAGCCGTTCCCGGCGGAGTAAAGTAGTTATTGATAATATAACGACCTTAAGCGATTACTTAAAAGAACTTACGAGAGCGCGGGGTTCATATAAAAGCTTAAGAGAATCTTAAAGTAATAACTTAAAATCAATAACTATCGAGTGTAAAGGTTAAAGGTAGCTAAGGTCTATATACACGAAAGTAAAAGCGCTAAAGACTCGTAAACTATAGTTTATAAGTCAAAAGCGGGGAATAAAAGAATACGAAGAATACGAAAGAAAAAAAAAAGGAAGTAGCTTGGCGCATATGAGGTGCGTCCAGGAGACCTGGCGTGTCGTCACATAAGTGTTAAAGAATACTTATGTGATTTTAAGAATTGTTAAAGAGCTAATAGCTTTTTTTTTTTAGCATTAACCTTTTATTTAAAAGAATTGCACTTTATAATAGCGTGATTACCGTTATAAGTATTATAAACGTAAATGAACTTATAATTCGAATAAGTATACTTGTCTTTATTAAAGTTACGGCAGCAAGCGCTTGCTTTGTCCGTAGTCTTTTTTATAATAAGCTTTTTTATAAAGCTATTAGTAGCAGACTTTACTTTAGATAAAAAGAGCTAATTGTCTCGGGTGTATTTTTTTATTATATCCGCGAGCAGATCCTATTTAATTATATCGTTAATATCGCCGGAAGCTCGTTGCACGTAAAACGTTATCGCTAGCTTTAAGATAGCGCCGTGCTACTTATAGCTCTTAGATAGCTTCATGATCCGTTAATAGAAGATAATTAAAGCTTAAAGTAAGCTAAAAGACGTTAGCTTATAAAAATAGCCGATTATTGCGATGTATTTTAAAAAGTTATCGGATTAGAATTCCAGAGTTTTAAAAGCGGAAAGCTTTCCGATAAGTTCGCGACTTTCGAGCTTTTTATTTTCTTAAACTATATCGAGTTCGCTAATGCTTTATAAAGCGGCGTTCAATTGTAAAAGCTTAGAAAAGTTTATAAGATTATAAGTATTTTTAATAATAGCAATAACGTTTTTCTTATTATATTTGCGAAAGATAAACAAGCTTTTTCGCTGCTAAAGTAATAAAAAGCTCTTATCGTAATCATCTACTACTTTATCGAGGACTATTAAAAGCGCAAACGGTGTTAATAAGACAGCTATTTCCGCTTTATGTTTTTCTTTTTTTTTTTTCTCGTCATTTTCGAATGCTAGTCGAGCTCGTTTTTCGGCAAGTGATTCGTTAAAAAAGCCGTAGAACTCGGCCGAATCTTACATGTTTTTATCGGATTCGTACTTTTCTTCTTTATTTAAGTTATCTTAATCGGGTTCGAATAAAAAAGGAAGCGCAGACGCTTTCTTTTTCTTAGCTTCGGCAGCAGCTCGATTAGCTGCTTTAGTTGCGTTTGCTTTAGCTATACTAGCGATTTGCGTTAAGGTTTTAAGTAGCATTATTATAGATTGTGATCGATAAAGAAAGAGGTTAAGAAAGGAAAGAAAAGTAATACTTAAGGTATTATGATTAAAAGGATTAAGCGTTAAAAGGAAAAGGTTATTAATACTGCAATAAAAAAAGGTTCTTTTAGTAATAATAAAAGTTCTTTCGCAAAAATCTTTATTAGAGTTTGATAATTTGAGGTGGTGGAACTGACGAGGTTCATACTTAATATTGAAGGGAATCGAGTCGATTCGCTTAGCTTTAATATTCACTTATAAACCTATCTATTATAATCAGCAAACACTTTATCAATCGAGTAAAGACCTTACCGCTTTCTTTATACCGCTAAGTCTTTTTCGATGCATTACTTTTTCGTAAAGTATTATAAACTCGATAGTTTAATTCGTTCGAACAATTAATTTTATCTTAAAACCTTTGCAACTTAAAGTCTTTATGCTATTTATCGACGATATTAAAGTAAAAAGATTATAAACGGACTATTCTGACGAAAAAGCACTTTCGAATATACGTTAATTCGTATTCGAATATATTTAAAACATCGATAAAACTTTAAAACGAATTAAGCGCGCTAGTATTATAATCGAAGAAAAATTATAGTTTTACCGAGATAAAATGAATATAATAAGATTCGTATATAATTCGAAAGGTCGAGAACTCGTTACGGATAAAGTTATTAAAATTAATAATTAAAAAACTTTCGAAAACGTTATTAAAGTTAAAAGATTTTTAAGCTTTTACTTTTACTTTTGTATTTAAGTTAAAAGATTCGCATATATTATTGACCTTCTTTACAACTTTATAAAAAAAGATATAAATTAATAATAAACCGAAGCGCATTCGAAAGCTATACGAATATTATAAAATGCTTTAACGATAGCTTCGGTTTTAATTAAGATCGATTACGAAAATTAAAACAAAGAGATAATAATAAAAACGAACGCTAGCTTAAAAAGATAAAAAAGATATATCGGCTAACGCGAAATTACTTTTAGCAAAGTGCAACCGGCTCGATACGAGTCCGAAGCTTAAACAGAAGCAAAACGGAATTACGACGCTATTAAACAAAAGTGCCGCGAAGTATTTAAAGTCTTTAAGAAACTTAAGTTATAAATTATTAAAGTGCACTTTATCTTCGAGATTAACGTTAAAGTACTCGTTGCTTAGCTTCGACGAAAAGCTATCGATATACTTTCGGCTTTAATTATACGTTAGCTAACTTAAATTAATCTTTTCGATTTTAAAGTCTAATATGTCTTCGATAAAGATTACACCGCTATCGATGCATTATTAAAACGGTTATAGCACTTCGATAATTTAAGCGAAAAAGATAAAAATGATTTCGATAATAACTTATTAACCGACTTAAAACTTATTAAAGCTCGAAACAGCTTCGAAGAACTTTCGATAAACCTTTTAATAGATATTCGTTAATTTATTTTTAAAAATATAATCTAACGTTCGAAAAAAGCGGAGAATGCAAACTTAAACGAGTTTAACGACGATTACGATTACGAAAGTCTTTTAAACTTAATCGAATACTTTTTAAAATTAATTCGGATAATTACTTTTTTAACGACTTTGCGAAGACTTAAAGACTTAAACAAAGTAAAATGCTATAAGTTTAAGAAAAAAGCTATTAAATACGAAATGAACGATAAGAAACTTTAAAGACTCTCGACGAAAAGTTTTTTTTTCCGATTAATAATCGATAAGCTTTCGATTAAAACGGATATTATTACGGCTTGTTACGATAAAAGTAGTTATAAAAGCCGTAAATCAACTTATTACTATATTTCTTAACGCTACTTTTAAAATAGATATTATACGGACGTTAAACGATTCGTTAAGACTTATAAAAAATGTTAATATCGAGCAGCTAATAAATTCGAAAAGCTATTGCATTTTACCCGATCTAATAGCTTAATAAAACGCTAAGCTATCGATATTACTTATTTACTTGCACGTAATAGCAAAAGCTATTTAATTATTATTAAAAATAATATAAGTAAATAGATCGAAGCGAAAGCGATTCAAACTCGAAACTCGCTTTCGATAATTAAGTTTATTTAAAAAAACATTATCTGCCGTTATAAGATTTTCTTTTAATTAATAATCGACGGAAGTTCGGAGTTTAAGAAAAAAGTAATCGATTTATTTAATAATTAAAGAATCAATCGAGTCGTAGTTTTAATATACTATTTTTAAGCGAACGGAATAGTAGAACGCGGCTACGGACTAATTAAAGACGCATTAAGTAAGCTTAAAAGCACCGATTAAATTACGCAATTGCTAGCCGTCTTATTCGCCGACCGTACTTCGGTGCATACTCTTATCGGATTCATTTCTTTTTATATAATATACGGTAAAGAAGCAATGCTTTCGATTAAAACTCGAATCTAATTTTAAGCTACGTTATTCTAAAAACTAATAATTAATCGTACTAAGCTTATCGAGTTAAAAGCACGTTAGTTTCGAATGCGAAACGAAGATACTACGAAAGCTACACTTAAAAAAACCCGCTACCGTTAAAAAAGAAAAGATGCTTTTAATAATAAAAAGAACTTTCGAATTAAACTTTTAAAAGTAAGTGACTTAGTCTTTAAGTACGACTCGGTACGTAAAGTAAATATATTTAACGTTAAAAAGCTAGGATTTCGATAGCTTAGCCTTTATTAAATTTCGTCGGTAAATACAAAAGGATATTATAAATTAAAAGAGCTAAAAGAAGACGAAGATTTATTAAACGGAACATTTGCTAGCAATCGATTAAAAAAGTTCTACGTGCGATATACTTTCGAAGCGTTACTATTTCGCTTTAAGCTTTAAATTAGGCTGCTCCATGGGGTGGGGGCCCCACGGGGTTTTCCTCCCCATTCGCCCCATGGGGCCTTGGCCGATGGGGGATTTTTTTTTTAAAGCCCCATGGGGAGGATTTTTTTAAGTGAAATTACCCACGGGGGATGGGGAAACCCCATGGGTTTAAAGTGGGGCTAGTTATAAGTCACGTTACTTGAAAAGATTTAACTTGCACGTGCTTGCCGAGCTCTTGAATTAAAGCTAAGTATATTATAATCGATTAGTAAATCTATTAATAAATCGATTAATATATGAGATTAGTAAATGAGATTAGTAAAAGTGATTAGTAAATATGATGATTAAATATGATTAGTAAATGTGATTAGTAAATGTGATTAGTAAATGTGATTAGTAAATGTGATTAGTAAATATAATTAATAAATATAATTAGTAAATATAATTAATAAATCGATTATGAAAAATAAAATATAAGTTAATAAAGGTTAATATAAGTTAGTATAAGTTAATTCAAGTCAATACAAATTAGTACAAGTTAATACGGGTCGATACAGGTCAATACAGGTCAATACAAGTCAATTCGTATAGCTAAGGGCTATTCAAGGAAGAGGGTTGTCGGTTAGTAAAAGTGATTAGTAAAAGTGATTAGTAAATATGATTAGTAAAAGTGATTAGTAAATATGATAAGTAAATGTGATTAGTAAATATGATTAGTAAATGTGATTAGTAAATGTGATTAGTAAATGTGATTAGTAAATCGATTATGAAATATAAAATACAAGTTAATAAAGGTTAATATAAATTAATATAAATTAATTCAAGTCAATACAAATTAGTACAAGTTAATACGGGTCGATACAGGTCGATACAGGTCAATATAAGTCAATTCGTATAGCTAAGGGCTATTCAGGGAGGGGGGTTGTCGGTTAGTAAATGTGATTAGTAAAAGTGATTAGTAAATATGATTAGTAAATGTGATTAGTAAATGTGATTAGTAAATATAAGTTAAATCAGGTTAATAAAGGTCAGTACAAGTTAATACGGGTCGATACAAGTCGATACAGGTCAATACAAGTCAATTCGTATAGCTAAAGGTTATTCAAGGAAGGGGAGGGGGGGGGGGGGGGGGTATAATTCGCGTAATCTTATTGCTACTTGATTGTTAAAGCGCTGATATCGTTATAGCAATGCTTTGACCTTCAATTTAATTAATAATGAATCTATAATTATAATTCTTTTAAGATTTTTTATTTTTATTATATACTTTTAATAAAGGTTAATATAAGTCAGGTCGATACAGGTCAATACAAGTCAATACGTATAGCTGAGGGCTATTTAAGGAGGGGGGTTGTCGGTACTTATTTGCAAGTGCTTAATACAAGTAAATACAGATCAATATAAGTAATACAGATTAATACAGGTCAATACGTATAGCTAGAGGCTATTGAAAGGGGGGGGGGGGGGGGGGGGGTGCAAATAACTGGCGTATTGTATTGCTACTTCGATTAGTAAATCGATTAGTAAATCGATTAGTAAATCGATTAGTAAATCGATTAGTAAATCGATTAGTAAATCGATTAGTAAATGTGAAATGCAGGTCAATACGGATTAATACAAGTCAATACAAGTAATACAGATTAATATAAGTTAATACGTATAGCTAAAGGCTATTCAGGAAAAGGGGAAAAAGGAGGGAGGAAGGGGGGGTATGAATCGCGTGATTGTATTGTTATTTAGTTATTACAGCGCTGCAGCCGCTGCTATCGTCACAGCAATACTTTGACCTTTAATTCAATAAGTAACGAACCGATAATTATTCTTCTTTTAAGGTTTTTTATTTTAATTATACTTTACGATATACGAAATATTAACTTTAACTTATATTCACTGATCTGTCGGTCGCAAATTAATTAATCCTTCAAAGTCTTATCAATTGCAATAAGGTGGGAGGGAGGGGGGGCGGGGGGGGGTGCAAATAACTGGCGTATTGTATTGTTACTTCGATTAGTAAATCGATTAGTAAATCGATTAGTAAATGTGAAATGCAGGTCAATACGGATTAATACAAGTCAATACAAGTAATACAGATTAATATAAGTTAATACGTATAGCTAAGGGCTATTCAGGAGAAGGGGAAAAGGGAGGGGGGAGAAGGGGGGTATAAATCGCGTGATTGTATTGCTATTTAATTATTACAGCGCTGCACTGCTGCAGCCGCTGCTATCGTTATAGCAATACTTTGACCTTTAATTCAGTAAGTAACGAACCGATAATTATTCTTCTTTTAAGGTTTCTTATTTTAATTATACTTTACGATATACGAAACATTGACCTTAATTTATAATCGCTGATTTGTCGGTCGCAAATTACTTAATCTTTTAAAGTCTAATCAATTGCAATAAGGTGGGAGGGAGGGAGGGGGGGGGGGGGGTGCAAATAACTGGCGTATTGTATTGTTACTTCGATTAGTAAATCGATTAGTAAATGTGAAATGCAGGTCAATACGGATCAATACAAGTCAATACAAGTAATACAGATTAATATAAGTTAATACGTATAGCTAAGGGCTATTCAAGAGAAGAGGAAAAGGGAGGGGGGAGAAGGGGGGTATAAATCGCGTGATTGTATTGTTATTTAGTTATTACAGCGCTGCAGCCGCTGCTATCGTTACAGCAATACTTTGACCTTTAATTCAGTAAGTAACGAACCAATAATTATTCTTCTTTTAAGGTTTCTTATTTTAATTATACTTTACGATATACGAAACATTGACTTTAATTTATAATCGCTGATTTATCGGTCGCAAATTAATTAATCTTTTAAAGTCTCATCAATTGCAATAAGGTGGGAGGGAGGGGGGGGGGTGGGGGGTGCAAATAACTGGCGTATTGTATTGCTACTTCGATTAGTAAATCGATTAGTAAATCGATTAGTAAATCGATTAGTAAATGTGAAATGCAGGTCAATACGGATTAATACAAGTCAATACAAGTAATACAGATTAATATAAGTTAATACGTATAGTTAAAGGCTATTCAGGAAAAAGGGAAAAAGAAAGGAGGAAGGAGGGGTATGAATCGCGTGATTGTATTGCTATTTAATTATTACAGCGCTGCACTGCTGCAGCCGCTACTATCGTTATAGCAATACTTTAACCTTTAATTCAGTAAGTAACGAACCGATAATTATTTTTCTTTTGATGTTTTTTATTTTAATTATACTTTACGATATACGAAACATTAACTCTAACTTATATTCGCTGATTTGTCGGTCGCAAATTAATTAATCTTTTAAAGTCTTATCAATTGCAATAAGGGGAAAGGGGGGGGGGGGGGAGTGCAAATAACTGGCGTATTGTATTGTTACTTCGATTAGTAAATCGATTAGTAAATGTGAAATGCAGGTCAATACGGATCAATACAAGTCAATACAAGTAATACAGATTAATATAAGTTAATACGTATAGCTAAAGGCTATTCAGGAGAAGGGGAAAAGGGAGGGGGGAGAAGGGGGGTATAAATCGCGTGATTGTATTGTTATTTAGTTATTACAGCGCTGCAGCCGCTACTAGCGTTATAGCAATACTTTGACCTTTAATTCAGTAAGTAACGAACCGATAATTATTCTTCTTTTAAGGTTTTTTATTTTAATTGTACTTTACGATATACGAAACATTAACTTTAACTTATATTCGCTGATTTGTCGGTCGCAAATTAATTAATCTTTTAAAGTCTTATCAATTGCAATAAGGGGAAAGGGGGGGGGGGGGGAGGGAGTGCAAATAACTGGCGTATTGTATTGCTACTTCGATTAGTAAATCGATTAGTAAATGTGAAATGCAGGTCAATACGGATTAATACAAGTCAATACAAGTAATACAGATTAATATAAGTTAATACGTATAGCTAAAGGTTATTTAGGAAAAGGGGAAAGAGAAGGGAGGAAGGGGAGGTATGAATCGCGTGATTGTATTGCTATTTAATTATTACAGCGCTGCACTGCTGCAGCCGCTACTATCGTTATAGCAATACTTTAACCTTTAATTTAGTAAGTAACGAACCGATAATCATTCTTTTTTTAAGGTTTTTTATTTTAATTAATCGTCGGTTTCCTTAAATTTTAATTCGAAAGAATTGACCGACTTGCTATAGCAAGTCGGCACCATTAAAGCGGGACACCCAGCAAGGCGGGATAGTAAAATTTGCTCTTTTTTCATAGATAAAAAATCAACCAACTATTATAGATTAATTATTTTTGTATCAAAAGATGCACCGTATTGAGTTTGATATTAATCAATTAATCGAATTTTAATTCCAAGTTGTTATTCTTTTATTGTGTTGAGTTAAAGTAATAAAAATAGTACTTTTGAAAAAAAAATTTCGATTTTACTATTGAGTATATATTAGAATTGCCGCGTATATATTAGAATAAGCGAGGAACACGAAAATCGGACTTTTATTTAAACTTATCAAAAGAATACGTGCATCACTACCAACTTTTATTTAATAATTAATACTTTAAGTTATATAATATACAAAATCTTTTGTTTTCGATCTATGTGACGTTTTTTTTAATTAAGGTTGTGGTTATTAAGATATTTGTAATAAACAAGTAAATTTGAATTATTTAAGACAGTTTTTAACCATTTTTTCATTACATTTCAATGTATTAGATTATTATAAATAAATGGATTTTTATAATTTTAATTCAAGTTTGTAAAGCAAAATTTTCTAAGCATATAAAGATTTTTTTTATATTTTTCTTAATAATAGTTGTTGTTTAATAAGTAGTATACCGTTATTGTCCCGCCTTGCTAGGTGTCCCGCTTTGGTAGTGCCGACCTGGCTGCGCCAGGTCGGGATTTTTTACAAATTAAATTCAAGGTAACCGACGATTATACTTTACGATATACGAAACATTAACTTTAATTTATAATCGCTGATTTGTCGGTCGCAAATTGATTAATGCTTTAAAGTCTTATCAATTGCAATAGGGGAAAGGAAAGGGGTGCAAATAACTGGCGTATTGTATTGCTACTTCGATTAGTAAATCGATTAGTAAATCGATTAGTAAATCGATATGTGAATGTGAAATACAAGTCAATACAAGTCAATACAAGCTAATGCAAGTTAATAAAGGTCAATATAAATTAATACAAATCAATATAAGTAAATACAAGTCAATACAAGTAATACAAATTAATACAGGTGAATGCGCATGGCCAGGGGCTACTCAAGAAGAAGGGGGGATATGATTCGAGTAATCGTATTGCTATTTCGATCAATAGATAGATCAGTAAATCAATTAGTAAATCGATTGATATATCGATTAATAAATATGAAATACAGATCAATATAAATTAATACAAGTCAATACAAGTTAATACAAGTTAATGCAAGTTAATAAAGGTTAATATAAATTAATACAAATCAATATAAGTAAATACAAGTTAATACAAGTAATACAGATTAATATAAGTGAATGCGTATAGCTAAAGGCTACTCAAGATGAGGGAGGGGTGATTCGCGTAATCGTGTTGCTGCTCCGATTAATCAATCGATTAGTAAATCGATTAGTAAATCGATGAGTGAATGTGAAATACAAGTTAATATAAGTTAATACAGATCAAAATAAATTAATACAAGTCAATACAAGTCAATACAAGTAATACAGATTAATACAAGTGAATGCGTATAGCGAAGGGCTACTCAAGATGGGGGGGGGGGGGGGGGGGGGGGGTGATTCGCGTAATCGTGTTGCTATTCCGATTAATCAATCGATTAATAAATCGATGAGTGAATGTGAAATACAAGTTAATATAAGTTAATACAGATTAATATAAATTAATACAAGTCAATACAAGTCAATACAAGTAATACAGATTAATACAAGTGAATGCGTATAGCTAAGGGCTACTCAAGAGGGGGAGGATATGATTCGAGTAATTGTATTGCTATTCCGATCAATAAATCAATTAGTAAATCGATTAGTGAATCGATTAGTAAATATGAAATACAAGTCAATACAGGTCAATACGTATAGCTAACTTCTAAGGGCGACTCAGGGAAAGGGTAAGAGGGGTAAGACGGGGTAGGATTCGCGTAATCTTATTGCTACCTGATTATTAAAGCGCTGATATCGTCATAGTAATGCTTTGACTTTCAATTTAACTAATAATAAATCTATTATTATATTTCTTTTCAAGTTTTCATTTTTATTATAGACTTTTAATACAAGTGAATACAAGTGAATACAGATGAATACAAGTCAATACAAGTCAATTCGTATAGCTAAGGGCTATTCAGGGAGAGGGGGGGGGGGGGGGGGGGGCGGAGGGGGTAGGATTCGCGTAATCTTATTGCCACTTGATTGTCAAAGCGCTGACATCGTCATAGCAGTGCTTGAACGTTCAATTTAACTAATAATAAATCTATTATTATATTTCTTTTCAGGTTTTTATCTTTATTATAGACTTTTAATACAGGTGAATGCAATTGAATACAAGTGAATACAAGTCAATACAAGTCAATTCGTATAGCTAAGGGCTATTCAGGGAGAGGGGGGGGGGGGGGGGGGGGGGCAGGATTCGCGTAATCTTATTGCCACTTGATTGTCAAAGCGCTGACATCGTCATAGCAATGCTTTAACGTTCAATTTAACTAATAATAAATCTATTATTATATTTCTTTTCATGTTTTTATCTTTATTATAGACTTTTAATACAAGTGAATGCAAGTGAATACAAGTCAATACAAGTCAATTCGTATAGCTAAGGGCTATTCAGGGAGAGGAGGGGGGGGGGGGGGGGTAGGATTCGCGTAATCTTATTGCCACTTGATTGTCAAAGCGCTGACATCGTCATAGCAGTGCTTTGATCTTTTCTTCAATTAGTAAGAAACCTATAATTTTACTTTTTTTTAAGTTCTTTATTTTTAATATACTTTGCGATATACGAAATACTAACTTTAAATCATCTTCGCTGATTTGCCGATCGCAAATTGATTAAAGGTTTAAATTTTCTATTGAAATGTGATTAGTAAATGTGATTAGTAAATATGATTAGTAAATCGATTAGTAAATCTGTTATGAATGCAGTCTGGCTTTGCACGTGCTCTTTTACACGTGTCTAGTAAGCTCCTTTGCGCTTAAGCTATCAAGCGAAGCTGCGTGCTATATATATATATAGTATAATTGCTCCTTTGCTCTTTTGTTCTTTTAAATAAATTAAATACTATTATCGTTACTTTATGAATTTGTGCTTTACTTACTTAAGTATACTATATTTATTATTTTAAAATCGATTAATCAATCGATTAGTAAATTAATTAGTAAATATAATTAGTAGATGTGATTAGTAAATATGATTAGTAAATATGATTAGTAAATGTGATTAGTAAATATGATTAGTAAATGTGATTAGTAAATCGATTGGTAAATATGATTAATAAATCGATTAATCAATATAATTAGTAAATATGATTAGTAAATATGATTAGTAAATCGATTAGTAAATATGATTAGTAAATGTAATTAATAAATATGATAAGTAAATGTGATTAGTAAATATGATTAGTAAATGTGATTAGTAAATCGATTAGTAAATATGATTAGTAAATGTGATTAGTAAATATGATTAGTAAATGTGATTAGTAAATATGATTAGTAAATGTGATTAGTAAATCGATTAGTAAATATGATTAGTAAATCGATTAATCAATATAATTAATAAATGTGATTAGTAAATATGATTAGTAAATCGATTAGTAAATATGATTAGTAAATATGATTAGTAAATATGATAAGTAAATGTGATTAGTAAATATGATTAGTAAATGTGATTAGTAAATCGATTAGTAAATATGATTAGTAAATGTGATTAGTAAATATGATTAGTAAATGTGATTAGTAAATCGATTAGTAAATATGATTAGTAAATCGATTAATCAATATAATTAGTAAATGTAATTAGTAAATATTATTAGTGAATCGATTAGTAAATATAATTAGTAAATCGATTAGTAAATATGATTAGTAAATGTGATTAGTAAATCGATTAGTAAATATGATTAGTAAATGTGATTAATAAATATAATTAGTAAACGTGATTAGTAAATATGATTAGTAAATGTGATTAGTAAATATGATTAGTAAATCGATTAGTAAATCTATTATGCAGTCTAGCCTTGCACGTGCTCCTTTGCACGTGTTTAGTAAACTTCTTAGCGCTTAAGCTATTAAGCGAAGCCACGTGATATGAATATATATATATAGAAAAACCCCATGGGGAAACCCCACCCCCCATGGGGAAACCCCATGGGGAAGGCCGATTTTTGTACCCCCCGTGGGTTTCCCCGTGGGGAGGACTCGAATTTCCATGGGGCCCCATGGGGCCCCATGGAGCAGCCTACTTTAAATAAAAAGATTTTTAAAACAGCTTTTATTAAATGAAGTAGTCGAGTCCGGCTTTTAAATCAAGCGCTTAAATAAATTTATTATTCGATTACTTAGCCTTACGAAAGAGCAAAGGAGCTAATACGCAAGAGTCTTTATAAGCAGTGATAAAAAAGTAATAAAGAGTGATTAAATCATAAAAGCATAATTATACGTAAAGAAAAGACGAGTTTAAATTTGATTTTTTTGATTTTTTCTTTATTTAAGTTTGGTTTTTTTTATTTTCTTTTTTTTTATACTTTTTTTATTTCCTTTTTTATATTAAAGAGCTTTACGTTATTACATTTATATGCTTTCGATTTATTATATATAAGCATATCATATATACAAATCGGACCTTACTCGAAAGCTGATTAAAAAGAGTATACGAAAAATCTATTGTATTAACTATTTAGCAAGCTGCCGATACGTAATAAAAACCTTTCCGACTTTATAACTTAAAGTTAAGTAGAATAATGCGAAAGCCTTTCGCAGCACTTTAAGCATTGCTTTTACCTTTCGAGGTCTTACCGATATTGCTACGACTCGAACCTTTTATAAAACTACGAGTATTGCTACGGCTAAAACCTCGCGAAAAAGAACTATCGGTATTGCCGCGATTAAAAGCTTAGCGAACACTTTAGCAAAGCTTCTTTGCTTAAAAAAGTGCTAGCGATTGCGAAGATAAAGATAAAAAAAACGAAGACTTTTCGATAATCTATCGTAATCAAATCGGAAAAGAATTACAAAAGGTTCGCAATATACACTTACGCGGCTAAAAAAGTTATTTAGTAAAGTATTGTTTCGATCTATTATAATTAAGATTTAACGCAGTAAATCTAGCGAAGCTAGATCGGCGGTAGTAGCGGCGGCAAGTAAGCGTAACGCCGAGACGAGACTTAAGCTAGCTAAAAGACCTTTAGCATTAGCGGCGGCAAAAGAAGCAGCGGCGATACGAATTCGAAAAAAAAAAAAGCATTATTAATACGAAAAGCAAAAGCGCGACGAATCTTTATAAAAAGGTTATTTGCAATTGTGCTTTTACGAAAAACGTCGTCGGCCATTTTAGTTTTATTGTTTATAACCGTTATCGCATCTATTAAGATTATACCGGCATTAACGACTTTTGCAAAAAGCTATTAAATCGGAGTTAAAACGAATATAAAACGGAAAGTAAGATAATTTACGAAGATGCAAGTTGACTTAATAGCATAGTAACGCTTGCATTTAATAGATTTATCGAAAGAGAAGATACACCGACTCGCGGTATTATCGATAGTTTTGCTTGCGTAGCTTACGCATCGAAAGCAAATCGAAAACATAATGATTAAAAGAAGTTAATAGATAATAAGTATTAAAAGAAAAGTAGAAAAGTATAAAGTTGATATAAGAAAAAGGTTAACTGTTTATAATAAGACCTCGAGTATATATTGCCGCTTTTGTTTTTTTTATTACGTTACCGCTTTAAGCTTCGCGCTATTACCGATTCGGCAGTGCGTTATTACTTGACCGCTTAAACCGGCGCACGCTTATTTTAATAATAATATTAACGCTCGAGTTAATATTGTTTTTGTAATTGAATAAAAGTGCTATAAAAGATATAAAAAAGAGTTAGACTCGAAGGATTATCTTGCATTTTCGTTGTTATTTTTATTTTCTTTATTATATTATATACGCTTTGTATTAACACCGATCCGGCGATGCATTATTAAGTAGTACTTTAAGACTATATTGCGACCGTGCAATTCGGCTATATGCTCGTCTTGCAAACTTAACTTTACTATCTTAATAAAAAGTGATTCGAAAGCGAGTTTGATTCGAAAAAAAGACGTATATAATAGAGTTAAAGGTTTGTATTTGTTTTGTCTATGTATATAATACTAATGTTAAGCACCTTTATTACGTAAGTGCGCTGCATGCTTTAGCTTTGCTAAGCACGTAGTTAAGTCACGTGCAAGCTTTTATATAAACGAGTAGTTAGTTCTTTTTTAAACTAGCATAATATCATACATAATATAATACACGTACTTATAGCACACATTCGAATGTCTTTCGATCGTCTTCCTTTTCTTTTCTTATTTACTTACGATTTTACTATAGCTATATTCATATATATCTCTTGATTTGACGTTGGGTATATGTCGGAGCTCTTCCCCTCCACACTATACGTCACTTACGTAAGGCTGCCACACGTAACTTACGTAAGGCTGCTACACGTAACGCACGTCGCTGCTTTACGTAATACGTAAAGCAGCTAAGCTGCTACTAATCAAAGGACTTTTAACTTGATTGTAAAACTTATTAGTTAGCTAGTACAAGTGATTCCTTTTAATTGTAAAAAAGAAATCAGCTCCTTTGAGCTTTAAAAAGCAATTAGAATTCAAATACTTTTATAACCAAGTGTTTTGCAATTGCAAGTACTTTGACGACCTTTACGAAATTACGAATATATTTCCTAATCGCTTAAAAGCAATCTAATAATAATAATAATTATAATAATAATAATAATAATAATAATAATAATAATAATAATAATAATAATAATAATAATAATCATAATAATAATAATAATAATAATAATAATAATAATTATAATAATAATAATAATAATAATAATAATAATAATAATAATAATAATAATAATAATAATAATAATAATAATAATAATAATAATAATAATAATAATAATAATAATAATAATAATAATAATCATAATAATCATAATAATAATAATAATAATAATAATAATAATAATAATAATAATAATAATAATAATAATAATAATAATAATAATAATAATAATAATAATAATAATAATAATAATAATAATAATAATAATAATAATAATAATAATAATAATAATAATAATAATAATAATAATAATAATAATAATAATAATAATAATAATAATAATAATAATAATAATAATAATAATAATAATAATAATAATAATAATAATAATAATAATAATAATAATAATAATAATAATAATAATAATAATAATAATAATAATAATAATAATAATAATAATAATAATAATAATAATAATAATAATAATAATAATAATAATAATAATAATAATAATAATAATAATAATAATAATAATAATAATAATAATAATAATAATAATAATAATGGTAATAATATTTAAGTAATTCGCGAAAGGGTCTGGGACTTCCTTAATAAAAAGGGGGGTTTAAGGGGGTCCCCCCCTTATATTAAATTATTAAATATAAGTAATTTGCAAATAGGTCTAAGGTTTCCTCAATAAAAGGGGGGGTTTAAGGGGGTCTCCACCTTATATTAAATTATTAAATATAAGTAATTCGCAAAAGGGTATGGAATTTCTTAGTAAAAAGGGGGGTTTAAGGGGGTCCCCCTTTATATTAAATTATTAAATATAAGTAATTTGCAAATTGGTCTAAGGTTTCCTCAATAAAAGGGGGGGTTTAAGGGGGTCCCCCCCTTATATTAAATTATTAAATATAAGTAATTTGCAAAAGGGTCTGGGACTTCCTTAATAAAAAGGGGGGTTTAAGGGGGTCCCCCCCTTATATTGAATTATTAAATATAAGTTATTTGCAAATGGGTCTAAGGTTTCCTCAATAAAAGGGGGGGTTTAAGGGGGTCACCCCCTTATAATAAATTATTAAATATAAGTAATTCGCAAAAGGGTCCGAGGTTTTCTTAGTAAAAAGGGGGGTTTAAGGGGGTCCTCGTTTTATATTAAATTATTAAAATATAAGTAATTCGTCAAAAGGTCTAAGGTATCCCTTATAAAAAGAAGTATTTAAAGAGGTTTCTTTTTTATAATAAATAATTAGATAAATTATTTCTTGCGCCAATTACTTTTAGATTTATTCAGTTTCTATTATTATTTATTTTATAATTTACTTAAATATATAAAGATTTTTATAAATCGAATAATTAGCTCGTTGGTGACACTACAAAGAACTTGGTCCTTTGCCCTGGTAATTATTTAGCGTTTTTTTATTATCACGTGATATTTTTAAAATAACGAAAACTTTTTAAGATTTTTTTCTTATTTAATAAAGCAATAATAATTATAAAAAGAATATTTAAAGCTTATTATTTTCTACTCAGCTAATAGATAATATATTTAACGTTAAGTTTTTTGTTATCGCTTTTCTCGAAATAAGCGATTTTGAAAGCTATTATTTATTAAATCACGTAGGAACTTGTTTAATAAGTAGCTTGTTAGATCGCCGATAGCGATCTCTCGTAATATATTCGTAAAAGTCGTAACGTCGTCAAAGTATTTGCAATTGCAAAACACTCGATAATAAAATACTCAATTGTTGCTTGTTGTTTTAGTTGATTAATCTGCTTTAAGAAAGCTAACTCCTTTTATACAATAAGAAGGAGTCACGTGTACTAGCTAAATACTAGGTTTACAAGCAGGTTGGGGGGCCTTTTGACTTGTGACAAGCTAAGCGAGGCATGCTTAGTGGCCCGTGAACCTTGATTCACGAGTGAGCTCTCTCTAACTACTATTTACTAGCTAAAGTCGATATAAATATACCGACATAGCTAGTACTTACTTTTATACGTTACGTGAACTTAATTTTTTTTTTATAAAAGCGCTTTTATTAAATAAAAATAATACGATATTTTGCGTGCTTTTTTCGTGTCGCCCTTCCCGAGATACGCGATTTTGAAAGCTATTATTCATTAAATCACGTAAGAACTTCTTTCTTAAATAGCTAAGACTTTGTTTTATACGTCACGTAAGAAAAAGTATTTATTTTATAAGAGCGTTTTGATTAAATAAAAATAATACGATATTTTGCGTGCTTTTTTAATATCGCCCTTCTCGAGATAAGCGATTTTAAAAGCTATTATTTATTAAATCATGTAGTGCTTACCAGCACTAAGATCAGGAGGAGATTCTGTGGATTGAATGAAGCTTGGTATATTCTATCTAGGAAGCTCGTCAGGATCTATGTACATGTACCTGGGAGCTCCAGTGTGCCAAGGGCGCTATTAGGCGAGGTCATATGACATGTCACATGTAGCTTGGGTGGAACCATGCCTGTTCCGCACAACAAATCACGTAAGAACTTTTTTAATAAGTGTGACGACCTTAAGCGATTACTTAAAAGAACTCACGAAAGCGCAAGGGTTCATATAAAAGCTTAAGAGAATCTTAAAGTAATGATTTAGAATCAATAACTATTAAGTGTAAAGGTCGAAGGTAGCTGAGGTTTATATATACGAAAGTAGAAGCGCTAAAGACTCGTAAACTATAGTTTATAAGTTAAAAGCGAAGAATAAGAAAATACGAAAAATACGAAAGAAAAAAAGAAAGAAGTAGCTTAGCGTATATAAAGTGCGTTTAAGAGACTTAGCGTATCGTTATACTACTTCTTTATCTGAAAAAAGCTCGTTTTCGAGCGTTTATTTATTGCTTTATTATTGCTTAAGTGTCGGTTTATTTATATCGACCTTAGCTAGTAAATAATAGTTGAAAAAAGCTCACTCGTGAACTAAGGTTCACGAGCCATTAAGTATGCTTCGCTTAGCTTGTCATAAGTCCGAGGACCCTTTTATCGGTATCTTTATATCGACTTTAGCTAGCTAGTAGTAGTAGTAATAATAATTAAGGAACTCACTCGTGAATTATAGTTCATAAGCTATTTAGCATGCTTCGCTTAACATGTTAGCAATCAAAAGACCTTCAACTTGACTAGTAAACTTATTAACTAGCTAGTGCACGTGATTCTTTTTAATCATATAAAAAGAGTTAGCTCTTTTAAGCTTTAAAGAGCAGACAGAATTCAGATACTTTATTAACCGAGTGTTTTGCAATTGCAAGTACTTTAATTAAGCTGCTTTATAAAGTAAAGGCCTTACGGGGTTTTCTTCCTTATTCGCTCCATAAAGCCTTGGCCGATAAAGGATTTTTTTTAAAGCTTTATAAAGAAGATTTTTTTAAGTGAAATTACTTACGAAAGATAAGGAAACCTTATGGGTTTAAAGTAAGGCTAGTTATAAGTCACGTTACTTGAAAAGATTTAACTTGCACGTGCTTGCCGAGCTTTTGAATTAAAGCTACGTGTATTATATATATATATATATAATTGCAGTTGCTTTTTTCTTATTTTTCTTTTTGAAATAATCAAACCTTTTTTATTAATTTTATTAATGAATTACTTTATGCTTTATTATATTTATTTTCGCTATTATAATATATTAATCGATTAATGAATCGATAAGTAAATCTATTAATAAATCGATTAATAAATGAGATTAATAAATGAGATTAATAAATGAGATTAGTAAAAGTTATTAATAAATATAATGATTAAATATGATTAGTAAATATGATTAATAAATATAATTAATAAATATAATTAGTAAATATAATTAATAAATCGATTATGAAAAATAAAATATAAGTTAATAAAGGTTAAAATAAGTTAATTCAAGTTAATATAAATTAGTACAAGTTAATACGGGTCGATACAGGTCGATATAAGTCAATACAAGTCAATTCGTATAGCTAAGGGCTATTCAAGGAAAGGGGTTGTCGGTTAATAAATGTGATTAGTAAATGTGATTAGTAAATGTGATTAGTAAATGTAATTAATAAATGTGATTAGTAAATGTAATTAGTAAATGTGATTAGTAAATGTAATTAATAAATAAAGTTAATAAATACAATTAATTAATCGATTATTAAATATAAAATACAAGTTAATAAAGGTTAATATAAATTAATATAAGTTAATTCAAGTTAATACAAGTCAGTACAAGTTAATACGGGTCGAAACAAGTCGATACAGGTCAATACAAGTCAATTCGTATAACTAAAGGCTATTTAAAGAAGAGGAGGGGGGGGGGAGGGAGTATAATTCGCGTAATCTTATTGCTACTTGATTGTTAAAGCGCTGATATCGTTATAGCAATGCTTTGACCTTTAATTTAATTAATAATGAATCTATAATTATACTTCTTTTGAGATTTCCTATTTTTATTATATACTTTTAATATAAGTTAATAAAGTCAGGTCGATACAGGTCAATTTAAGTCAATACGTATAGCTAAGGGCTATTTAGGGAGGAGGGTTGTCGGTACTTATTTGCAAATGCTTAATACAAGTAAATACAGATCAATATAAGTAATACAGATTAATACAGGTCAATACGTATAGCTAGAGGCTATTGAAAAGGGCGGGGGGGGGGGGGGGGGGGGGGGTGCAAATAACTAGCGTATTGTATTGCTACTTCGATTAGTAAATCGATTAGTAAATCGGTTAGTAAATCGATTAGTAAATCGATTAATAAATCGATTAGTAAATGTGAAACGCAAGTCAATACGAATTAATACAAGTCAATACAAGTAATACAAATTAATATAAGTTAATACGTATAGCTAAAGGCTATTCAAGAAAGGAAGAAAGAAAGGGAAAGAAAGGGGGGTATAAATCTCGTGATTGTATTGCTATTTAATTATTACAGCGCTGCACTGCTGCAGCCGCTATTATCGTTATAGCAATACTTTGACCTTTAATTCAGTAAGTAACGAACCGATAATTATTCTTCTTTTAAGGTTTTTTATTTTAATTATACTTTACGATATACGAAACATTAACTTTAATTTATAATCGCTGATTTGTCGGTCGCAAATTGATTAATCTTTTAAAGTCTTATCAATTGCAATAAAGGGAAAGAAGGAAGTGCAAATAACTAGCGTATTGTATTGCTACTTCGATTAGTAAATCGATTAGTAAATCGATTAATAAATGTGAAATGCAGGTCAATACGAATTAATACAAGTCAATAAAAGTAATACAGATTAATATAAGTTAATACGTATAGCTAAGGGCTATTCAAGAGAGGAGGAAAAGAAGGAGAAGAGAGGGAGGGTATAAATCGCGTGATTGTATTGCTATTTAATTATTATAGCGCTGCAGCTGCTGCTATCGTTATAGCAATACTTTGACCTTTGATTCAGTAAGTAACGAACCGATAATTATTCTTCTTTTAAGGTTTTTTATTTTAATTATACTTTACGATATACGAAACATTAACTTTAACTTATATTCGCTGATTTATCGGTCGCAAATTAATTAATCCTTTAAAGTCTTATTAATTGCAATAAAGAGAAGGAAAGGAAGAGGGGTAAGGAGTGCAAATAACTAGCGTATTATATTAACAGTATTGTTACTTCGATTAGTAAATCGATTAGTAAATCGATTAATAAATGTGTTGGATTGCTTCCAAGCGATTGGGAATATATTCGTAAAGTCGTAACGGTCGTCAAAGTACTTGCAATTGCAAAACACTCGGTTGATAAGGTATCTGAATTCTGTCTGCTCCCTAAGATTCAAGAGAGCTGATTCCTTCTATAAGATTAGAAGGAATCACGTGCACTAACTAACTAATAAGTTTACTTGTCAAGTTAAAGGTCCCTTGATTGCTGACATGCTAAGCGAAGCATGCTAAGTGACCCGTGAACCATAGTTCACGAGTGAGCTTTCCCTAACTACTATTACTAGCTAAAGTCGATATAGATATACCGACACCGGCAACTCTCTCTTTAGCAAGTAGTGCTTTGCTAACTATTATATCGACCGAAAAAGAAAGAAAGTAATTAAATAAAAGAAAAACAATCTTATTTTTCTTTCTTTTACAGCGGCCTTTCCATTTATCCATCCACTTGCATCTTTAAAGTATTAGTCAAAACTAGCTCTTGCAAAAAGGTATTAGCCCCGACTTTAGTCATAGCGTCAGCAAGGTTAGATTTTCCTCCGATCTAGCGTACCTTAGATAGCTCCCGCTTTTCGTATGACTCCCGAATAGCTATAATATCGATTATCAAGCGCTTCTCCTTAATAGTTCTTAGCTTTACTATACACTCGTAAAGCGAGTAAGAGTTAGTGCACATAACTACGAAGAAATTAAAGATCTTTAGCTAAGCTGTAATTTAAGTAAAAGTAATCGACATAGCAATAGCTATATCGATACTTAAAGACATAGCGTATAGCTTAAAAGCTAGTACTGCCTTTATTACTTTTTTGCACTTCTATAACACTTAATAAAAGATGTTACTCGTTAGAGTGAACTCGTTTTCACTTACGTAAGCTTTATTGCTAAAGATAGCTACGAAACCGATTTAAAAGCTAAAGTCAACGTTGTTAGCAAACGCTCCGTCTACGAATACGAAAAGCTTCGCCGTCCTTAAGTCTAAAAGCACGTAGTAGATCCTTCGAATTAAATGATCGATTAGCTATTAAATCATCTTATTAAAAGCTTTGTAGTCTTCGTCCTTCGGTTCTTAATGCTAAGCAGCTATCGATAGAGCACAAGATGCCTTTAAGTAGCAAATAGTAGCTAAATACGCCTTTCGAGCACGTTGCTTTAAGTACTTTTTAGCCCGCGTTGCTAAATCGAGCTTGATCACGGCAAGCCTCTTACCCTGCCCTTTCTGCTTAATTAATAGTCCGAACCCGTTTTTATCTAAGGATAGCTTGCATCTATTGAAAATCATCGGTTCGGCGTGTATTATGGTGGAGTTGCGGCTCTGTATTTGTTTTGTCCATATATATAATACTAATACTAGGCACCTTTGTCACGTGGGTGCGCTGCATGCTTTGGCTTTGCTAGGCACGTGGTTAGGTCACGTGGCTAGGTCACGTGCAAGCTCTTATATAGACGAGTAGTTGGTTTCTCTTTAAACTAGCACTATACTACTACACAATATAATACACGTACTCACAACACACATTCGAGTGTCTTTCGATCGTTTTCTTTTTCCTTTCTTATTCACTTACGATTCTATTATAGCTATATTCATATACATCTTTTGATTTAACGTTAAGTATATATCGGAGCTCTTTTCTTTTATATATATTTAATAACTTACGCAAAAAATCGAATTAAAGGTTAGTCTTCATACCCCTTTTAGACTTGCTTCTTTTGCGAAAAGCTATATATTCGGAGTTCACCTTATACGTTAAGCTATTAACTATATGCTTTTGCGGTGCTCTTTCGAAAAGTATTCGACACACGCTAAGCTAACAATCAAGTGCTTTTGCATATAAGCTTCGAAGCTATAACTTTAAAAGCGATCTTCTTTCGATTTGTATCCGTCGAGTATACTATTTAATATACTCGATAAGTATTATTCAAGAAGTCGTTATTCTAGTTCGAAGATCGAGCTAGCTAGAGTTTAATTCAGTATTTATAAAGTTTTATTCACTTAAGCTACTTTGCACAGCGATACGCTCGAAGTACTATTCGTTTAATATACTTTACCTTTTCGATTTAATATCGATTCTAATACGAATCTACTACTCTTTCTTTCTTAAAAAGGTAGGTAGTAGCTAAATACCGGAAATACTACGCTAAGCTTAAAAGGTTAAAAAATTCAACACTTACTTCGTAACGGAGATTACGCATAAAGATCTCGATTTGCTTTCGAATATCTTTTGCTTCGGCAAATAAAAGATACGACGAGCGGAAATAAGTGTTATGCAATTCAGAACCGTTTCGGTGTTGCATTATACTAAAAGCAAGCTATATGCTTGCACGGAAGCTCGGCTATTATCTAACTTCGTTTTTATTTCGATACACTTAATTTCGGCAATTACCTTTCCGCTTATTCGGATCTTACGTTTAAGAGTTAAACGTATTATTAATATCATCTATTATATCGATTTAGTTTCGATTATTTAGCTCGAAGCGATCGACACTCGATTCTTTAATAAATCATTTTCGACGCATCGAGATCTTATATTTTTATAACATTTTTTTGTGTATTTAACATTTATTATAAATTATATTCATTTCATTTCTATTATTTATTCACATTCATATTATTTTATTATTCTCGTTCCTTTTTCGCATCCGTTTCGAAATACATTTACACTTTAATCGACTTTTATCAACTTAACTTAGCGGCTTTACGTTAGAGCTTTCAGAAAGCAAAAAGAGCTATGACTTCTTCGACTTAAAAAGATTTCGGATTTAGCGGAGATACTACTCGCAAGTTAACCGAAGACGAAGTAAAAAGGATTTAAGCTTTCTTACCTTTCGTAAATGCTTCGAGTTACGTAAGTATCCGTAAACTTCTCTTTAGACTTAAAGCTTTTGAAATGCTTGCTTTCGATAAAGCTAATATTACGGACCACATTCGCTAGCTCGAACGAGCGTTTAAAAATTACGGTATCGTTACCGATTCGGAAAAGAAGCAATGCTTTGCTAAATACAATATTTTTAGCCTTTTCGGTTATAATATACGTTGCAATATCGAAAGCTTCGACGGCTTTTCGGATCTAAAAGTGACTTAGGACGACTTCAAATCGGTAGTTAAGAAAGAGTATAAAGCTTTCGACTTAACTAAGTAAAAGGATAGTATTAGCTTCTTAAACGACTTAAGCAATAAGTAGATAACGAAAAAAAGAGCCTTTAAAGCGAAGCTTTTACAATTCACTCGATAGTTCAACTTTACGAGCTTTGCTTGCTTAGCTAATAAAGATATTACCAACAAGCAGCTAAAGTAGAAGTTTCTCGATTGCTTATTACTATCGATGCAAAATCGGACTTAAAAAAACGTTAAATTTAAAAAAGATCACTTGCAAACGTATAACATAATGTATATTATAGTTAGCGATTTAATCAAGCAAGAACAAATTATTGCGGAACGGATTAAAAAATTAGGCTGCTCCATGGGGTGGGGGCCCCATGGGGTTTTCCTCCCCATTCCTCCCATAAGGTCTTGGCCGATAAGGGACTTTTTTTTTTAAACCCTATAAAGAGGATTTTTTTAAGTCAAATTCCTTACGAGGGATAAAGAAACCTTATAGGTTTAAAGTGGGACAGCTAAAAATAATATATATAAGGCCGTTAAAAATAAAACAAATTTACGAATATTTATTAATTTTACTTAATTATTATATTTATTTATTATATTTATTAATCACATATGTTATACTTTACAATTACATTGCATTACATTATAATAAACTAAAATTATTAAACAAAACTTCCAGTTATGATTTCCCGCAATTTCTTAACCAACGCTATATCTTTGTTTTGAATCGTTACTCGTTTAGCGTAAATAGCATATAAGTTCGTCACTAAAAGTGATTAGTAAATCGATTAGTAAATCGATTAGTAAATCGATTAGTAAATAAATATATAAGTACTTACTTTTAAACTCTCTTACGAAGAATGCCTTTAAAGCTTCTTATAAACATTCTAAAGCACCGCTTTAAAATTTAAAGTCTTGTTTAAAATCGTAAGTGATCTCTCGAACAAAACGTTAAAAAAGAGTCTTTTTAATAAAAAGCTTAGTGCTTTTTTAATATCGTCGGATCTCTTTTAACGCAATAGCTATATAAATCAATAATTGTACTTAAGAATCAATTTATTAATTAATTAAACTTACTTCTTAGCTTATAGCGACGGCGCTTTCGTTAGCTTAAACCTTCTTTTTTCGCAACAATTGCAGACTTCTTAAGATACTTGCCTTTTTTAGATTTTTAACGAAAAGAAGTTTTAATTGCCGAAAGTGATTTGCTAGCTGATAAAACGGAGCGAGCAGCTTTAGCCGTCGAGAATGATTTTTTAGCTCTTTTGTATTAAGAAAAAAGAATATCATTTTCACTTAAGTTTTCCTTATCATCGCTTTGCTCTTCTTTATCTGTATCACTATAAAGCATCGTCTTCGTCGCGGTTTTTATAGCTATAATTAAGCCCGAGACAGTAAGAGACCTTTTAAGAGCTTTTTGCGCGAAAGCTTTTTTAATGCGATTGCTAGTAAAAGCAAAAGAAAATTTAGCAACTGCAAAAGAATTGTTTCTAACACTTAAATCGTAAAACGGATCTTCGTTTTAAAGCTAAGCTGATGTACTCGCTTAGCTCGTCGATTATTATATTGCTTTTAAAGCAGTTCTAAAACAATTAGCGAACGAAAGAAAAAAGTTTAAAAAGTTTAAACTTACTAAAAGCTATTAATACTTATGCTAGTATTATCAAGAACGATACCTTTATTCATTTCGGATTGAATAGCCGGAGTAAATCTAATTGCGTTTGCTAAAGAAAAATTTGATTAATAAATATTTACTAATTATAAGTCAAAAACATTACCGGATCGAAGTTTAAGAGATAATAAGTGCTAGTCTATATTTGCGCGAGAGTTTATTAGTGTTTAAAGAGCGTCACTTAAAATGATAGAAATTAGCAATTATTAATTAATAAAGTAATTAATACTTATTAGCTTAACTTTAAGAAATTCGGCGAGAAAAGGACGAAGATAAATCAGTTCTTTATTATAGACTTATTGTCGGTATATCCATATCGACCTTAGCTAGCTAGTAATAGTAGTAGTAGTAGTAGTTAGGGAAGCTCACCCGTGAACCATAGTTCACGGGCCACTTGGCATGCCTCGCTTAGCATGTCAGCAGTTAAAAGGCTTCCAACTTGACAGGTAGACTTATTAGTTAGCTAATGCACGTGATTCCTTTTAGTCTTATAAAAGGAATCAGCTCCCTTAAATCTTAAAGAGCAAACAGAATTCAAATACCTTATTAACCGAGTGTTTTGCAATTGCAAGTACTTTAACGACCGTTACGACTTTACGAATATATATTCTTAATCGCTTAAAAGCAATCTAACACTAATCAGTAGTTGATTTACTATTAAGTGATCAATCATAAAGAAGCTAAGACTTTATAGCGAAGATACTTTTTAATACGATACCTTTTTCTTTTTATAACGGAAAAGCGATTTCGTATTAAGTCGCTTTTTATACTATCGATTTTCTTTATTCTTACGGAAAAGTGATTCCGAACCAAGTCACTTTCAAAAACAATAACGTTAACGCTATAAGAGCCGCGCTTGCTATATATAGCACCTTAACTAAATTTAAATCGACTTATATACTAATAGATAACAACTATAGCCGATTAAGCAACTAAACCTTTAAGTAAAAAGTCTAGCCGATAAAAAGCAAAAGGGTATTATACCTTTCGAATCTTATTATTACTTACGGAACCCTTAGCTATTCAGCTAAAAGAAACATTATACTTAAGGCTCTTAAGCCTCTCGAAAAGACTAGACGATAAAATATCGAGCATCTCATTTGACTTAAACGAGCTCTTATACGCAAGGCTCGATAATAAGATTACGGCCCGAGTAATAATAAAAGACTTCTTAAATGCGAAGTATAAAAGGCTAAAGGATTACGACTTATAAAGCTTATTTCGGCACGCTTTCTTACGCTAGAATTAAACGAGTTTTACGATGACGAAAGATAATACAAGACGAAGCTTTAAGTATACTACTCTTATTAACTTTAAAGAATACTTGCTGTTTAAAAGTGTGTAATGCTTCTTAAAGCAAAAGGGCTACGCTAATAAGATGGTCAAGCTTTTGAACGACGAGCAGCAACACTAATAAACTTTTTAAGAAATAAAAAAGTAATAAGCAACACCTTTAAGCTTCGATTTAAAGTAGATCGCCGAAAACCTTACGGACGACGACGACGACGATATTATACCTCAACTATCTCCATCTTCGCGCAATCTAAAAAAGAAAAAAAAAAAGATTACGAAAGAAGAAAAAGAAGAGATCCGAAAGTTACGAGAAGAGTTTTTAAAAGAAAAGAAAGATATAAAACGCAATATAAAAGCTATAACAAAGCAAATAGCGGAATTACGGACTTACGTTATATAATTTAACGAAAAGCTACGACGAAGCGCTTTAGCGTATTCGACGTCCTTAATCCGTTAACCTTATTAATCGCTACGCAATACGCTAACTATACAAGAAAAGCCAAAATCACTTTAGCGGCCCTTAAACCCTTTTCTTAAAAGCTACAACCGAATTTTCGAAAAGCCAAGACCGAATAGCAATAAAAACGGTCTTAAGATTATCATCGGACTAAATAACAATCGAAGCCACGAAAGCTATACGCTAAAAAAAGACCCGCTAAAACCTAAAAGCATTCCGAATAAAATCAGCTCTTATTAAAAATAGCGTGCAGATTTCCGTGCTTAACCTTAATAACTCGAGAAGGAGATCTAGCACCTTCGGACGTACCGGCAAGCTACCCATATCTTTCAAAAAGCTACGTATTAATAAAAGAGAGATTAAAAGTATAAGAATCGCTAAAAGCAAGCCTAAAAGTACGGATATCATTAAGCTAGAGCCTTAGCCGGTGACCCGAATAGCCTTAGCGATTTTAACGATGACCGACGAAAAGGAAACGAAAGAGATTAATAAAGAGATCGAAGCTACGAGTACGAAAAAAGTAAAAATAAGCCCTTTAAACTATTAAAAGGATTCGGAAACGGACCTTTAAAAGACCTCGGATTCGAAAATAAGCTTTTTAAAAACCTTAAAAAAAGATAGACCATCGGCAACTATATCGATAACCTTTTACCGATCAAACTATTAATTAAGCATAGCACGCTTGCGTACGGCACTTTAAGCGCCTTTAACGACGATAGCGATAACTTCTTTAAGCTAAGAGCAGCAGACCCTTATTTAAGAGCGAAGGAGTTGGCTTTGTTTGCAAAAAGCTTTTTTAAAGAGCTAAAGTATTCGAGATCCGACGATAACTTTAAGACTTAATTAAAGATTTTTGCTAATCAAGCAAGTCGATACGGTTTGACTTTCGACGATTACTTAGCGGCGTTCTTTATTATGCTTACGGAAAAAGCTATTACATTTTACTATAATTACGTTATTAAAGCCAAGCTTCCGACGTTTAAAGCAAACGCTATTGCTATAAAAGATTACTTCGAGATCGATTATCGGCGGCAAGTAAAATACGACCGCTAAAAAGAAATTTCGCTAGATTTGATCAAGAAAAAGAATCTAAGGACTTCGCTTAGCGAGTGCTTTAAGAAGCTCGCTAAAAAGCTTAAAAGCATTTAAAGCTTTTTACGACTAAGTTTAAAAGAAGATCGAAGTCTTGTTAACAAGCTGTATTCAGCTTATAAAAACGTATTAAAGACTACGATTGCACGAATAAATCTTGCTTTTACTTTTACCGCGGCAGTTGCTAATATTCGTCGAGCAATTGCTTTTGCAATTAAGACCTCTCGACCTCTCGTTAAAGCGAGTAGAGCTTACGCGAGCTCTAGCGAGCCATACGATTACACCTGCTTTTAGCATAACACTTTAAAAGCTAACTCCGATTTAGACGAAGAATACGAATGCTTTATTCAAGACCGCTAATACTTCGAAAGTAAGAAAGCTGTTAAGGCTATTACTAAAAGTGAGAAAAGGTGTTTTGTTTGCAAAAAGCCAAGTTGCTAAAGCATTAATTACACTTTCGACGAGCGTAAAGCATCCGTCGCTAAGTTTTAAGCTTTTAAAGACGCAAAAAAAGTGATGAAAAGCAAATTCTCTTAATACGTAACATCGATTGAAAGCTTGCTACTTGTATTTACGAAAGAATTCGATTAGTTTATCGCAAGCTTATTAAACGAGCCGCTCGAATCGAGCAGCTACGCTAATATATCGAAAGGTTTTGTGATTACTTACGGCACTTTTAACGCTAACGAAGTATATAAATAATTAAAGATTCAAACGGCATTCTACGCTTTTACTAGCCAAGTGAAGACTTAAAAGATGCTCGAGCAAGATCCGCGTATGCCCGCGAGCAAAGCAAAGACTTACATAGCCTTTAAGTATTTTAAAAACGTATTTATAAGCTTTATGATTGACAGCGGAGCAGCCAATTTCTCTACCGCTAGCTTGCCTTAATTACGAGCACTTTAAAAGAAGTACTTCGAAATCTAATTAAATACATTTCGAGCAAAAGAAAAGTCCGTTAAATACAACATCGGCTTTGCTACTTTTATTAAAGCAGTTACTTTATAAACACCTTTAAGTTAAGTAGAGTTCTACGTTATAAAGAGCGACGTACCCTTTTTATTCTTATTAGCTAACATAGATAAGCATAAGGTGATTTTAAATAACTTGCGGAACGTGCTAGTTTAAAGAAAAAAAGAAATACTAATAATAAAGATGTTTAAGCACGTATAAATGCTATTAAGTAAAGAGCACGCTATTACTTATTATAGCACCGAAAGCGAAACCGTCTACTGCTACTTTACGAAAAAGCAATTAAAGACTATCTACAAGCGTTTTAACCACTTTTTAACAAGTCGATTTGCTGCTGTTCTTAAAAAGGCCGAGCACGAATTCAAACGGGATTTGCTTTATAACATTTAAAAGTTTTGCTATTACTATTAAGTCTTTAAGCGTTCTTTTAAAAGATTTAATATTAAGCTTAAAAACGATACTGACTTTAATAATACGGTATACGTAAACGTAATACACTTTGACGGCAAAAACGTATTGCACGTCGTTTGCGATTTTATTAATTTTCAAGCCGCTACTTTCTTTAAAAGCATATCCGCATAGCACTTATTTAAAAGATTTAATAAATGCTAAATCAATACTTACGTCGGACCTTTTATAAACGTCGTGCACGATCTCGAAACCAACTTCAATTTAGCAACGTTCCGAAGCTACTTCAAAAGTATTAATAACACTTTAAAGCAGATGCTTATAAAAGCCTATCATAGCGTCGGGTTAATAGAACGCTATTACGTCCTTGTGCGACGCGCTTTTAAGATCGTTATAAAAGAGCTTTTAAAAGCCTTAAAGGAAGACCGGCTTTAAATAGCTATCAAAACTATTAACGATACGGCGGGATCTAATAGCTTAGTCTTTACGCTTTTCGTTTTTAGCACTTTATCGAAGCTGACGGAACAAGATCGACTTGCCGCGTCTACTTAAAAGCGTGCTGCTGCTATTAATAAAGCTATAAAAGAAGTACGAAAATACCACGCTGCGAGGCAAGTTAAAAACGCGCTTAAGAAGAAGAATAGCCCAATTACGAAGCATACCTTAGACCTCTTTATTAGCTTACGGGTGCTCGTATAGCGAGAAAACTAAAAGTAAAAAAGTCCTTTTCAGCTGCTTAGTAAGCAAAGGCATACGTGCACAATAGCATGTTCGAGGCTTACGGAATTCAAGTCAACTTTAATAAAACCTTATTACTTTAAAGTTAAAAAGCTGTTAAAAGAGTTGCAAGTACTTAAAGTAAAAGTAGAAAAAGATCAAAGCGAAAGCGAAAAAGAGCTAGAACCGCGAAATTCGCTTAAACCTTAACATTCGCTTAATCTATCGAAGTCGCTTAAATCAGTAAACAGCCCCTTTAACTTTTAACTTATCAATTCTTAAAGATTAATAATACCGATAATCCAAGTACTTTATTAAAAGTACGATTCGAGTATCTCGATCGTATTCGATAAAGAAAAAAACGATTCTTACGTGCTATTTATTAAAGACTCTGAAGTATTAATTACCGATAAAGAACGCCGAGATTATAAACTCTTAGTTAAGCTACGAGCCGAAGGAATTATCAAGAGCCTCGAAGCACTATTTCAAAAGTCTAAAGCAAAGGAATTAGCTAAATTAATAGCTTAAAGCATCTTTTAAGTGATCTCGAGCACCGACTTACGCGCTAAAGGCGCTAAGATCTTCGAGTTTAAATTTATTAATAAGATCAAAGGCAAAAGAACACTTACGTTATACGAGAAATCTCGTATAATAATCTAAGCCTTTTAAAATAAAAGCAAAACGAAAGTACTTACCGAATCCCTTACGGTATAGCGAGCGGGTCAAAGACTTTATTATGCTTTAGCTCTTTCGCTAATAAAAGATTACGAGTGTTAAGTCTATAGCAAAGATATCATTTAAGCTTACACTTAATCAAGCACGAAGCTCATCCGAATAATCGTCGTACGACTACTCAAAAAGATCACTTATCGATTCTCTTTCGGTACTTTGTTCTTTATAACTAGCCTTTTATACGGCATCCTCGAAGCAAAGACGCACTAATATAAGCGTTTTTCTAAGCATTTCATAAACAACTTCGGTATAAAGCAATCAAGCTTCGATTCTTGCCTCTTTATATCAACTAATAAAGATCAGCTAAAAATAGCTGCCTTGCAAACGGACGATGTTCTTATAATTGTTAATCGAGCTATGAAAGCAAAAGAAAAGAAAAAGCTAATTAAATCCAAGCTAAAAAGCAAAGAAATAAAGATCCTTATATACGCCGAACCGATGATTTTCAATAAATGCAAGCTATCTTTAAATAAAGACGGGTTCGGAGTGTCAGTTAAGCAAAAAAAGCAAGGTAAAAAGCTTGCCGTGATCAAGCTCGACTCAACCATACGAGCTAAAGAGTACTTAAAGCAACGTGCCCGAAAAGCGTATTTAACTACCATTTGCTACTTAAAAGCATTTTGCGCTCTATCGATAGCTGCCTAGCACTAAGAACCGAAGGACGAAGACTATAAAGCCCTTAATAAAATGATCTAATAGCTGATCGATTACTTAATACGAAAAATTTATTACGTGCTCTTAGACTTAAAGACTGCAAAGCTCTTTGTGTTCGTAGATAAAGCGTTTGCTAACAACGCTAACCTTAGCTCTTAGATCGGTTTCGTAGCTATCCTTAGTAATAAAGCTCACGTAAATAAAAACGAATTCACTCTAACGAATAATATCTTCTATTAAGTGTTATAAAAGTGCAAGAAGGTGACAAGGGCGGTATTAGCTTTTAAGCTATACGCTATGTCCTTAAGTATCGATATAGCTATTACTATATCGACTACCTTTACTTAAATCACAGCTTAGTTAAGAATCCTTAACTTCTTCGTAGTCGTATGCACTGACTTTTACTCGCTTTACGAGTGCATAATAAAGCTAAAGACTACTAAAGAGAAGCGCTTAATAATCGATATTATAGCTATTCGAGAGTCATACGAAAAGCGAGAGCTCTCTAAAGTACGCTAGATCGGAGGCAAATCCAACCCTGCTAACGCTATGACCAAAATCGAAGCCAATACCTTTTTGCAAAAGCTAGTTTTAATCAATACCTTGAAAGTGCAAGTAGACGGATAAGTAGAAAAGCCGCTATAAAAAAAAAGAGAGTAAAGTTTAATAGAATAAGATTGATTTTCCTTTGTTTTAATCACTTTCCTTTCTTTTTCGGTCGATATAATAGTTAGCAAAGCATTGCTTGCTAAAAAGAAAGTTGCCGGTGTCGGTATATCCATATCGACCTTAGCTAGCTAATAGTAGTAATAATAGTAGTAGTTAAGGAAGCTCACTCGTGAACCATAGTTTACGGGCCACTTAATATGCTTCGCTTAACATGTCAGCAGTTAAAAGGCCCCCAACTTGATAAGTAGACTTATTAGTTAGCTAGTGCACGTGATTCCTTCTAGTCCTATAAAAGGAATCAGCTCCCTTGAATCTTAGGAAGCAGACAGAATTCAAATACCTTATCAACCGAGTGTTTTGCAATTGCAAGTACTTTAACGACCGTTACGACTTTACGAATATATATTCCTAATCGCTTGGAAGCAATCCAACACTTATAATACCGCGCGAGGTTTTAAGAATTTTTATAAATGCTTATTAGCTATTTGCAATTAATTTACTAATCAATTTACTAATCAAATACTAATCGGATAGCTATTAAATTGTAATAACGCGGCGCTTAGCAAAAGTAAGGTTAAGAATTTCTATAAATGCTTATCAGCTATTTGCAATTGATTTATTAATCAATTTACTAATCAAATATTAATCGGATAGCTATCGAGTTGTAATAGCGCAGCGCTTAGCAAAAGTAGAGTCTAGCGCATCCGTAGCCAATTAAGCTTTGCTAGACTAAAGATAAGGATTTGCGCTAAGCAAAGTAATTGAAAAAGTATTAATAGTACTTCGATTAATTAAATATAAACTTACTTTATTCACTTTGTAAATTTAAGTTTTCTTTTTTTACGCTTTCGCCGCGTATTATATCTGCTTCATTTTCTTATGCTTCGTCCTCATCTACTTGACCTTTAGCCGCTTGACCTTTAACCGCTTGACTTTTAGCCGCTTGACTTTTAGCCGCTTAACTTTTAATCGCTTGATTCTTAATTGCTTTATCAATTAACTTATCTTAGCTTGCGTCATCTCTTTTAGCCGTAGTGCTTAGTATATCGGTAAAAAGAAGTCGATTCGAAAGCAAAAGTTCGTTTAATAGAAAAGCTATTTAAAAGTATTAATAAAAAGACTTGATCGCGATAATCTAGTTTACGATCAGTAAGTTGATAATTTTAAATAAGAAAAAGACGACCTTACAAAGCAATGAATAGCGTTGTATTTAAAAGCGTAGCAAATAAGAAAGCGATAATTGTAATTGATTATTAAGTAATAGTAAAAAAGAATTAGACTTTACTTTATAAAGTAAAAATTGCGCGAAGCGGCCGCTTTATCTTAGCTGCGGCCGCTTTATCTTAGCTGCGGCTGCCTTATTACTTCGTGAATTCACTAGCGGCCGCGCTAAGATGTTTTAAAAATAAAATATACGAGTTCACTTTTAATCTTAACACTTTTATTTTATTACTTTTGATTTTACTTTAAATAATTACTTTTAACGTTTAGCTTCTTTATAATACTATTTAATATGGCCGCTTATCAGCTTGATTCGATAGAAAGTATCATTGCAAATACAGATCAGCTTGATTTGATAAAAAAGATTAAAAAATCTATAATAAAAATCATTTTCTTATTTACTAATCTATTTACTAATTAAAAACGTTTTTCTTAGAATGCGGCCGATACGACGGCAATCGTAGCAGCAAGCAATCCGATGCTAGGAAACTTTGGCAAGCGTAAAGTAAGTATCTTTTTTACGTAATATTTTAACTTTTATTAATTTATTAATTTTTCTTAAAGAAGAAGGCCAGAAAAAGGTTAATTATCAACTAATCCTTATACGATAAAAGCTAATGCTCGTACAGCAAAGCTGAAACAAGATCCTTAAGCAGATGAGCTTCGAAAAGCTAAAAGACGAGATCAAGCGGCCGCTAATTAGCTTTTTGCAATTTAAAAACAAACTTTAAAATATTCTTAAGCATTAAAAGCTAAAAGAAAAACTCGATAAGCCGAAATACGAAAGAATCTTATAGATGAACGGTACTTTTTCTTTTCTTTGATTTATTAAGCAATTTACTAATCGATTTTAAAAAAAATCGAAGCATTTACGCAGATAATCTTGCTATGCAAGCCGCTTTTTTTACAACTAAATTCAATGATAGAAAATATTTAAATAGCGATTAAGTTGATAAAGCATTCAATTCAAACGAAAAGGTTTATAAAGAATTTAATTTGCGAAAAGACGAAAAAGAAAATAATGATATACCTCGCGATAAATACGTTTCGATTATCGATAAAGAAATAAAAAAGGTCACTCGGCAATTAGCACGTCAGCACGTATAGATAAGCATTTATTTCATTTAAATATTTATATTTTGCTAATAATATAAAGTTACGCTATATGATAACCGTTTAGCAATTTCGTCGCTACTAGCAAAGTGTAGCGCGGTCTTTAATAAAGAAGTGCCGAACTGCTAATTTAAAGAGTAGAGAAGCTTTTTTTGAATTGATAACTTAAGACTTAGCAAGCACGGTTTCAAAACGAATTAAATAAGAATTCATTTTATTATGCTTTTAATCAATTGAACTAATATTATAACTTTTAGTCTTCATTTAATCAAGCCTTTTTACGTCTACTTTTCCTTTAATGAAAAGAAGTATTAGCGAGTTAAAATTAAAGCAAATACCGATAAGATTAAATACGAATTGCCGGGTCTAGCCGCTTAATAGAATATAAAAGGATTCGAAAAGAATGCTGAATTTAAAAAAGCTAATTGCGATCTTATTTTATTTTAACGCGTTATGCAATTGATTTAGAAAAAAGACGAGCTAGCTCCGGAGTTGTTTTACGGCGTTAAAAATAGCGATACAAAATTGAGATTATTCTTAAACTCAATGCTTAAGTTTATATAGAATAGAATTCACGATTAATTACAAATTTTATATTCTATAAAAATACTTTTATTTATCTTATTTATTAATTATATTTATTAATAATACTTATTAATTATATTTACTTATTATATTTACTAATTATATTTATTAATCATATTTACTAATCATATTTATTAATCATATTTACTAATCATATTTATTAATCATATTTACTAATCATATTTATTAATCATATTTACTAATCGTCGGTTTCTTGTGTAACGATACGCTAAGTCTCTTGGACGCACCTTATATGCGCTAAGCTACTTCTCTTATTTTTTTTTTCGTATTCTTCGTATTTTCTTATTCCCCGCTTTTGACTTATGAACTATAGTTTACGAGTCTTTAACGCTTTTACTTTCGTGTATATAGACCTCAGCTACTTTCGACCTTTATACTCGGTAATTATTGATTTTAAATCATTACTTTAAGATTCTCTTGAGCTTTTATATAAACCCCCGCGCTTTCGTAAGTTCTTTTAAGTAATCGCTTAAGGTCGTCACATCTTAAAGTTTTGAATTAAAAGAATTGATCGACTTATTGTATTTAAAATCGATATAAATATATTAATAAATTATTTTAATATTTAGATTTATAAATTATATTTAAAGTTAATCATACATATATTTTATTTAATATAATAACGATTTTAAAACTATTTATATAAACTCATCTATTAATTTATAGTAATGAAATTCAAAAGGCCTTCGCAAGCTATCGAATTTATTACTTTCCTTTCTTGCGATACCTCCTTTTTGTATATAAAAAGTCTTTTGCCTGCTAACAATACTAATTTTATGATATCCGTCGTTATGTTCGTTTTTATTAATCTATTTAATAGATAGCTTAATTTTATAGCCGTTATTTAAAAACCGCTTAACTCGATATTCGTTTATTCTAATTAATTAGCTACGATTACGCTTTTCTTCGTTTAGCATTTCTATTGCACACCGAGCGTTTCGACCGTTCGTTCGTCTAATAGAAAAGGAATAATAAGTTTTATTATCTACTTCGATAAAGATCGAGTTTAATTGGTTTGCAATCTTTAATAAATTAATAACTTGATTAATATATAAATAATAAAACGGCACTTATAAATAAATCGGCAAGCGTCCGTTAAAATATAAATTTCTTTTATTTATTCTTCAGCTATAATAAATATTCGAGCTTATAGATATAATTATAAGCTAATACGATTATAAAGTGTTCTATCGTTTTATATAATAAATTTTTAATTAAATGCTTTTATTTTTAATATTTATTAGATTATATTAATTTTATTTACCGTATAGCAGCAGCCGAAAAGAAAGCTGCAAAGATTATATTTAAATTAAGATTTTTATAAGCACTTTATCCTTGTATACTAATTAAACTTTAATAAATGTGACGACACGCCAGGTCTCTTGGACGCACCTCATATGCGCCAAGCTACTTCCCTCCTTTTTTCTTTCGTATTTTTCGTATTCTCTTATTCCTCGCTTTTGACCCATAAACCATAGTTTACGAGTCTTTAGCGCTCTTACCTTCGTATATATAAACCTTAGCTACCTTCGACCTTTATATTCGGTAGTTATTGATTTTAAGTTATTACTTTAAGATTCTCTTAAGCTTTTATGTGAACCTTGCGCTTTCGTGAGTTCTTTTAAGTAATCGCTTAAAGTCGTTATATTATTAACAATTACCTTACTCCGCCGGGAACGGCTTTAATAATATTCTTTTTTTTTAAAATTCTTTAGTAGTTAAACGTTAAAAAACATTCAGACGACTTTAACGGTCACGAAAAGGCTTATTTTAAGTATAACTTGAAGGATAGCACTTATATAACACAGCAACCTTCGCCCCGCGGGCAAAATCCTTCGCATACCTCTTAAAGCTGCTTTAACAGCTCCCTTCTCTTCCTCTACGGCCTAACTAATAGTTTCTTTTATTTAAGAAGAAGCTATTAATAAGCAAGACGATAAAGATGATCCTTCGGCTCTTACTAACCCCGAGGAAGCTTTAGCTTAATATCAAGCTCTCTTTTAGTTTTAACGAAAGGCCGTTAAGCTTAAGAAGCTCTTCGCAGATATAAAAACCCGCAACGAAAAGCTCGATAAAAGCGCTAATAAGCAAAAAACCTTCGCTAAAAAGGCTGAAAAAGAGGCCCGTCGAGCTCGAAAAGAACTAGACCAGCTCCAAGCGGTTCTGCTAATTACGGAACGCCCGTTAAAGCCTCTTTAAGTTTCCTTCGAAGATAATTCCAAAAGCAAAGAGCTATATAGGCCTTCGGTCCTTTAGGCCACTCCTTTTACTTATAGAACCGCCAACCTTCGCCGCTTTTTCGCCGACGACGATAACGAACCACTTTTTCTTTATAAGCTAACCAACCTCCGCACTCTAGCTAAGTTCAATACCCTTAAAGCCTCCTCTTCAGCTTCTTAAGATCGCGCTCGTATCGAGCGGATCCTTAACTTTAAATAAAAGCTCTTAGATAGCGTAAGCTATCGAGCACGTTATTAGCAAGCCCGCGTCTTCGACAACTTAAAAGCTTTCGATAAATACTTCTTTACAGAACGCTAGCGCAAGAACTACGTCTTTAACTAAACCGAAAGAACAGCTTACTTGTTCTTAGCCCTTTTAATCATAGATCGTAGCAACCTCGTAACCGCTTCGGAACTCGTCTAGATCGCCTTCGAGTTTTTAAACGACTCCGCTAAGAAGGCTAAAGCGTTAATTAAGTTCGAAAAACTTTATATAAAGCTTAACTAGCAATTCTAAGACTTTTACTTTGTTTTCTCGGAGCTTGCCGCTACCGCCGAGATCAAAGACGAGGACCGATTACGTAAGGCTTTGCGTTTTAAAATCATTAAGACGCTGCGCGACCAGCTCTATTTAAAATTTGCTAAGATTATAACTTTTAAAGACTTTCAAACCGCCGTCCAACAATTAGCTGCTAGTTAATACGCGTCTGCAAGGCTTTACGATGCTTTATAAGCTAAGTACAACACTTAATTCGCGAAGAGCTCTTATAATAAAGCTCGTAACGAATCCCGCTTAGCTTAAAAAGCAGCGGTCAAGCAAATTACTTATTACGAGAACCGTTAAAGTAGCTTAGCCCTCGTCTCTTTCCTTATCCTTTAGCGTCAAACCTTTAATAGCCTTAGCGCTAGTGCAGATCGATTTAATCGATCTAACAAATTCTCTTTTCTCGAAAACGCCCTTAAATCAGCGATCAAGACCTTTAAATCGTCCCGCAAGGATTCGAATACGCCGAAGCTCTCCCGCTATTATTTAATCAACGAAATAAAATACGGCGCTAGACTCGAATACGGCCCTTATTCAAATGACTCGGACGATAAGCTTTACTCCGACGCTCTTAAAGATCACCAAGAGCTTCCTTTTGCTGACTCCGACGCTCTTAATAAAGGAAACGTCGAAGCTTAAGCAAAACCTTCTTTTTAAGCTAGCTTCGAAATATGCGATACTTCGACCTTACGAAGCTCTTTAATAGTAAAGCCATAATTATACCCGTCACCCTTATCAAGAATAGCCTTTCGTATAAAGTATTTGCTTTGCTCGACTCAAGAGCTAATAAGTACGCGCTGATTAACTTAGCGCTACTCAAATCACTTTTTTTCTTTCTTAAACCTTTAATTTAATTTTTCTCGGCCTTATTCCTCGTCAAATCATATAATAAAGCTCGTAGAGCTATTATCTTATATTTTGCACTTCTCAACCTTACGGTTAATAAGCGCGTCTAATCTTTTATTTCTTTTTTTATTATTAACTTTAGAAATCATAGCGTGATCCTCGGACGAGCATAGCTAGCTAAGCATTAGATTCTCTTTGACTGCGCTCGCCGCAAGCTTTATTAGCTTCGTTTTAACCTTCCGACCGTTATTTACGCTAAATCTATTAAGATTATATACTTTAACTAGCGTAAAATAAACGCTTATTACTAATACAACGCTAACAAGCGTGATCGAGCTTTAAACCGCCTTTAGAAAGCTTACGACGCTAATTCACTTGTGAACTATAATTTACGAGCGGATTAAATAGTAATAATAGTCGCTAAATCACCTCTTTTTGCTTAAAATCGTCTTTTTTCTCTTCGGAATCGTCCTCTCTTCGCTTCTTCTTTTAAGATCGTTAAACCCTTTTCTTTTATTTACCTTTTCGTAAAGCCGTTACTTTTTCGCTTTACGAAAAACACTTTTTCTAAAGACTACGTTAAATCAATATCTTAGATAAACCGTAAGCTTTTATTAACCGACATCGCTTTCGTAAAACCTTTTTTATCCGTTAAACGCTTTCGTTAAACATTTAAGCATAAAATTAATAGAAACTTTAAAATCAATAGCGTCTTCGGACACGCTTTCTATATGATCGCTCGCTAAAAAAACGTAGAACTATTTTTTATATCCTTTTACGAGCTTGATTGCTTAATCTTCGAGCGTTAAACGATTGCTTTTATTTAAGCTGATTATTAAGCAGCGCTAATACGCTTTATTAACGGCTTTATTTTTGCTATCGACTTTGCAACGGAACTATTAAAGCTTATTGACGATCCTCTTATCTTTCTCGAATACTCCGATTATATATACGTGTTTTTTAAAGCCGCTAGCAACGTGCTAGCATTATATAAGCTTTACGACTATAAAATCGAGCTTTTCGAAGAGGGAGAGAAAGCGCTTTAATACTTACTATTGTATAAAATGTCGATCCTTAAGCTAGAGCTTATTAAAGCCTACCTTATCGACAATCTTAACAAAAGTTTTATCGAACTTTTAATAGCGCTATTTGCAGCTCCAGTCTTGTTTGCTAAGAAGCAAAACGGTTCCTTCCGCTTTTATATTAACTTCCGCGCGCTAAACAACCTCACTCGTAAAGATCGATACCCTTTCTTTTTAATCGATAAGACCTTCGCACGTTTCTTAAAAGCTAAAATCTTTACGAAACTCGACATTCGGCAAGCCTTTTATAAAATACGAATAGACCTAGCTTCAAAAGAACTCATAACATTTAAAATACGCTACGGTGCTTATAAGTGCAAGGTTCTCTTATTCGGATTAACTAATAGACCCGCTACTTACTAACGCTATATAAATGACCTCTTCTTCGACTTCTTAAATATCTTTTGCACAGCATATTTGAACGATATCTTAATCTACTTTTTCGACCTTTTAAAGCACGCCTATTACGTCCGCTAAATCTTTTAACGACTCGACGACGCTAGCTTTTAAGCTAATATTAAAAAATGCGAATTCAGCATTATTAAAGTAAAATACTTAAGCTTTATTATTTCTATTAAAAGCTTAAAGGTAGATCCGAATAAGATATCGATAATAAAGCATTAAGCGCCCTTTATAACCGTCAAAAGCGTCCAAAGCTTCTTTAGATTTTATAACTTCTACCGCCGATTCATTCGAAACTACGGCGTAATCGCGAAGCCTTTAATGCATTTGATTAAGGCTAACGTTTCTTTTTCATTCAATTCTTAATATTAAAAAAGCTTCGACCTTTTGAAGCTCGCTTTGATTATTGCGCCAATCTTATAGTATTACAATTAAGATCTCTTTTATATATTAAAGATTAACGCTTTCGACGGCGTAGTCGCTTTAGTCTTCTTTTAAAAGCATAGTTCCGACTAGCTATTAATCGCTTACTACTTTAAAACCATAGCTTTCGCTAAGCTTAATTACGTCGTCTACGATAAAGAAATGCTAGCTATTATACGCTCTTTTAATAACTTCCGCGCCGAACTCGCCGGCTCTTCTTATTAGGTTCAAGTAATTACCGATTATAAAGCTTTAAAGTACTTTATAACCTTTAAGACCTTTAACGCCCGTTAAGCACGCTAAGCAAAGCTCTTCTCCGATTATAACTTTATTATCACGTATAGATTAAGTAAAGATAACCTTTTAGCTAACGCGCTAATACGTCGTACCGAAAAGCTCTCTTCTTAAAACAGCCTTAAGCGCACCTAACGCTTGCAAACGCTGCTCTGCGCCGACAACGTTAACCTACGACTCTTGATCGAAAAGTTACGCTAGCTTACGCCCTCGAAGACCGCCGTCATTATCGAAGAGATCGCGGAGCTTTTATCGATATTCCGAGTTATTAACTAAGTTTTAAAAGCTAATCGGACCGCTTTTAGTTTCATAGCATTTCGAATTCAAGCTTTTAAAGTTGAGTCTTTACTCGTAAACCACGGTTTACGAGCCAAACTCATTATAAAAGGCGACTTGCTGCTCTATGACGGCCGCTTATTAGTTCTCGACGTCTAAAACTTGCGCTCGTTATTCGTTCGAGAAATCCACGACCAAGTATTTACGGCATACTTTAGCTTTCGCAAAACTTATAAGCTCTTTGCAACATAATACTACTAACACGGCATAGCTAGATTCGTCAATTAATATTGCCGCAATTGCTATGCTTGCAGACGAGCTTTAATGCTTCGCGATAAAAAACTTAATTTGCTTTAATTTCTTTCGATCCTTTCGCGCTTTTAAAAGCACGTTATTATAGATTTTTATAGCTTTAATAAAGACAAACACGGCTACGATAACGTCTTTATAATAATCGACCGCTTTTTTAAGCAAGCAATCTCGATCCTTTATTATAAGTCCATCGACGCTAGAGGCTTCGCTAAGCTCTATATCTATTATATCTATAAGTATTTTGGAGCTCCTTTAATACTGACTTTTAACAAAAGACTTTAATACTAGTCCGAGTTTTGGAAAGAATTTAATAAGATCTTCGGCACTAAACTGACCCTTAGCACCGCCGCACACCTTAAGACTAACGGTTAAACCGAAATCTATAACCAGTACTTGCAAAAGCGCCTCCGTCCTTTCGTAAGCTACTACTAAGACGATTAGAATGAGTTCCTTTTTATAATGGACTTCGCCCAATTGACGCTCCCTTACGACTCCCTCGGCGGCCTCTTCTCCTTTAAGGTAATTCACGGTCTTCCACCCCGGACGACTACGAAAAGCCCTTAATAACCCCACCCTCGAGCAAATCATTCTTGAACCTGACTCGATTAATATCACTAGCGAACTTGAATACGAAGTGGAGAACATCTTAGCTGTACGCTAAACCAAGAAGCACCTTAAGTATCGCGCTTTTTAGCTCGGCCGCGACATTGACCTTACTTAATACCCCGCTTCCGACTTTATATACGCTCTTTTCAAGGTACGTGACTTTCACTTGGAATATAAAGAGCTCTTCGGCCCTTCCGCGAAGCTCTTCGAATGGATTAAAGCTTATTCGAACGGTATTGATGACTACGATCACTTAAGTAATAATAAAGCAATAGATAGACGCTCGAAGACGAGCTTTTTTCGAACGAGGGAGTAGTGTGACGACACGCTAAGTCTCTTAAACGCACTTTATATGCGCTAAGCTACTTTCCTCCTTTTTTCCTTCGTATTCTTCGTATTCTCTTATTCCCCGCTTTTGATTTATGAACCATGGTTCACGAGTCCTTAGCGCTCCTACCTTCGTATATATAAACCTTAGCTACCTTCGACCTTTACACTCGGTAATTATTGATTTTAAGTCATTACTTTGAGATCTTCCTGAGCTCTTATATGAACTCCGCGCTTCCGTGAGTTCCTTCAGGTAATCGCTTAAGGTCGTCACAATAAATTTAAGTAAGTACTTGTTATAACGACCTTGAGCGATTATTTAAAAAATTTATAAAAAAGCGAAAGGATTATATAAAGCTTAAGAAGATTATAAAATCATTATTTAAATTTGAAATTAATAATTATCGAAAGTAAAAGTTGAAAAAAACTGAGTATTAGATTCCTTTTAAGCGATTAAAAAATATATTCGTAACTTCGTAACGGTCGTTAAAGTACTTGCAATTGCAAAACACTCGGTTGTAAAAGTATCTGAATTTTAATTGCTCTTTAAAATTCAAAAGAGCTGATTCCTTTTATATGATTAAAAAGAATCACGCGCATTAGCTAATTAATAAGTTTATTAATTAAGTTAAAGGTCCTTTAACTGGTGTAATATATTAAGCGAAGCATGTTAAGTGGCTCGTGAACTCTTTTAAATACTATTAGCTAGCTAAGGTCGATATAGATATACCGATATTAAGGTTTATATATAAGAAGGTTGTTCGTAATAGTCAACTTAAGTAAAAAGAGCTTAAAAGTGTTAAAAGATATAATTATAATTAAGCTTTAATAAAAAGGAAATAAAAAGAAATGAAAAGATAAAAAAAAAAAACCGCTAATTAAAACTTAACGCTCGCAAGAATGCTGCTTAAAAAGAATTAAGCGTAAGCAAAACCTTTTTTGAAAAAAAATTAACTTAATAAAATATATTTAAATCATAAAATGATATTATATAATATTCAAGTATATAAGACGTTGATATATAAGTTCAAATCAATAATTTAATAGCAAATTCGTTAGAATCTAAACATGTCTTTTTAAGCTATTAATTCGTTTTCATTTTAAATTACTTTAATTACTTACGAAGATACCGATTTATTTTAAAGTCAAAAGTTCGAAAGCTTTATAATTAGTTTCTTTAGCTTAATACTATTAGCAATTATTAAATGTTTTAATTAATATTATATTTAAAACGTCAAAAAGATTAAGACTTTTAATACTTAGTAATTACAGACCTTATAATATTCTTAATAATAAAAAGCTAATTAAAATCTTTTGCGAATCGATTAAAATAAAAAAAAAACTTCTTTTATATAAACTAGATTCGTTCAAGCAGTTAAGAAATCAATAAGAAAGCTTATAGTATACTATAAAAAGTGCGACCGAGCTTTAAAGCATCCGAAGCTAAAAGCTTTTAAAACGAAAGCATTAGCCGATCATTAAAAAACGAATGTTTGTAAACGCGTCGTAAGTAAGTTAAAACAAAAGCTTCGGCAAACTCAATTAAGATTTAAATCTCTTTAACGCAATTTAATACGTTTGTTTTTATTTATAAATTCGGTTAATAAATTTAGTAAATCTTATTAGTAAATCTGATTAGTAAATCGGATTAATAAATTTAATTAGTAAATCTAATTAATAAATCTAATTAGTAAATCTGATTAATAAATCGGATTAGTAAATCTAATTAATAAATAATAAAACTAATATTTAATAAACACATCTATTACGAAGAACGCTTTCGCATTAAGACTTAAAATTAGCATTTCGAAAAAGTGTTTTAAATGTTATATTATTTACGCGAAGCTCGTTTCGAATAATTAATAACTCGAATTAAAAATCTTTTTGCGAATTACAAAACCTATATCTTAAGCTCTTTAATGCTTTAACTATTAAGCGAGACCTCGACGATAAGATTTTAGAAATTGATCGCTATCTATTAGATAATTTACTAGCTAATTAAAAACTTAGCATTTTACTAGACTATTAGTCTAGTATTAAGCGCTATTCTTTTATATGCATAATCGGAACTGCAATTACAAAAGATTAGTATATAATTCAGCTTATGCTTAGATTTATATACGTTAAGTTCAATTATATAAGAAAAGAATTAGCAAGAATTATTCACGAACGCTTTATTAAATTAAGCTTAATAAAAAAGATAATCGCGATTACAACGGATAACGCATCTTCGAATAACACAATAATAAAAGAGTTGCTTAAATGCGTCGAAGATGCATTTAAGAAAAAGCTTTTTATAAGCTAAGAGATTCTATACGTTCCGTATATAGCTCACGTCTTGCAATTATCTTTTAAAGCGTTGCTCGGACCGCGATTATCGCTAACGAACGAAAGCTTAGAAAAGCATTAAGAAGAAGATTTTAATATAAACGAGTTAAAAAGAGCAAAAAGACGCGATAAACGAAAGATTGCATATACACTTGCGATTATAAGTTTTTTTTTTTAAAAAAAAATATTTATTAATTATATTTATTAATCATTAATTAACGTACTTAAGTTCGGAAGTTTATCAAATGTGTTACGGCTAGTTAACTTCGAAAATCGCGATTTAATAAAACGATAAAAGCTTTTATCGACGATTTAAAGCATCCTTTAACGAAAAGCTTAAAGCTTGTTTTAGATGTTATTATAAAATAAGATTCTACATTTTATATATTTAATCGATTTATAACTCTTAAAGATATTATTTAAAGACATTGTATAAAGATCGATAAGATAAGTATTTTTAAATTATTTAATACTCAATAGAAGCAAATCTTATAACTAATCGATATCTTTCGACCGTTTCACCTTTTAATTATGCACTTAAGTAAAAAGCTTAGTCTTACTATTTAATACGGATTTTTAATGTTCGATAAAATATTCGAACGTTTAAATAAAGCATAAGCACGATTAAAGTTTAAATATATAAAGATTTCGAAAGAAGATCGCAATGATTTTGAATAGATCTTGCAATTAAAAGAAAGCGTTATCAATGCTATCGAGAAATTAGATAAGTATTATAAGAAAACGCAAAAGCCGCTAAAAGATATTTTTGCTTTCGCGATAATCTTATATCCTGCTACTAAGCTAAAGACTTTCGACTTAAATTTTTTTTAGCTTTACGAAGGTAAAGATTAGTCTGTAATATATCGAACGAGATTCGAAAGGCTTTTTAACGAATATTATAAGTCTTCAATATCTATAGCTCAACGTATTAATAATATCAAAGCAATCGATCGTCAACCGATGGCCGCTTTATTACTCCGCGGTAAATTAATGCTAAGTTCTTTTTTATAAGCTTTTTTCGAAAATATAGATCACGAGTCGTCGGAAATGCATGATTATCTTTTAGCTCGTAAGTTTGAAATTTTAATTCAAAACCTTAATTTTATTGATTTTTATTAATTAAGTTTAACGGTCGACGAACGAAAGATTTTGACTTCTTAGCGAAACCTTGAGCCTCGGTACTTTGATCTAGCTCGAATAGCTAGAGATTTTTTATGCATCTCTTTAATTAGTGTTTGCGTAGAAAAGGTATTTAATATTGCAAAAGATATTTGCGATTATCGTCGCGGTAATTTATCGCTATTAATAATCGCAAAAGAAATAACTGCTTTATATTTTAAGATGTGTAATACTCGCTTAAATAAAGCTCGGCACTTATTCGAATCGATTTTAGTAAATTATAATGATTTAAATAAAGATTAGCTTAAAGAAGAATTCGAATAAAAAGTATAAAAGTTTTAAGAATAGCAAAATCGTCAATTTCAAAGCTTATCTTGTTTTAAATATATCTTTGCTTGCGATAATCTTACGATCGATCAAGACTTTCGAACAATAAGTTTTAAGCAACGAAAAGCTAAGTTAATAATATTAAAAGCTAAAGTGCGAAAATCACGTAAGTTTAAATAATATTGATTTTATAAATATTTATTGATTATATTAAATAAAAGAAAACTTAAATGAGTTTCAAGATATTGATAAAAATGTTTCGTTTAAAATGCGATAGCCACGGTACGGAAAGTCTTTAAATTACGAAGGGCATTTAAAAAGTAAGTTAATTTACTTACGATATTTTTACCTTTTATCGATTTACTAATCGATTTATTAATCGATTTACTAATCGATTTACTAATTATTATATAGGATTATACAAAGCGCATTCTTCCGCTTCTTAAAGCAAAGTCGTAGCAAATCGATTATATTCTTTATAAAGAAAACCAAGCAAAGTAAATCAATCGAAAATAGCTACGGATTTACTTTTCGATAAGCAAACTCAAGATGATATAAATTAAAACGTTTTTAATAATATAAAAAACGAAAACGATTCAAAAAATTCAGATTCGAACGGTACGAACGAATCGACTAGCTTTGAACGCTATATAAACTACAAAAATAAAGTGCAACGAGGTACAATATTATATAATATACGCTTTTATTTAAATATAAATTCTAACTTAAATATTAACGATAGCAAATTTATGCGATTAAAACGATTCGAATGATATTTCTTAATAAAATTATTTTAACGCGAAAGAAATATCAAGCCTTAAGCAAAGTGATAAAAGGATAATAAATAAAAAGGAAGCTGATAGAATACCGGACTCGGCTTCGCTATCTTATAGAACCTTAAATGCCGCTCAAACCTCGAAACCTAGTATTTCGAAACTTAAAACTCCTTTAATCGTTATTTAAAGTCAAAGTAAATTAATTATTATATATAAGTTTAACGACTTTAAATTTAATACTTTTATAAGCGAACGAATTACAAATCTATCATTATTAAAGCGCAAACGAATAGAAGAAAAAGAAGATGATGAAGCGGGATTGGTACAAGATAAAAAGAAAGAAGCTTCTTCTGGAATCAAGCGTTTAATTGCAAAGAGTATCGCTCTTGCTAGGTTTTATAATTAGCGACTTTGATTTTATTTACTGAATTGCTTTTTTTGTATTATTAAGTTTTTGTATTTATTTGTTTACAATTGATTGCAATGATTAATTGAATTCTTTTTTATCGATATCTTTAGTTTTTTTATTATTATTAATATATTTATATCGACTTTAGCTAGCTAGCTAAGAATACCGGTAGTAGTAATTAAAAGAAGAGTTCACCCGTGAACCATGGTTTATGGGTCAGTTACGTATAGTAGCTTTACGTACGCTACGTATAGCAGCCTTACGTAGGTTACGTATAGCAGCCTTAAGTACGTTAAGTGTAGCAGCCTTACGTAAGTTACGTGTGGCAGCTTTAGGTACGTTAAGTGTAGCAGCTTTACGTAAGTTACGTATAGCAGCCTTACGTGGGTTACGTGTAGCAGCCTTAAGTACGTTAAGTATAGCAGCCTTAAGTACGTTAAGTGTGGCAGCCTTATATAAGTTACGTATAATAGCTTTACGTAGTTTACGTGTAGCAGCTTTAAGTACGTTAAGTGTAGCAGCCTTACGTAGGTTACGTATAGCAGCTTTACGTAGGTTACGTGTAGCAGCTTTAAGTACGTTAAGTGTGGCAGCCTTACGTAGGTTACGTGTAGCAGCCTTACGTAAGTTACGTATAGTGTGACGACCTTAAGCGATTACCTGAAGGAACTCACGGGAGCGCGGGGTTTATATAAGAGCTTAAGAGGATTTCAAAGTAATAACTTAAAATCAATAACTACCGAGTGTAAAGGTCGAAGGTAGCTGAGGTCTATATATACGAAGGTAGGAGCGCTAAGGACTCGTGAACCATAGTTTATAAGTCAAAAGCGAGGAATAAGAGAATACGAAAAATACGAAAGAAAAAAAGAAGGAAGTAGCTTGGCGCATATAAGGTGCGTCTAAAAGACTTAGCGTGTCGTCATACTACCCTTTCGTCCGAAAAAAGCTCGTCTTCGAGCGTTCATCTATTGCTTTATTATTACTTAAGTGATCGTAATTATTAACACCGTCCGAATAAGCCTTGATCTATTCGAAAAGCTTTGCGAAAAGGCCGAAGAGCTTTTTATGTTTTAAGTGGAAGTCACGTATCTTAAAAGGAGCGTATATAAAGTCGGAAGCGGGGTATTAAATAAAGTTAATATTGCGGCCGAGCTAAAAAGCGCGGTACTTAAAGTGCTTTTTAGTTTAGCGTACGGCTAAGATGTTCTTTACTTCGTATTTAAGTTCGCTAGTGATATTAATCGGGTCAGGTTTAAAAATAATTTGCTCGAAGGTAAGGTTATTAAAGGCTTTTCGTAGTCGTTTGAGGTAGAAGATCGGGTGAACTTTTATTGACTCGGAGAGCTTGAGTTTGAAGCTGCTATAAACGTTGTCGGTAACTTCGAACGGTCCGTTCGTCGGGTTATCGAGCTTTTTTAACGGTCGGAAGATAAGGAACGGGCGCATATTTAATTAAACTTTATTATTAACGTCGAAGTCAACCGAGCGCTTTAATTTATTAGCTTGTTTAGCTATGCGGTCTTAAGCGCGCTAAAAGTGCTCTTTAGCGAGGTTTTAAGCTCCGAGGTGGCGGTTAGCGTAAGCGCGAGCTTCGTCTTGGTTAAGCTTGCGAAAAGGGGTTTGGTCGTTAAGTCGGTCCAAGCTCTAATTCCAGGTGGTCCGAAAGGCGTAGCCGTGAATTACTTTAAAAAGGGAGAGGCCGCCGAAGGAGTCGTAAAGGAGCGTCAATTAAGCGAAGTCTATTATAAGAAGGAACTCACTTTAATCGTTTTAGTAATAGCTTACGAAAGGACGGAGGCGCTTTTGCAAGTACTGGTTGTAGATTTCGATTTGACCGTCAGTCTTAAGGTATGCGGCGGTGCTAAAGGTTAGTTTAGTACCGAAGATCTTATTGAATTTTTTTTAGAACTCGAACCAGTATTAAGGTCTTTTATTAAAAGTTAGTATTAAAAGAGCTTTAAAATACTTATAGATATAATAGATATAAAGCTTAGCGAGGCCTTTAGCGTCGATGGACTTATGATAAGGGATCGAGATTGCTTGCTTAAAAAAGCGGTCGATTATTATAAAGACGTTGTCGTAGCCGTGTTTGTTTTTATTAAAGTTATAAAAATCTATAATAACGTGCTTTTAAAGGCGCGAAAGGATCGAGAGAAATTAAAGCAAACTAGGTTTTTTATCGCGAGGCATTGAAGCTCGTTTGCAAGCATAGCAGTTGCGGCAGTATTAGTTAACGAATCTAGCTATGCCGTGCTAGTAATATTATATTGTAAAAAGCTTATAGGTTTTGCGAGAGCTAAAGTGTGCCGTAAATACTTGGTCGTAAACTTCTCGGACGAGTAACGAGCGCAAGTTTTAAACGTCGAAAACTAATAAGCGGCCGTTATAAAGCAGCAGGTCGCTTTTTATAATAAGTTTGACTCGTAAACCGTGGTTTACGAGTAAAGACTTAACTTTAAAAGCTTAAATTCGAAATGCTATAAAACTAAAAGCGGTCCGATTAGCTTTTAAAACTTGGTTAATAACTCAGAATATCGGTGAAAGCTTCGCGATCTTTTCGATAGTGACGGCGGTTTTTAAAAGCGTAAATTAGCGTAGCTTTTCGATTAAAAGTCGTAAGTCAACGTTATCGGCGCGGAGCAGCGTTTGCAAGCGTTAGGTGCGCTTAAGGCTGTTTTAAAAAAAGAGCTTTTCGGTGCGACGTATTAGCGCGTCAGCTAAAAAGTTGTCTTTATCTGGTTTGTACGTAATAATAAAGTTATAATCGAAGAAGAGCTTTGCTTAGCGTGCTTAACGAGCGTTAAAGGTCTTAAAGGTCATAAAGTACTTTAAAGCCTTATGGTCGGTAATTACTTAAACTTAGTGAAGGGAGCCGGCGAGTTCGGCGCGGAAGTTATTAAAAGAGCGTATAATAACCAGCATCTTTTTATCGTAAACGACGTAATTAAGCTTAGCGAAAGCTATAATTTTAAAATAATAAGCGATTAGTAGTTAGTCGGAACTATGCTTTTGAAAGAGGACTAAAGCGATTACGCCGTCGGAAGCGTTAGTCTTTAGCATATAAGAAAGGTCTTGGTTATAATGCTATAAGATTGGCGTAATAATCAAAGCGAGCTTTAAGAAGTCGAAGCTTCTTTGATATTAAGAATTGAATGAAAAAAAAACGTTAGCTTTAGTTAAGTGCATTAAAAGCTTCGCGATTACGCCGTAGTCTCGAATAAATCGACGGTAAAAGTTATAAAATCCAAAGAAGTTTTAGACGCTTTTAATAATTGTAAAAAGCGCTTAATGCTTTACTATCGATATCTTATCCGGATTTACTTTTAAGCTTTTAGTAAAAATAATAAAGCTTAAGTATTTTACCTTAATAATGCTAAATTCGCATTTTTTGATATCAGCTTAAAGGCTAGCGTCGTCGAGTCGTTAAAAGACTTAGCGGACGTAATAAGCGTGCTTTAAAAGGTCGGAGAAATAGATCAAGATGTCGTCTAAATATGCCGTGCAAAAGATATTTAAAAAGTCGAAAAGGAAGTTATTCATATAGCGTTAATAAGTAGCGGGTCTATTAGTCAGTCCGAATAAGAAAACCTTGCACTTGTAAGCACCGTAGCGTATTTTAAATATTATAAGCTCTTTTAAAGCTAAGTCTATTCGTATTTTATGAAAAGCTTGCCGAATATCGAGTTTCGTAAAGATTTTAACTCTTAAGAGACGTGCGAAGGTCTTATCGATTAAAAAAAGAAGGTATCGATCTTTACGAATAAGGTTGTTTAGCGCGCGGAAGTCAATACAAAAGCGGAAAGAACCGTCTTGCTTCTTAGCAAATAAGACTAGAGCTGCAAATAGCGCTATTAAAAGTTCGATAAAACCTTTATTAAAATTGTCGATAAAGTAGGCTTTAATAAGCTTTAGCTTAAAGATCGATATTTTATATAATAATGAGTACCGAAGCGCCTTCTCTCCCTTTTCGAGAAGCTCGATTTTATAATCGTAAGGCTTGTGTAGTGCTAGCACGTTGCTAGCGGCCTTAAAAAACACGTATATATAATCGAAGTATTCGAGAAGGATAAGAAGGTCGTTAATAAGCTTTAATAGTTCCGCTATAAAGTCGATAATAGAAATAAAGCCGTTAATAAAGCGTGTTAGCGCTGCTTGGTAGTCAGCTTAAGTAAAAGCAATCGTTTAACGCTTAAAGATCAAGCAATCAAGCTCGTAAAAGAACGTAAAAAATAATTTTACGTCTTTTTAACGAGCGATCATATAAAAAGCGTGTTCGAAGACGCCGTTGATTTTAAGGTTTCTATTAATTTTATGCTTAGATGTTTAACGAGAGCGTTTAACGAGTAAAAAAGGTTTTACGGAAGCGATGTCGGTTGATAAAAGCTTACGGTTTATCTAAGATATTGATTTAGCGTAGTTTTTAGAAAAAGTGTTTTTCGTAAAGCGAAAAAGTAACGGCTTTACGAAAAGGTAAATAAAAAAAAAAGGTTTAACGATCTTAAAAAAGGAAGCGGAAAGAGAACGATTTCGAAAAGAAAGAGGACGATTCTAAGCAGAAAGAGATGATTTAACGATTATTATTGCTGCTTGATCCGCTCGTAAACTATAGTTCACGAATGAATTAGCGTCGTAAGCTTTTTAAAAGCGGTTTAAAGCTCGATCACGCTTATTAGCGTCGTGTTAATGACGAGCGTTTACCTTACGCTAATTAAAGTATATAATCTTAATAGATTTAGCGTAAGTAGCGGTCGGAAGGTTAGAACGAAGCTAATAAAGCTTGCGGCGAGCGTAATTAAAAAGAATCTGGTGCTTAGCTAGCCATGCTCGTTCGAAGATCACGCTATGATTTCTAAGATTAATAATAAGAAAAAGAGTAAAAGATTAAACGCGCTTATTAACCGTAAGGTTAAGAAGTGCAAAATGTAAGATAATAGCTCCACGAGCTCTATTATATAATTTGACGAAGAATAAGGCCGAAAAAAGTTAAATCAAAGGTTTAAGAAAAAAAGAAAGTGATTTAAATAGCGCTAAGTCAATCAGCGCGTACCTATTAGCTTTTAAGTCGAGCAAAGCAGATACTTTATACGAAAGGCCATTTTTAATAAAGGTGACGGGTATAGTTATAGCTTTATTATTAAAGAGCTTCGTAAGGTCGAAGTATCGTATATCTCGAAGCTAGCTTAAAAAAAAGGCTTTGCTTAAGCTTCGACGTTTCCTTTATTAAGAGCGTCGGAGTTAGCAAAAAGGAGCTCTTAATAATCCTTAAGAGCGTCGGAATAAAGCCTATCGTCCGAGTCATCCGAATGAAGGCCGTATTCGAGTTTAGCGCCGTATTCTATCTCGTTGATTAAGTAATAGCGAGAGAGCTTCGGCGTATTCGAGTCCTTGCGGGACGATTCAAGAGTCTTAATCGCTAACTTAAAAGCGTTTCCGAAAGAAAAGAATTTGTTAAACCGATTAAATCGATCTGCATTAGCGTTAAAGCTATTAAAGGTTTAGCGCTAAAGGGTAAAGAAAGAGACGAAGGCTAAGCTACCTTAGCGGTTCTCGTAATAAGTAATTTGCTTAACCGCTGCTCTTTAAGCCGAGCGGGATTTATTACGAGCTTTATTATAAAAGCTTTTCGCGAATTAAGTGTTGTACTTAGCTTATAAAGCATCGTAAAGCTTTGCAAACGCGTATTAGCTAGCAGCTAATTATTAAACGGCGATCTAAAAGTCCTTAAAAGTTATAGTCTTAGCAAATTCTAAATAAAGCTAGTCGCGCAGCGTCTTAGTGATCTTAAAACGCAAGGCCTTACGTAATCGGTCCTCGTCCTTAATCTCGGCGGTAGCGGCAAGCTTCGAGAAAATAAAGTAAAAGTCTTAGAATTGCTAGTTAAGCCTTATATAGAGTTTTTCGAACTCAATTGACGCTTTGGCCTTTTTAACGAGGTCGTTTAAGAACTCGAAAGCGATCTAGACGAGTTCCGAAGCGGTTACGAGGTTGCTACGATCTATAATTAAAAAGGCTAAAAATAAGTGGGCTGTTCTTTCGGTTTAGTTAAAAACGTAGTTCTTGCGTTAGCGTTTTATAAAAAAGTATTTATCGAAAGCTTCTAAGTTGTCGAAGACGCGAGCTTGCTAATGACGTGCTCGGTAGCTTACGCCGTTTAAGAGCTTTTATTTAAAGTTAAAGATCCGCTCGATACGAGCGCGACCTTAAAAAGCTAAAGAAGAAGCTTTAAAAGTATTGAACTTAATTAAAGTGCGAGAGTTGGTTGGCTTATAAAGAGAAAGTAGTTCGTCATCGTCGTCGGCGAAGAAGCGGCGAGGGTTAGCGGTTTTATAAGTAAAAAGAATAGCTTAAGAGACCGAAGGCTTATATAGCTCTTTGCCTTTAGAATTATCTTCGAAGGAAACTTAAAAAGGCTTTAACGGGCGTTCCGTAGTTAGCAAAACCGCTTAGAGCTGGTCCAATTCCTTTCGAGCTCGACGAGCCTCTTTTTTAGCCTTTTTAGCAAGGGTTTTTTGCTTACTAGCGCTCTTATCGAGCTCTTCGTTGCGGGTTTTCATGTCTGCGAAAAGCTTCTTAAGCTTAGCGGCCTTTCGTTAAGACTAGAAAAAAGCTTAGTATTAAGCCAAAGCTTCTTCGGGGTTAGTAAAGGCCGAAAGATCATCTTCATCGTCTTGCTTACTAATAGCTTCTTCTTAAGTAAAAGGAACTGCTGGTTAAGCCGTAAAAGAAGAGGAAAGAGCTGCTAGAGCAGCTTTAGAAGGTGTACGAAGGATTTTGCTCGCGGGGCGAAGGTTGCTGTATTGTATAAGTGCTATCCTTCAAGTTGTACTTAGAATAAGCTTTCTCGTGACCGTTAGAATCGTTTAAATGTTTTTTAACGTCTAATTATTAAGGAATTCTAAAGAAGAAGAATATTATTAAAGCCGTTCCCGGCGGAGTAAAGTAGTTGTTAATAATATAACGATCTTAAGCGATTACTTAAAAGAACTCACGAAAGCGCGAAGTTTATATAAAAGCTTAAGAGGATCTTAAAGTAATGACTTAGAATTAATAACTACCGAGTGTAAAGGTCGAAAGTAGCTGAGGTTTATATACACGAAGGTAAGAGCGCTAAAGACTCGTGAACCATGGTTCATGGGTCAAAAGCGGGGAATGAGAAAATACGAAGAATACGAAGGAAAAAAGGAGGGAAGTAGCTTGGCGCATATAAGGTGCGTCCAGGAGACCTGGCGTGTCGTCACATATAGCAGCCTTAAGTACGTTAATTCTTTCTGTGCAGCATTTACTAATCAGATTTACTAATCAGATTTACTAATCAGATTTATTAATCAGATTACGTACGGTAAAGCACGTGCTATAGCCGAGCTATAGCCGAGCTATGGCAGCCTTAAGTACGTTAAGTATGGCAGCTTTACGTAAGTTACGTATGGCAGCTTTAAGTACGTTAATTCTTTTTGTGCAGCATTTACTAATCAAATTTACTAATCAGATTTACTAATCAGATTTACTAATTAGATTACGTACGGTAAAGCACGTGCTATAGCCGAGCTATAGCCGAGCTATAGCAGCCTTAGGTACGTTAAGTGTGGCAGCTTTACGTAAGTTACGTATGGCAGCCTTACGTAATTTACGTGTAGCAGCCTTAGGTACGTTAAGTGTAGCAGCCTTACGTAGGTTACGTATAGCAGCCTTACGTGGGTTACGTATAGCAGCCTTACGTAGGTTACGTATAGCAGCCTTACGTAGGTTACGTATAGCAGCTTTACGTAGGTTACGTGTAGCAGCCTTACGTAAGTTACGTATAGCAGCCTTAAGTACGTTAATTCTTTCTGTGCAGCATTTACTAATCAGATTTACTAATCAGATTTACTAATCAGATTTACTAATTAGATTTACTAATCAGATTTACTAATCAGATTTACTAATCAGATTTACTAATCAGATTTACTAATCAGATTACGTACGGTAAAGCACGTGCTATAGCCGAGCTATAGCCGAGCTATAGCCGAGCTAAGCACGTGTAGCAAAAGGACGTGCAGCATGCAAGGTTTCTTTCCGTGCAGCATTTACTAATCAGATTTACTAATCAGATTTACTAATCAGATTTACTAATTAGATTTACTAATCAGATTTACTAAGCGAAGCGTTCTTTCTTTATTCTGCGTCGAATTCGTGTTTTAAATATTGTAATTCACTTTTATTGAATCGAAGCATTGCATCGATTATCATTAAGCGACGCGTTATTTTCTTTGTTCCGCGTCGATTTATTGTTTCAAATATTATAATTCACTTTTATTGAATCGAAGCATTGCATCGATTATCATTAAGCGACGCGTTATTTTCTTTGTTCCGCGTCGATTCATTGTTTCAAAACGCGTTATTTTCTTTATTCCGCGTCGATTCATTGTTTTAAATATTATAATTCACTTTTAATGAATCGAAGCAATGCCTCGACTACGATTAAGCTACACTTTTATTTTTATATAAGTACTCGCTCCCTCTCCTTTTCCTTTTCTTTTTTTCATTCAACTTCTCAACCTTAACACCCAACTTCTCCTTCAACTTCAACACCTAACTTCTCAACCTCAACTTTAACACTTAACTTCAACTTCTCAATCTTAATACTCAACTTCTTAACCAACTTCAACACTCAACTATAAGTCTACAACCACATTCAACTTAAGTAATTATTTTCCTTTTGATTCCTTGCTTTTTGATTCCTTGCTTCAAGCTAATTATTTTCTTTATTTAGCAATGTCGATTCCTCTTTTTTATAACGCTATAGTCGAGGTCAACCCTTTTAGCACCGGTAGCAATAAGCTAATCAACGAGATACTTAATCGTTATAAGGATTTCGTAATCGTTTATGCTAATAGTAACGTTGTTAATTCAATGTTTACTTGCTATAACGGGGAAGATACCGCTTTGTTTTTAAGACCAATCGGCCTCGATTACGAATAGAAAGGTCGCAAAGATTTTATCGACGAGTTCGGCATCAAGCATTACGGTGCTAATAAGGTTAGTAATAACATTTATATACTATGATCACTAATTGATTTTTTATTTAAAAAAAGAGCGCTCAAGTCCTTTGTCTCCTCGACCACTTTGTCTCTTTCCTTAACCTAATTAGAAAGCAATTCACTTATAAGGATGTCAAAGTTCGATTGATCTTAAGTGATCTTACTCTTAAGCTTTTCGATAGCGATCATACCGAAGCTAAAAGCATCTTAAAAGAGCTATTAATGCTATACTCTTTTACTATCGATAGCACCTTAGCATACAAACGCTTCAACCTTAAGTTCTCGGATAAAAATGAGTTTAAGTAGAACAACAAGTGCTAAAAGCTAAAAGAGCTACTTAAGTTAAACGAGATTTATCTGAACTATGCTTATAAGCAAGAACTTAGGCCAAAGGCGGAAACCGAGTTGAACGTATTTTACGTAATTGCAAAAGGACGGGTCTTTATCAATTCTTTGTAATTAATAGACTTAAGCTAAAGAACGGGTCTTTTAAACCCTTGGGCCTTTGTAACTAGTAAATTTGACCACTACTTTAAGTCTTTGATTAGTAAATATAATTAGTAAATGTGATTAGTAAATGTGATTAGTAAATGTGATTAGTAAATATGATTAGTAAATGTGATTAGTAAACTTGATTAGTAATTATGCATATGCATATTTTTATGTATATAAACCCTATGGAGTAACCCTACGCCCCATAAGGTTTCCCTATAAGGAAGGGCAGAATTTTGTACCCCCCGTGGGTTCCCCCGTAAGGAGGACTCAAAACTCCGTGGGGCCCCATAGGGCCCCATGGAGCAGCCTATAAAAAATACGGCTACGCCGAGATTCTTAAAGCTTTTTCTCGCTATAACTTTTATTAGAACGAAAACTCTCGTTTTTAAGTATCGTCTGTTATTCTCGAAAGCAAGCGAAACTTATACGTTTCGCTCTTTTATAGCACTTATTCCGATGATACTTATGCTTTTTTTTTTTACCGCGTAAGCATTACCGCTACGAGTTCGATTACTTCGTTTATCGACCTTAACTTAAAAATCGAAGCTTTTACGAAACAGCTAGCGAAAATTAATATTCACTTAAAACTCATCGACAGCTTCGCTTTCGTATCGAAAGAGGCTTATATAAACCTATTAAAAGCAGCTCAATACGGAAAGACTTAAGAGATCGCATTACACCGAATCTACGAGATTAATGCGGCCGACACTTATTCGAACCGAAGCTACGCTATATCGAAAGGGAAACGGTCTTTAAACGATTCTAATTGCATTTTCTATTAATGCTAGCAAACTTCTGACTTACTTAGCTATTAACAAAAGCCTTACAAATACTAAAATCAATATTATTTGTTTATGCTTTAATACGGATTAGCTTTTCACTTTAACGAAGCGGACTTAATATATATAAAACCGTATCGAAAAGAAATACTATCGATCCCGTTTCAATTCCGAAACGATACTTTTAAATACAAGCAAGTTTTAAAAAAGGTTCGTAAAACAATAAATAATCTTAATCTTAAGCGTCGTTATAAAGCTTTAAAAGCATAACGAAAATCTATTAAAAAAGCTGCACGAAAACGTATTAAAGCGCTTATTTAAGCAGCTAACGGCGGCAATACGGAAGCTTTTCGTATTAACGACTTTAATACTTTGAATATAATTCGCTAACGATGCATTATATTAGCGGATTTATATGCTCGCGTATTTAATACAAAAGCTACTATTGCACCGATAAAGACTCGAGCGCGCAACGCGGCTTTTCGAATTACGCTATACTTATTAAAAGACGCTTTTTCGGCAAAAGCAAAAGTCTAATCCACTTATAGCTAGCTTAAAGTTACTTTCGTTAAGCTAATAAAAATAAATAAACTCGAGCCCGCTTATACCGCGATTCTTAACCGAAACGCTTTACGACCGAAGGACTTACGGAATCTGCCCGTTATACTGCTAAAAGCTCTTAAAGCCGCACTTAAGCGTAAAGCTAAGCTTTTTAAAACTATTAAATCATACGAAAGGCTTAGCAAAGTGATCTCTTCTTTAAGAATAGATTACGAAGCGACTCGTATTAAGCTCTTAAAAAAGCGCGATTTGTTAAAGAACCTAACTCTTAATAAAACTATTACGTTCTTCGCTATTCTTTTTGCTTTTAAACGATCTTTTTTCGAAAGTATAATCGATAAAATGATTTAGCAAACTTTTATTAGCGAGAGCGCTATTAATTGCTTTTAAGTTACAATTAGCGTTGCGGAAGCCTCGAAAGATTGCTTGATTATAAGTAGCAAGCTTATACCGAAAGCGACGGATGATTCGATAAGAGACGGACTTGCTTTAAAGCTTTAATAGCTTATTTAAAAAGAAAGTAATATCTCTTCATTTAATAGCGATCTATTTTGCAAAGTTACGAGTCGCTTTATCGGTAAAGCGCTTTATCGTAAGAATTTACTTTTTTTTTTTTCTTTTGCTACTTCGACTTACGGCCGAATCACCGGTAAAACAAACCTTATATAAGTCTTTACTCGATTAAGACGGATCTCATATCGAAATGCTATTGCTTAACGGTCTTAGCTCGAACGCTTATTCGAATTCTTTTAAATGACTAAGCTTTAATTGCAAAAGAACATCCGTAGCAGTTAAATTAAGCACCGCCGGCGCAATACGCTTTTCGTATCTGAAGCTCTTTCGATTTAAAAACGATTTTGCTTTATTTTTATTATCGGCTTTATTTCGACTCTTTTTATAACCGTGTTCTACGGTATTTTTTTAATTTTAATATCTTTTTTTCGATTAGTTTACTCGTAAAGATCGGCGTACCTTACGGATCGCAATCGAAAATGATACGAAACCTCTTTTAACGGAAATCGGCTTTGCTTCGACGTTTAGCTAGCTATTCTTTAAATACTCTTATTATTATTCGCTAACTTTTAAAGTTATCGTTAGTATACTCGGATAGTCTTTAATTATTAATGCGCGAGCTATATTCGATATAAATGCAAAGGTTAGCGTTATTACTTATAACGCCGCGGTTAAATTCGAAGTTCTTATAGCTTACGATTAAAAGATAAGCTTTTAAATAATCACCGGTTTACTATCGCGCTTTATCGAATACGCTAATAATATATTTATTAATATCGAAGATGCTACGATCCGTATTCGATTTTACGTTATAGATTCGCTAAAGTTTCGATTTATACTCGATTACTTTTTTATACGCAAAACAAGAATCGGTCTTCGATATCTTTCGAACTATAAGAGTAGCTTTATTATTGCAATAATTATTAATCCGTTTACGAGCTAAGTTACTTAAGCTAAAGTAAGCGATAAAACGAATTAATACGACGAAGCCGTCGATCGCTTAAAAGAGCAGAATATAAGCTTTATTTACTACGATAAGTCTTCGAGTAGCAGCGGCAGCGACTCGGAAAACTAATAACCGGCCTCGTTAAAAGCGCCGAAGTCGATATATTAAAAGCTTCTTGCTTTTCGCTTAATTTTAAGAGCGAAACGTTGCAGTATCGAAAAGAAGACGATTCTATTACTTAAGAGCAGTTTATCGATGTTTTTGCTTTTACGGAATGCGATTTATACGATCTTTCAACAACTTGCTAAATAGATGCCGTTAACACCGATAACTTTATAACTCGCTGCTACGATTATATCGACTATTAAAATTCGATACTTTATCGGACTCGAAAAAAGATTTTTTCGGACTCGGCTAAAGTGTTCGGCATATATAAGACTAAAGATAAAAAGATCAAGCTAATTAATAAAGCAAACGGCGTAAAAGCAGCATTAAGTAGCAAAGTTAATTAATACGAGCTATCAAAAGCTAAAGATACGCTATAAAAGCAAGTAAGAGAATACAAGCAATACTTCTTTCCGCGCATTGCCGATATACCGAAAAGCTTTCGAATCACACCCGAACGCATAGCGAACTTAGATATCGGTAATATACTACGGCTTAAAGAAAAGGATTTATTTAAAGAGATAATGCTAAGCAAAAAAAAATCAATCGCATTCGCTTAATAAGAGTGCGGTAAGTTTTACGACGACGTTTTACTACCGATTAAGCTTAAAACCATTTTATATACGGCTTAGCAAGCTCTTAACTATTCGTGTTCGAAAGCCTTATAGCTTATTATTATCAAAATGCTTTAAAACAAGCTTAATAAAAGAGTTTTAAAGTACTGCGAAAGACCGTACCGAAATCAATAGTTCTTAATAGTTAAAAAGCAGCCGAGCTAATATCGACTTATTAACTTAGCAACTTTACTTAATGCAGTTATACGAAAAGACGCTAATCTACTTTTAATTATAAATAAGTTTATTAAAGAGTTTTCTGGTTGCTAGATAGCTAGCTTAATCGACCTTTATTCGAGCTATGATTAATAAACACTTTATTAATCGAGTAAGGATTTTATCGCCTTTTTCACACCGCTAAGTCTTTTCCGATGTATTACTTTTCCGTAAAGTACTACGAACTCGATAGCTTAATTCGTTCGAATAATTAATCTTATTTTAAAGCTTTTGCAACTTAAGGTCTTTATGCTATTTATCGATAATATTAAAGTAAAAAGACTATAAACGGACTATTCCGACGAAAAAGCACTTTCGAGTATACGCCGATTCGTGCTCGAACATATCTAAAATATCGATAAGACTTTAAAACGGATTAAACGCGCTAATGCTATAATCGAAGAAAAGTTATAATTCTGCTAAAATAAAATAAATATAATAAAATTCGTATGCAATTCGAAAAGTCGAGAACCCGTTGCGAATAAAATTATTAAGATTAATAATTAAAAAACCTTCGAAAACGTTATTAAAGTTAAAAGATTTTTAAGCTTTTGCTTTTACTTTCGTATTTAAGTCAAAAGATTCGCATATATTATTGACCTTTTTTACAACCTTATAAAAAAAGATATAGATTAGCAATAAACCGAAGCGCATTCGAAAGCTATGCGAATGTTATAAAATGCTTTAACGATAGCTTTAGTTTTAATTAAGATCGATTACGAAAATTAAAACAAAAAAATAATAATAAAAACGAACGCTAACTTAAAAAGATAAAAAAGATATATCAGCTAACGCGAGACTACTTCTAGCAAAATGCAGCCGGCTCGATACGAATCCGAAGCTTAAACGAAAGCAAAACGGAATTACGACGCTATTAAATAAAAGTATCGCAAAGTATTTAAAGTCTTTAAGAAACTTAAGCTATAAATTATTAAAATGCACTTTATCTTCGAAACTAACGCTAAAATGCTCGTTGCTTAGCTTCGACGAAAAGCTATCGATATACTTTCGGCTTTAATTACACGCTAGCTAGCTTAAATTAATCTTTTCGACTTTAAAGTCCGATATATTTTCGATAAAGATTATACCGCTATTAATACATTATCGAAACGGCTACGTTACTCCGATGATTCAAGCGAAAAAGATAAGAATAAGTTCGATGATAGCTTGCTAGCCGACTTAAAACTTATTAAAGCTCGAAACGGCTTCGAAGAACCTTCGACGGACCTTTTAATAGATATTCGTTAATTTATTCTTAAAGATATATTTTAACGCTCGAAAAAAGCGGAGAATATAAACTTAAACGAGTTTAACGACGATTACGATTATAAAAGCCTTTTAAACTTAATCGAATACTCTTTAGAATCAATTTAAATAGCTATTTTTTTAACGACTTTGCGAAGACTTAAGGACTTAAATATAGTAAAATGTCGTAAGTTTAAAAAAAAAGCTATTAAGTACGAAGTAAACGATAAAAAACTTTAAAGACTTTCGACGAAAGGTTTTCTTTTTCGATTAATAGTCGATAAGCTTTCGATTAAAACGAACATTATTATAGCTTATTACGATAAAAGTGATTATAAAAGCCGTAAATCAACTTACTACCGTGTTTCTTAGCGCTACTTTTAAAATAAATGCTACACGGACGTTAAACGATTCGTTAAAACTTATAAAGAATGCTAATATCGAGCAGCTAATAAGCTCAAAGAGCTATTGCATCTTACTCGATCTAATAGCTTAATAGAACGCTAAGCTATCGATATCACTTATCTACTTGCACGCAATAGCAAAAGCTATTTAATTATTATTAAAAACGATATAAGTAGATAGGTCGAAGCGAAGGCGATTCAGACTCGAGACTCGCTTTCGATAGCTAAGTTTATTTAAAAAGATATCATTTGCCGCTATAAGATTTTCTTTTAATTGATAGTCGATAAAGGTTTAAAGTTTAAAAAAGAGGTAATCGACTTACTTAACAATTAAAAAATCAATCGAATCGTGGTCTTAGCATACTATCCTTAAGCGAATAAAATAGTAGAACGCGGCTACGGACTAATTAGGAACGTATTAAGTAAGCTTAAAAGCACCGATTGGATTGCGTAATTACTAGCCGTCTTATTTACCGACCGCACTTCGGTGCATATTCTTACCGGATTCACTTTTTTTTATATAATATACAATAAAAAAGCAATACTTCCGATTAAAACTCGAATTTAATCTTAAGCTACGTTATTTTAAAAGCTAGTAACTAATCGTATTAAGCTTATCGAATTAAAAGCACGCTAGTTCCGAATGCGAGACAAAGATGCTACGGAGGCCGCACTTAAGAAAACCCGCTGCCGTTAAAAAGGAAAAGATGCTTTTAATAATAAGAAAAACTTTCGAATTAAACTTTTAAAAGTAAGTGACTTGGTCTTTAAGCACGACTCGATACGTAAAGTAAATATATCTAACGTTAAGAAGCTAGATTTTCGATAGCTTAGCTTTTATTAAATTTCGTCGATAAATATAAAAAGATATTACAAATTAAAAAAGCTAATAGAAGACGGGGCTTTGCTAAATAGAATATTTGCCGGCAATCGATTAAAGAAGTTTTACGTGCGATATACTTTTAAAGCGTCACTAACTCGCTTTAAGCCTTAAACAAAGAGATCTTTAAAATAGCTTTTACTAAATAAAGTGGCCGAGTCCGGCCTTTAGATCAAGCGCTTAAATAAATTTATTATTCGATTACTTAGCCTTACGAAGGAGCAACGGAGCTAATACGCAAGAGTCTTTATGAGCAGTGATAAAGAAGCAACAAAAAGTGATTAAGTCATAAAGGCATGATTATACGTGAAGGAAAGACGAGTTTAGATTTGATTTTTTAATTTTTTTTTTTATTTAAGTTTGGTTTTCTTTGTTTTCTTTCCTTTTATACTTTCTTTATTTCCTTCTTTGTATTAAAAAGCTTTACGATATCACATTTATATGCTTTCGATCTATTATATACGAGCATATTATACATATAAAGCGGACTTTATTCGAAGGCTAATCAAAAAGAGCATACGAAAAATCTATTATATTAATTATTTAGCAAGCTACCGATACGCGATAAAAACCTTTTCGACTTTACAACTCAAAGTTAAGTAAAATAATACGAAAGCTCTTCGCAGCATCTTAAGCATTGCTTTTACCTTTCGAAGTCTTACCGATGTTGTTACGACTCGAACCTTTCGTAAAACTACGAATATTATTATAGCTAAAACTTCGCGAAGAAGAACTATCGGTATTGCCGCGATTAAAAGCTTAGCGAGCATTTCGGCGGAGCTTTTTTGCAATAAAAAGTGCTAGCGATTCCGAAAATAAAAATAAAAGAGACGAAGACTTTTCGATAATCTATTATAATCAGATCGAAAAAGAATCACAAAAGGTTCGCAATATATACTTACGCGGTTAAAAAAGTTACTTAGCAAAGTATTATTTCGATTTATTGCAGTTAAGATCTAACGCAGCAAATCTAACGAAGCTAGATCGGCGGTAGCAGCGGCGGCAGATAAGCGTAACGCCGAGGCGAGACTTAAGCTAGCTAAAAGACTTTTAGCATTAGCGGCGGCAAAAGAAGCAGCGGCGATACGAGCTCGAAGAAAAGAAGAAGTATTATTAACACGAGAAGCAAAAGCACGGCGAGTCTTTATAAAGAGGTTATTTGCAATTATACTTTTACGAAAAACGTCGTCGGCCGTCTTAATTCTATTGTTTATAACCGTTATCGCATTTATTAAGACTATACCGGTATTAACGACTTTTACGAAGAGCTATCGAATCGAAGTCAAAACGAGTATAAAACGAAAAGTAAGATAACTTACAAAGATGCAAGTTGACTTAATAGCACGGCAACGCTCGCATTTAATAGATTTATCGGCGAAGAAGATGCATCGACTCGTAATATTATCGATAGTTTTGCTTGCGTGGCTCACGCATTAAAAGCAGATCGATAATATAATAATAAAAGATAAAATTAATAAGTAATAATATTAAAAAGAAAATAAAAAAGTATAAAGTTGATATAAAAAGAAAGTTGATTGTTTATAGCAAAACTTCGAGTATATACTACCGCCTTTGTTTTCTTTGTTATATTACCGCTTTAAGCTCCGCGCTATTACCGATTCGGCAGTGCGTTACTACTTAACCGCCTAAACTAGCGCACGCTTATCTTAACGACAATACCAACGCTCGAGTTGATATTATTCTTGTAATTAAATAAGTAAGCTATAAAAGATATAAAAAAGAGTTAGACTCGAAAGATTATCTTGCATTTTCGTTGCTATTCTTATCTTCTTTGTTATATCATATACGCCTCGTATTAACACCGATCCGGCGATGCATTATTAAGTAGTACTTTAAGACTATATTACGACCGTGCAATTCGGCCATATGCTCGTTTTGCAAACTTAACTTTACTACTTTAATAAAAGGTAATTCGAAAGCGAGTCTGATTCGAAAAAGGGACGTATATGATAGAGTTGCGGCTTTATATTTGTTTTGTTTATATATATAGTACTAATATTAAGCACCTTTATCACGTAAGTGCGCTGCATGCTCTAGCTTTGCTAAGCACGTAGTTAAGTCACGTAGCTAAGTCACGTACAAGCTCTTATATAAACGAGTAGTTGGTTCCTCCTTAAACCAACACCACACTACTACACAATATAATACACGTACTCATAGCACACATTCGAATGTCCTTCGATCGTCCTCTTTTTCCTCCTTTATTTACTTACGATTCTATCATAGCTATATTCATATACATCTCTTGATTTGACGTTAGGTATATGTCGGAGCTCTTCCCCTCCACAGTATAAAAGTCTTTATCTTTTTGCTCTTTAACTTAAATTTAATCAACTCCTTCTCTTCCTTTGCCTTTATAGCTCGATTAACAATTATAAGAACATCGTCCGTTTATAAAGCAGCTATTTTTAGTTAATCTTTATTAGTTAATACAAAAAAGCAAGAATCAAAGCTCGATTACTTTATCTCGAGATTGTCCGTAAAATGCTTTAAAAAACGCTTATATTAATGCGTTCTTGCTTTGAAGATGCCGTATAAAAGGCTAATCATAAAGAACAAAGTGCCGAAGAAGAATCGATAAGTGATCTCTTTAAGTAGTCGCACGACGATTATTTTAATAAGCTTCGTGCTTAATTAAGTATAAGCTTGCGTAATATCTTTATCATAGACTTAATACTCGTAGTCTTTTATTAGCGAAAAAGCTAAAGCATAACAAAGTCTTTAGCTCGCTCGCTACATCGTAAATAACTCGGTGAGTACTCTCGTTTTGCCTTTGTTTTAAAAAGCTTAAACTATTATACGAAACTTCTCGTATAACGTAAATGTTCTTTTGCTTTTAATTTTATTAACAAACTTAGATCCGAAGATCTTAGCGCTTTTAGCTCGTAAGTCGGTGCTCGAGATCACTTAAAAGATGCTTTAAGCTATTAATCTAGCTAATTCTTTTATTTTAAACTTTTGAAATAATGCTTTAAGACTCTTGATAATCCTTTCGGCGCGCAGCTTAGCTAAAAGCTTATAATCCCGGCGTTCTTTATCGGTAATCAACACTTCGAAATCCTTAATAAATAAAACGTAAGAATCGTTCTCTTTTTCGTCGAGCACGGTCGGGATATTAAGATCGTACTTTTAGTAAGGTATTTAGACTATTAGTATTATTGATCTTTAAGAATTAACAAGTTGAAGGTTAAGGGCTGATCTTGGCGAGCTTCTTAAATTAAGCGAATATTAAGGTTTAAGCGAATTTCGCGGTTTAAGCTCTTTTTCGCCTTCGCTTTTATCTTTTTCTTCTTTCGCTTTTATTTTAAGTACTTGCAACTCTTTTAGCAGCTTTTCAACTTTAAAGTAATAAAGTTTTATTAAAGTTGACTTGAATTCCGTAAGCCTCGGACATGCTATTATATACGTGTGCCTTTGCTTATTAAGCAGTTGAAAAAAGCTTTTCTACTCTTGGTTTTCTCGCTACACGAGTACCCGTGAACTAATAAAAAGGTTTAAGGTATGCTTCGTAATTAGCTTATTCCTTTTCTTAAGCGCGTCCTTAACTTGCTTAGCGGCGTAGCATTTTCGTACTTCTTTTATAGCTTTTTTAATAGCAGCAGCACGCTCTTAAGTAAACGCGGCAAGTCGATCTTGCTCCGTTAGCTTCGGTAAGATCTTAAAAACGAAGAGTATAAGAACCAGGCTATTAGATCTAGCTATATCGTTAATAGCTTTGATAGCTATTTAAAGCCGGTCCTTTTTTAAAGCTTTTAAAAGCTCTTTTGTAACGATCTTAAAAGCGCGTCGCACAAAGACGTAATAGCGTTCTATTAGCCCGATGCTATAATAAGCTTTTATAAGCATCTGCTTTAAAGTGCTGCTAATACTTTTAAAGTAGCTTCGAAACGTTGCCGAATTAAAGTTAATTCCGAGATCGTGTACGACGTTTGTAAAAGGTTCGACGTAAGTGTTGACTTAATATCTATTAAATCTTTTAAGTAAGTGCTATGCGGATATGCTTTTAAAGAAAGTGACGGCTTAAAAATTAATAGAATCGCAAACGACGTATAATACGTTTTTGCTGTTAAAATGCATTACGTTTACGTATACCGTGTTATTAAAGTTAGTATCGTCTTTAAGCTTGATACTAAATCTTTTAAAAGAACGCTTAAAGACTTAGTAATAATAGCAAAACTTTTAGATGTTATAAAGCAAATCCCGTTTGAATTCGTGCTCGGCCCTTTTAAGAACAGCAGTAAATCGACTTATTAAAAAGTGGCTAAAACGCTTGTAGATAGTCTTTAATTGCTTTTTCGTAAGGTAGTAATAAACGGTCTCGCCTTCGATGCTATAGTAAGTAGCAGCGTGCTTTTTACTTAATAGCATTTATACGTGTTTAAACATCTTTACTATTAATATTTCTTTTTTCTTTTAAACTAATACGTTTCGTAAGTTATTTAAGATCACTTTATGCTTGTTTATATTAGCTAATGAAAGTAAAAAAGGTACGTCGCTCTTTATAACGTAGAACTTCACTTGACTTAAAAGAGTGTCTAAAGTAATTGCTTTAATAAAGGTAGCAAAGCCGATGCCGTATTTAACGGACTTCTTTTTTATCCGAAATATATCTAATTAAACTTCGAAGTACCTTTTTTAAAGTGCTCGTAGCTAAAGCAAGCTAGCGGTAAAGAAATTAATTGCTCCGCTGTTAATCATAAAGCTTATAAATACGTTTTCCGAGTACTTAAAAGCTATATAAGTCTTTACTTTGCTCGTAAGCACACGCGGATCTTGCTCGAGCATCTTTTAAGTCTTTACTTAGCTAATAAAAGCGTAAAATACCGTTTAAATCTTTAGTTGTTTATATACTTCGTTAGCGTTAAAGGTGCTGTAAATAGTTACAAAACCTTCCGACATATTAGCGTAGCTGCTCGATTCGAGCGGCTCGTTTAATAAGCTTGCGATAAACTAATCGAATTCTTTCGTAAATACAAGTAGCAAACCTTCGATCGACGTTACGTATTAAAAGAATTTGCTTTTCGTCACCCTTTTTGCGTCTTTAAAGCTCTAGAACTTAGCTACGAAAGCTTTGCGCTCGTCGAAGGTGTAGTTAATGCTCTAGCAACTTGGCTTCTTGCAAACAAAACACCTTTTCTCACCCTTAATAATAGCTTTAACAGCTTTCTTATTTCCGAAGTATTAACGGTCTTAAATAAAGCATTCGTATTCTTCGTCTAAATCGAAGTCAGCCTTTAAAGTGTTATAAGAGCAAGTGTAATCGTATAGCTCGCTAAAGCTCGCGTAAGCTTTACTCGCTTTAGCGAAAAGTTAAAAGGTCTTAATAGCAAACGCAATTGCTCGACGAATATTAGTAACTGCCGCGGTAAAAGTAAAAGCAAGATTTATTCGTGCAATCGTAATCTCTAGCACGTTTTTATAAGCTAAATACAGCTTATTAGCAAGACTTCGATTATCTTTCAAACCTAGTCGTAAAGAGCCTTAAATGCCCTTAAGCTCTTTAGCGAGCTTCTTAAAGCACTCGCTAAGCGAGGTCCTTAAATTCTCCTTCTTAACTAAATCTAGCGAAATTTCTTTTTAACGGTCGTATTTTGCTTGCCGCCGGTAATCAATCTCGAAATAGTCCTTTACCGCAATAGCATTAGCCTTGAATATCGAAAGCCTAGCTTTAATCACATGATTGTAATAAAAGGTTATAGCTTCTTTTATAAGCATAATCGAGAATGCCATTAAGTAATCGTTTAAGGTTAAACCGTATCGACTTGCTTAGTTAATAAAAATCTTTAATTGTGTTTTGAAGTTATCGTCGGGTCTCGAATACTTTAGCTTTTTAAGAAAACTTCGCGCGAATAAAGCCAATTCCTTTGCTTTTAAGTGAAGGTCCGTTGCTCTTATTTTAAGGAAATCGTTTCTATTATCGTTAAGAGCGCTTAGAATACCGTACGCAAATGTGCTTTGCTTAATTAATAGTCTAATCGGTAAAAGGTTATCGATATAATTGCCGGTGGTCCGTTTTCTTTTAAAGTCTTTAAGAGGCTTATTTCCGAATCCGAAGTCCTTTAAAAGTCCGTTTCCGAATCCTTTTAATAGTTTAAAAGGACCGTTCTTACCCTTTTCGTATCCGTATCTTCGATCTCTTTGCTAATCTCTTCCGTTTCCTCTTCGTCGGTCATCGTTAAAATCATTAAAGCTATTCGGATCACCGGCTAAAGCTCTAGCTTAATGATATCCGTACTTTTAAGCGCGCTTTTAGCGATTCTTATACTTTTGGTTTCTCTTTTACTAATACGTAGCTTTTTAAAAGATATAAGTAGCTTGTCGGTACGTTCGAAGGTACTAAATCCTTTTTTCGAGTTGCTGAATTCCTTTTTCGGATTGCTAAGGTTAAGCACGGAAATCTATACGCTGTCTTTAATAAGAGCTGATTTTGTCCGGAATGCTCTTAAGTTTTAATAAGTTTTTTTTTAGCGTGTAATTGCTATTGCTTCGCGTATTATCAAGCTTGATTATGTTTTCGAAGCCGTTATTATTGCTATTCGGTCTTGGCTTTTAAGAAACCCGGTTGTAGCTCTTAAGAAAAAGGTTTAAAGGCCGTTAAAGTGATTTTAGCTTTTATATGATTAGCGTATTGCGTAGCGATTAATGAATTAAAAGCGTCGAGTACGCTAAAGTACTTCGTCGTAGCCTTTCGTTAGATTGTATAGCGTAAGTCCGTAATTCCGCCATTTGCCTTGCTATAGCTTTTATATTTCGTTTTATATCTTTCCTTTCTTTTAAAAACTCTTTTCGTAACCTTCGGATCTCTTCCTTTTCTTTTTTCTTTTTCCTTTTTAAACTTCGTAAAAGTGGTAAAAGTAGTTGAAGCGTATTATCTTCGTCGTCCGTAAGGTTTTCGGCGGTCTACTTTAAATCGAAGCTTAAAAGTGTTGCTTATTGCTTTTTTATTTCCTCGAAAGTCTACTAATACTGCTGCTCGTCGTTCAAAAGCTTAACTATTCTATTAGCGTAACCTCTTTGCTTTAAAAAGCACTATACGCTTTTAAACAGCAAGTGTTCCTTAAAGCTAATAAAAGTAGCATACTTAAAGCCTCGTCCCGTATTGTCTTTCGTTATCGTAAAACTCGTTTAATCCTAACGTAAGAAAGCGTGCCGGAATAAGCTTTATAAATCGTAATCCTTTAAGCTTTTATACTTCGCGTCTAAGAAGTCTTTCATTATCGCTCGAGCCGTGATCTTACTGTCTAGCCTTGCGTATAATAGCTCGTTTAAGTCAAATAAGATGCCCGATATCTCGTTATCTAGCCCTTCCGATAGCTTTAAGAGCCTTAAGTATAATAGTTCTTTTAGCTGAATAGCTAAAGGTTCCGTAAGTGGTAATAAGATTCGAAAGGTATAATACCTTGCTCTTTGTCGGCTAGACTCTTTACTCGAAAGTCTAGTTGCTCGATCGGCTATAGTTGTTATCTGTTTGTATATAAGTCGATCTAAATTGATTAGGTTGTTATATATAGCAAGCGCTGCTCTTATAGCGTTAAAGTTGTTGTTTTGAAAGTGACTTGGTTCGGAATCACTCTTCCGTAAGAATAAGGAAAAATCGATAGTATAAGCAAGCGACTTAGTACGGAATCGCTCTTCCGTTATAAAAAGAAAGAGGTATCTTCGCTATAGAGTCTTAGCTTCTTTATGATTGATCACTTAATAGTAAATCAACCACTGATTAGTATTAGATTGCTTTTAAGCGATTAAGAATATATTCGTAAAGTCGTAACGGTCGTTAAAGTACTTGCAATTGCAAAACACTCGGTTGATAAAGTATCTGAATTCTATCTGCTCTTTAAGATTTAAAGGAGCTGATTCCTTTTATAAGATTAGAAAGAATCACGTGCACTAACTAACTAATAAGTTTACTTGTCAAGTTAAGGGTCCCTTGACTGCTGACATGCTAAGCGAGGCATGCCAAGTGACCCGTGAACCATGGTTCACGGGTAAGCTTTCCCCAACTACTATTACTAGCTAAGGTCGATATAGATATACCGACAAAATGTGAAATGCAAGTTAATACGGATTAATATAAGTCAGTACAAGTAATACAGATTAATATAAGTTAATACGTATAGCTAAAGGCTATTCAAGAGAAAAGGAAAAGGGGAAAAGGAAAGAGAAGGTATGAATCGCGTGATTGTATTGCTATTTAGTTATTATAGCGCTGCAGCTGCTGCTATCGTTATAGCAATACTTTAACCTTTAATTCAGTAAGTAACGAACCGATAATTATTCTTTTTTTAAGGTTTTTTATTTTAATTATACTTTACGATATACGAAATATTAACTTTAACTTAAATTCGCTGATTTGTCGGTCGCAAATTAATTAATCCTTTAAAGTCTTATCAATTGCAATAAGGAAAGGGAGGGGAAAGGAGAAGAAGGGTGCAAATAACTAGCGTATTGTATTAACAGTATTGTTACTTCGATTAGTAAATCGATTAATAAATCGATTAGTAAATATGAAATGCAAGTCAATACAGATTAATATAAGTCAATACAAGTAATACAGATTAATATAAGTTAATACGTATAGCTAAGGGCTATTCAAGAGAAAAGGAAAGAGGGAGAGGAGAGGGAGAGTATAAATCGCGTGATTGTATTGCTATTTAGTTATTATAGCGCTGCAGCCGCTGCTATAGTTATAGCAATACTTTGACTTTTAATTTAATAAGTAACGAACCGATAATTATTCTTCTTTTAAGGTTTTTTATTTTAATTATACTTTACGATATACGAACTATTAACTTTAACTTATATTCGCTGATTTGTCGGTCGCAAATTAATTAATCCTTTAAAGTCTTATCAATTGCAATAAGGAAAAGGGAAAGGGTGCAAATAACTAGCGTATTATATTAATAGTATTGTTACTTCGATTAGTAAATCGATTAGTAAATCGATTAATAAATGTGAAATGCAAGTCAATATGAATCAATATAAGTCAATACAAGTAATACAGATTAATATAAGTTAATACGTATAGCTAAAAGCTATTCAAAAGAAAGAGAAAAGGAAAGGAGAAAGAGAGGGTATGAATCGCGTGATTGTATTGCTATTTAGTTATTATAGCGCTGCAACCGCTGCTATCGTTATATTAATACTTTGACCTTTAATTCAATAAGTAACGAACCGATAATTATTTTTATTTTAAAGTTTTTTATTTTAATTATACTTTACGATATACGAAATATTAACTTTAATTCATAATCGCTGATTTGTCGGTCGCAAATTAATTAAATCCTTTAAAGTCTTATCAATTGCAATAAGGAAAAGGGAAAGGGTGCAAATAACTAGCGTATTGTATTGCTACTTCGATTAGTAAATCGATTAGTAAATCGATTAATAAATCGATAAGTGAATGTCAAATACAAGTTAATACAAGTCAATACAAGTTAATGCAAGTTAATAAAGCTCAATATAAATTAATACAAATCAATATAAATAAATATAAGTTAATACAAGTAATAAAAATTAATACAAGTGAATGCGCATAACTAAAGGCTACTCAAGAAGAAGAGGGGATATGATTCGAATAATCGTATTGCTATTCCGATCAATAGATAAATCAGTAAATCAATTAGTAAATCGATGAATAAATCGATTAATAAATCGATTAATAAATATAAAATACAGATTAATATAAATTAATACAAGTTAATACAAGTCAATACAAGTTAATGCAAGTTAATAAAGGTTAATATAAATTAATATAAATCAATATAAGCAAATACAAGTTAATATAAGTAATACAGATTAATATAAGTGAACGCGTATAGCTAAAGGCTACTCAAGATGAAAGAAGTGATTCGCGTAATCGTGTTGCTATTCCGATTAATTAATCGATTAATAAATCGATTAATAAATCGATAAGTAAATGTGAAATACAAGTTAATATAAGTTAATACAGATTAATATAAATTAATACAAGTTAATACGAGTCAATATAAGTAATACAGATTAATATAAGTGAATGCGTATAGCTAAAGGCTATTTAAAAGAGGAAAGGATATGATTCGAGTAATTATATTGCTATTCCGATTAATAAATCAATTAGTAAATCGATAAGTGAATATGAAATACAAGTTAATATAAATTAATACAAATCAACATAAATTAATACAACTTAATACAAGTTAATACAAGTAATACAAATTAATATAAGTGAATGCGTATAGCTAAAAGCTACTCAAAAGGGGGGGGGATATAATTCGAGTAATTGTATTGCTATTCCGATCAATAAATCAATTAGTAAATCGATGAGTGAATGTGAAATACAAGTTAATATAAGTTAATATAAATAAACATAAATTAATACAAGTTAATACAAGTCAATACAAGTAATACAGATTAATATAAGTGAATGCGTATAGTTAAAAGCTACTTAAGATAAAAAGGGTGATTTACGTAATCGTATTGCTATTCCGATTAATTAATCGATTAATAAATCGATTAGTAAATCGATAAGTGAATATGAAATACAAGTTAATATAAGTTAATACAAATTAATTGTCACCAACGGTGACCCAAGATAAATTCCAGTAGTTGTGGTGGTGATTAGTCACCCAATCACGTGAGATTTTCTATACGGATTTAAAAAATTTGTGAGCGTGCCAAGACTTTTATTCCATGTCAATCTATTGAACTTTTTCCGGAAAAATTAAAGAAAGAAGGGGGATTAAAGTAATTCCGGCGCCAGAATTTTTTTCCGTAATACGTATCGCGGCGCATCGACGCGTCAACGCGTTATATAAATACGCGTGCACGGACCACTTTATTTTATTTTTTTATAATGACGCGTCATTTATATAGAAGTGCACGGGCCACTTTTTTTTTTTTAAATTAAGCTATTATTAAGGCTAATAAAGCCGTATAAAAAAAATTGCGATATGCAACAAAACCAAAAAAAATCGAGCTTATACGTATCGCGGCGCGTCGACGCGTCGACGCGTTATATAAATACGCGTATATAGAAATTATTTTTTTATCAAGACGCGTCATTTGTATGAAAGTGCACGGGCCACTTTTTCTTTTTTTAATTGAGCTATTATTAAGGCTAATAAAGCCGTATATAAAAAATTGCGAAATGTAACAAAACCAAAAAAATCGAGCTTATACGTATCGCGGCGCGTCGACGCGTTATATAAATACGCGTATATAAACTTTTTTTTTAATAAAGACGCGTCATTTCTATAGAAGTGCGCGGGCTACTTTTTCTTTTAATTAAGCTATTATTAAGGCTAATAAAAGCGTATATCAAAAATTGCGATATATAATAAAACCAAAAAAAAATCAAGCTTATCGAAAAATTCAAGCTTAATATATATATACTAATATTGATTGCAAGTTATTTAGTAATAGAATAAACAAAACCTTAGTAGTCTAATGGTAATAGTTTAATAAGTATAAAAGATACTTTTTCAGAAATATACGTATACTTTTTTTTCTTAAAAGTTAAAACAAATTTTTTTTTTTATAACGATACGCTAGGTCTTTTAAGCCTATTCTTACGTACGCCAAGCTACTTCTTTCCTTTCCTTTTTATATTCTTTTATATTTTCTTACTTTTCTCGTTCTTTTTTTTTTATTTATAAACCTTGTTTATAAGCCTTTAGCGCTCTTTAATAATAATAATAATAATAATAATAATAATAATAATAATAATAATAATAATAATAATAATAATAATAATAATAATAATAATAATAATAATAATAATAATAATAATAATAATAATAATAATAATAATAATAATAACAATAATAATAATAATAATAATAATAATAATAATAATAATATGATTCGCGAAAAGGTCCCGAGCCTTTTTGGTTGAAAGAGGGGTTTAATAAGGTCTTCTCCTTATAATAAATTATTAAATATAAGTAATTCGCAAAAGGGTCTGAGGTTTCCTTAGTAAAAAGGGGGGTTTAAGGGGGTCCCCCCCTTATATTAAATTATTAAGTAAAAGTAATTCTCAAAAGGGTCTGAGGTTTCCTTAGTAAAAAGGGGGGTTTAAGGGGGTCCCCCCCTTATATTAAATTATTAAGTAAAAGTAATTCTCAAAAGGGTCTGAAGTTTCCTTAATAAAAAGGGGGGTTTAAGGGGGTCCCCCCCTTATATTAAATTATTAAGTATAAGTAATTCGCAAAAAGGTCTGAAGTCTTTACGATAAAAAAAAAAGGTTTCAAAAGGTCTCTTTTTATAATAAAATATTAAATCATTTCTCGTATAATAATACTTTTATATTTATTTTATCTTTATTATTTTTAATTTTATGATTTTGATTTAAATATATTAAGATTCTTATAAATCGAGTAATTAGCCCGTTGGTGACACTACAAAGAACTTGGTCCTTTGCCCTGGTATAAATTAATACAAGTTAATACAAGTCAATACAAGTAATACAGATTAATATAAGTGAATGCGTATAGTTAAGAGCTACTTAAAAAGAAGAAGGATATAATTCGAGTAATTGTATTATTATTCCGATCAATAAATCAATTAATAAATCGATAAGTAAATGTAAAATACAAATTAATATAAGTTAATATAAATAAACATAAATTAATACAAGTTAATACAAGTCAATACAAGTAATACAAATTAATATAAGTGAATGCGTATAATTAAGAGCTACTTAAAATAAAAGAGGTGATTTACGTAATTGTGACGAACTGATGAATTCTGACCTTAGAATACAAAGTGAGGAAAGGAAACAGGAAGCTCGGGGAGCTCAGAAAGGTCTATATACATGGTCACAAGCGCTAGGCCTAGATAAGTGATCAGCTGACTGCAGGTAATAAAGCAGGCTGTCATACTACCCCTTTAGAAAGCTGTCTTAGCTCTCTTAAAAAGTACTTGATAAAAGAAAAGAAAAAAATTCAGTCGTGAACTATAGTTTACGAGTAGGATTATTAAAAAAAAAACCAAAAAAATACGCCGAGGCTATAGATCGCGATAATCGTCAAGATTAGCGTCGTAGCTTTTAAAAGCGTTTTATTCCGTTAAAATTTCCTCTTTTTCGTCCGAATCAAACTCGCTTAAACCTTTATTTTCTTTGACGGGTCGGTCCGAAAAAGGGTCTTAAAGAACTCGCTTCTTTGTTAAAGGCTTAGCTAAAAGGAAAGTATAGCTAGCTATTTAATAGTCGATTGCACCGTAACGAGTATAGCGATTTGATTTGCGCTAAGCTTCGCGCTGATTAAAAGTGCTATGAAAAGCATGCTAGAAAGTAGAGTATCGATCTTTTAACAGTTGAGTTTGGTCAGCTTCGTAAGCGTCGATAAGCTTTATAGCGCCGAGCTCGTTGGCGTGCTGCAATTGCTCGAATTGTTAAGCGCGGTCGATTGCTGAAAGGTTTATTAGGTCGCCGGGAAGAAGGCCCGTTGACGTGCGAAGGCGGTTTTAAAAAAGGGCCGAAGGAGCCGAAGAACGAGAAAATCCGTAGGACGGGCCGGAAAGGCCGGAAGAGCCGGAAGAGCGTTTAAGCTGCTAAGTGACGTGTACGTATTCGGTATACGTAATTAAGAGAGTCAATTAGCTATTTAAACGGATCCGTATAATTGAGTTCAAACTATTATAGAACGCAATAATCTTATTAACGTCGAGCTAAGTTTAATAGCGAGCAGCGTGCAAAAGTCGTTCGAAGCGTAAAACGTAAATATAAAAAGCGTCCGTACTTTACTTGCAAGCAAGCAACTTATCCTTAACCTTTTGAATTTTGTTTAAATTGTCGTAAGCGAAAGCGAGCTGATTTAAAAGAGTATTATAATCTTAATTGCCGGAGTCTTAAGCTAAAGCTAATTAAGTTAAAACTATTGCTTAAGGACCGGGTTTTATATTAAAGTAAACGTAATAGAATTGCGCAATAAGTCCGTTAAAAGCTTCATCGTCGACGAAAAGCTTAGCCTTGATCGAAAAGAGCTAAGTATCTTACCGTTAAACCGTACCGTTGAACTTATCGGGATCCGGAAAGACGCATTTGCGCTAGCGAAAAGCTATTCGTAATTGCTTTACGAAAGACTCTAATTAAGCGATTCTCGTAAAAAGAGAAAGGCCGTCGTCTTCGTGAGAAGATATGGTAATGGAATGAAGAAGGAGGGGGCGTTTAAGTGTCGGAAACGCTAGAAAAAGGAATAAGGAAGAGAGTTCGTCTTGCAACCGAAGTGCAAAAAATTAAAGAAGGGAGCTCTTTTAGGTCGGAAGAGCTAAGGAAAAAGTAAGGTCGTAAAAAAGACAATAATCTGTAAGCAATAAAAGACCGTGGAGCACTTAACAAATAACTTACTCCGTTCTTAACAATAATCAATAAGCCGTAATCTATAACAATAAGCAATAACAATAAGCTGTAATACGACGACCTAATCGAAGGACTTTGTATAATATAACGAACTGATGAATTTTGACTTTAAAATACAAAGTGAAGAAAGGAAACAAGAAGCTCGGGGAGCTCAGGAAGGTCTATATACATGGCCACAAGCGCTAGGCCTGGATGGGTGATCAGCTGACTGCAGGTAACAAGGCAGGCTGTCACAGTAATCGTATTGCTATTCCGATTAATCAATCGATTAATAAATCGATTAGTAAATCGATGAATGAATATGAAATACAAGTTAATATAAGTTAATACAAATCAATATAAATTAATATAAGTTAATACAAGTTAATACAAGTAATACAAATTAATATAAGTGAAGGCGTATAGCTAAGGGCTACTCAAAAGAGGGAAGGATATGATTCGAGTAATTGTATTGCTATTCCGATCAATAAATCAATTAATAAATCTATTAATAAATCGATTAGTAAATATAAAATACAGGTCAATACAGGTCAATACGTATAGCTAACTTCTAAAAGCGACTCAAGGAAAGGGTAAAAAAGGTAAGACGGGGTAGGATTCGCGTAATCTTATTGCTACTTGATTATTAAAGCGCTAATATCGTTATAGCAATGCTTTGACTTTTAATTTAACTAATAATAAATCTATTATTATATTTCTTTTCAGGTTTTTATTTTTATTATAAACTTTTAATACAAGTGTATAAGTGAATACAAATGAATACAAGTTAATACAAATTAATAAAGATTAATATAAGTGACAAGTCGATATAAGTTAACGCAAGTTAATACGTATAGCTAAAGGCGACTTAAAAAGGGTGTAAGAAGGGTAGGACGGAGTAGGATTCGCGTAATCTTATCGCTACCTGATTATTAAAGCGCTGATATCGTTATAGCAATGCTTTGACTTTCAATTTAACTAATAATAAATCTATTGTTATATTTCTTTTTAAGTTTTTATTTTTATTATAAACTTTTGATACAAGTGTACAAGTGAATACAAATGAATACAAGTTAATACAAGTTAATATAAATTAATATAAATAACAAGTCGATATAAGTTAACGCAAGTTAATACGTATAGCTAAAGGCGACTTAAAAAGGGTATAAGAAAGGTAAGACGGGATAAGATTCGCGTAATTTTATCGCTACTTGATTATTAAAGCGCTGATTTCGTTATAGCAATGCTTTAACGTTCAATTTAACTAATAATAAATCTATTATTATATTTCTTTTCAAGTTTTTATTTTTATTATAGACTTTCAATACAAGTAAATACAAATGAATACAAGTGAATACAAGTGAATACAAGTGAATACAAGTGAATACAAGTTAATACAAGTCAATATAAATTAATATAAATCGATATAAGTCAATACAAGTTAATACGTATAATTAAAAGCGACTTAAAGAAGAAGGAAGAAAGATAAGACGAGATAAGATTCGCGTAATCTTATTGCTATTTGATTATCAAAGCGCTAATATCGTTATAGCAGTGCTTTGATCTTTTATTTAATTAATAAGAAACAGATAATTATACTTATTTTTAAGTTTTTTATTTTTAATATACTTCGCGATATACGAAATACTAACTTTAATTTATTTTCGTTGATTTGCCGATCGCAAATCGATTAAAAGTTTAAATTTTCTATTGAAATGTAATTAGTAAATATAATTAAGAAATATAATTAATAAATATAATTAATAAATGTGATTAGTAAATGTGATTAGTAAATGTAATTAATAAATATAATTAGTAAATGTGATCAGTAAATGTGATTAATAAATATAATTAGTAAATATAATTAATAAATCGAGTATTAAATATAAAATACAAGTTAATAAAAGTTAATATAAGTTAATATAAATTAATTCAAGTTAATACAAGTCAATACAAGTTAATAACTTAATACGGGTCGATACAAGTCGATACAAGTCAATAAAAGTCAATTCGTATAGCTAAGGGCTATTCAGGGAAGGAGAAGGGGGGGGGGGAGGAGGGGGGAAGAAGGGGTAGGATTCGCGTAATCTTATTGCCACTTGATTATCAAAGCGCTGACATCGTCATAGCAATGCTTTGATCTTTTCTTTAATTAATAAAAAACCGATAATTATACTTTTTTTAAAGTTCTTTATTTTTAATATACTTTGCGATATACGAAATACTAACTTTAATTTATCTTAGCTGATTTGCTAATCGCAAATTGTCAATTGATTAAAAGTTTAAATTTTCTATTGAAATGTGATTAGTAAATGTAATTAGTAAATATAATTAGTAAATGTGATTAGTAAATATGATTAGTAAATCGATTAGTAAATCTGTTATAAATGCAGTCTAGCCTTGCACGTACTCTTTTACACGTGTTTAATAAGCTCCTTAACGCTTAAGCTATCAAGCGAAACTGCGTGCTATATATATATATAATATAATTGCTCTGTTGGATTGCTTCCAAGCGATTGGGAATATATATTCGTAAAGTCGTAACGGTCGTCAAAGTACTTGCAATTGCAAAACACTCGGTTGATAAGGTATCTGAATTCTGTCTGCCCCTTTATGCTCAAAGGAGCTGATTCCTTCTATATGATTAGAAAGAATCACGTGCACTAGCTAGCTAATAGGTTTACTTGTCAAGTTGAGGGTCTCTTAACTGTTAGCATGCTAAGCGAAACATGCCAAGTGGCCTGTAAACCATGGTTCACGAGTAAGCTTCCTTAACTACTACTACTACGACTACTAGCTAGCTAAAATCGATATAAAGATACCGATACCGGCAACTCTCTCTTTAGCAGGCAATGCCTTGCCAACTACTATATCGACCGAAAAAGGAAAGAAGGTAATCAAACAAAAGTAACCACACAAAAGAAAAACAATCTCTTTGTTGGATTGCTTCCAAGCGATTGGGAATATATATTCGTAAAGTCGTAACGGTCGTTAAAGTACTTGCAATTGCAAAACACTCGGTTGATAAGGTATCTGAATTCTGTCTGCTCCTTAAGATTCAAAAGAGCTGATTCTTTTTATAAGACTAGAAGGAATCACGTGCACTAGCTAACTAATAAGTCTACCTATCAAGTTGGAGGCCCTTTGATTGCTGATATGTTAAGCGAAGCATGCTAAGTGGCCCGTAAACTATGGTTTACGAGTGAGCTTCCCCAACTACTACTACTACTACTACTATTAGCTAGCTAAAGTCGATATAGATATACCGACACCGGCAACTCTCTTTTTGGTAAGCAATGCCTTGCTAACTACTATATCGACCGAAAAAGGAAAGAAAGTGATTAAAACAAAAGAAAATCAATCTTATTCCATCAAACCTCACTCTCTCTTCTCTTATAGCGGCCTTTCCACCTATCCGTTTACTTGCACCTTCAAGGTATTAGTCAAAACTAGCTTTTGCAAAGAAGTATTAGTTCCGATTTTGGTCATAGCGTCAGCAGGGTTGGATTTGCCTTCGATCTAGCGTACCTTAAAGAGCTCTCGCTTCTCGTATAACTCTCGAATAGCTATAATATCGATTATTAAGCGCTTCTTCTTAATAATCCTTAGCTTTATTATGCACTCGTAAAGCGAATAAGAGTTAATGCATACGACTACGAAGAAGTTAAAGATTCCTAGCTAAGCTATGATTTAAGCAAAGGTAATCGATATAGCAATAGCTATATCGATACTTAAAGATATAACGTATAGCTTAAAAGCTAATACCGCCCTTGTCACCTTCTTGCACTTCTATAACACTTAATAAAAGATGTTACCCGTTAAAGTGAACTCGTTCTCACTTACGTAAGCTTTATTGCTAAAGATAACCACGAAACCGATCTAAAAGCTAAGGTCAGCGTTATTAGCAAACGCTTTATCCACGAACACAAAAAGCTTTGTAATCCTTAAGTTTAAGAGCACGTAATAGATCCTTCGTATTAAGTGATCGATCAGCTATTAGATCACTTTATTAAAAGCCTTGTAATCTTCGTCTTTCGGTTTTTAATGCTAAGCAGCTATCGATAAAGCGCAAAATGCTTTTAAGTAGCAAATAATAATTAAATACGCTCTTCGAGCACGTTGCTTTAAGTACTCTTTAGCCCGTGTAATTGAATCGAGCTTGATTACGGCAAGCCTCTCACTCTGCCTTTTTTGCTTAACTAACACTTCGAACCCGTTTTTATTTAAAGATAACTTACATCTATTGAAAATCATCGGTTCGGCGTATATAAAGATCTTTATTTCTTTGCTCCTCAGCTTAGATTTGACCAGCTCTTTCTCCTCTTTTGCTTTCATAGCTCGATTAACAATTATAAGAACATCGTCCGTTTGCAAAGCAGCTATTCTTAGTTGATCTTTATTAATTAATATAAAAAAGCAAGAATCGAAGCTCGATTACTTTATACCGAGATTGTTTATGAAATGCTCGGAAAAACGCTTATATTAATGCGTCTTTGCCTCGAAGATGCCGTATAAAAGGCTAATCATAAAGAACAAAGTGCCGGGAAGGAATCGATAAGTGATCTCTTTAAATAATCGCACGACGATTATTCGAATAAGCTTTATACTTGACTAAGTATAAGCTTAAGTAATATCTTTGCTATAAACTTAACATCCGTAATCTTTTATCAGCGAAAGAGCTAAAGCACAACAGAGTCTTTGATTCGCTCGCTGTATCGTAAAAGACTCGATAAGTACTTTCGTCTTGCTTTTATTTTAAAAGGCTTAGACTATCATACGAGACTTCTTGTATAGCGTAAGTATTCCTTTGCCTTTGATCTTATTAACAAACTTAAACTCGAAGATCTTAACGCTTTTAGCGCGTAAATCGGTGCTCGAAATCACTTAAAAGATGCTTTAAACTATTAATCTAGCTAATTCCTTTGCTTTAAACTCTTGAAATAATGCTTCGAAGCTCTTAATGATTTCTTCGGCTCGTAGCTTAGCTAAGAGTTTATAATCTTAGCGTTCTTTGTCGATAATCAACACTTCAAAGTTTTTAATAAATAGCACGTAAGAATCGTCTTCTTTTTTATCGAGCACGATCGAGATACTCGGATCGTACTTTTAGTAAAGTACTTAGACTATCGGTATTATTAATCTTTAAAAATTAATAAATTAAAAGTTAAGAAGGCTGTTTGCTGATTTAAGCGACCTTGATAGATTAAGCGAATGTTAAGGTTTAAGCGAATTTCGCGGTTCTAGCTCTTTTTCGCTTTCGCTTTGATTTTCTTCTACTTTTACCTTAAGTACTTACAACTCTTTTAGCAGCTTTTCAACTTCAAAGTAGTAAGGTTTTATTAAAGTTGACTTGAATTCCGTAAGCCTCGGACATACTATTGTGCACGTATGCCCTTGCTTGCTAAGCAGCTGAAAAGGACCTTTCCACCTTTGGTTTTCTCGCTATACGAGCACTCGTAAGCTAATAAAAAAGTCTAAAGTATGCTCCGTAATTAAGCTATTCCTCCTTTTAAGCGCGTCTTTAACCTGCTTCGTAGCGTAGCATTTTCGTACTTCTTTTATAGCTTTGTTAATAGTAGCAGCACGCTTTTAAGTAAACGCGGCAAGTCGATCTTGTTCCGTTAACCTTAGTAAAGTGCCAAAAACGAAAAGCGTAAAAACCAAGCTATTAAGTCCCGCCGTATCGTTAATAGCTTTAATAACTATTTGAAGCCGGTCTTTCTTTAAGGCTTTTAAAAGCTCTTTTATGACGATCTTAAAAGCGCGTCGCACAAAGACGTAGTAGCGTTCTATTAGCCCGACGCTATAATAGGCTTTTATAAGCATCTGCTTTAAAGTGCTGCTAATACTTTTAAAGTAGCTTCGAAACGTTGCCGAATTAAAGTTAGTTCCGAGATCGTACACGACGTTTATAAAAGGTCCGACGTAAGTGTTGACCTAGCATTTACTAAATCCTTTAAGTAAGTGCTATGCGGATATGCTTTTAAAGAAAGTAGCGGCTTGAAAATTAATAGAATCGCAAACGACGTGCAATACGTTCTTGCCGTTAAGATACATTACGTCTACGTATACCGTATTATTAAAGTCAATATCGTCTTTAAACTTAATACTAAATCTTTTAAAAGAACGCTTAAAGACTTAGCAATAATAACAAAACTTTTAAATATTATAAAGCAAATCCCGTTTAAATTCGTGCCCGGCCTTCTTGAAAACAATAGCAAATCGACCTATTAAAAAGTGGCCAAAACGCTTGTAAATAGTCCTTAATTACTTTTCCGTAAAATAGCAATAAACGATCTCGCCTTTAATACTATAATAAATAGCAGCGTGCTTCTTACTTAATAGCATCTATACGTGCTTAAACATCTTTATCATTAGTATTTCCTTCTTCTTTTAAATTAGCACGTTCCGCAAGTTATCTAAGATCACTTTATGCTTATCTATATCAATTAATAAAAATAAAAAAAGTACGTCGCTTTTTATAACGTAAAACTCTACTTAACTTAAAGGTGTTTGTAAAGTAACTGCTTTAATAAAAGTAGCAGAGCCGATGCCGTATTTAACGGACTTTTCTTTTGCCCGGGATATATCCAATTGGACTTCGAAGTACCTCTTTTAAAATGCTCGTAGCTAAAGCAAGCTAGCGGTAAAGAAATTAGCTGCTCCGCTATCAATCATAAAGCTTATAAATACGTTTTTAAAGTATTTAAAAGCTATGTAAGTCTTTGCTTTGCCCGCGAGCATACGCGGATTTTACTCGAGCATCTTTTAAGTCTCCACTTAGCTAATAAAAGCGTAAAATGCCGTTTAAATCTCTAATTATTTATATACTTCGTTAACGTTAAAAGTGCCGTAAGTAGTTATAAAACCTTCCGATATATTAGCGTAACTGCCCGATTCGAGCGGCTCGTCTAATAAGCTTGCGATGAACTGATCGAATTCTTTCGTAGATACAAGTAGCAAGCTTTTAATCGATATTACGTATTAAAAGAATTTGCTTCTCGTCACCTTTTTTGCGTCTTTAAAAGCTTAAAACTTAGCGACGGATGCTTTACGCTCGTCGAAAGCGTAGTTAATGCTTTAGCAACTTGGCTTCTTGCAAACAAAACACTTTTTCTTACCCTTAATAATAGCCTTAGCAGCCTTTTTACCTCCGAAGTATTAACGGTCTTAAATAAAGCATTCGTATTCTTCGTCCAAATCGGAGTTAGCTTTTAAAGTGTTATGTTAAAAGCAGGTATAGTCGTGTAGCTCGCTAAAGCTCGCGTAAGCTCTACTCGCTTTGGCAAAAGGTCGAGAAGTCTTAGTTGTAAAAGCAATTGCTCGACGAATATTAGCAACTGCCGCGGTGAAAGTAAAAGCAAAATTCATTCGTGCAATCGTAATCTTTAGCACGTTTTTACAAGCTAAATATAGCTTGTTAATAAGACTTCGATCATCCTTCAAACTTAGTCGTAAAGAGCTTTAAATGCTTTTAAGCTCTTTAGCGAGCTTTTTAAAGCACTCGCTAAGCGAGGTCCTTAGATTTTCTTTTTTAATTAAATCTAGCGAAATTTCTTTTTAGCGGTCGTATTTTGCTTACCGCCGGTAGTCGGTCTCGAAATGGTCTTTTATAACAATAGCGTTTGCTTTGAACGTCGGAAGCTTAGCTTTAATAACGTAATTATAATAAAATGTAATAGCTTCTTTCGTAAGCATAATAAAAAACGCCGCTAAATAATCGTCGAAAGTTAAACCGTATCGACTTGCTTAATTAGCAAAAATCTTTAATTAAGTCTTAAAGTTATCGTCGAGTTTTAAATACTTTAGCTCTTTAAGAAAGCTTTTTGCAAACAAAGCCAACTCTTTCGCTCTTAAATAAAGGTCTATTGCTTTTAGCTTAAAGAAGTTATCGCTATCGTCGTTAAAAGCGCTTAAAGTGCCGTACGCAAGCGTGCTATGCTTAACTAATGGTCTGATCGGTAAAAAGTTACCGATATAATTGCCGGTAGTCCGTTTTCTTTTAAAGTTCTTAAAAAGCTTATTTCCGAATCCGAAGTCTTTTAAAGGTCCGTTTCCGAATCCTTTTAATAGTCTAAAGGGTTTATTTCTATCTTTTCCGTACCCGTAGCCTCGATCTCTTTGCTAATCTCTTTCGTTTCTTTTTCGTCGGTCATCGTTAGAATCGCTAAAGCTATTCGAGTCACCGGCTAAAGCTTTAACTTAATAATATCCGTACCTTTAAGCTTGCCCTTAGCGATTCCTATATTCTTAGTCTTTCTCTTATTAATACATAGCTTCTTAAGAGATGTAAGTAGCTTGCCGGTACGTCCGAAGGTGTTAGATCCCTTTTTCGAATTGCTAAGGTTAAGCACGGAAATTTGCACGCTATCTTTAATAAAAGCTGATTTTGTCCGGAATGCTTTCAAGTTTTAGCGGGTCCTCTTTTAGCGTATAGCTTCCGTAGCTTCGATTGTTATCTAGTCCGATAATGATCTTAAGACCGTTTTTATTGCTACTCGGTCTTAGCTTTTCGAAAATTCGGTTATAGCCTTTAAAAAAAAGGTTTAAAGGCCGCTAAAGTGATTTTGGCTTTTCTTGTATAATTAGCGTATTGCGTAACGATTAATAAGGTTGACGGATTAAGGACGTCGAGTACGCTAAAGCGCTTCGTCGTAGCTCTTTGTTAGATTATATAGCGTAAATCCGTAATTCCGCTATTTGCTTTGTTATAGCTTTTATATTACGTTCTATATCTTTCTTCTCTTTTAAAAACTCTTCTCGTAACTTTCGGATCTCTTCCCTTTCTTCTTTCGTAATCTCCTTTTCTTTCTCTTTTAAACTGCGCGGAAGTGAAAGTAGTTAAAGTATAATATCGTCGTCGTCGTCGTCCGTGAAGTTTTCGGCGGTCCACTTTAAATCGAAGCTTAAAAGTGTTGCTTGTTGCTCTTTTATTTCTTAAAAGGTCTATTAATATTGCTGCTCGTCGTTTAAAAGCTTAACTATCTTATTAGCGTAGCCCTTTTGCTTTAAAAAGCATTATACACTTTTAGACAGCAAGTGTTTTTTAAAGTCAATAAAGATAGCATACTTAAAGCCTCGTTTTGTATTGTCCTTCGTCATCGTAAAACTCGTCTAATCTTAGCGTAAGAAAGCGTGCCGGAATAAGCTTTATAAGTCGTAATCCTTTAGCTTTTTACACTTCGCATCCAAGAAGTCTTTTACTATTGCTCGAGCCGTAATCTTATTATCGGGCTTTGCGTATAAGAGCTCGTTTAAATTAAATAAGATGCTCGACATCTTATCGTCTGATCCTTTCGAAAGGCTTAAGAGCTTTAAGTATAATGTTTCTTTTAGCTAAATAGCTAAGGGTTCCGTAGATAATAATGAGACTCGAAGAGTATAATACCTTTTTGCTCTTTATCGGCTAGACTCTTTACTTAGAAGTCTAGTTGCTCGATCGGCCATAATTATTATCTATTAGTATATAAGTCGATCTAAATTTAGTTAAAGTATTATATATAACAAGCGCGGCTCTTATAACGTTAACGTTATTATTTTTAAAAGTGACTTAGTTCGGAATCACTTTTCCGTAAGAATAAAGAAAATCAATAGTATAAAAAGCGACTTAATACGGAATCGCTCTTCCGTTATAAAAAAAGAAAAGTATCGTATTGAAAAGTATCTTCGCTATAAAGTCCTAGCTTTTTTATGATTGATCACTTAATAGTAAATCAACCACTGATCAGTGTTAGATTGCTTTTAAGCGATTAAGAATATATATTCGTAAAGTCGTAACGGTCGTCAAAGTACTTGCAATTGCAAAACACTCGATTAATAAAGTATTTAAATTCTATTTGCTTTCTAAGATTCAAAAGAGCTGATTCCTTTTATAAGATTAAAAGGAATCACGTGCACTAGCTAACTAATAAGTCTACCTGTCAAGTTGGGGGCCCTTTGACTGCTGACATGCTAAGCGAGGCATGCCAAGTGGCCCGTGAACCATGGTTCACGGGTGAGCTTCCCCAACTACTACTACTACTATTACTACTAGCTAGCTAAGGTCGATATGGATATACCGACACTCTTCCTTCCCTTTTTTACAGCGGCCTTTCTACCTATCCATCCACTTGCACTTTCAAAGTATTAGTCAAAACTAGCTCCTGCAAAGAGGTATTAGCGCCGATTTTAGTTATGGCGTCAGCAAAGTTGGATTTGCTTCCGATCTAGCGTACCTTAAAGAGCTCTCGCTTCTCGTATGACTCTCGAATAGCTATAATATCGATTATTAAGCGCTTCTCTTTTATAATCCTTAGTTTTATTATGTATTCGTAAAGCGAGTAAAAGTTAATGCACACAACTATAAAGAAGTTAAAGATCTTTAGCTAAGCTATGATTTAAGCAAAGGTAATCGACATAGCAATAGCTATATCGATACTTAAGGACATAGCGTAAAGCTCGAAAGCTAATACTGCTCTTATCACTCTCTTGCACTTTTGTAACACTTAATAGAAGATGTTACTCGTTAAAGTGAACTCGTTTTTACTTACGTGAGCCTTATTGCTAAAGATAATTACGAAACCGATTTAAAAGCTAAGGTCAGCGTTGTTAGCAAACGCTCCGTCTACGAATACGAAAAGCTTCGCCGTCTTCAAGTCTAAAAGCACGTAATAGATCTTTCGTGTTAAGTGATCGATCAGCTATTAAATCACTTTATTAAAAGCTTTATAGTCTTCGTCCTTCGGTTCTTAGTATTGAGCAGCTATCGATAGAGCACAAGATGCTTTTAAGTAGCAAATAATAGCTAAATACGCTTTTCGAGCACGTTGCTTTAAGTATTCCTTAGCTCGTATAATTGAATCGAGCTTAATCACGGCAAGCCTTTTACCCTGCCCTTTTTACCTAATTAACAATCCGAACCCGTATTTATCTAAGAATAGCTTGCATCTATTGAAAATCATCGGTTCGGCGTATGTAAAGGTCTTTATCTCTTTGCTCTTCAACTTAAATTTAACCAACTCTTTTTCTTCTTTTGCCTTTATAGCTCGATTGATAACTATAAGAATATCGTCCGTTTATAAAGCAGCTCTTCTTAGCTGATCCTTATTAATTAATATGAAAAAGCAAAAGTCAAAGCTCGATTGCTTTATGCCGAAGTTATTTATAAAGTGCTCGGAAAAACGCTTATACTAATGCGTTCTTGCTTCGAAGATGCCGTATAAAAAGCTAGTTATAAAGAACAAAGTGCCGAAAAGGAATCGATAAGTGATCTTTTTAAGTAATCGCACGACGATTATTCGGATGAGCTTCGTGCTTGATTAAGTATAAGCTTGCGTGATATCTTTATCATAGACTTAACACTCGTAATCTTTTATTAAAAAAAGAGCTAAAGCATAATAAAGTCTTTAACCCGCTCGTTGTACCGTAAGTGATTCGGTGAATACCTTCGTCTTACCTTTATCTTGAAAAGCTTAGACTACCATACGAGACTTTTCGTATAGCGTAAGTATTCTTTTGCTTTTGATCTTATTAATAAACTTAAATCCGAAGATCTTAGCGCTTTTAGCGCGTAAGTCGGTGCTCGGGATCATTTAAAAGATGCTTTAAGCTATTAATTGAGCTAATTCTTTTGTTTTTGTTGGATCGCCGGTAGCGATCTCTCGTAATAATTCGTAAAAGTCGTGACGTCGTCAAAGTACTTGCAATTGCAAAACACTCGGTGGTAAAATACTCAATTGTTGCTTGTTGTTCTGGTTGATTTATCTGCTCTAAGAAAGCTGACTCCTTCTATACAATAGGAAGGAGTCACGTGTACTAGCTAAATACTAGGTTTACAAGGTTTACAAGCAGGTTAAGGGGGTCCCCGGACCTGTGACAAGCTAAGCGAAGCATGCCTAGTGGCCCGTGAACCCTGGTTCACGAGTGAGCTCCCCCCAACTACTATTTACTAGCTAAGGTCGATATAAATAAACCGACAGTTTTAGACTTTTAAAATAATGCCTCGAAGCTTTTAATAATTCCTTCGGCTCGTAGCTTAGCTAAGAGCTTATAGTCCCGGCGTTTCTTATCGGTAATCAACACTTCGAAGTCCTTAGTAAATAGAACGTAAGAATCGTTCTCCTTTTCATCGAGCACGGTCGAGATACTAAGATCGTACTTCTAATAAGGTATCTAGACTATTAGTATTATTGACTTCTGGAGATTAGCAAGTTGAGGGTTAGGGGGGCTATTTGTTGGTCTTGGCGAGCTTCTTGGATTAAGCGACCTCGGTGGATTAAGCGAATGTTGAGGTTTAAGCGATTTTCGTAGTTCCAGCTCTTTTTCGCCTTCGCTTTGATCTTCGCCTTCGCTTTGATCTTCTTCTACTTCTACTTTAAGTACTTGCAACTCCTCTAGCAGCTTTTCAACTTCAAAGTAGTAAGGTTTTACTAAGGTTGACTTGAATTCCGTAAGCTTCGGACATGCTATTATGCACGTGTGCCCTCGCTTGCTAAGCAACTGAAAAGGGCCCTTTCACCCTTGATTCTCTCGCCACACGAGTACCCGTAAGCTAATAAAGAGGTCTAAGGTATGCTCCGTAATCGGGCTATTCTTCCTCTTGAGCGCGTCCTTAACTTGCCTCGCAGCGTAGCATTTTCGTACTTCCTTTATAGCCTTGTTAATAGCAGCAACACGCTCTTAAGTAAACGCGGCAGGTCGATTTTGTTCCGTCAGCCTTAATAAAGTGTTAAAAACGAAAAGCGTAAGTACCAGGCTATTAAGTCCCGCCGTATCGTTGATAGCTTTTATAGCCATTTGAAGCCGGTCCTTCCTTAAGGCTTTTAGAAGCTCTTTTATGACGATCTTAAAAGCGCGTCGCACAAGGACGTAATAGCATTCTACTAGCTCGACGCTATGATAAGCTTTTATAAGCATTTGTTTTAAAGTGCTGCTAATACTTTTAAAATAGCTTCGGAACGTTGCCGAATTAAAGTTAATTCCGAGATCGTGCACGACGTTTATAAAAGGTCCGACGTAAGTGTTAACTTAGCATCTATTAAATCCTTTAAGTAAGTGCTATGCGGACATGCTTTTAAAGAAAGTAACGACTTGAAAATTAATAGAATCGCAAACGACGTGCAATACGTTTTTATCGTTAAAGTGCATTACGTCTACGTATACCGTATCATTGAAGTCAATATTATCTTTAAGTCTAATACTAAACCTCTTTAAAGAACGTTCGAATACTTAGCAATAATAGCAAAACTTTTAGATATTGTAAAGCAAATCTCGTTTAAATTCGTGCCCGGCCCTTTTAAAAACAGCAGCAAATCGACCTGCTAAAAGGTAGCCAAAACGCTTATGAATAGTCTTCAATTATTCTTCCGTAAAGTAGCAATAAACGGTCTCGCTTTCGGTACTATAGTAAATAGCAGCGTGCTCTTTACTTAATAGCATCCACACGTGTCTAAACATCTTTATCACTAGTATTTCCTTTTTCTTTTAGACTAGCACGTTCTGCAAATTATCCAAGATCACTTTATGCTTATTTATATCAGCTAATAAAAACAAAAAGAGTACGTCGCTCTTTATAACGTAAAATTCCACTTGACCTAAGAGCGTTTTTAAAGTAACTGCTTTAATAGAAGTAGCAAAGCTAATCCCGTACTTGACTGACTTTTCCTTTGCTCGAGATGTATTTAATTAAACTTCGAGATACTTCTTTTAAAGTGCTCGTAGCTAAGGCAAGCTAGCGGTAAAGAAATTAGCTGCTCCGCTATTAATTATAAAGCTTATAAATACGTTTTCAAAGTACTTAAAAGCTATGTAAGTCTTTGCTTTGCCCGCGAGCACGTTTTAAGTCTCGATTTAGCTAGTAAAAGCGTAGAATGCCGTTTAAATCTCTAGTTGTTTATATACTTCGTCAGCGTTAAAAATGCCGTAAGTAATCACAAAACCTTTTAATATATTAGCGTAGCTGCTCGATTCGAGCGGCTCGTCTAACAAGCTTGCGATGAACTGATCGAATTCTTTCGTAAATACAAATAGCAAACTTTCGATCGACGCTACGTATTAAGAGAATTTGCTCTTCATCACCCTTTTTGCGTCCTTAAAGCTCTAGAACTTAGCGACGGATGCTTTTCTCTTATCGAAGGTGTAGTTAATGCTCTAGCAACCTAGCTTTTTGCAAACAAAACACCTTTTCTCACCCTTAATAGCCTTGGCAGCTTTCTTATTACCGAAGTATTAGCGGTCCTGAATAAAGCATTCGTATTCCTCGTCTAAATCGGAGTCAACCTTTAAGGTGTTGTGCTAAGAGCAAGTGTGATCGTATAGCTCGCTAGAGCTCGCGTAAGCTCTAGCTTTAGCGAGAGGTCGAAAGGTCTTAGTTGTAAAAGCAATTGCTCGACGAATATCAGCAACTGCCGCGGTAAAGGTAAAAGCAAGATTCATTCGTGCAATCGTAGTCTTTAGCACGTTTTTACAAGCTAAATACAGCTTGTCAGCAAGACTTCGATCGTCTTTTAAACCTGGTCGTAAAGAGCCTTGAATACCCTTGAGCTCTTTAGCGAGCTTCTTAAAGCACTCGCTAAACGAAGTCCTTGGATTCTCCTTCCTGACCAAGTCTAGCGAAATTTCTTCTTAACGGTCGTATTTTACTTGCCGTCGATAATCAGTTTCGAAGTGATCCTTTACCGTAATAGCGTTTGCCTTGAATATCGGAAGCCTAGCCTTAATAACGTAATTGTAGTAAAATATAATAGCCTCCTTCGTAAGCATAATAAAGAACGCCGCTAAGTAATCGTCGGAAGTCAAACCGTATCGACTTGCTTAATCAGCAAAAATCTTTAATTGAGTTCTAAAGTCATCGTCGAGTCTCGAATACTTTAGTTCTTTAAAAAAGCTTCTTGCAAACAAAGCCAATTCCTTCGCTCTTAAGTGAAGGTCTGCTACTCTTAACTTAAAGAAGTCATCGCTATCGTCGTTAAAAGCGCTTAGAATGCCGTACGCAAGCGTGCTGTACTTGGTTAATAGTCTGATCGGTAAAAGGTTACCGATATAGTTGCCGATGGTCCGTCTTCTTTTAAAGTCCTTAAGAAGCTCATTTCCGAATCCGAAGTCCTTTAAAGGTCCGTTTCCGAATCCTTTTAATAGTTTAAGAAAACCGTTTTTACTTTTTCCGTATCCGTGTCCTCGATCTCTTTGTTAATCTCTTCCGTTTCCTCTTCGTCGGTCATCGTTAAGATCGTTAAAGCTATTCGAGTCACCGGCTAAAGCTTTAGCTTAATAATATTCGTATCTTTAAGCTTACTTTTAGCGATTCTTATACCTTTGGTTTCTCTTTTGCTAATACGTAGCCTTTTGAAAGATATAAGTAGCTTGTCGGTACGTCCGAAAGTGCTAGATCCCTTTTTCGAGTTATTAAAGTTGGGCACGGAAATCTGCACGCTATCTTTAATAAAAGCTGATTTTGTCCGGAATGCTTTCAGGTTTTAGCGGGTCCTCTTTTAGCGTATAGCTCCCGTAGCCTCGAGTATTATCAAGCCCGATTATGTTTTCGAAGCCGTTATTATTACTACTCGGTCTTGGCTTTTAAGAAACCCGGTTGTAGCTCTTAAGAAAAAGGTTTAAAAGCCGCTAAAGTGATTTTAGCTCTTATATAATCGGCGTATTGCGTAGCGATTAATGAATTGAAAGCGTCGAATACGCTAAAGTACTTCGTCGTAGTCCTTCGTTAGATTGTATAGCGTAAGTTCGTAATTCCGCTATTTGCTTTGCTATAGTCTCTATATTTCGTTCTATATCTCTCCTCTCTTTCGCAAACTCTTCGCGTAACCTCCGAATCTCCTTTCCTTCTTCCCTCTTGCTTAAGGTCTTCTTTTCCTTCCTTTTTAAGCTTCGCGAAAGTAAAAGTAAAAGTGGTTAAAGTGTAATATCTTCGTCGTCCGTAAAGTTTTCGGCGGTCCACCTTGAATCTAGGCTGCTCCATGGGGTGGGGGCCCCATGAGGTTTTCCTCCCCATTCCTCCCATAGGGTCTTGGCCGATAAGGGACTTTTTTTTTTAAACCTTATAGAAAAGATTTTTTTAAGTCAAATTCTTTACGAAGGATAAGGAAACCTTATAGGTTTAAAGTAGGACAGCTAAAAATAATATATATAGGGCCGCTAAAAATAAAATAAATTTACGAATATTTATTAATTTTACTTAATCATTATATTTATTTATTATATTTATTAATCATATATATTATACTTTACAATTACATTGCATTATATTATAATAAATTAAAATTATTAAACAAAACTTCTAATCATGATTTCCCGCAATTTCTTAATTAACGTTATATCTTTGTTTTAAATCGTTACTCGTTTAGCGTAAATAGCACATAAGTTCGTCACTAAAAGTGATTAGTAAATCGATTAGTAAATCGATTAGTAAATCGATTAATAAATAAATATATAAATACTTACTTTCAAACTCTCTTATAAAGAATGCCTTTAAAGCTTCTTATAAACATTTTAAAGCATCGCTTTGAAATTTAAAGTCTTATTTAAAATCGTAAGTGATCTTTCGAACAAGACGTTAAAAGAAAGTCTTTTTGATAAGAAGCTCGGTGTCTTTTTAATATCGTCGGATCTCTTTTAACGCAATAGCTATATAAATTAGTAATTATACTTAAGAATCAATTTATTAATTGATTGAACTTATTTTTAGCTTATAGCGACGGCGCTTTCGTTGGCTTAGACCTCTTTTTTTCGCAACAACTGCAGACTTCTTAAGATACTTGCCTTTTTTAGATTTTTAACGAGAAAAAGTTTTAGCTGCCGAAAGTGATTTGCTAGCTAATAAAACGAAGCGAGCAGCTTTAGCCGTCGAAAGTGATTTTTTAGCTCTTTTATATTAAAAGAGAAGAATATCATTTTCACTTGAGTTTTCTTTATCATCGCTTTGCTTTTCTTCATTTGTATTATTATAAAGCATCGTCTTCGTCGCGGTTTTTATAGCTATAATTAAGCCCGGGATAATAAGAGACCTTTTAAGAGCTTTTTACGCGAAAGCTTTTTTAATACGATTGCTAATAAAAGCAGAAAAAGGTTTAGCAGCTGCAAAAGAATTGTTTCTAGCACTTAAGTCGTAAAACGGATCTTCGTTTTGAAGCTGAGCTGATGCACTCGCTTAATTCGTCGATTGTTATATTGCTTTTAAAGCAGTTTTAAAACAATTAGCGAACGAAAGAAAAAGGTTTAAAAAGATTAAACTTATTAAAAGCTGTTAATACTTATGTTAATATTGTTAAGAACGATGCTTTTGTTTATTTCGAATTGAATAGCCGGAGTAAATCTAATTGCGTTTGCTAAAAAAAAATTTAATTAATAAATATTTACTAATCATAAGTCAAAAACATTACCGGATCGAAGTCTAAGAGATAATAAGTACTAGTTTATATTTGCGCGAGAGTTTGTTAGTATTTAAAAAGCGTCACTTAAAATAATAGAAATTAGCAATTATTAATTAATAAAGTAATTAATACTTATTAGCTTGACCTTAAGAAATTCGGCGAAAAAAGGACGAGGATAAATCGGTTCTTTGTTATAGACTTGCAATACCGCGCGAGGTTTTAAGAATTTTTGTAAATGCTTATCAGCTATTTGCAATTGATTTACTAATTAATTTACTAATCAAATATTAACCGGATAGCTGTCGAGTTGTAATAGCGCGGCGCTTAGCAAAAGTGAAGTTAAGAATTTTTGTAAATGCTTATTAGCTATTTGCAATTGATTTATTAATTAATTTATTAATCAAATACTAACCGGATAGCTATCGAGTTGTAATAACGCAGCGCTTAGCAAAAGTAAAGTCTAGCGCATCCGTAGCTAATTGAGCTTTGCTAGACTAAAGATAAGGATTTGCGTTAAGCAAAGTAATTGAAAAAGTATTAATAGTACTCCGATTAATTAAATATAAACTTACTTTGTTTACTTTGCAAATTTAAGTTTTTTTTTTTTACGCTTTCGCTGCGTATTATATCTGCTTTACTTTCTTGTACTTCGTCCTCATCTACTTAACCTTTAGCCGCTTGACTTTCAGCCGCTTGACCTTTAGCCGCTTGACCTTTAGCCGCTTAACTTTTAATCGCTTGATTTTTAATTGCTTTATCAATTAACTTATTTTAGCTTGCGTTATCTCTTTTAGCCGTAGTGCTTAGTATATCGGTAAAAAGAGGTCGGTCCGAAAGCAAAGGTTCGTTTAGTAAAAAGGCTATTTGAAAGTATTAATAGAAAGACTTAATCGCGATAATCTAGTTTACGATTAATAAATTAATAATTTTAAACAAGAAAAGGACGACCTTATAAAGCAATAAATAGCGTTGTATTCAAAGGCGTAGCAAATAAGAAAGCGATAATTGTAATTAATTATTAAGTAATAATAAAAAAGAATCAGACTTTATTTTGTAAAGTAAAAATTGCGCGAGGCGGCCGCTTTATCTTAGCTGCGGCTATCTTATCACTTCGTGAATTCACTAGCGGCCGCGCTAAGATGTTTTAAAAATAAAATATACGAGTTCACTTTTAATTTTAATACTTTTATTCTATTACTTTTGATTTTACTTTAAACAATTACTCTTAACGTTTAGCTTCTTTATAATACTATTTAATATAGCCGCTTATTAGCTTGATTCGATAGAAAGTATTATTGCAAATACAAATTAGCTTAATTTAATAAAAAGGATTGAAAAATCTATAATAAAAATTATTTTCTTATTTATTAATTTATTTATTAATTAAAAACGTCTTTCTTAAAATGCGGCCGATACGACGGCAATCGTAACGGCAAGCAATCCGGTGCTAAGAAACTTTAGCAAGCGCAAAGTAAATATCTTTTTTACGTAGTATTTTAACTTTTATTAATTTATTAATTTTTCTTAAAAAAGAAGGCTAAAGAGAGGCTAATTATCAATTAATCTTTATACGATAAAAGCTAATGCTCGTATAGCAAAGCTGAAATAAGATCTTTAAGCAAATAAGCTTCGAAAAGCTAAAAGACGAGATCAAGCGGCCGCTAATCAGCTTTTTGCAATTTAAAAACAAACTTTAAAATATTCTTAAGCATTAGAAGCTGAAAGGAAAACTCGATAAGCCGAAATGCAAAAGAATCTTATAAATGAACGGTACTTTTTCTTTTCTTTGATTTATTAAGCAATTTATTAATCGATTTTAAAAAAAATCGAAGCATTTACGCGGATAATCTTGCTATATAAGCCGCTTCTTTTATAACTAGATTTAATAATAGAAAATACTTAAATAACGATTGGGTTAATAAAGCATTCAATTCAAACGAAAAGGTTTATAAAGAATTTAATTTGCGAAAAGACGAAAAAGAAAATAATAATATACTTCGCGATAGATACGTCTCGATTACCGATAAAAAAATAAAGAAAGTCACTCGGCAATTAGCACGTTAGCACGCATAAGTAAGCATTTATTTCATTTAAATATTTATATTTTGCTAATAATATAAAGTCACGCTATATAATAACCGTTTAGCAATTTCGTCGCTATTAGTAAAGTGTAGCGCGGTCTTTAACAAAGAAGTGCCGAGCTACTAATTTAAAGAGTAAAGAAGCCTTCTTTGAATTGATAGCTTAAGATTTAGCAAGCACGGTTTTAAAACGAACTAAGTAAAAATTCATTTTATTATGCTTTTAATTAACTAAACTAATATTATAACTTTTAGTCTTTATTTAATTAAGCTTTTTTACGTCTACTTTTCCTTTAATAAAAAGAAGTATTAGCGAGCTAAAATTAAAGCAAATACCGATAAGATTAAATACGAATTGCCGAGTCTAGCCGCTTAATAAAATATAAAAAGATTCGAAAAGAATGCTAAATTTGAAGAAGCTGATTGCGATCTTATTTTATTTCAATGCGTTATACAATTGATTTAGAAAAAAGACGAGCTAGCTCCGGAGTTGTTTTACGGCGTTAAAGATAGCGATACGGAATTGAGATTATTCTTAAACTCAATGCTTAAGTTTATATAGAATAGAATTCACGATTAATTATAAATTTTATATTCTATAAAAATACTTTTATTTATCTTATTCATTAATTATATTTATTAATAATACTTATTAATTATATTTACTTATTATATTTACTAATTATATTTATTAATTATATTTACTAATTATATTTACTAATTATATTTACTAATCATATTTACTAATTATATTTACTAATGTGGAGGGGAAGAGCTCCGACATATACCCAACGTCAAATCAAGAGATATATATGAATATAGCCATGGTAGAATCGTAGGTGAATAAGGGGGGAAAAGGAGGACGATCGAAGGACACTCGAATGTGTGCTGTGAGTACGTGTATTGTATTGTGTGGTAATGTGGTGCTGGTTCAGGGAGGAACCAACTACTCGTCTATATAGGAGCCTGCACGTGACCTAACCACGTGACCTAACCACGTGACCTAACCACGTGCCTAGCAGGGCCAGAGCATGCAGCGCACCCACGTGACAAAGGTGCTTGGCATCAGTACTATATACATGGACAAAACAAATACAGAGCCCCAACTCCACCACACTAATTATATTTACTAATCACATTTACTAATCGTCGGTTTCTTGTGTAACGATACGCTAAGTCTTGTGACGATACGCCAAGTCTTTTAGATACACTTTATATGCGCTAAGCTACTTCTTTTTTTTTTCTTTCGTATTCTTCGTATTTTCTTATTCTCCGCTTTTGACTTATGAACTATAGTTCACGAGTCTTTAGCGCTTCTACTTTCGTATATATAAACCTTAATTACCTTCGACCTTTACACTTAATAGTTGTTAATTCTAAGTTATTACTTTAAGATTCTTTTAAGCTTTTATATAAACCCCGCGCTTTCGTGAGTTCTTTTAAGTAATCGCTTAAGGTCGTTACAAGTCTTTTAAACGCACTTTATATGCGCTAAGCTATTTCTTTCATTTTTTCTTTCGTATTCTTCGTATTCTCTTATTCCCCGCTTTTGACTTATAAACTATAGTTCACGAGTCCTTAACGCTTCTACCTTCGTGTATATAGACTTTAGTTACTTTCGACCTTTATACTCGATAATTATTGATTTTAAATTATTACTTTGAGATTCTCTTAAGCTTTTATATAAACCTTCGCGCTCTCGTAAGTTCTTTTAAGTAATCGCTTAAGGTCGTCATATCTTAAAGTTTTAAATAAAAAGAATTAACCGACTTATTGTATTTAAAATCGATATAAATATATTAATAAATTATTTTAATATTTAAATTTATAAATTATATTTAAAGTTAATCATATATATATTTTATTTAATATAATAACGATTTTAAAACTATTTATATAAACTCATTTATTAATTTATAATAATGAAATTCAAAAGGCCTTCGCAAGCTATCGAATTTATTATCTTCTTTTCTTGCGATACTTTCCTTTTGTATATAAAAAGTCTTTTGCCCGCTAACAATACTAATTCTATGATATCCGTCGTTATATTCGTTTTTATTGATCTATTTAATAGATAACTTAATTTTATAGCCGTTATTTAAAAACCGCTTAACTCGATATTCGTTTATTTTAATTAATTAGCTACGATTACGCTTTTCTTCGTTTAGCATTTCTATTATACACCGAGCGTTTCGACCGTTCGTTCGTCTAATAAAAAGAGAATAATAAGTTTTATTATCTACTTCGGTAAAGATCGAGTTTAATTGGTTTGCAATCCTTAATAAATTAATAACTTAATTAATATATAGATAATAAAACGGCACTTATAAATAAATCGGCAAGCGTCCGTTAAAATATGAATTTTTTTTATTTATTTTTTAGCTATAATAGATATTCGAGCTTGTAGATATAATTATAAGCTAATACGATTATAAAGTGTTCTATCGTTTTATATAATAAATTTTTAATTAAATGCTTTTATTTTTAATATTTATCAGATTATATTAATTTTATTTACCGCATAGCAGCAGCCGAAAAGAAAGCTGCAAAGATTATATTTAAATTAAGATTTTTATAAGCACCTTATCTTTGTATACTAATTAAACCTTAATAAATTTAAGTAAGTACTTGTTATAACGATCTTAAGCGATTATTTAAAGAATTTATAAAAAAGCGAAAAGATTATATAAAGCTTAAAAAGATTATAAAATCATTATTTAAATTTGAAATTAATAATTATCGAAAGTAAAAATTGAAAAAAACTAAGTGTTAGATTCCTTTTAAACGATTAAAGAATATATTCGTAACTTCGTAACGGTCGTTAAAGTACTTGCAATTGCAAAACACTCGGTTATAAAAGTATTTGAATTTTAATTGCTCTTTAAAATTCAAAAGAGCTGATTCTTTCTATATGATTAAAAGGAATCACGCGCACTAGCTAACTAATAAGTTTACTAGTTAAGTTAAAAGTCCTTTGACTAGTATAATATACTAAGCGAAGCATATTAAGTGGCTCGTAAACTCCTTTAAATACTATTAGCTAGTTAAAGTCGATATAGATATACCGACATTGAAGTCTATATATAAAAAGGTTGTTCGTAATAATCAACTTAAGTAAAAAGAGCTTAAAAGTGTTAAAAGATATAATTATAATTAAGCTTTAATAAAAAGGAAATAAAAAAAAATGAAAAGATAAAAAAAAAAACCGTTAGTTAAAACTTAACGCTCGCAAGAATGCTGTTTAAAAAGAATTAAGCGTAAGCAAAACCTTTTTTAAAAATAAACTAATTTAATAAAATATATTTAAATTATAAAATGATGTTATATAATATTCAAGTATATAAGACGTTAATATATAAGTTCAAATCAATAGTTTAATAGCAAATTCGCTAGAATCTAAACATGTCTTCTTAAGCTACTAATTCGTTTTTATCTTAAATTACTTTAACTACTTACGAAGATACCGATCTATTTTAAAGTCAAGAGTTCGAAAGCTTTATAATTAGTTTTTCTAGCCTAATACTATTAGCAACTATTAGATGTTCTAATTAATATTATATTTAAAACGTTAAAGAAATTAAGACTTTTAATACTTGGTAGTCATAGACCTCATAGTATTCTTAATAACAAAAGGCTAATTAAAATCCTTTACGAATCGATTGAAATAAAAAGAAAACTTCTTTTGTATAAACTGGATTCGTTCAAGCAGCTAAGAAATTAATAAAAAAGCTTGTAGTATATTATAAAAAGTACGACCGAGCTTTAAAGCATCCGAAGCTAAAGGCTTTTAAAACGAAAGCATTAGCCGATCATTAGAAAACGGATATTTGCAAACGCGTTGTAAGTGGGCTAAAACAAAAGCTTCGGCAAACTTAATTAAGATCTAAATCTTCTTAACGCAATTTAATACGTTTGTTTTTATTTATAAATTCGGTTAATAAATCTAGTAAATCTAATTAATAAATCTAATTAGTAAATCGGATTAGTAAATTTAATTAGTAAATCTAATTAATAAATCTGATTAGTAAATCTAATTAGTAAATCGGATTAATAAATCTAATTAATAAATAATAAAACTAATATCTAATAAACATATTTATCACGAAGAACGCTTTCGTATCAAGACTTAAAATCAGCATTTCAAAAAGGTGTTTTAAATGTTATATTATTTACGCGAAGCTCGTTTCGAATAATTAATAACTTGGATTAAAAATATCTTTGCGAATTATAAAACCTATATCTTAAGCTCTTTAATGCTTTAATTATTAAGCGAGACCTCGACGATAAGATTTTAGAAATTGATCGCTATCTACTAAACAATTTATTAACTAATTAAAAACTCAGCATTTCACTAGACTATTAGTCTAGTATTAAGCGCTATTCTTTTATATACATAATCGGAACTGCAATTATAAAAGATTAGCATATGATTTAGCTTATGCTTAGATTTATATACGTTAAATTCAATCATATAAAAGAAGAATTAGCAAGAATTATTTACGAACGCTTTATTAAATTAAGCTTAATAAAAAAAATAATCGCGATTATAACAGATAACGCATTTTCGAATAACATAATAATAAAAGAATTGCTTAAATGCGTCGAAGATGCATTTAAGAAAAAGCTTTTTATAAGCTAAGAGATTCTATACGTTCCGTATATAGCTTACGTCTTGCAATTATTTTTTAAAGCGTTGCTCGGACCGCGATTATCGCTAACGAACGAAAGCTTAAAAAAGCATTAAGAAAAAGATTTTAATATAAACGAGTTAAAAAGAGCAAGAAGACGCGATAAACGAAAGATTATATATACACTTACGATTATAAGTTTTTTTTTTTAAAAAAAAATATTTATTAATTATATTTACTAATTATTAATCAACGTACTTAAGTTCGGAAGTTTATCAAGTGTGTTACGGCTAGCTAACCTCGAAAATCGCGATTTAATAAAACGATAAAAGCTTTTATCGACGATTCAAAGCATCTTTTAACGAAAAGCTTAAAGCTTGTTTTAAATATTGTTACAAAATAAAATTTTACATTTTATATACTTAATCGATTTATAACTCTTAAAGATATTATTTAAAGACATTGTATAAAGATCGATAAGATAAGTATTTTTAAATTATTTAATACTTAATAAAAGCAAATCTTATAGTTAATCGATATCCTTCGACCGTTTTACTTTTTAACTATGCACTTAAGTGAAAAGCTTAATCTTATTATTTAATACGGATTTTTAATATTCGATAAAATATTCGAACGTTTAAATGAAGCATAAGCACGATTAAAGTCTAAATATATAAAGATTTCGGAAAAAGATCGCAATAATTTTAAATAGATCTTGCAATTAAAAGAAAGCGTCATCAATGCTATTGAGAAATTAAATAAGTATTATAAGAAAACGCAAAAGCCGCTAAAGGATATTTTTGCTTTCGCGACAATCTTATATCTTGCTATCAAGCTAAAGACTTTCGACTTAAATTTTTCTTAGCTTTACGAAGGTAAAGATTAATTTGCAATATATCGAGCGAGATTCGAAAAGCTTTTTAACGAACATTATAAGTCTTTAATATTTATAATTCAACGTATTAATAATATCAAAGCAATCGATCGTTAACCGATAGCCGCTTTATTACTTCGCGGCAAATTAATGCTAAGTTCTTTTTTATAAGCTTCTTTCGAAAATACAAATCACGAGTCGTCGGAAGTGCATGATTATCTTTCAGCTCGTAAGTTTAAAATTTTAATTTAAAACTTTAATTTTATTGATTTTTATTAATTAAGTTTAACGGTCGACGGACGAAAGATTTTGACTTCTTAACGAAACCTTGAGCCTCGGTACCTTAATCTAGCTCGAATAGCTAAAGATTTTTTATGCATCTCTTTAACTAGTATTTGCGTAAAAAAAGTATTTAATATTGCAAGAGATATTTGCGATTATCGTCGCGGTAATTTATCGCTATTAATAATCGCAAAAGAAATAACTGCTTTATATTTCAAGATGTATAATACTCGCTTAAATAAAGCTCGGCACTTATTCGAATCGATTTTAATAAATTACAATGATTTAAATAAGGATCAGCTTAAAAAGGAATTCGAATAAGAAGTACAAAAGTTTTAAGAATAGCAAAATCGTTAATTTCAAAGCTTATTTTGTTTTAAATATATCTTTGCTTGCGATAATTTTACGATCGATCAAGACTTTCGAATAATAAGTTTTAAGCAACGAGAAGTTAAGTTGATAATATTAAAAGCTGAAATGCGAAAATCACGTAAGTTTAAATAATATTGATTTTATAAATATTTATTAACTATATTAAATAAAAAAGAACTTAAATAGGTTTTAAGATATTGATAAAAATGTTTCGTTTAAAATGCGACAGCCACGATACGGAAAGTCTTTAAATTACGAAAAGCATTTAAAAAGTAAGTTAATTTACTTGCGATATTTTTACCTTTTATCGATTTATTAATCGATTTACTAATCGATTTACTAATCGATTTACTAACTATTATATAAGATTATACAAAGCGCATTCTTCCGCTTCTTAAAGCAAAGTCGTAGCAAATCGATTATATTCTTTATAAAGAAAACCAAGCAAAGTAAATCAATCGAAAATAGCTACGGATTTACCTTTCGATAAGCAAACTTAAGATGATACAGATTAAAACGTTCTTAATGATATAGAAAACGAAAACGATTTAAAAAATTCAGATTCGAACGGTACGAACGAATCGATTAGCTTTAAACGCTATATAAACTATAAAAATAAAGTGCAACGAGGTACGATATTATATAATATACGCTTTTATTTAGATATAAATTCTAACTTAAATATTAGCGATAGCAAATTTATGCGATCAAAACGATTCGAATGATATTTCTTAACAAAATTATTTTAACGCAAAAGAAATATCAAGCCTTAAGTAAAGTGATAAAAGGATAATAAGTAGAAAGGAAGCTGATAAAATACCGGACTCGGTTTCGCTATCTTATAAAACTTTAAATGCCGCTCAAACCCCGAAACTTAATATTTCGAAACTTAAAACTCTTTTAATCGTTATTTAAAGTCAAAGTAAATCAATTATTGTATATAAGTTTAACGACTTTAAATCTAATACTTTTATAAGCGAACGAATTATAAATCTATTATCAACTTTAAAGCGCAAACGAATAAAAGAAAAAGAAGATGATAAAGCGGGATTGATACAAGATAAAAAGAAAGAAGCTTCTTTTAGAATCAAGCGTTTAATTGCAAAGAGTATCGCTCTTATTAAGTTTTATAATTAGCGACTTTGATTTTATTTACTGAATTGCTTTTTTTATATCATTAAGTTTTTGAATTTATTTGTTTACAATTGATTGCAATAATTAATTGAATTCTTTTTTATCGATATCTTTAGTTTTTTTATTATTATTAATATATTTATATCGACCTTAGCTAGCTAGCTAAGAATACTAGTAATAATAGTTAAAAAAAGAGTTCACCCGTAAACCATGGTTCATAGGTCAGTTACGTATAATAGCTTTACGTACGCTACGTATAGCAGCCTTACGTAAGTTACGTATAGCAGCCTTAAGTACGTTAAGTGTAGCAGCCTTACGTAAGTTACGTGTAGCAGCCTTAAGTACGTTAAGTATAGCAGCCTTACGTAAGTTACGTATAGCAGCTTTACGTGGGTTACGTATAACAGCCTTACGTAAGTTACGTATAGCAGCCTTAAGTACGTTAATTCTTTCTGTGCAGCATTTACTAATCAGATTTACTAATCAGATTACGTACGGTAAAGCACGTGCTATAGCCGAGCTATAGCCGAGCTATAGCAGCCTTAAGTACGTTAAGTGTGGCAGCCTTACGTAGGTTACGTATAACAGCCTTACGTAGTTTACGTATAACAGCTTTAAGTACGTTAATTCTTTCTGTATAGCATTTACTAATCAGATTTACTAATCAGATTTACTAATCAGATTACGTACGGTAAAGCACGTGCTATAGCCGAGCTATAGCCGAGCTATAGCAGCCTTAAGTACGTTAGGTGTAGCAGCCTTACGTAGGTTACGTATAGCAGCCTTACGTAGTTTACGTGTAGCAGCCTTATGTGACGACACGCCAGGTCTCCTGGACGCACCTCATATGCGCCAAGCTACTTCCCTCCTTTTTTCCTTCGTATTCTTCGTATTCTCTTATTCCCCGCTTTTGACCTATGAACCATAGTTCACGAGTCTTTAGCGCTTCTACTTTCGTATATATAAACCTTAGCTACCTTCAACTTCTACACTCGGTAGTTATTGATTTTAAGTTATTACTTTAAGATTCTCTTAAGCTTTTATATAAACCCCGCGCTCTTGTGAGTTCTTTTAAATAATCGCTTAAAGTCGTTACATTATTAACAACTACTTTACTCCGTCGAAAACGGCTTTAATAATATTCTTTCTCTTTAGAATTCTTTAATAGTTGGACGTTAAAAAACATTCAGACGACTCTAACGGTCACGAGAAAGCTTATTTTAAGTACAACTTAAAGGATAGCACTTACATAATATAGCAACCTTCGCTTCGCGGGCAAAATCTTTCGCACTCTTCTTAAAGCTGCTTCAACGGCTCTTTCCTCTTCTTTTACGGCTTAACTAGCAGTTCTTTTTACTTAAGAAGAAGCTACTAATAAGCAAGACGATAAAGATGATCCTTCGGCTTTTATTAACTTTAAAGAAGCTTTAGCTTAATACTAAGCTCTTTTTTAATCTTAACGAAAGGCCGCTAAGCTTAAGAAGCTCTTCGCAGACATGAAAATCCGCAACGAAGAGCTCGATAAAAGCGCTAGCGAACAAAAGACCTTCGTTAAAAAAGCTAAAAAAGAGGCCCGGCGAGCTCGAAAGGAACTAGACCAGCTTTAAGCGGTCTTGCTAATTACGAAACGCTCGTTAGAGCTTTTTTAAATGTCTTTCGAAGATAATTCCAAAAGCAAGGAGCTATACAAGCCTTCGGTTCTTTAGACCACTCTTTTTACTTATAAAACCGCTAACTTTCGCCGCTTCTTCGCCGACGACGATAACGAACTACTTTCTCTTTATAAGCTAACTAACCTTCGCACTTTAGCTAAATTCAACACTTTTAAAGCTTCTTCCTCAGCTTTTTAAGGTCGCGTTCGTATCGAGCGGATCTTTAACCTTAAACAAAAGCTTTTAAACGGCGTAAGCTATCGAGCACGTTATTAGCAAGCCCGCGTCTTTAACAACTTAAAAGCTTTCGATGAATACTTTTTTATAAAACGCTAGCGCAAGAACTACGTCTTTAACTAAACCGAAAGAACAGCTTACTTATTCTTAGCCCTTTTAATTATAGATCGTAGCAATTTCGTAACCGCTTCGGAACTCGTTTAGATCGCTTTCGAGTTCTTGAACGACTTCGTTAAAAAAGCTAAAGCGTCAATTAAGTTCGAAAAACTTTATATAAAGCTTAATTAGCAATTTTAAGACTTTTACTTTATTTTCTCGAAGCTTGCCGCTATTATCGAAATTAAAGACGAAGACCGATTACGTAAAGCCTTGCGTTTTAAGATCACTAAAACGCTGCGCGACTAGCTTTATTTAGAATTTGCTAAGACTACAACCTTTAAGGACTTTTAAACCGCCGTCTAACAATTAGCTATTAGTTAATACGCGTCTGCAAGGCTTTACGACGCTTTATAAGCTAAGTACAACACTTAATTCGCGAAAAGCTTTTATAATAAAGCTCGTAACGAATCCCGCTCGGCTTAAAGAGCAGCGGTCAAGCAAATCACTTATTACGAGAACCGCTAAAGTAGCTTAGCCCTCGTCTTTTTCTTTACCTTTTAGCGCTAAACCTTTAACAACTTTAGCGCTAATGCAAATCGATCTAATCGATTTAACAAATTCTCTTCTTTCGGAAACGCTTTTAAATCAGCGATTAAAACTTTTAAATCGTCCTGCAAAAACTCGAATACTCCGAAGCTCTTTCGCTATCACTTAATCAACGAGATAGAATACAGCGTTAGACTTAAATACGGCTCTTATTCGGATAATTCGGACGATAAGCCTTACTCCGACGCTTTTAAAGATCACTAAAAGCTCTTTTTTGTTAACTCTGACGCTCTCGATAATAAAGGAAACGTCGAGGCTTAAGCAAAGCTTCTTTCTTAAGCTAGCTTCGAGATATGCGATACTTCGACCTTACGAAGCTCTTTAATAATAAAGCTATGATTATACTCGTTACTTTTATCAAGAATGGCTTCTCGTATAAGGTATTTGCTTTGCTCGACTCAAGAGCTAATAAATACGCGCTGATTGACTTAGCGCTACTCAAATCACTTTCTTTCTTTTTTAAACTTTTAATTCAACCCTTTTCGGCTTTATTCTTTATCAAATTATATAATAGAGCTCGTAAAGCTATTATCTTACATTTTGCACTTCTTAACCTTACGGTTAATAAGCGCGTTTAATCTTTTACTTTTTTTTTTATTATTAACTTTAGAAATCACAACGTGATCTTCGGACGAGCATAGTTAGCTAAGCATTAGATTCTTTTTAATTGCGCTCGCCGCAAGCTTTATTAGCTTCGTTTTAACCCTTCGACCGTTACTTACGCTAAACCTATTAAGATTAAACACTTTAATTAGCGTAAAGTAAACGCTCGTCATTAACACGACGCTAACAAGCGTGATCGAGCTTTAGACCGCTTTTAAAGAGCTTACGACGCTAATTCATTCGTAAAATATAATTCACGAGCGGATCAAGCAGTAATAATAGTCGCTAAATCACCTTTTTCTCTTCAGAATCGTTTCCCTTCCGCTTTTTCTTTTAAGATCGTTAAACCCTTTTCTTTTATTCACTTTCTCGTAGAGCCGTCATTCTTTCGCTTTACGAAAAACACTTTTTTTAAAGATTACGTTAAATTAATGTCTTAGATGAACCGTAAGCTTGTGTTAACCGATATCGCTTCCGTAGAACCTCTTTTACCCGCTAAACGCTCTCGTTAAACGTTTAAGCACAAAATCAATAGAAACTTTAAAATCAACGGCGTCTCCGAGCACGTTTTCTATATGATCGCTCGCTAAAAGGACGTAAAACTGTTCTTTACGTCTTTTTACGAGCTCGATTGCTTGATCTCCGAGCGTCAAACGATTGCTTTTACTTAAGCTAACTACTAAGCAGCGCTAACACGCTTTATTAACGGCTTTATCTTTGCTATTAACCTTGCAGCGGAACTATTAAAGCTCATTAACGACCTTTTTATCCTTTTCGAATACTTCGATTATACATACGTGTTCTTTAAGGCCGCTAGCAACGTGCTAGCATTACACAAGCCTTACGACTATAAAATCGAGCTTTTCGAAAAGGAAGAGAAAGCGCTTCGGTATTCATTATTATATAAGATATCGATCCTTAAGCTAAAGCTTATTAAAGCTTACTTTATCGACAATCTCAACAAAGGTTTTATCGAACCTTTAATAGCGCTATTTGCAGCTTTAGTCTTGTTTGCTAAAAAGCAAAACGGTTCCTTCCGCTTTTATATTGACTTCCGCGCGCTAAACAACCTTACTCGTAAAGATCGATACCTGTCGGTATATCCATATCGACCTTAGCTAGCTAGTAGTAGTAGTAGTAGTAGTTGGGGAAGCTCACCCGTGAACCATGGTTCACGGGCCACTTGGCATGCCTCGCTTAGCATGTCAACAGTCAAGGGACCCCTAACTTGATAAGTAGACCTATTAATTAGCTAATGCACGTGATTCCTTTTAGTCCTATAAAAGGAATCAGCTCCTTTGAATCTTAAAGAGCAGATAGAATTCAGAAACCTTATCAACCGAGTGTTTTGCAATTGCAAGTACTTTGACGACCGTTACGACCTTACGAATATATATTCTTAATCGCTTAAAAGCAATCCAACACTAATCAGTGGTTGATTTACTATTAAGTGATCAATCATAAAGAAGCTAAGACTCTATAGCGAAGATACTTTTTAATACGATACCTTCCTCCTTTTATAACGGAAGAGCGATTCCGTACCAAGTCGCTTTCTTACACCTCGATACCTTTCCTTTATAACGGAAAAGCGATTCCGTACTAAGTCGCTTGCTTATACTATCGATCTTTCTTTATTCTTACGGAAGAATGATTCCGAACTAAGTCACTTCTATACAACCTTTAAAGCTATAGAGCCGCGCTTGCTATATACAGCAAACTTAACCAATAAGATCGATCTACGTACGAATAGACAACAATTATAGCCGATCGAGCAACTAGACCTCCGGGTAAGGAGTCTAGCCGATAAAGAGCAATAAGGTATTATACCTTTCGAGTCTTATCACTACTTACGGAACCCTTAGCTATTTAGCCAAAACAAACCTTATACCTAGGACTCTTAAGCCTTTCGGAAAGGCCAGATAACGAGATGTCGAGCATCTCATTTGACTTAAACGAGCTACTATACGCAAAGCTAGACAATGAAATTACGGCCCGAGCAATAATAAAGGACTTCTTAGACGCGAAGTGTAAAGGGCTAAAGGATTACGACTTATAAAGCTTATTCCGGCACGCTTTTTTACGCTAAGATTAGACGAGTTTTACGATGACGAAGGACAATACGAGACGAGGCTTTAAGTTTGCTACTTTTATTAGCTTTAAGGAACACTTGCTGTCTAAAGGCGTATGGTACCCTCTAAAGCAAAGGGGCTACGCTAATAAGATAGTCAAGCTCTTAAACGATGAGCAGCAACACTAATAGACCTTTTAAGAAATAAAGGAGCAACAGGCAACACCTTTAAGCCTCGATTTAAGGTGGACCGTCGAAAACCTTACGGACGACGACGACGACGATATTACACCTTAATTACCTCTACCCCCGCGCAATCTAAAAGGGAAGGAAAAAGAGACCTTAAGTAAGAAGGAAAAAAGGGAAGAGATCCGAAGGTTACAGGAAGAGTTTTTAAGAGAAAAGAGCGATATAGAACGAAATATAAAGACTATAATAAAGCAAATAGCGGAATTACGAACTTACGCTATACAATCTAACGAAGAGCTACGACGAAGCACTTCAACGTACTCGACGCTTTTAATTTATTAATCGCTACGCAATACGCCGACCATACAAAAGCTAAGATCGCCTTAGCGCTCTTTAAACCCTTTTCTTAAAAGCTACACTTAGTTTTCTAAAAAACTTAGACTTAAAAGCAACAACAACAAAGGTCTTAAGATCATTAGCGGATTAGACAATACTCGAGGCCACGGGAGCTATACGCTAAAGAAAGACTCGCCAAAACCTGAGAGCATTCCGAATAAAATCAGCTCTTATTAAGGATAACGTGCAGATTTCCGTGCTTAACCTCAACAATCCGAAAGGAAGATCTAGCACCTTCGGACGTACCGGCAAGCTATCCACACCTCTTAAGAGGCTACGTATTAATAAAAGAGAGACCAAAGGTATAAGAATCGCTAAGAACGCGCTTAAGGGTACGGATATCATTAAGCTAAAGCCTTAGCTAGTAACCCAAATGGCCTTAGCGATCTTAACGATAACCGACGAAAAAGAAACGGAAGAGATTAAGAAAGAGATCGAAGCTACGGGTACGGAAAGGGTAAAAATAAGCCTTTTAAACTACAAAAAGGATTCGGAAACGGACCTTCAAAAGACCCCGGATTCGGAAATAAGCCTTTTAAAGACCTTAAAAGAAGACGGACCACCGGCAATTATATCGATAACCTCTTACCGATCCGATCATTAGCTAAGCACAATACGCTTGCGTACGGCACTCTAAGCGCCCTTAACGATAATAAAGACGATTTCCTTAAGCTTAAAGCAACGGACCTTCACTTAAGAGCAAAAGAGTTAGCTTTGTTTGCAAAAAGCTTTTTTAAAGAGCTGAAGTATTCGAGACCCGACGATGATTTTAAAACCTAATTGAGTATTTTCGCTAACTAAGCAAATCGGTACGGCTTGATATCCGACGACTATTTAATAGCGTTCTTAATTATGCTTACGAAAAAGGCTATAACCTTCTATTATAATCATGTGATCAAAGCTAAACTTTTAACGTTTAAAGCAAACGCTATTGCTATAAAAGACCACTTCGAAACCGACTACCGGCGGTAAGCAAAATACGACCGCTAAGAAGAAATTTCGCTAGATTTAGTCAAGAAAGAAAATCTAAAGACCTCGCTTAGCGAGTGCTTTAAGAAGCTCGTTAAAGAGCTTAAGAGCATTCAAGGCTCTTTACGACCAGGTTTAAAGGATGATCGAAGTCTTGCTAACAAGCTGTATTCAGCTTATAAAAACGTGCTAAAGACTACGATTGCACGAATGAATCTTGCTTTTATCTTTACCGCGGCAATTGCTAATATTCGTCGAGCAATTGCCTTTGCAACTGAAACCTCCCGACCTCCCGTTAAAGCTAAAGCTTACGCGAGCTTTAGCGAGCCATACGATCACACCTGCTCTCATAACACCTTAAAGGCTGACTCCGATTTAAACGAAGAATACGAGTGCTTTATTCAAGACCGCCAATACTTCGAAAGTAAAAAAGCTGCCAAGGCTATTAAAAGTAAGAAAAGGTGTTTTGTTTGCAAGAAGCCAAGTTGCTAGAGCACCAACCACACCCTCGACGAGCGCAAGGCTTCCGTAGCCAAGTTCTAGAGCTTTAAAGACGCAAAAAAGGTGACGAAAAGCAAATTCTCTTAATATATAGCGTCGATCGAAGGTTTGCTACTTGTATCTACGGAAGAATTCGATCAGTTTATCGCAAGCCTACTAGACGAGCCGCCCGAATCGAGCAGCTACGTCAACATGTCAAAAGGTTTTATGACTACCCACGGCACCTTTAACGCTAACGAAGTATATAAGCAACTAAAGATTCAGACGGCATTCCACGCCCTTACTAGCCAAATCGAGACCTAAAACGTGCTTACGAGCAAAGCAGAGACTTACATAGCTTTTAAGTACTTTAAAAAGGTGTTTATAAGCTTTATGATTGACAGCGGAGCAGCTAATTTCTTTACCGCTAGCTTGCCTTAGCTGCGAGCACTCTAAAAAAGATACTTCGAAGTCTAATTAAATACATTTCGAGCAAAAGAGAAGTCCGTCAAATACGGCATCGGCTTTGCCACTTTTATTAAAGCAGTTACCTTGGAAACGCTCTTAAGTCAAGTGGAGTTCTACGTTATAAAGAGCGACGTACCTTTCTTATTCTTATTAGCTGATATAGACAAGCATAAAGTGATCTTAAATAACTTGCGGAACTTGCTAGTCTAAAAGAAGAAGGAAATACTAATAGTAAAGATGTTTAAACACGTATAGATGCTATTAAGTAAAAAGCGCGCTGCTACTTATTATAATACCGAAAGCGAGACCGTCTATTATTACCTTACGGAAGAGCAATTAAGGACTATTTACAAGCGTTTTGGCCATCTTTCAGCAGGTCGATTTGCTGCTGTTCTTAAAAGGGCCGAGCACGAATTTAAACGGGATTTGCTTTACAATATCTAAAAGTTTTGCTACTATTGCTAAGTCTTTAAGCGTTCCTTTAAAAGATTCAGTATTAAGCTTAAAGACGATACTGACTTTAATAATACGGTATACGTGGACGTAATGCACCTTAACGGCAAGAACGTATTGCACGTCGTTTGCGATTCTATTAATTTTCAAGCCGCTATCTTTTTTAAAAGCATATCCGCATAGCACTTACTTAAGGGATTCAGTAGATGCTAAGTCAACACTTACGTCGAACCTTTTATAAACGTCGTGCACGATCCCGAAACCAACTTCAATTTAATAACGTTTCGAAGCTACTTTAAAAGTATTAGCAGCACCTTAAAGCAAATGCTTATAAAAGCCTATTATAGCGTCGAGCTAATAGAACGCTACTACGTACTTGTGCGACGCGCTTTTGAGATCGTTATAAAAGAGCTTTTAAAAGCCTTAAGAGAAGACCGGCTTCAAATAGCTATCAAAACCATCAACGACACGGCGAGACCTAATGGCTTGATCCTTACGCTTCTCGTTTTTAATACTCTATCGAAGCTAACGGAACAAGATCGACTTGCCGCGTCTTACTAAGAGCGTGCTGCTGCTATTAACAAGGCTATAAAAGAAGTACGAAAATGCTACGCCGCGAAGCAAGTTAAGGACGCGCTCAAAAGGAGGAATAGACTAATTACGGAGCATACCTTAGACCTTTTTATTGGTTCACGGGTACTCGTATAGCGGGAAAACCAAAGGTAGAAAGGCCCTTTTCAGCTGCTTAGCAAGCAAAAGCACACGTGCATAGTGGCATGTCCGAGGCTTACGGAATTCAGGTCAACCTTAGTAAAACCTTACTATTTTGAAGTTGAAAAGCTGCTAAAAGAGTTGCAAGTACTTGAGGTAAAAGCGGAAGAAGAAAAAGATAGAAGCGAAAGCGAAAAAGAGCTAGAACCGCGAAATTCGCTTAAACCTCAACATTCGCTTAATCCAAGAAGCTCGCTAAGATCAGCCCCTAACCCTCAACTTATCAATTCTTAAAGATCAACAATACTAATAGTCCAAATACCTTACTAGAAGTACGATCCTAGTATCCCGACCGTGCTCGACGAAGAAGAGAGCGATTCTTACGTTCTATTTACTAAGGATTTCGAAGTGTTGATTACCGACAAAGAACGCCGAAACCATGAGCTTTTAGCTAAGCTGCGCGCTAAAAGGATCATCAAGAGCCTTAAGGCACCATTTCAAAAGTCTAAAGCAAAGGAATTAGCTAGATTGATAGCTTAAAGCATCTTTTAAGTGATCTCGAGCACCGATTTACGCGCTAAAAGCGCTAAGATCTTCGGATCTAAGTTTGTTAATAAGATCAAAAGCAAAAGAACACTTACGCTATACGAAAAGTCTCGTATAGTAGTCCAAGCCTTTTAAGATAAAAGCAAGACGAAGGTATTCATCGAATCACTTACGGTGTAGCGAGCGGGCCAAAGACTCTGTTGTGCTTTAGCTCTTTCTCTAATAAAGGATTACGGATGTCAAATCTGTAATAAAGATATCACGCAAGCTTACACTTAGTCAAGCACGAAGCTTATACGAATAATCGTCGTGCGACTATTTAAAGAGATCACTTATCGATTCCCTTCCGGCATCTTGTTCCTTATGATTAGCCTTTTATATAGCATCCTCGAAGCAAGAACGCATTAGTATAAGCGTTTTTCAAAGCACTTTATAGATAACCTCGGCATAAAGCAATCGAGCTTTGACTCTTGCTTCTTTGTATTAATTAATAAAAATCAATTAAGAATAGCTGCCTTATAGACGGACGATGTTCTTATGGTTATTAATCGAGCTATAAAAGCAAAGGAAAAGAAGGAGCTGGTCAAATCCAAGCTAAGGAGCAAGGAAATAAAGATCTTTATACACGCCGAACCGATGATTTTTAATAGATGCAAGCTATCTTTAGATAAAGATAGGTTCGGACTGTCAGTTAAGCAAAAAGGGCAAGGTAAGAGACTTGCGGTAATCAAGCTCGATTCAGCTATACGGGCTAAGGAGTACCTGGAGCAACGTGCCCGAAAGGCGTATTTAGCTACTATTTGCTACTTAAAGGCATCTTGCGCTCTATCGATAGCTGCCTAGCACTAGGAACCGAAGGACGAGGACTATAAGGCTCTTAATAAGGTGATCTAGTAGCTGATTAATTACTTAACTCGAAAGATCTATTACGTGCTTTTAGACTTGAAGACTGCGAAGCTCTTTATGTTCGTAAATAAAGCGTTTGCTAACAACGCTAACCTTAACTCTTAGATCGGTTTCGTAGCTATCTTTAGCAATAAGGCTCACGTAAGTAAAAACGAGTTCACTCTAACGGGTAACATCCTTTATTAAGTGTCACAGAAGTGCAAGAAGGTGACAAAGGCGGTACTAGCCTTTAAGCTATACGCTATATCCTTAGATATCGATATAGCTATTGCTATATCGACTATCTTTGCTTAAATCATAGCTTAGCTAAGGATCCTTAATTTCCTCGTAGTTATGTACATTAATTCTTACTCGCTTTACGAGTGTATAATAAAGCTAGGAACTACTAAAGAAAAGCGCTTGATGATCGATATTATAGCTATTCGGGAGTCATACGAGAGGCGGGAGTTATTTAAGGTACGCTAGATCGGAGGAAAATCCAACCTTGTTAACGCTATGACTAAAGTCGAAGCTAACACTTTTTTGCAAGAGTTAGTTTTGACCAATACCTTAAAAGTACAAGTAAACGGGTGGATAGAAAGACCGCTATAAGAAAAAAGAGAGTGAAGTTTAGTAAAATGAGATTGTTTTTCTTTTATTTGATCACCTTCCTTCCTTTTTCGGTCGATATAGTAGTTAGCAAAGCACTGCTTGCCAAAAAGAAAGTTGCCGATATCGGTATATCCATATCGACCTTAACTAGCTAGTAGTAGTAATAGTAGTAGTTAAGGAAGCTCACCCGTGAACCATGATTCACGAGCCACTTAGCATGCCTCGCTTAGCATGTCAGCAGTCAAGGGACCCTCAACTTGACAAGTAGACCTATTAGTTAGCTAGTGCACGTGATTCCTTCTAGTCCTATAAAAAGAATCAGCTCCCTTGAATCTTGGGGAGCAGACAGAATTCAGAAACCTTATCAACCGAGTGTTTTGCAATTGCAAGTACTTTAACGACCGTTACGACCTTACGAATATATATTCCCAATCGCTTGGAAGCAATCCAACAATACCCTTTCCTTTTAATCGATAAGACCTTCGCACGTCTCTTAAGAGCTAAAATCTTTACGAAACTCGATATTCGGCAAGCCTTTTATAAAATACGGATAGACTTAGCTTTAAAAGAGCTCATAACATTTAAAACACGCTACGGTGCTTACAAGTGCAAGGTTCTCTTATTCGGACTAATCAATAGACCCGCTACTTACTAACGCTATATAAATGACCTTTTCTTCGACTTTTTAAATATCTTTTGCACGGTATATTTAAACAACATCTTGATCTATTCTTTCGACCTTTTAAAGCACGCTTATTACGTCCGCTAGGTTCTTTAACGACTCGACGACGCTAGCTTTTAAGTTGACATTAAAAAATGCGAATTCAGCATTATTAAGGTAAAATACTTAAGCTTTATTATTTTTACCGAAGGCTTAAAGATAGATCCGGACAAAACGTCGATAATAAAGCATTAAGCGCTTTTTATAACCGTTAAAAGTGTTTAAAGCTTTTTTAGATTTTACAACTTTTATCGCCGATTCATTCGAAATTACGGCGTAATCGCAAAGCCTTTAATGCACTTGACTAAAGCTAACGTTCCTTTTTCATTCAATTCTTAGTATTTAAAAAGCTTCGACCTTTTAAAGCTCGCTTTAACTATTGCGCTAATCTTATAGCATTACAACTAAAACCTTTTTTATATGCTAAAGACTAACGCTTTAAACGGCGTAGTCGCTTTAGTCCTTTCTTAAAAGCATAGTTCCGACTAGCTACTAGTCGCTTACTATTTTAAAACCATAGCTCTCGCTAAGCTCAACTACGTCGTTTACGATAAAGAGATGCTGGCTATCATACGCTCTTTTAATAACTTTCGCGCCGAACTCGCCGGCTCTTTTTATTAAGTTTAAGTAATCATCGATTATAAAGCTTTAAAGTACTTTATGACTTCTAAGACCTTTAACGCTCGTCAAGCACGCTAAGCAAAGCTCTTCTCCGACTACAACTTTATTATTACGTACAAACCAAATAAAGACAACCCTTTAGCTGACGCGCTAACACGTCGCATTAAAGAGCTCCTTTCTTAAAACAGCCTCAAGCGCACCTAACGCTTGCAAACGCTGCTCCGCGCCGACAACGTTGACTTACGACTCTTGACCGACGAGCTACGCCGACTTACGCTTTTAAAGACCGCCGTCACTATCGAAGAGATCGCGAAGCTCTCATTGACATTCCGAGTTATTAACTAAGTCTTAAAGGCTAATCGGACCGCTTTTAGTTTTATAGCACTTCGAATTCAAGCTTTTAAAGCTAAATCCTTATTCGTAAACCACGGTTCACAGGCTAAACTCATTATAAAAAGCGACTTGCTGCTTTATAACGGCCGCTTATTAGTTCTCGACGTTTAAAACTTGCGCTCGTTACTCGTTCGAGAAGTCTACGACCAAGTATTTACGGCACACTTTAGCTCTCGCAAAACTTACAAGCTTTTTGCAGTATAATACTATTAGCACGGTATAGCTAGATTCGTTAACTAATACTATCGCAACTGCTACGCTTGCAAACGAGCTTCAATGCTTCGCGATAAGAAACTTAGTTTGCTCTAACCTCTTTCGATCTTTTCGCGCTTTTAAAAGCACGTTATTATAGATTTTTGCAGCTTTAATAAAGACAAACACGGCTACGACAACGTCTTTATAGTAATCGACCGCTTCTTTAAGCAAGCAATCTCGATCCTTTATCATAAGTCCATCGATGCTAAAGGCTTCGCTAAGCTTTATATCTATTATATCTATAAGTATTTTAAAGCTCTTTTAACGCTGACTTTTAATAAAAAACCTTAATATTAGTCCGAATTTTAGAAAGAATTTAACAAGATCTTCGGTACTAAACTGACCTTTAGCATCGCCGCACACTTTAAAACTAACGGTTAAACCGAAATCTACAACTAGTACTTGCAGAAGCGCCTCCGTCCTTTCGTAAGCTATTACTAAGACGATTAAAGTGAGTTCTTTCTTATAATAGACTTCGCTTAATTAACGCTCCCTTACGACTCTTTCGGCGATCTCTTTTCTTTTAAAATAATTTACGGCTACGCCCTTCGGACCACTTGAAATTAAAGCTTAAAACGACTTAACGACTAAACCCTTTCTCGCAAGCTTAACTAAGACGAAGCTCGCGCTTACGCCAACCGCCACTTCGAAGCTTAAAACCTCGCTAAAGAGCACTTCTAGCGCGCCTAAAACCGCATAGCTAAGCAAGCTAATAAATCAAAGCGCTCGGTTAACTTCGACGTTAATAATAAGGTTTGATTAGACATGCGCCCGTTCCTTACCTTTCGACCGTTAAAGAAGCTCGATAACTCGACGAACGGACCGTTCGAGGTTACCGATAACGTTTACAATAGCTTCAAACTCAAGCTCTTCGAGTCAATAAAGGTTCACTTAATCTTCTACTTCGGACGACTACGAAAAGCTCTTAATAACCTTACCTTCGAGCAAATCATTCTTGAACCTGACTCGATTAATATCACTAGCGAACTTAAGTACGAAGTAAAAAACATTTTAGCCGTACGCTAAACTAAGAAGCACTTTAAGTACCGCGCTTCTTAGCTCGGCCGCGACATTAACTTTACTTAGTACCCCGCTTCCGATTTTATATACGCTCCTTTTAAAGTACGTAACTTCTACTTAAAACACAAAGAGCTCCTCGGCCCTCCCGCGAAGCTCCTCGACTAGATCAAAGCTTATTCGAACGGTATTAATAATTACGATTACTTGAGTAGTGATAAGGCAATAAATAGACGCTCAAGGACGAGCTTTTTTCGGACGGAAAAGTAGTATGACGATACGCTAAGTCTCTTAGACGCACTTTACATACGCTAAGCTATTTCTTTCTTTTTTTCCTTCGTATTCTTCGTATTCTTTTATTCCCCGCTTTTGACTTATGAACCATAGTTCACGAGTCTTTAGCGCTTCTACCTTCGTGTATATAAACCTTAGCTACCTTCAACCTTTACACTCGGTAATTATTGATTCTAAGTCATTACTTTAAGATTCTTTTGAGCTCCTATATGAACCCCGCGCTCCCGTGAGTTCCTTCAGGTAATCGCTTAAGGTCGTCACACCTTAAGTACGTTAATTCTTTTTGTGCAGCATTTACTAATCAGATTTACTAATCAGATTTACTAATCAGATTACGTACGGTAAAGCACGTGCTATAGCCGAGCTATAGCCGAGCTATAGCAGCCTTAAGTACGTTAGGTGTAGCAGCCTTACGTAGGTTACGTATAGCAGCCTTACGTAGTTTACGTGTGGCAGCCTTAGGTACGTTAAGTGTAGCAGCCTTACGTAGGTTACGTATAGCAGCCTTACGTGGGTTACGTGTGGCAGCCTTACGTAGGTTACGTATGGCAGCTTTACGTAGGTTACGTATAGCAGCTTTACGTAGGTTACGTGTAGCAGCCTTACGTAAGTTACGTATAACAGCCTTACGTAGTTTACGTATAGCAGCCTTAAGTACGTTAAGTGTAGCAGCCTTACGTAGGTTACGTATGGCAGCCTTACGTGGGTTACGTATAGCAGCCTTACGTAGGTTACGTATAGCAGCTTTACGTAGGTTACGTGTAGCAGCCTTACGTAAGTTACGTATAGCAGCCTTAAGTACGTTAATTCTTTTTGTACAGCATTTACTAATCAGATTTACTAATCAGATTTACTAATCAGATTACGTACGGTAAAGCACGTGCTATAGCCGCGCTATAGCCGAGCTATAGCCGAGCTAAGCACGTGTAGCAAAGGGACGTGCAGCATGCAAGGTTTCTTTCCGTACAGCATTTATTAATCAGATTTACTAATCAGATTTACTAATCAGATTTACTAATCAGATTTACTAATCAGATTTACTAATCAGATTTACTAATCAGATTTACTAATCAGATTTACTAATCAGATTTACTAAGCGAAGCGTTCCTTCTTTGTTCCGCGTCGAGTTCGTGTTTCAAATATTATAATTCACCTTTATTGAATCGAAGCATTGCATCGATTATCATTAAGTGACGCGTTATTTTCTTTGTTCCGCGTCGATTCATTGTTTCAAATATTATAATTCACCTTTAATGAATCGAAGCAATGCTCCGATTACGATTAAGCTACACTTTTATTTTTATATAAGTACTCGCTCCCTCTCCTTTTCCTTTTCTTTTTTTCATCATCACCTCAACACCCAACTTCTCAACCTCAACCTCAACACTTAACTTCTCAACCTCAACTTCAACACCTAACTTCAACTTCTTAACCTCAACACTCAACTTCAACTTCTTAACCAACCTTAACACTTAACTACAACCACATTCAACTTAAGTAATTATTTTCTTTTTGATTCCTTGCTTTTTGATTCTTTGCTTCAAGCTAATTATTTTCTTTATTTAGCAATGTCGATTCCCTTCCTTCATAACGCTATAATCGAGGTCAACCCTTTTAGCATTGATAGCAACAAGCTAATCAACGAGATACCTGGTCGCTACAAGGATTTCGTAGTCGTTTATGCTAATAATAGCGTTGTTAATTCAATGTTTACTTGCTATAACGAAGAGGATACCGCTTTGTTTCTAAGACTAATCGGCCTCGATTACGAATAGAAGGGTCGCAAAAGTTTTATCGACGAGTTCGGCATCAAGCACTACGGTGCTAATAAAGTTAGTAATAACATCTATATTCTATGATCACTAATTGATTTTTTATTTAAAAGGAGAGCGCTCAAGTCCTTTGTCTCCTCGACTACTTTGTTTCTTTCCTCAACGCAATTGGAAAGTAATTCACTTATGAGGATATTAAGGTTCGATTAATCTTAAGTGATCCTACTCTTAAGCTTTTCGATAGCGATCATGCCGAAGCTAAAAGCATCTTAAAAGAGCTATTAATGCTATACCCTTTCATTATCGATAGCACCTTAGTATATAAACGCTTCACCCTTAAGTTCTCGGATGAAAATGAGTTTAAGTAGAGCAACAAGTGCCAAAAGCTAAGAGAGCTACTTGAGTCAGACGAGATTTATCTAAACTATGCTTACAAGCAAAAGCTTGGGCCAAAGGCGGAGACCGAGTTGAACGTATTCTACGTAACTGCAAAAGGACGGGTCTTTATCAACTCTTTGTAACTAGTAGACTTAGGCTAAAGAACGGGTCTTTACCAACCCTTAGGCCTTTATAACTAGTAAATTTGACTAATACTCTAAGTCTCTGATTAGTAAATGTGATTAGTAAATGTGATTAGTAAATGTGATTAGTAAATGTGATTAATAAACTTGATTAGTAATTATGCATATGCATATTTTTATGTATATAAACCTTATGAAGTAACCTTACGCCCCATGGGGTTTCCTTATAAAGAGGGGCAGAATTTTGTACCCCCCGTAGGTTCCCCCGTAGGAAGGACTCAAAACTCCGTGGGGCCCCATGGGGCCCCATGGAGCAGCCTACTTGAATCGAAACCTAAAAGTGTTACCTATTGCTCCTTTATCTCTTTAAAAGTCTACTAGTGCTGCTGCTCGTCGTTCAAGAGCTTGACTATTCTATTAGCGTAACCCTTTTGCTTTAAAGGGCACCACACGCCTTTAGACAGCAAGTGTTCCTTAAAGTCAATAAAAGTAGCAAACTTAAAGCTTCGTCCCGTATTATCCCTCGTCATCGTAAAACTCGTCCAATCCCAGCGTAAGAAAGCGTGCCGGAATAAGCTTTATAAGTCGTAATCCCTTAGCCCTTTACACTTCGCGTCTAAGAAGTCCCTCACTATTGCTCGGGCCGTAATCTCACTATCGAGCCTTGCGTATAAAAGCTCGTTTAAGTCAAATAAGATGCCCGACATCTCATCGTCTAGTCCTTCCGAAAGGCTTAAGAGCCTTAAGTATAGTGTTTCTTTTAGCTGAATAGCTAAGGGTTCCGTAAGTAGTGATAAGATTCGAAAAGTATAATACCTTATTACTCTTTATCGGCTAGACTCTCTACCTAAAGGTCCAATTGCTCGATCGGCCATAGTTGTTGTCTGTTTGTATATAGGTCGATCCAAATTAATTGGGTTGCTATATATAGCAAGCGCGGCTCTTACAGCGTTGAAAGTTGTTGTTTTTAAAAGTGACTTGGTTCGGAATCACTCTTCCGTAAGAATAAAGAAAAATCGATAGTATAAGCAAGCGACTTAATACGGAATCGCTCTTCCGTTATAAAAAGAAAGAGATATCGTATTAAAAGTATCTTCGCTATAAAGTATTCTTAGCTTCTTTATGATTGATCACTTAATAGTAAATCAACCACTAATCAGTATTAGATTGCTTCCAAGCGATTAAGAATATATATTCGTAAAGTCGTAACGGTCGTTAAAGTACTTGCAATTGCAAAACACTCGGTTGATAAAGTATCTGAATTCTATCTGCCCCTTTATGCTCAAAGGAGCTGATTCCTTTTATATGATTAAAAAGAATCACGTGCACTAGCTAGCTAATAAGTTTACTTGTCAAGTTGAGGGTCT